>NC_047517.1:8235790-8835790 GCF_902827115.2 Pseudochaenichthys georgianus | reverse complement strand
GGCTCTTGGCATGATGCAGATGCTGGAGGACACACTCATTGAGCACGCTCACACGAAGCCCCTCCTCCCGAGCCAGCTGACGCGCTACAGAGAGCTGCAGGTCCCAGACGGTAAGTCCAGTACCCCCCCACTCATCCCATACACACAGTCGTGCAAAGTAACGGAGTACAATTACTCAACTAGTAATTCATTTTAAGTATTTTGATTTATACCACAACATACTTTACGATCTTCCTTATTGTACTTTTTGCATCCCCTACGTTGATTTACAAACTCGGTTACGAGATTCATATTATTTAGAAAAATGTATTATAGGTCACTCCACCTTTAGCGTCTGCACATTTCAAATAATTTACATATTGATGCCTCAATAAGCTCATTAATCATAAACTGATAAGTATGTTTACGTTGGGTTCTTTAACACTAGAACCACCAACGTTCCATTACTCCTAGACCCTCGGAGGGGGGTCTTTTTGTGTATCGGCACTCGCCGAGATGTCATTTTCGATAACATTTTAATTTGTCCGTTTTCATAATTTCCTTGTAAACTATGTAGGACTTAACACATTTTGTTTTTTAAACTCGGATAATGGGATTAATTCTTTTTTATTGCCTTACTTTATAATCTCCACGGCAACAATGCAAAAGATTCCATCCCCGGCGCTCTTGCCCTCGTCATCAGTGACGCCTTCGTGTGCTTGTTACGACTTAATTCAATTGGCCATCCCTCATTTCCTTCAGAGGAACACTTGCTGGAAATTGACGTCATTGAGAAAATGTCAATCACACCTTCAGTTCAGAGACACACACACACACACACACACACACACACACACACATACACGCCGAGCACCTGCGCTGCCTCTCTGATTACATTAGAGCAGTGGAGTGATGAGGAGAGGGAAAGCAGAGCGCTGCAGGGCCACCTGGAGACTTCCTGTGTCTCAGCGAGGGTTTTCCAGACCGGGCTCCAGCCTGCCAGACACAGAGCAGGGGAGCAGGGGGGGGGGAGAGGAAGGCACACGCACAGTTCCAAATGATCGGTCCACTTTGGCATTTATCTTTGTTAAAAGCACCATTTAATCCAAATGTAATCAGAAATATTGGATCCTGCTATATTACAACAAATATATTAACGTTTTCCGTAGCAAATGCTGTAACTTGATATGGTCAATTAAGGATTCATTAAGCACCGAATTAAACTAACTTTTTAAATGTATCAGCAATGTAATGTGTAATATGTAACTGTAAAGGAATACAGTAGTTGTTTTGTATCATGATTACGTAATCCCGTTGCATGTAATCTGTTGCCCCCAAGCCTGCTTACTTGTTAAACGTTTTATAAATAGCATTTTGAAGTAACCTTCCCAACCCTAGCGATGCCAAAGCAGCCAGTAATGCCAACACATTGGTGCTTTGGTCAATCAAAGAGTTTCTCTCCCACATGTTTTTATATTTCAAGTAGAACTTTTGACGTGTTGAGAATGCTCGGGGAGATATTAACAAAAAGGGACGTGACTCTCCCCGAGCGTAACCGCCCCGTCAGCATGGCCCCTACATTCCCCAGACTCCATGCAAAGTGAGCTCGATATCAATGGACTCAAACAAACTGAAGCTAAAAGGAACCCGTGTTGCCCCTGCAAGAAAGGGTGGCTCCTCTCCAATGTTTAAAGTTACGGAAGAAAGGTTAGAGCAGAGCAATTTGGAAGCACTCAGCAAAAAAACCAGTTGGATTCAGTCTGTCTCCGTCTTTCTGGAAAGTGTCACCACCGTCCTCTCTCTGAACTTACACTCTTCCAAGCCTCATGATGTCGACAATTAAAACTGCTCATCACTTGTTTGACTCCAAGCAGCAATAATAGTTGTTTTGTAATGTTTCCTGTTTTTAAATGGAATACATCGAGGGGGATAGCTAAGCTTGAGATATTAGTTTCTATGCTAATCTGACTTTTATCATTGAGGATTGTAGTTAAAGATTCGACTGCAGATGGGTTTAGCTTGTACATGTGATGTAGAATCCAGCTGGGAAAATTAATATATTTGTGTAGAAATACTCTGGTTCAAGTAAAGGTCTTGCATTCAAATAGTTGTACATTTCAGCCTATTGTGTCCAAAAAACCGTTGAAATACGGCACTAATGTCCCACAATGTGTGAGTCAACTGATTAGATGTAAGGGTTTAAAGGACACTGACCTCACATCTATCCTGTTCTTATGAACATGGTATCTTAGGGTGTGTTCACACCTAATAGTCCGCTCTCTGGTGCGCACCAGACCACAGTTTGTTACATTGTTTCATTTTTCAGAAGGTTCGGTTTGCGTTCACACGGGCAAAACTCAAACGGACTATAAACTTTAAACACAAGTCATGTGCTCGGAAATGCTGTTCAACCATTGGTCAGACATTAAGGGGGTACAAACGCAAATCCCGGCAATTTCTAGCGGAGCCTCCGCCATGGAGCATCGGCACTTTCGGCAGGTTATTCTCATGCTGCTGTTAGTCTGGAGATCAACAGACATGATTATATAATCAGACAACGTCCGTTAAAAACATTATTACATGGCTTTGTTGACTGTATACAGTTTGGCTGAAACTAACTGACAAGACAAGAGCGACAAGAAAACAGCGGTGCAGTAACGGGCAGAAACCCTCCTTTTTACGCAGCGGTCCAGACATAGACATCAGACGGCGAGACATATTCAGTGTGCAGTTACTTTGGCATTAGGGCAGGGATATCTAGATACTTCCCAAGGTTTGACATAATGAATTGTGCTACTTTTAAAGCAAGCAACGATTTTTTTCAAATCTGTAATCATGAAGCTCCTCAAAAACGCGATCGAAGCAGTTCCTGCCGTTGCTACGTTAGTTCAAACAGTAACAACGGACTATTTTTCTTAGCGGATGCATGTAAATGTAAATACATACAACTATTTTTTAAATCAATAAAATCATTTTCTAAATCCACAAAAGCATTTCAATTAATATTGAATAATAATAATAATAATTCTTTGTTGAGAATGTGGCCATGTAATACGCGGGATAATGTGCAGCAGCGCGGTCATTATGGCGAAAAGAACACCTTCATGCCGATCTAGATCCCTCCGCTTCCCGTCGGGCTCCTGATCAGCCTGTCGGTGTTCTTTTCCTGCTTATCCATGAGAGACGTTCTGCAGAGGAGGGAGTTTCACCGACGACAGGTGTTCTTACTTTTATGTAGCTGACGGAGAATTTTTACTTTACACGTCACTGTTCAACACTTAATTCTGCTTTACTCTTTAACTAAACAACCGCGGATGTCTTGAAAGACTCTTTCGCTAAAGATTTTTGAAGATATCCGCGTTCTTGTGACACGTAAATACTGCGCTTCCTATGTTTTGGTGCGGACTGCGTTCACACCAGCAATGAACCGCTCCAGAGTTCGCAAGCGCTCCGAGACCACCTATTTTAGCGGACCAGAGTCCGGTTGTTTAGTTCACTTAAGAGGTCTCGGACTGCGTTCACACCGACCCAAATGAACCGCACCAAGCGGCTAAACGCACCAGGGTTCGATTCAACCGGACTATACAAGGCAGGTGTGAACGCACCCTTAGATGTTCCTCTAGGGAACTTTCTTCTAATTAAGCAATAAACATCCGCTTGGATAATTACATTTTGATGGATAAAGGTCACAAAACACATTTATTTTCTTCTTGATCTAATAGCTAATTATGACAATTTCACATCTCTTAATAGGACATACATATTGAGCTGAATTACATATGTGTATTGCTTAATGTATTAGTTGTAGGCAAGGGAAAATGTAGTTTGAATCAAATACAGATGTACAAAATACATGTCTGCTCCTTCAGTTGTGTTCAGTCTTTCACCCTGCCTGTTTGCGTCTCTGTCAGAAATGCATTTCAAAGTAACCGTGTTGTGCTCCTCTCAGGCGGCTGGTATGTCTACCAGCAGAGGAACGAGGTGCACAACAACTGCGGCATCGAGATCTACTATCAGACGGACATGCAGAGCACCAACGACAACATGCTGCTGGAGCTCTTCTGTCAGATCATCTCTGAGCCGTGCTTCAATACCCTGAGGACCAAAGAGCAGCTGGGTGGGTCTCAGAGGGCCAAGGGAAACACGTCGCCTTCAGTGTTCCATAACACTTTCTGTGTGTATCCATACGGCAGCTGGCAGCACCGGATTGTTTTTAGGACCTTTTGTTTTTCAAATGTGGCACTCCTTTACTTTAACTCAATGAAAAGCGTATCAGATTATAGGGGTTGAAGGTCACTGTGACAAATCAAATCTGTCCCGTACTAATGGATAAAGGTCGAGGTATTCAAAAACAAGTTATTTGTCAGAACTCTTGAACTCAAAAGCTAATTATGACAATTTCCAATGAATGTCTAATCGGATCAAATGTTGAGCTGATGACATTTTAGAACAAATTGTATTTCTATATATTGTTAATATATGAGCTGTAGGCGTTGGACCATATATAAAACTTCATGTCACCATTACCCTAACCAGAATAATTGTGACTTCATGATATAAGCATTATAATTATATATTAGAAATATCTACATGATAATTCCTGTATTTTTTACTTCTCTACCACGATGGTGCGCTCGACTTTATACTTTTCGTGCTAATTGTGCATGTTTTATTGCATATATTGTCCAAACGCAAATGAGTTGTAATAATAATAATAATAATCCTTATATTTATTATAGCGCTTTATCAATGACTCTCAAAGCGCTTTACATATACACATTACATACATGTAATGCTCATGTACTGTGGACAATACCCACAGGAGCAAATTCGGGTGAAGTGTCTTGCCCAAGGACACAACGGCCTGACGCAGTGGGGCGGGAGCGGGTTTCGAACTGGAGTTCCCCAGCACCCCCTTGATCTGATCATCAAACGCACAGACCACTGCGCCACCCGTCCCTGTCCACCCGTTGTGCTGCCATGTTATAAATATGAATTCAGCCATTTTTCTTAGAGAATTTTGCAGCTGTATTTTGTCATTTGATGAGATTGGTCTTTGTGTGCCATCTTTTGAGAATGATTTAAATCACATTGGTGGTACTGCTGTAATCCTAGGGAGGGGCCTAACATTAGTATGATAAGAACACTGCTGACGTTCCCCTCTTCCCACCCCCCAGGCTACATTGTGTTCAGCGGGCCGCGGCGGGCTAACGGAGTGCAGGGCCTGCGCTTCATCATCCAGTCGGAGAAGGCCCCCCACTACCTGGAGAGCCGGGTGGAGGCCTTCCTCTGCACCATGGAGAAGTCTGTGGAGGAGATGGCTGACGAAGCCTTCCAGAAACACATCCAGGCCCTGGCCATCCGCCGCCTGGACAAGCCCAAGAAGCTGTCTGCAGAGTGCGCCAAGTACTGGGGGGAGATCATCTCTCAGCAGTACAACTTCGACAGAGGTGAGGCTAATGCTCACTCCTCATTCTATTCAACTTTTGCACTTTAAAGAGGCGAGTGCTTCTTGGTGTTTCCCCTTTCTATAGGTTTTGAGGAGGAGAGGAGAGGAGAGGAGAGGAGTGCTGATTACTGACACTAGTGTGTGAGGAGGGAGGGAGGGAGGAGGGCAGCTAACACGCTCATGCCAAGGGCACAGCACAAACACACAACGATGCCATGACTGTGCTCCAGCTGTGTCAGAGAGCTGCTCTCAGTTTGTCCTTTAACATTTTGTGCAAAAAGATGCTTATTTTAAATGTAAAATATAAAAGCATTGGGGTCAAATTGTTTATGGCAGAAGAGACACTTTTGATTTAGTGGTGAATAACTTGAAAATAATCAAGTCTGTGATATATCCACAAGCAAATGAACACAGCAGGCAGGGCATCTGTATGTATAGGGTACCATTAAGACACATGTCAGTGGACAACATAAGGGAGATGTGTGAAAGGGAGACAGCTTGTTGCCGGGGTGATTTAATAGTCCTGTGGGCCTTCTTCCTGAATTATAGCCAATTCATAATATTTTTAATGTGTCTTTTGACACACTGGAAGCAATGCAGTGAAATATGGACGGGCGAAACGTGCATCGCTAAGATGTCACATAATAGCTTTCCGTAGGGCCGTTATAGAGGATTAGGAACTTTGAAAGTGTGTTTTTGAAACCTGACTCACGATCTGTTTCAGATAACACCGAGGTGTCCTATCTGAAGACGCTGACGAAAGAGAACGTGATACACTTCTACAGAGTAAGTACTCCAGCTTTAGATCAGTCCCCCCCCCCCCCCCCTCACTGACAGACAGTAAGCTTTTAACAATGGATACATGTGTGTTAGTCAGAATACTTCTCATAAATCTATGTGGAAGTATGGTTTTGTGACAGTTGCTCTATTTGAAAATGAAATGAAGAAAGAAAATAAAAGAACATTAGAAATGTAAAAGGAAAACAATTCTATATATGTAAGACGTTAAAGTAAAATGTCCAATTACTACAATTTATAAAACGGACAAGTCAAATCAAGCAATCTGATCCTGGTCCTTAGCCGTGATATACTGAGCGTATACCACGTGTAGAATTGTAAGTTACTTTTCACAACAAGTCAGTATCCCTCCGCGCCTGAGAAAAACAGTATACCGTTGGGCTGAAAAGCAAACTGGAACAAGAAAGCAGCGGAGAAGTAACGGGGCAGAAACCCTCCTTTTTACGCAGCGGTCCAGATAGACATCAAACGGCAAAACATATTCAGTGTGCAGTTCCTTTGGCATTAGGGCAGGGATATCTAGATACTTCCCAAGGTTTGACATAATGAAGTGTGCTACTTTTAAAGCAAGCAACAATGTTTTCAAATCTGTAATCAAAGAGGTCTGCAAAAATACTATCGGCCAATCAGATTGCTTGATTTGACTTGTCAGTTTTATAAATATATTTACATTTCTTCCGTTACGAAACAAACTTACAAAGCATAAGATGGAAACATTTAAGATTAACTTCGACCTCCGGGGATGTCTTACTATGGAGGAGTGGATTGAGCAGTGCCTATCTCCAGAAAGCACCTAAACGACGACATGCAGAGCTACGTGAAGAGCAGGTAGACCAACTGGAAAAGTAGCTCCATTCAAAAGCTTTCTGATGCGGGTCTTGAAACAAAGCTGAGAAATTATGACCGTTAGTGGCCACAGGTGCGAAAGCTCTCTCTAGAGCTGCTGGAAGCCCAATCTCGGGGACCGGAGAAAGTGGAGCAATATTCTCGCCACGCCAAGCAACAGCCTAGGCCCTAGAACAACCTCAACCCAGGGCTCGAGCTTAAGGACGTCCCGTCGTCCGGGGCCGAAAAAAATAGTGGATACAAAATAATTTTGGGACTAATTTGGGACGAGAGTTAAAATAAAAATACCCTGCTAACTCTACTACAAACGGCGATGAAAATGAAACCGACTGCACGTTTTGTGTATCACAGTTATTAAACCACACGCACAAAACATTTAGAAACCCGCGAAATACACACATGTAGTTACAGCTGTGCCGCTGGCCGTCAGCCAGCCGCACAGCTGGCTGTGCCCGAATTCCTGGCCCGCAAATTTGCGGGTCTTGCTATGTACTGAGTGTGTGTATTTCGCGGGTTGAGTGATGTACAATGGCATTCCGTGGAGGAATTATGAAATGTTTTACCAAACGCACAGCAGAACCAGACCCTGGAGCGCCGGCCTCTTTATTGACTTACTCCTCTTCATCCCCTATGGGTAATAAGGCTGAGATGAGAACTCTCCATCGTATTTAGTCCTTAGCAATATGCTGCGCCTCTCCCCGTGTAGGGATGGGTAACGAGCCCCGCCCCCGGTATTAAACGGGCCCCGGGCCGGAATTATTAAAGACAGTGGTAACGTTAAGCTCCGACGTTATCAGACTTTTTATCGGTACAGGAGACATTTAAAATATATATGTCATATGTATTATTGCTACATATACACATTATATTGCAGTTTTAGTTTCGCCAACTCCGTTTCTAATATGCAATAAGACTACAACATGCGTCTATGATGTATTTTCGAGTTTTCCAATCCAGACGAGATCTCTCTCTGCCGTCTGTGTGCGAGGGGGCGGGGCCGTTAGTAAAGGTCTCCTGACTGTGTTACAGACTGTCATCCTGTTAGTGGTTCCTCTGGGTTCTGTCTTCAGGACACAGTGTTGGATTTTTTTGTTGATTGGATGGGACTTGATTGGAGTCAATATTAGAGTAATTTTCTCATTTGTGTGTTTGTTTAAATAAATGTGGCCTTTGTTTATGTGATTGAATGATTTACTAAAGTAAAAAGGTTGATGAATTATCATCTAATGATTTGTATGATTTATTTATGTTAAAGGCCACTTTGAATGATTTTAACTAATGATAATGTAGAAAAACTAACATTTTAAATTCGGGACGATCCACATTAATTTCGGGACGGCTTAGATTGTATTTCGGGACGGTTCAGGGAGGATGGGGAAAAAAGTTAGTCGAGAGCCCTGCCTCAACCTATCCAAGTAACCACGTAAGCCATGCTACTGATGCTGGACAGTTTTTCAGTGGCTGCACAATAAACGGAAACATACAAACTAATGTAAATAAATAGCCAAATAATGGATCAACGCTCTCTGTCTAATATGTTCGCTAGCTGTTAGTGTTGTTGCATAGCAACCACCTCGCACTATGTTTCGTGCAGAAGGCAACAGAGGGACTATTTTATTTTGAACATCATTATGTACTAATAAAAACTATTTCAATTAGAGTGTGTATTTTTCTTTCTTATTGCCGTACTTGGTAACCGTTTTATAAAAGCAATAGCTCACTTCAGGCTCATTATATCACAGCTAAGGGGCGTGGTTCGGCCCGACGCGAATGAGCATATACCACGGCCTGTCGTGAGCTATTGCTTAAATATAACATTTGTCCTGTAATATTTATCAACCCTCGTGACAGTTTCTCCATTTTGAAATACATTGAATAAATATATTCATATAACGATGAGTAGTTAAAGTAAGCATCTGCTATAAAAAGATAAGATCACATACATATATTTAAATAAACATTTGAAGTAAGTATGATGATTTATATTAATAGAAAAATATATAATTAAAGGTGTATAATGAACATTCATGTAATGATCCACTGGGGCTCTCTACGGAGACGTGGAGTGATGAAGGTGTTGTTAGTGTAGGTTAATGGCTTCCTGAGCTCTGAAATGAGAATGTTGTAATTAGTGGACGTTAAAACCATAAACACCAAATGCACTAACGCAGTGTAATATTTCTCTGACGGCCCCCCCGGTGCAGCAGCCTGGCTCTGTGTGCTCAGCCCTGAGCGATGGCTCTGTGGCCCCGTGGACAGCAGGGGCCTCGTTAAGAGCCGCAGACATGAATTACAGCAGCATTTATGACATGGAACATTTCCCAGGTCTATCAATCAGCGCTAAATGGCTGTGTGTACTAATGAATGTTACATTAACAGTTCTGTGAGGAGAGGGCGAGCAGCGACACGGCTGCCGATAGGGCGAGCAGCGACACGGCTGCCGATAGGGCGAGCAGCGACACGGCCGATAGGGCGAGCAGAGACACGGCTGCCGATAGGGCGAGCAGCGACACGGCTGCCGATAGGGCGAGCAGCGACACGGCCGATAGGGCGAGCAGAGACACGGCTGCCGATAGGGCTTCTGCTTAGAGGCTGGGGCTAGACCATCGTGCATCGTTTTCATCACTTTGGTTTAAAAATAGTACTTTTAGTTTGGGATTGACTGGGCATTATTTAGTCAGTATGATTTTGCAGATAAATGCAGAATAACAACATATAATAATATTGTTGTTATTATTATTTGAGGACCAAAGTTGATTCTCTACCTTGGATATGGAATTTCAAATGTGATATTTGTTTATGATATTTCTTCATTTCTTTTTTTTACCACAACTGGAAATCTACATTTCCGTTAGAGCTGGATAACTTTATACGGCCACTTTAACATGCAAGAATAAATTGCACCAAATCAGATATTAATCATTGTTTTCTCGTGCATGTGCAGCTGGGATCAGTTCTCTTCATTACGGTGTGACTTGGTTGGGACAATACTATATAGTATGTGCTCCTTAGTCGATACATGTCTGAATAATATGTCTGATTTGTTTGTGATGTTGGAGTTCATGACACTTTGACATCTTCACATCTCCATTCCTCATCCACACACACCTCCGTACAGAAGCCAGGCTCCAACGCCATCATGTGTCTCTCTCTCTCCCCGTCCTCGTCCTCCTCTGCTCACAATGCTCTGGTTTCTGCTGCAGATGAAATTATAAATGACACCCGGACTCCAATTAGTCTTTTCAGCACCAAAACCTCTCCCGGCACAAACGTCGATTACATTTGATCCATATACAATTGGTTAGCTGCTGCTGCTGTTGTTTTAAGGATTACAATGAGGGTACTGCTTCCTCCATGAGCCGACTCTCCCATAAGGGGTGGCGGTGAATGGATGGATGGCATTATTGGCCTAAAAATAAACAAATAAGAGAAGCACATTTTGAAAGGGGGAGCCGGGCGCGGCCTGACTTCCACAAATGGTCTGAATGGAACCACAGTCAGTGCACCGCTGACTGAGCCCAGGTGTGTGGAACAGAACCACTTCTGATGACAGAGCGCTGTCTGTCCGATAAACAGCCTGAGCACATCGTGTGTGTTTTTTTTTTACTGGATCAGTCTGCCCCCCCCAGGTTTCATCTCCTCCCGCCCACTGCTGCTATTCCTAGCTGTGAGGTGACAGGAGGCTGGGGGGCGGGGCTGCACACTGACGGCTCTGTCTCAGGGTAGCAGACTGAGGAGCTGTTATCTCTCAGGAGCATGCTCCCCCCTGCATCTCTAATGGCTGCCTCACAGACACGCTTTTTATTTGTATTTATTTGTCAATGTTGGTGGTCACCGTTGTGTCTGGGAGCCAAACCCTCTAATCCTCATGGAGACGCTGATCATGTAGCTCAATCTCCACCCGGCCACTGTGAGAAACAGTCATCCAGAGGTTTAACAAAGTGACGAGTCACTCCCAGGGGCTCCATTGGGATTTGTTATGTGGTGGGGGGGCTCTGTGAGTCGGGGAGGGGGCAGCTGGGGTCACATTTAGTAATAGTTGCATTTATATCGCAACAAGTGCAAAACGTTTTCCTCTATCACGTTATCACCATCGCATGTACAGTGAACATTAACGACATGTGTGCTCACATCTAGTCCACTGCACCGTCAGGGCCAAAAGGATAGACATGTTTTGATTAATACTGACATCATGATTATTTATGATGTTTAAGTGACAGAATATTATGACACTTTTAAATATACACAGCGGGGGGTTTCACCTCAAAACTAATTTGGGCATTTAGCCCTGATGCTTTGATTTAAAAAATATTTACATTCAGTTAAATCTGAAAACTAATTTCAATAGCAATCATGGATACTAAATATGAACAGTATCCAGAATAGATTCTGGTAATAAAAGAGTCAAGTATGTGACTGAAAATATTTCCTTAGTTACTGTAGTAGTTCTAGCAGAATGTCCACATTTTGACTTTTTTATATATATTTTATTTATCTTTAACTTATTTTTATACATATTTATTTCATTTTTGCAATATTTTATTTCATTCTAAAATGGGCCAACTATCACAAAACCCGATATATGCAGTATCCTGACTGGAAAACCACTGACTGAGACTGTCCCCCCTCTCTGTCCCTGTCCCTGCAGGAGCGTCTGATGGTGGACGCCCCGAAGAGACACAAGGTCTCTGTGCACGTCCTCTCCAGAGAGATGGACTCCTGTGAGTACTGCTGCTGTCCCTTCATTCAGACCCTCTGTGTGTTCCTCCAGTGTGGCTCTGACCCGTCTCTGTGTTCTCAGGTCCCATCGTGGGGGAGTTCCCGGCTCAGAACGATGTCAACCTGGCCCCCGCCCCCTCCCTGCCTCAGGTAACCTCATGTTTAACCACGCTTCTACCTTTAACCTGAAAACTACTGAAACATATTCAAGCTGATCAAAGCTGCATTCACATGATTGGCTGCACAGCTAGCTACATTTTGTTACTATGGTTACCTTACCTCCTAGCTTACGGCACCTCATACAGCTGTCATCTGATTGGTTATGCGTCAAGAGGTCAGCAGCAATCGAGGTCAAAGTGTAAATAATTTGACCTTTGAGCGCAGCGCTCGGTAACAGAGCTGTCCATAATGACAACGGCTCCGCTATCTCCATAGCAACACCACAGCAACGCCAGCAGAGCAGCTGTACCGCAGATCATATATAACACATTATTTACCTTATTTTTTATCAACTACTGATACATTGTTTCTTTTCCTCAACTACCAAGAAATTCCATTTATTTTTCTAAACTACAAACACACTTTTTTGGTATATGTGACCTGTCACTGCGAGGGTCTCAGGAAAGCCCCCTGAGACACATGTGTGATGTTGATGATATCCACTTTGTTTTTCTAAACAACTGAAACATATTATTTTATTTGATCAACTGACACATATTCACATGTTTCACCTCCACTCTGCCCGCCCCCCCCCCTTGCAGCCCACCCTGGTGCAGGACATGACAGAGTTCAAGAGGAGCCTCCCCCTCTTCCCGCTGGTCAAACCTCACATCAACTTCATGGCTGCCAAACTGTGAGGGGGGGGGCAGCTCCACACGCAGCAAGACCAGCATCTCACCGA
Source organism: Pseudochaenichthys georgianus (assembly GCF_902827115.2). Lineage (NCBI taxonomy): Eukaryota > Metazoa > Chordata > Actinopteri > Perciformes > Channichthyidae > Pseudochaenichthys > Pseudochaenichthys georgianus. The sequence goes on along the minus strand of NC_047517.1, from coordinate 8,823,098 downwards.
GCCTGCGTGTGCGTTTGCTTGGGTGCATGTACATCTGTGTGTAGCCTAGAGGAGACGACCGGAAACATACGTGTTTAATTTGAATCACCATGTTGGCGACGTAGCTCAGATAGAGGTCGCACACTCACCTTTGAGAAGCCACACACACACACACACACACACACACACACACACACACACACACACACACACACACACACACACACACACACACACACACACACACCACTGTGTAGAGGAAATAGTAACAACCTATGAAAAAAGGCCACACCCCTTTTTAATGAAGAACATGGAGGCGTTTAATTCTCTTTTCAGACATGCTGCTTTGAGGTTGTTGAAGTTTAACAGTAGCACCACGTCTTTTATCTTTTGGACTCGTATGTTCCCATGCAACTAGGAAGGACCCTCGAGAGATGATTTCCCTGAAGAATGTGTTTATGCTTTTTGATTGTTTTTAATCCTGGCAGGTTTTGAAATGCTTGTAAAATGTTGGGACCCTTTGCGGAGCCGTCAGCTGGTCACATTGATTTGATTGCATTTTACAGTAGGATGTCATTCAGAAACCTCAGGGGAACCTCTATGCTGTTCTTCTTTTTTAACATTCAGTTTTAATAGTGATTGATTACAAATAAAAGCACTTATCCTTCAAATCACTATTCAAGTCCTTATCCGTCTTTAAGTTACGTTTGTAAAATAAATGAATTTATTTTGAGATCCAGGGAAATGATGACTCTTACACTCACTCGATGTGTGACAGCTTGTGCCTGTCATGGGGGGGGGGGGGGGCTTCAGTTATTATGTATCTGGCTGGTGGTCCGACCTGGGGCACAACCCTGGAAGATCGACCCCCCCCCTCAAAAAGCAGCTTTTAAAGCAAGCTCCGGTCAGGATATATGCACTTCTCTCACTGAGCAATAAACGCTACAGGGAACAGGGAGGCTAACCCAATCTACATCAGGCTTATCGTTTTCACTTGAATCCAACCGGCTCGCAGCCTCCGTTCAAGGACACTTGTACCAAAAGCTTCTTCAATGTTGTCCAGCATTTCGCTACTTCTCAACCTGATCATTAACAACCATTATCACCTTTTGCATTTATGATTAGTCAAAAAAATACGGAAGAGCTGTAGGGCCACAAAGGAATGCATTTTTTGAGTTCAGAACAAAAAAAATCAAATGTCCGATGTGGCCCTAATCATCTTCCGTAAAGTCAGAACATCGACATTTCTGTGTAAGTTTCAGATCTTTTGCATTAGGAGACAAAGATGTCATCTTAAATGCAAACATTTTGATATCCACCGGTCTCTAATGGTCTTCCGTACAGGACACGTAGAGTTATTTGTATTTTCTCCTGTGATTCTAATGAATAAACTACTGAATGGAACGGTGTGTATCTTTAATGCAACACAAGCTCAACTCATGCACTTGGAAAAAGACGTTTATTCACAGATAAACCGATACCATAGACAGGAAGTCTCTTTTGGCAGAGTGGAGAACTGATGGTGGATCGACGGGAGGGGACTTGTGTGAAGCAGCGTGTGCATGATAATAGACAGGCCTGTACATCACACACTGATGTTTCCAGCTCTGAGGCAGGAAACAGCAGCTGGTCAGATTGTGCACAAACTACCACATGAAATGAAATGATTAATCACATGATTTAAACCACACTTTGTCCAGGTTTTAATATTCTCAATGCTCTTGTTTTGTAGGAGCATTCAAACAAAGCACTGACCAATCAGAACTGATATTCCCCTAAGAGTGTAGACGTCCTTTAAAAGCTTTTATTTTTTTTACTGAATACATTCCTAAAATCTTTTTGCCCAATAACAAAAGTTACTCTTTATTATCTTGGCAAATATTTTTTCCCCACCCATTTTAAAGATTTTTAATTAAGCACAGGAGAGAAGTCTTCATATCACTTCTCTTGAGCCTCAAGGCTTCCATAGAAACTTTGAAAAGGCATTGAGGCATGGGAGAACATGTGGCTTGTTTTTATTTGGTTGCACTGATACTTTAGGTGTCCTGACATCAGCCATTCTCAATGAATAGTGTCCGATTCCATTTCTTCATAGTCACTTCCTGAGAGCCTCAGTCTGACCTGGGATCAGTTCAGCAACATCTCAGTAAATGAATCCTCCGTAGCTTCAGAGATGCTTTCATTCCAACATCTCTGAAAAGACAAGTGTCCATAATATCCACCCATCTGTTAGAGACAGCGTCATGGCAACAGGCTCCACCAAAACACGGGCAGTGCTGTGAAGCTTCAAAAAGAACATTGAGTGTGTGAAGCTGAAGGCGAGAGGAGATCAAACAGTCCACCACTCACATACAGTTCATCATCAGGACTCCTCTCCTGCAGAATGAACACGCCTCATTGGTCCATACATTCTACCCCTCTGACTTAATTCCTCCACAATTGCGAAGGAATCTCTTCAAAATAATCATAAGACAATCATTTATTATAATTATAAAAGTCTTAATTACACATGCCCCGCATTTCTTTATCTTTAAAATACAGTTATGTTACAATAAGTATTAGTTATTGACAGTCACGCCGCCTCCTCCTTTCATGAGGCGGAGGGTGGGGGAGCCTCGCACTGAGCATCACTCCAGGAGGGGTGAGGATAAGGGAGGAGTGGGGGGTGAAGGGTGACACTGATCCCGAGTCTGTTTTGTCCGACTGCCTCAGGCCTCCTCCGGCTCGGGGAAGTCAAGGATCTTGCGGTGGGCTTGTCTCTGGTACTGCTGCTGCTTGAAGTAGACCTTGAACGCCCCCTTGATGGCCACAAAGGCGATTCCTCCCTGTGGGGGGGGGGGGGGGACAGAGTCAGTGTGAATGTGGAGATACACCCTGCCTCTCTGAATAAAGACTATTTTCTGATCACACCTTTTTACAACAAAACATGTATCTGTGATGTTGCATGTAGAGCCGTCACGGTGCGTTCACAGCAGGCAACGACGCAGAGAGACACATCATTGGTTGAGTTGAGTTTGTTTGCCTAATTAAGATCAAGATGACTTTATTCATCCCAGGGGGGATTCAGGTCTTCACTGTGGTGATACAGTTACACGATAGGCCAGAAGTTCCCACGTGCACTAGCAGGACCTACAGACGTGCACTAATGGAGAGGTGTCAGGGCCAATGAGCAGTTGGGAGTTTGGTGCCTTGCTCAAGGACAACTTCTGCAAAGCCCAGGATGGACCGGCACCTCTCCAGCTACACTATGGATTTTGGTCCGATTGGGACTTGAACCGTCAACCCTTCGGTTCCCAAGCAAAGTGCTTACAGAGTGACATCTGACACGTTTGACTAAACATTCATTCGGGTTTTGACTAATTGGAATCGTTATGTGGATATTTCAGCTTCCTTCTGATACGCTCATAAGGTTCCTGAGATCTGGAGCACTGCACAGTGTGCATGTCAGTGGTTTGATATCCTTTTTTCACTATACAAACACTGCTATACTACTTGCATGTAGTTCTAAAGATGCAATGGTTGAATGGATTACAGTTTTTAGGTAATTGTACTTTACCTGCGTTTATTACTTTTATCTGTGAGCTTTTAGTCACTTTAGATTACACTATTACACTTCTCTTCTCTCTCTTATTAATAATATATAAATCTAATGTTCAGTCTCTTCACAGCGGCCTGCACAGTAAGGAAACCATTCAATACTGTCGATGAAGGCTCACACTTCCATGCATACGGGTTAGTGGTTGCTGTCGTCAGGTCAAAACAAAGCAGCATCATTTGAAATGGTTCTTGTGTTTTCCTTCTGACCACATTAATACATGTTGTTCATTGATAGGAGAAGCATCTCGCCTTCCGTCTGTCCCTCAGTGAAGGAGGACAGATTGTTGGGTAGTATCCCATGAGCCTCTCTGGTTACCTGTCTGTCTGCACCACCAGGTAATGAGGAGAGATAACGGCTTAACTGGGATCATTTATTAATGATCATTGTTACCAATGGACCCCCCCCCCCACCACTGAAGGTCTGCTCTGTGACTCTGTCAGTGCCCCGCCCCCCTGGAGGTGTGTGTATGCAGGAACCCACCAGGATGGTCCTCTGCAGGTTGGAGTTGACGCTGCTGAACATCAGCTTCCCCACGATGGTGGCGATGGTGGGGAAGACCAGCGCACCACACAGGATGCGGGTGGCAGAGACGTGGTCCGCCAGTGGGCTGGCCTCCGCCGGGATACGGGGGACAGGGCAGCCAATCCCTGCAGAGACACAGAAAGCAACTTATATTATTAACCAATCAACAATGTACTTAAACAGTGTTCAGGCAGACCCTCACATCCATCAGTGTGTTACAGTCCTCTGTGAAGGGGCAGAGCTACAGTGTGTTACAGTCCTCTGTGAAGGGGCGGAGCTACAGTGTGTTAGGGGCGGTGCTACAGTCCTCTGAAGGGGCGGAGCTACAGTGTGTTACAGTCCTCTGTGAAGGGGCGGAGCTACAGTGTGTTAGGGGCGGTGCTACAGTCCTCTGAAGGGGCGGAGCTACAGTGTGTTACAGTCCTCTGTGAAGGGGCGGAGCTACAGTGTGTTAGGGGCGGTGCTACAGTCCTCTGAAGGGGCGGAGCTACAGTGTGTTACAGTCCTCTGTGAAGGGGCGGAGCTACAGTGTGTTAGGGGCGGTGCTACAGTCCTCTGAAGGGGCGGAGCTACAGTGTGTTACAGTCCTCTGTGAAGGGGCGGAGCTACAGTGTGTTACAGTCCTCTGTGAAGGGGCGGAGCTACAGTGTGTTACAGTCCTCTGTGAAGGGGCGGTGCTACAGTGTGTCACAGTCCTCTGTGAAGGGGCGGAGCTACAGTGTGTTTACAGTCCTCTGTGAAGGGGCGGTGCTACAGTGTGTCACAGTCCTCTGTGAAGGGGCGGTGCTACAGTGTGTCACAGTCCTCTGTGAAGGGGCGGAGCTACAGTGTGTCACAGTCCTCTGTGAAGGGGCGGTGCTACAGTGTGTCACAGTCCTCTGTGAAGGGGCGGAGCTACAGTGTGTTACAGTCCTCTGTGAAGGGGCGGAGCTACAGTGTGTTTACAGTCCTCTGTGAAGGGGCGGTGCTACAGTGTGTTACAGTCCTCTGTGAAGGGGCGGAGCTACAGTGTGTTTACAGTCCTCTGTGAAGGGGCGGTGCTACAGTGTGTTACAGTCCTCTGTGAAGGGGCGGTGCTACAGTGTGTCACAGTCCTCTGTGAAGGGGCGGTGCTACAGTGTGTTACAGTCCTCTGTGAAGGGGCGGAGCTACAGTGAGCGGACCTGGGAAGATGCTGTTGAGGATCTGCAGCTTGTTGCAGTACTTCCTCCACAGACGCAGCACGTAGTCCTCCCAACGGATCATCTTGCCGAGGATCAGCATGACGGGGATGGTGGGCAGGCCGATGAGCAGGAACAGGGGGTCCGCCCGCTCCATGACGTCCAGACCCTCCTTATGGCCCACCACCTGGGGGGCAGAGGGGGAATCACAATTAAAAACTTAAAATCAAAAGAGGAGACAGTGGGACTCGAGCAGTACTCGACCTCACCACATGCATATTATTTGGGTTTATTAAGCAGCTCAGTTGAAAACCCAATTCTGATTAAGTGTGCTGCTCTTTTTCGATAGCAGACTATTGCTAAGGACTCTCTGAATGAAGGACTATGTGCAGTCTATCAATCTGCAGAATAAGTCTGTCATACACCATGATACACTTTTTGAATATTCATTTTGATATTTGTGGAGAGCACAACACTTTGGAGTCATGATGGCTGAACTGTCCCCAGTGAAGAAAAGAAAAAGAGCGCAAGAGATGTTGAGTTGTCTCATTTAGTCACTTGTTAGCAACCGTCGTTTTTATGACAGACATTCTGACCAAAACACCACCCAATTTAAGACGAGGGTACCGGAAGTGGTAAACTCCTAACTAATGTCCGTGTTTTAGGACTCATTTCTGCACCACTCCATTATCCCTCACTTAAAATGGATAATGTGAAATGCATGCATGACTTGCAAAACTGCTTTCCATCCAAGTCATTTATTATTTAATGTGCCCGCTGAATGTCTCACCTGCATGACGGTGACGGCTCCGTACGTGACGGCGGTCCAGTAGATGGAGCCCACCATGATGCCTGCAGCAGCGAAGGGGCCCGCCTTAGAGATGAACCGGTCGGCCAGGTCCAGCACGTAGACCACAGGACCTGGGGGGGGGGGGGGGGGGGGGGGGGACGGACAGAGTGAGGACCACTCCTACACAGACAGCTCTTATTTGATATATTTTAAAAGTTCTTATTTTTTCTTAAATTCTGTAAAAATATATTTATAATATAATACAACACTATATATATTGTGATATAATTATACATTGTACTACATCTAATGTAGTACAATGTGCACATTTATAGTATAACTTCTAATGTTGATATCATATATTTTAATTTATCTTTTTACCTATTTGTACCAAATACAAATCAAAAATCATATCTTCATTTCATTTGTTGTATCACTAGGTCAAAACTTTATGCAACTAAAAGCTCTTTTGTATGAAATGGGAAATATAATGACACAAACTGATGGGCTTTTTTTAATTAACTTTTTTTTAATGTAATCCCAGTGAATTAGTGACGAGCGATTTACGCAAATCCGTGCATGAACATCCTGTCACTGGCAAAGAGTCAAACACATTTGGGTCACAGAGGGTTAGATAGAGTGTGTGTGCGTGTGCGTGTGCGTGTGCGTGTGTGTGCGTGTGCGTGCGTGCGTGCGTGTGTGTGTGTGTGAGTGTACAGCAGGGGTCATGAGACTCCTGCAGGTCATACAGACACTGCGACCAGAAAAATAATCCAACATGAATACGAACCATTCGACTCCTTGAAGAGGAACCAGATGAAGTTCGATCTACTCTTGTGTGAAAGATACGCAGGTCAAATGACACCAGTTTCATTTACAATAAAAAAACAAACAAGGAAGCTCTTACTAAATCATCGTCATGACGTCAGGCAGTCTTCAAGTCAAAATGACAACCATGCAGTCATGTGATATTTAAAGAGATCAGGTGCACCTTGCTCTGCAGGATTAATGACGGAGAGGGAGGAGCCTTTCAGACAGGATCCACCTGGATGAATAATAACTGACTCAGTGGGGGAGGAGTTAAGGTAATACTACCAAACTGTACAAATACTCAGTTACAAGCAAGAGTAATGCATTGAAAGTAGGGATGCTCCGATCCATCGGTGCTCTCTAAAAATGCCGATCGCGAGAGCCGATCGCATGACGTAGAATACATGACACTTTTCTCTGTGCAAAACAAGCTCGCCAAAAGCTGGCAGTATTTTAAAGGTCCCATGTCACGGCGATTTCTACTGATCATAATTCCATTGTGAGGTCGACTAGAATAGATTTATATTGTTCAATTCTCCAAACTCACATTGGTTTCTCACAGCGTCTCTGTACAGTGTGTGTATTCACTCTCTGTCCTACACGGCTTGTTGGAGCTCCTGCCCCCCCCCCCCTCCCTGTGAGCCCAGTGTGCTCTGATTGGTCAAGCGACGTGCAGCTGCTCGTGAGGAGCAGACAGTGCTTTCGTGTCGGAGATAGATGCAGCGAGAACAAGCGAAACTCATCCTGAGCACACACAAACACTCATAGCCGAAGTAAAAACAATAAGTGTGGCTTGATATTGAGTAAGAAAAAGGTTGATAACGCTGTGAGCACGGGTCTGAGGAGAGCATTTCTCTGCGATCCCAACGTAGTCCGAAAAACGTTTACCCATTTAAACAGTCGTGGTAGATACCTTGTTTGTCATAATAAATACACAAACGACAATGAATACTTACAGGGTGTGTACCCGAATCTCCCGCTGGTCCAAACAAAGCAGGAGTCGTGTGTGTGTGTGTGTTTGTGTGTGTGCCAGGTGTGATTCACATGCAGGGATTGGGCACATAAGGGTGTGTGTGTGTGTGTGTGTGTGTGTGTGTGTGTGTGTGTGTGTGTGTGTGTGTGTGTGTGTGTGTGTGTGTGTGTGTGTGTGTGTGTGTGTTGCATGTAGCAGCCGCATGTGTGCAAACTGCCCCGCCCCCTCGCACACAGACAGGGAGAGAGAGATCTCTCGTCAGGATTGGAAAGATCAAAAATACTAAAAATAATCATCGATGCATTTTTGCAGTCTTTTTGCATATTAGAAAACGGAGTTGACGACACCAAAACTGCAATATAATGTTTGTGTAGCATTATAAATATGACATATCGTTCTTCAGTGCCCTACGCTGTACATATCCGGCATGAATCGCTGAAAGGCTGGCAGAGGGTGCGGCCATAGCTCTGGGCGTGGCTACTGGGTATCCCTACCAGAGGTCGCGTTAACCGAATATTTTCCGTCAATGACGGATTTTTTCTAACAATGACGGAAACATCTGAAAGCAGTCCGTCATTTTGACAGATTAGAACACAACTCGGAACAGCGCCAACATGTCCACCAGCGGCCCACATTATATTACATCCTTAGTGGCCAGGTAGACTGAGGGCGATCTACTCTACTGTAGTCTGTAACTATTATTTAGTCATTCACACCCCTGTCCAGTTGGTGGCGAGTGTGTGTATATTAAGTAGCTATTGTCTAGTCTTGTTTTTGACCTCGTTGATTACCTCGTTGTTTAACCGGCTTTAGCAATCGCAAAATGTCACGGCAGCTGATCGTCCGAAGCTTTTTTAATAAGCCCAGTAATTGTGATGGTGTGGATAAACGAGGTGAAAAGAGGGATTGATGCGGTGGAGGATGAAGGACAAGCCAGTAAGACTAACGGCCCGCCTACACTACAGGCATCGAAAAATGCTTTCAACGCTTCGCCCATTCATTTGAATGGGGTGACTAAACTTCGCCGAACTGCATTGTGGGGAGCATGGCATGGCTTTGCAAGCATCACGAGCATCTATCGGCATCAAAAGTTGAACAATGTTTAACTTTTGAGGCTCGATGCTTGGCATCAGCCAATCAAATCCCACGTATGCAAATCTGACAGTAGAAGCGCTAGCCAATCAAACCGCGTGTATGCTGGGAGAGACTAGGCAGGTCATTTCCTCATATTCAAAAAAATTGAGGGAAAATTCATTATAGCGGTAGTGAATCACCCGGTGCTGTATGATCAGTCTCTGTTCATCTACCGGGATACAAACCGGAGGAGAGAGGCATGGAGGGAGGTGGCAGAGACAGTGGATGAAACTGCTTACATCTTATACGCTTGGATTTATAATTTCCTTACAGACCGTCCTCAGACAGTGAAAATAGGCCCTTTTTGCTCCTCCACCCGCACCCTCAGCACTGGCTCCCCGCAGGGCTGCGTGCTGAGCCCTCTACTCTACACTCTCTACACACACGACTGCTCTCCCATTCACCCCTCTAACTCCATTATCAAATTTGCAGATGACACCACTGTGGTCGGCCAAATACATAAGGGAGACGACGAGTCGGCATACAGAGACGAGATCCTGAAGCTGTCTGAGTGGTGTTCATCAAATAATCTGTATCTGAACACAAGCAAAACGAAAGAAATCATCATAGACTTCAGAAAGCACCGACCAGAACCCGCCCCCCTTCACCTCAATGGAGAGAGAGTGGAGAGGGTCTCCACCTTTAAGTTCCTGGGGGTTCACATCTCGGAGAGCCTCAGCTGGACAGCACACACCACTGCAGCAGTTAAGAAGGCCCAGCAGCGACTACACTTCCTGAGGGTGCTTCGGAGAAACCGACTTAACAAGAAGCTGCTGGTGTCCTTCTACCGGGCGACCATCGAGAGCGTGCTGTCATACTCCATCTCGTGGTGGTATGCAGGATGCTCAGCTGCGGACAAGAAAGCCCTGCAGAGAGTGATCAGGATGGCAGAGAAAACCATCGGCTGCCCCCTGCCCTCTCTGGAACACATCTCCACCTCCCCCTGCCCTCTCTGGAACACATCTCCACCTCCCCCTGCCCTCTCTGGAACACATCTCCACCTCCCCCTGCCCTCTCTGGAACACATCTCCACCTCCCCCTGCCCTCTCTGGAACACATCTCCACCTCCCGCTGCCCTCTCTGGAACACATCTCCACCTCCCCCTGCCCTCTCTGGAACACATCTCCACCTCCCCCTGCCTCAGCAGAGCTAATAAAATCATAAAGGACAGCTCTCACCCGGGTCACAGACTGTTCTCTCTCCTGCCTTCTGGGAGGAGATACAGGAGCTTCAAGTCACGGACAAACAGACTCAAAAACAGTTTCTACCCCTGGGCCGTCAGGCTGCTCAACCACCACACATAATAATAACTGTAACCATTCTCACACATACACACACTTTTAATGCACTTTATATACTACTTTTTTTATGTCAATATTTTTAACTATTTATTCCCCGTATGATTGTATGTCCTATTGCTGTGTTTTTTGGTGTTATGTATTTGTTTGTATATTTTTTGCACACCGGGACAGAGTTGCACTCTGCATCTCGTTATACCTTGTGTATAGTGACAATAAAAGGCTTTAACTTAACTTTAGGTTTTCGCCTGTTTGGGGATTTTACATCCAGTTTACTTCGTTTTAACATTGCTATTGCTTTGTATGCCGGGGGCGGGCGGGAGATTCCTGATTGGTTGTTGGTCGCGAGAAATCGCCAAGCCTCAGAGACGCCCAGCTTCCAGATTTTTTTATGCCTGCAGTGTATACGGGCCGTAAGACTGACAACATTCAGCCAGCGGCAGAGGAGCAAGCAAGTGGCAAGGAGTTCAAGCGGGAGTACCTGGTTCAGTGGGAGCAAGAGTTTAAGTGGCCGAGGAGGGAAGATGGCAAAATGTTCTGCGACATCTGTAGAGAAGCTAAGATGAGTAACGGATTTGTCCGAGGGTGCACGACGATGCAGAAATCAGCATTCAGGCTTGGCTACAGCAGGTCAATTGAGTTGTTGTTCATTTTTTGTTCATATTTTGATTGTAATTGTCTCATTTAAAACGATGGTATTGTTCATATTTGCCTGTTTAGGCACAATGGTCGCGTGTTTTTAGCGGCCTCTGCCCCCCTCTGCTGTGCTGTCAGTGCAGGAAAAAATAAATCATTCATGTTCGTGTTGACATGAAAAGTGACCACACAAGTGACCATACATGTTCAAATGAGTGTAGAAACCAAGTCGAATTTGTCAAATGTATTGAACTGGTGATCACAGTTTGAGAGCTATAGGCCTACAGCTTCCATGTGCGGAGGCGATTCACAAATCAGGCCAGCTGTAGAGAAGACCCTCTCAGCTGGAACGGAGGTTGTGGGTATAGCAAGGTATAGCATGTATATATACATTTAATTTGGCATAGTTTGACCTCTACACCGCACTCACTAACCTGGTCGAAATATGTCCACACATTACTCCTTTTTGACGCCATGTCTGTTGTGTATGGATTTGGACCATAAACGCGAGTGAAGTATAACCGGACGTGAGAGAGATTGGGTGGAAATGGGGGTTTTACCGTTTCTCAGGAACCCATTGGTGGATTTTGGTGATTGACATCTCTTTCTGAACGTTAGAGCCAATAGAATTGAAGGGGAATCTCCCCACTCACACACAGTCTAAAACAAAAAGGTGTGGGCTTTGCACCAGAGTGAAGCTGTCTGTAGCTCTGACTTCTGAAAACCGAAAAGCAGGTTTATTGCTTATGGATTATCAGAAATCATTTCAAAGGGACACAGACACATTGGATTAACCTATGGATTAACTTCAGCAGCGTTTTTATCGTTTTAATGCCATTGAAGACCACTTTTGACCAGACTACGACACAGGTGAGCCATGTTAGCGTTTTTAGCTAACTAGCGCCACATGTTTTGATGTCTGTTCTTGTTATTATCTCCGCGAGTTCGAATAATTGAGTGATAATGAGGCTACCCTTCGATTCTGTGTCACCTCACGATGTGAAATTATGGGTTGGATGTGCAGCAAAGATAAATAATAAGGTTTTGTGAGTGAATTTCGGTGCAGTAATCTGTTAGCATTTTTCGCTCGTTGCTAATTCAGAGGCTCAGCGTTAGCATTGTTGGGTTTTTTTTGAAAAAAAAACTATAATGATCAGTTAGATGAGTTTCTTCCCGTTACATGGATATAAAACATTCATAGTTTATTAAATGAACATGCCCTCAGACACTGTTTCCTGCAAGATGTTGCGGCAGTGCCCCGGTAACCTTAACAGGTTAAGACCCCTCCCATACATTTTAAGACCTCAGCGCCACTTTGAGTTTTAACCGGTTACATTGGCGACACACTTAACCTCACAGTTACTATATACAGTATTGATTGTCCTTCCTCCTTATCTTCCAACCATTTGGACGCAAACTTGCATTTCCCCATAACGATGTTGTTTAAAGGAATGGTCCACTCATTAGATAATTAATCAAAACTTCAGTATTTAGTGAAACGTTATGTTTAAACCATACCCTGAAGAAATCAGCGATATTCCCCGGTAAATAATGATTTTATAGCTCTTTTTTATCAAGACCTGTATATTCCGTCTGGCCGCCGCCATGTTTGCCATTTTCAGTAGTCACGTGATGGTCGTGACGTCATCCATGCGTTCACTTTGTCAACACACGGAAACATTGTGGAGTATTTGAGTTCGGACTCGTCAGCAGAGGAACAAGTTTTGACCAATGTGAAGAGATTGGATGGGGGAATTCAGCCATACATATCAGTATGACAATACGACACCCTCTGTCCTAAGACCCTCACATCGTACAAGGAAAAACTTCCGAAGAAAACCCACAGTTTAAAGGGAACATGGGAGAAACCTCAGGGAGAGCAGCAGAGGAGGGATCCCTCTCCCAGGACGGACAGACGTGCAATAGATGCCGTGTGTAAATTGAAAAGATAATACATTTGCAACATAGGTAGTCCAAATGTTTGGAAATGCATGTGTGTATAATGGGAAGATGATATAAGATACTATATGTATGCATGTAGTACCACCCTTGCTAGCGATTCCCTCTCTAGTTTAGCATACTCAGCTTCGTTGTCCCTGGCCATAGAATCACGATTTTATGGGGCCGGAAAAACTGGGGGGAAATACACACTAGCCGGTACTACGCTATATGGAAAGGCCACCAAAAACTGTCCTGGCCTGGACGTTAAAACGGGGCTAGCCACTGCAATGGAAATGCGCTATAACATACCTTATTCTTACTCCGAGCACTACTTCTGCTCCTCCGTCGCTTCACACTTGCAGAGGGCGATTTCTCAACTGGCCGAACTGGTGTCCTGGTCGGTGATGACACCAGAAAGACCGATGGTACTGCATCTCCATTGAGTAATGGTTGTTCTTTAAATCCCATGTTATGTTTGATCATACTCTCAGAGTAGTCGTCCGGAAATGTGAAATGTTCGCTGCATACATGAGCCTGTGAATCTCTCGGTTCGGGCCGGCCACATTTCGCTAGCCACTGCCTCCGAATGTACTTCTTACGCTTACCTTTTGGCAACAGATGGAACCGAGCATTCCGTGGATTGTTCCTATCAGAATTATGGCAATATTTCGCGATACAGTGAGGCATATTTGAATAGAGAAACTACAGTAAATAACGTGTCTTCGAAAACCAAACGCATGGATTACGTCACGTCCGGGAAATGGCGGCGCCCACAGTGTTGATGTTATTTCGGTATATAATCAGTTTAAAATCACTGATAATGTCATCGGATTAAAAAAAAAAAAAGAGAGAGAGACTGGCAGAGACTGGTCTGTTTTATCGGATGATAATTTTTTAAAAATGAGTGTCATGAGCATACCATTCCTTTAACAACCGGTGTAAACTGACCTTCGCACGCTATCAAGCAGTGAGCGTGCGATGTCCTGCTCAGATGATGTCACATCCAACGGGATGCCATAAATAAACTACACACCTACGCAATGATTACATTCAGGCAGACTGTAGAATACAACCTCTTTGGATAATTGATATACTTATTGAAAACAAGCTACAAAATGTAATACCTTGGAAAATGCCCTTTAATACTTTTTAATAGCCTTAATTGATAAAAATTGATTTATCAACTTTGAATACTTTTTAAGACCCCGCGGACACCCTGTAAACACATAGTATCTCTTTTATAAACAGCCTATAAACACCATGTGAGAAAAGCCATAGCATGAAATGTTTTCCAATAAATAAATTGTATCTTAATGATGAATATGGATTTGTTTTTATTATAGAAAAGCTATGTTTTCAGGGGTTTTAATACAAGTTAGCACAAGCAGAACTAAATACATTCACCATCAAAGTGGTTCAAAGCTCTTTTCAGCAGGCTTTATAAGAAACATGCTTTCCTCTTGGGAAGGGTGACATTTATAATCCCATTTTTAAACTGTGATCTTGACACATGTCTTGTGTGGTTGGGAAATAAATGGGTGAAGTGGCATTAAAGGAGTGCCGAGTCATTGTCTTTGTGAAAGCAGGACTTGGTTCAAGAACACTCTCCCCTCTGGCCGTGTCAGCGGCACATTGATACATATATTGTCCAATTTCATTTACACTACCATGCTGGTGTACGGCCAGTTCAAAACACGTCCACCTTGAACCACAGAGAGCTTCCATTGGTTAAAGTTAAGGACGACTGTGCTGCCAATGGTTACAGGCTGTTGGCATGGAATTATCGACAGAGCTGCCCTCTCCAAGTCATCATTTAAGATGTGGACAGATTTTAATGCCCAAACCTGAGAATATTTATTGGGATTTATTCTATGGATTTTGGAATATTGCAGAAAATAAGATCTTTGGCAAACACACATTTTTATACTTGCACGTTTTGTTCAGCAGGATAATCTCCACATTTTAACTCCACTTTTAGTGAGCCAATGTTTGACTTTAGATGACGGTAGAGTGACTTCAAGTCTCCACCACTAAGGTAAAAGGCAGCTAATGTCCGGTGTGGCGTGTGGCGCAGTGGATAGAGCGTTGGTGTTCGGATCAAGGGAGCACAGGTTCAAACCCCACTGCAGTCAGCATGTCGTTGTGTCCCTGAGACACTTCACCCGAAATTGCTCCTGTGGGGATTGCCCACAGTATTGAGTATGTAAGTCGCTTTGGACAAAAAAGCGTCTAACAAGTAACATGTAATGTAATGTAGGGGTGTAACCGAAATTATTCGGTACGGGCCCTTCGGTACACATGTGTACCGAAGTGTACCGAACGAATATAACGTTAAACGTACAAAATTGAGAACGTGAACAACTTCTTGGAAGTAATCTCAGGTGCTGCGTCGCAGCATTCAGAGTAATTTGCTCACATTGGGTTCAACGCGTCATAGAGCGACCAAGTCATTTCATTGGACGAGAGGCATACTATGATAACTGGTCAGAGGGATGCGTTCAAATTTAGTCAGTAATTTGAGGAACTGTCGAAATGGCGAACGCAGATAAAGTTGAGCTCGAACATCCTCCAACATCATTGAAGTCTCCGGTTTGGGGACAATTTTGGTTTCGCAGTTACGTACAAGGATGACGGACAAAGACAGGTGGACCGAACCAAAGCTGTTTGTCGGCATTGTTTAACTAACATTGGTTACGCGGCTGGCAATACATCAAACTTGCACACTCATTTGAAAAGGCATCACCGGTACCAAAAGAAGATGACTGAAGTGCAAACCCAACTCCCACTAGCTAGGGTGACCAGATGTCCCGCTTTGCGCGGGACTGCACAGCATTTTCACGTCTTTTGGTGCGTCCCGCAAATTGAGACGATGTCCCGCATATTTCATTTTGATTGGCTAAAACGCTTTTCTTTAAAATCAGATTCATCCAATGGCTGTTGAGAAAGCAGGGAAGGCTATCATCAGGGGGCTGTGTTTGCTATCAATCAAACTGTAACACACGGCGGGTGCTGGTCAAGTGTTAACCAATGAGAGTAACTCACTCACAGCCACCCCCCCCCACCCGCCAAACAACAACAACGAACGCAGGCGACGCAGCAGGTTATGGAAAATGGAGGAAACTGAAACTACAGCTAAGAAGACGCACATACAACAAAGACTGGGAAGACACTTACCCGTGGGTGAAGCAAGTGCAGGGCGACTCTCAGAGATTTTTTTGCAATCTTTGCAAGAGTCATTTTTAAATTTCACATGGCGGTCAAAAATACGACGTCAAAAGACACAGAATGCGATTCTCACAAGAAACGTGTCGCTCAAAAAGAGACATCCCACTCTATGGAGACATTCCTACTCAAACCAAAAAATGATGGTCACTCAGACAAGGTAACAGCAGCAGAAATAACCAGTGTTTACCATACAGTGCAACACTCCCATTCATACCGGTCAAATGACTGGTAACAAGCTAGCGCCGACCATTTTTCCAGACTCTGAGATAGTAACGAAAATGTCATGTGGTCGTACAAAAGCAGCGTCCATAATAACAGATGTGCTTGCCCCTGCCTCTGTGGAGAGTTGTTTGACAGAGTCAAAGACACCAGTGGTTCTAGGTGACAAAATAGCACAGCAACAAAATAGCACGGATGGACAAAAACTGAAAGCTATTTTATTTTATGTATTATTATGTTTCTGTTCCCTCCTGGCCAGTGTTGGTTTTATTTTATCTATTAATTTATGTTGTGCCTACTTGTACAGGTAATACACTAGTTGAATTAAGAAGATGCATTTCTAAACACTTGAAGTGAATAATGCCTGCTGCCTTGGTTAGCCTTAGTTTACTTTTCTTTATTAAAAAACTGCATTTTGACTTCACTTTCTGCTCTGTTATATATGTGTTACGGGTTTTTTTCCGGGGGTTGGGGGGTGCTGTTGAGAGGGTGTCCCACATTGTCCCACATTGTCCCACACAACCATACTCCTTGTCCCACATTTGGTTTGTTGGGATCTGGTCACCCTACCACTAGCATGTAAGCCTCCACCACTCGCAAAAAGTTCAGACCGAGCCAAAGCTATTACAAACGCCAAATATCCTTATGTTGCCATGTTAGCAAAGCGCTACCTGGCTGTATCTGCTACCTCTGTCCCTACCGAGAGGGTGTTCTCCACGGCAGGAGACATTGTTAGTAGGGATGCACGATGTTGGTTTTTTGAAACCGATAACTTCCTGCTTCTCAAGACCGATACCGATAACTGATAATAATATAATATATATTAGGGCTGTCAAGTTAACGCGTTAATAACGCGCTAAAGAAAAAAAAATTAACGCCACTAATTACTTTAACGCGATTAACGCATGTGCATTTTTTGTCCTCGGCCGTCCCGTAGTTTCAGAGTGCATCGAGTTTAAAATACCATCTACAAGCTGATGCTGACAGCCCCGCTCCTGCCGCCCGCTTGCTGCAGACCACACTTCCACGCTCACCGGCAGGCCCTGACTGGCCATTGGGAGGACCGGGAGAGACCTAACGTGTATTGTTGTTGTTAGCATCTGGTGCTAGCTAGCTGCGCTAACGGATATCAGGAGCTGTTTAAATGAAAACAGAGGAGCGACATTTCGCCGACAACTTGACTTTATGCAGGTAGCCAGACAGTGGGACATTGCACACTCAGCACGGATAGTGCGCGCAACATGACAGCGTCCAGGCAGCTCCCGTTCGAGCATATGCCTACCACACACACACACACACACACACACACACACACACACACACACACACACACACACACACACACACACACACACACACACACACACACACACACACACACACACACACACACACACACACACACACACACACACACACACACACACACACACACACACACACACACACACACACACACACACGTATGAGAGAGTTTCCAGGTTGAATTGAGGCAGATATTTGTAATGTTCAGAGGTTGTTGTGTTTAATATTCATGAGAATATTTGTCATTGTTCAAATGATAAACATTTGCATAAAGCCTATTTGTCCTCTCATATGTTGATAAGAGTATTAAAAACTTGAAAAATAGCCCTCTAAGGTACATTTAGAACAGATAAAAAATGTGCGATTAATTTGCGATTAAATATTTTTAATCGACTGACAGCCCTAATATATATATTAAATGTACCTGTAGTTTTTGCACACCTGGTGGTAAAAAAAAGACTAGTAGTGAGCAAATGACATGAGCATTACTACTAAGAACAAAACAAAGCCAAGAACAGTTGACTCTTCAAAGTGACCATATTTATTTGCCCAAAAAAGTTCTTGCTTTTTTCAAAAGCCTCGTCGATAGGTAAAAAAGGCCCCGGTGCCTTTGCAGCTGGCTTTGGATTCGCCGCTAGTTTAGCAGCGCAGGCGTCTTCGTACGCTGTTAACACACCATCGTAGCCATGGCGATGTTTCAGGTGACTAATCAGGTTGAAGTATTATAGCTCGTTGCCTTCTTCCCTCCTCGTGGAACTTCTGCATTGCATGTGTTAATACAAATAGCAAGCGAACTATCTAACTCTGAAACTTTGAAATAGTCCCATACTACCGACGACATGTTTGTTTACTGTCCTGGCTTCACGGCCGCACACCATTTACGTCACAGCCAGGCATGAGTTAGGGAGCGCTGGATTTGTAAAAAACTCCCCTCTTCCTAAACCACTAATACCACAGTACTGGCAAAACGGGAGGAGTGAAAAACAAGCGCCCCTAATCCCAATCCACCCACACCGCAGTATTTTTTATTTTTTTTACCCAAAAAATATATTGTATATTATCGGGGCTATTAATACTCTTATCGGGTTTATCGGGATGACGTCATAATTCTTAATATCGGACCGATAATTATCGGCCCGATGCACCACTAATTGTTAGTGCCAGCTGATCTGCCCTTTCGGCAAGCAATGTGGACAAGTTCATTTTTCTTTATAAAAACATGAAAATACAATGACAAGCTAGTCCTAGTCAAACTGGCTGCTTAGGTACTAGTACACTACAGTTCAAATACAGATTATTTCAGTTCATCGAAATGCTGCACCTTAATGTTTGTTTTATTATATTTTGTATTTATTTGAGTGAATACATTATTCACAGTAATAATAATTAAAAAAACCCAAAAAATATTTTATGTTTTGTGATAATTTTTTCTGCTGTACCGAAAACGAACCGAACCGTGACCTAAAAACCGAGGTACGTACCGAACCGAAATGTTTGTGAACCGTTACACCCCTAATGTAATGTAATGTGATGACGCTTTCAAAATATTGCAGAAAATAAGATCTTTAACAAAAACATTTGTGATACCGACATATTTTGTTCAGCAGGATGATCTCCACATATTAACACCACTTTATGATTGAATGATGAAGCGTAAATGCAATGGTCAGAAGTAAATAGCCATTGGACTTTAAACAAACTACATGACAACCGAGTGACTTCATGTCAACACCGCTTAGCTAAAGGCTGCTAATGTTCAGTGTGATGACCTTTAGTAGTCTTATTTAGTCTTGTTAGCAACTACCATTTTAAAATACAATTAAAAGCTTAAGAAGTTCACGAGTGAAATGTGAAAACCTCTTATGCTTGTGTAAACCTCAGACCTTATTTCCGGCATCAAACCTAAGACATTGACTTCAAGACGAGGGAGAAAGTGCCAAAATGTCTATTAGCTAACACAACAAGTGTAGAAATAGCAGCATCTTTCTAAAATAACTGTGGATATTTTGGGGTTATGGGTTTTTTATAAGACCTTTAGCTGTTTGAGCAGCTAGGCCCCCGTGACTCTGTTACCCATAAGTACTTCCCACAAGATGAATTCAGCCACTGTTGGCTGTGCACCTATTTTCGCAGCTGAGTACATTTACTCTAAAAAGGCTTCCAGTTTAGAAGCCAGGTCAGCACAGCATTGGAGCAGTTCATGCTAAAAAACACTTCTCCTAGCAACTAGGAAGCAAAAGCAAACCGAAGCATTAGGCCCCTTTCGAGACACACATCGGAAATATCAGACATTTTATTTAAAGTTTTTATAAACACAGAATCTCTCTGTCATCCACTTCCAGCCTTTGTGATGCTCTCCAGAGCTCATTTTGACAGACTTGCCACTTGGATTGATCTCGCATAGTTTGAGCATAGTGTGATGACAGAGTCTGAATCTCTTCCGTCTTCTCCCTGCCTAAGCATTACACCATCACTTCCAGGGGGACCAGGGTTGCCCTTTGTGGCTGCTGGCAGGATGGAGAGCAGAGCAATTCCTTTCAGCCACTGGCAGCAGATTTCATAATTAAGATAATTAAAAAGAAGGGAGGAGGGAGAAGTGAAGAAGAGAGGTGAAAAGTGCAAGTGCAACTCCTTAGTCGTGGGCCGGTGCTCCAGCTGCTTTGTTTACACTCTGAAGGGAAGGAGCAGCAAGGACACGCCGTCCTCTGAGTTATATTCCTGGCCAAATGAGCATGATGGGCTGGCTTGGCTCTGCTGCAGGTGCTGGTGGGAATACAGCCAGCACAGCATATTACTCTACTCGTTGGTCCTGTGTCCACATAGTGTCTTTTTCTGGCAAAAAGGTGCCAGCAAAAAAGAAAAAGAACCGCTCCCAGTGCTTTTTATAAAATGATATCTTAACATACCACTGCTTTCGAGTTAAAGACACACCCCTAATCTACATGCGCTACTTTGCATTGTTTTTTAACCTTGAGCAGCAAAAAGCTTCACCACTCGGTACACTATAAGACCCCATTTACACACAAACGCATACGAAACACAAACGAACCGAATACGATATCAACAAATCTTCCGTTCACACGAGACCGCTCGGGAGCGCTGGAGAGGCTGTAGTACATATGCCGGGCCTGTACGTGGCGCTGTAACTTCTGCCACAAAATACACTAAAAGCAGTGAAGAAGACCCCCGAGCATGGTTGCCCTTCTGTTTATGCCCCACGGTGGATTGAGCAACATGTAGTTCATGTAATTCTCCATGTCCACTTGTTGCTGATGGTTATGGTAGAGGAGCTGTTGATGTTGCACTAACATCTGTAGCATGGTCAGTAGCACTATCAGCAGTAGCTACTGACCATGCTTCAGCAGTGAGCAGCAGAGGTGGGGAGAGGTGGGGCTATGGCTTCATCGTTATCAGGAAATGATCGTATATAGGGCGTACCAGGGCCGGACTGGGACAATAAATCAGGCGGGGAATTATACACCCAGCCAGGCCACTACCAGTTTTTTGTGCCATTTTGCTGGATTTATTTGTCAATTTTTACAGCGTTGCTGCCTGTAGTGATAGCCCTCTAAATCTACTACCCAAAAATAAACATATGGACATGGGTTACTATTTAAAAACATGTGCAAATCTATTTAGGAACCTATGTGAACATATTTTAAGTGGGGGTGGACCTCAAATCCTATAGGGTGGTCCGGGGGCATGCCCCCCGGTAAGATCTTTTTTTTTTTAAATGTTGGACTTAAATGCATCAATCTGGTGCACTTTGAGGGGGTAAATAAAGAGACTACACCCACATGAAACATACCTGTATACATTTAAATAATCATAAAATCATAAGAACATGGCCATAACCAATAACATACCATATCCAATATGAAAAAACATTGAAACTTGTTTATTTATTTGTTTTTGGTTCATTTATAGTTGTGAGTGTGTGTGTGCTCCTGAACCAGCCTCTCCTGTCTCCCTCCTCTGCCCCTGCTCCTCTTTGAGGCAGAAGCAAAGACTAGTTTTAGCTCTCAACAAGTTTTAATAGTTTATCTTGCCTTTTTTCACCTAGTTAACGTTTTTTTTATTATTATTCATGCATATTTTACTAATCACTCCCCCCTCAAATGGAAATATGTGTTTACATAAATGGTGACCAAACCGTTTGAGACCCACTGGGATAACTTAGACTAAGTTAACTATCTAAACACTCAGAGTCCTTTACCTCACCTGAGCTGAGGTTATCAGTCTCTCAGTCTGACAGGAGAGAACTCTCCCTCCACCTTGTTGTTGAAAAAGCTCCTTATATCCGTTAGCGCAGCTAGCTAGCACCAGATGCTAACAACAACAATACATGTAACCGGTGCGCGCGCTTTATCTCACTCGCTCGCGCCACACATAACACACACCCTCCCGAGCTTGAAAGACACACAGAGACCAATCAAGGGCATTAGTATGATCTGTATGAAAGTGGCCATGTCGGCAGGCCACATCATGTAGACAGCCAGTCACCCTCTGTGAGGCAGAGTCAGACCCACATTTGCGCAGCGTTGCGTTCACAATATATACATTAAAAAAAAATCCTCAGGCCAGCAGGCCTCTTAACAGGCCAGGCCTGGGGCGTACACACAGAGCCGTTTGGCCCCCCAGAGCGTTCCGGTTGCAGATCTATCCACCTTGGGACCCATTATCGTTTGCGGGGTCCGTTTCCGCGGTTCCGTTACGGCCTCGTGTGAACGAACGGGCTATACAAAAGAGAAGAGTAGCAGATACAACCGTTTGCAGCACATACAAGTACAACACTGCACATACAAGTACAACACTGACTGGCAGCATAATTCAGTCTCTGCTGCCACACTACCCTCCCCACAAATAAGATTTCCAGTCTTCGTCAACATAGTTTCTGTTTGAAAGTTACGCCCAAAAGCAAGTTTCTCCTTCAATTTCTAAAGTAGAGTCACCAGCGCTTTATTGAAAAGTTGGATTTTTCAAATAGAAACGCATGGAAAAGAGATATGGTGCTAACTAAGAGAGACATGCTGTATGGACAAAGGCCCTTTGTGGGCTGCTGCTATCTGTTGTATCTCCCGTGCCATAAGACAGCAAAGATCATCAAAACCCCCGGGTTAATAGAAAGGGTGATCTGTGGCTCAAACCAACCCCAGTCTGATTCGGCAGAACACAGAGACCACACCCTGGGAGGCAAACACCAGTAATGCCCGTCCAGTGATGGGCTCTACCTGTCCACAGCTCTGCCTCAGTCACTCATATTAAAAGCTGTCATCAAACTGTGAAATTGCTATTATTTTAAACAGCTAATTAAAGCTGCTGCAAATAAAACAGCTTTTGAAGCCAAGCCTCTGAAATAAAACACATGGAGTAATAAACAAGGAAGCATAGGCAGCATTATACATCTATATGACTAAGAACAAACAAAGGGAAAGGAACACTGCAGCAAAAGTGACAACACTATACTCCTCCTGCTAACTTTGAAGGTATCCTGCAGCTAGAGACTAGACATTTTCAGATGGCACAAGTAAGATTTAAAGTAGGGATTTTTCTAGTCACATTTGCAAACAATTAAAGCACAGTAAAGGACATTTAATTTAAAAAGCTCTACCAAAAGTGTCATAGTATGGTAACACCAAGTAATCAAATGTCCTCAGACCAAGTACTATGCAAATTAAGCTGACCCAAGGCGGACATCTTGCAAATCAGCATGCCACCTTTGCATGTGGTGATGAGGTCTGAGGCACATCCTGTTCCATATTATGTAGGATTATCACTATCACAGACTTCTAACGACGTGATGTTTTAGTCACAGGGAAACACTCGAGGACAGCCGCAATTTCACGGGTTTTTCTGCACTCCACTCTTCTCCTCCAGCTGCTCCTCCAGCTCTCCTCCCGTGACCTTATTCTCTCTCCCAGACACATCCACCATCGCTCTGTTCCCTTGCGTCAAACACTTTTGAAGGGGACGAGGGGAAAACACTCTCCAGGTGGATGAGACTTCAGGAAACTGAACAGGCTGTCCTTATAACTCAATGTTGCTCAACTTCCTGTCCTGATCCGTGTTTTATGTCAAAACATGTTCTAAAAACATTTATTCTCATTCAGACCTCATTCCTGCACCGCTCTATAATGTCACGTTTTCATTAATGGTAAGACACATTGATAAAACATGTTTACTGAATTACCGTGTGGGAACATTTTGGGGTAAGCCAAATGAAATCAAAACATGTAATTTTTGTTAACAGAGACTCAACAGTTGAGTGGTTTTATTATCATTTATGTTTTATTTATCTTTAAATCTTTTTTAATTTTATGTCCAACCATTCACTGTCGTCATAGTTAATACGTCAACCAGAGCAACAGGGTCGCCCCTTCTCCACGTAAAAAGTTGCTCGTTTCACAATTTCGAATGCTTTCTAGTGGTATAACACGATTATTCATAAATACATCTCATCTCCAAAGCTCAACTGCACTCTAACGTTATGCCTTACTAGACATTTGTATTTGCACAAGATATATATACTGATTTTCTGAGGAAGTAAACGTTAAGAGACACACCTCTCTGAGAGACAGCCAGTCAGATGTGGCTAAACCAAAGGTAACACAAGCCTCTGGTTGCCCGTATAACGCCCTATATAAGTGAGCAGTCTGCTGCATCGTTCCCTCAGGCTGCCATCACTCAGACATTCAGCCGCAGTAAAGAGGAAGCTCTCTTTCAAAATAAACCACTGGCCCATCCATTATGACATTGTGTTGCTTTTGGCCAAACCTCTCGAGGGTTGGAACACATTACAAAGAAACACAAACTAAGGAGTGGGAGTCTGGCGCTGATGATTGTAAACATTTGACCTTCTAAGCCACCATTCCTCTTTGGCTGTTAGAAAGAAGAGCAGGCTCAGAATAACGACATAATGATGTGGCAGAACATGTCTAAAAATCATGACTTCAAAAGAGTTTAAAGGGGC
This sequence comes from Pseudochaenichthys georgianus, assembly GCF_902827115.2. Lineage (NCBI taxonomy): Eukaryota > Metazoa > Chordata > Actinopteri > Perciformes > Channichthyidae > Pseudochaenichthys > Pseudochaenichthys georgianus. The sequence continues at coordinate 8,798,538 of NC_047517.1, read as the reverse complement.
TCTATTATGTTTTTCCTGTAGTGTGTTATATAGGTTTGTGTGCATGTAAATGGTTTCCAAAGGCTACAATCCCAAAGTTCCCACCAGAGGGAGTTTCTCTCCCACACACTCCCTCCCACCCTGCCTGAAACGCCTCCATTGGACTATATTTACTCGCATTACTAACATAATGACATCACTGTGTAACACTCCCTCTTCTATTGGCTAGTGCTCCAGCACTTTGTACGTGAAAGGCTAGGGGGCAAGACATCTCTAAGGGGTTGACCAATCACAACAGAGCTGACCAATCAGCGCAGACTGGGTTCTGGTTTCAGAGAGAGGGTGAAAAGAGGTGCGGGCAGTATGAGAAAAATAAAGAGCTTTTTGAACATGAAAGCAAGGAGACATGTCACAGTGGAGACGCTACATACTGATATCTCATGAAAATGAGCAGAATATGTCCTCTTGAATATGAATATGGGGACATTTGAGACATTACTATGACCTTGAATAGAAAAAGGAAAGGCCACTCACAAATACCCAGTAAGCAGCCAATAATCAGCTCTCAGAGGAAGGTTACAGACAAACACTGGGTTATTTATTGAGGAGGATACCTTTTTTGAAAATCTGAGCAGAACTCTCTGCCTATAGAACCAAACTGACTGACAGCACAGCATTGGTCACCATAAATATACATGAACCTGTTTAAAAGCCAAAGCCAGGCCTCCTGCAGACATGCATTGTCTTGGGGCAAGCTACCGTCTCAGATTGCAATTTGAGGTTGAAATGACAGCGGCTCATTGGCTGATCGGGTAACTTATGGCGCATTTCCACTACAGCGCGGAGCGCACGGCCCGGCACGCTTTTGGTTGCGTTTCCACTTGGCGTAGTACCGGCTAGCGGGTACTAGGGATGGGAATTTGAAAGCAAATGTATATTCGAATATTCGACCCCCCAAAAAACAGTTCACCGGTTAACCGAAATGTACATATCCTATATACAAAAAATTGGGTACAAAATGTTGTTTTAACACATTTATTTTTTTCCTTTTTTTTTTGCCCAAATGTTTCAATAATTTTTGGAAATAAATACATACATGTTCATATAAGTGTAGAAACCAAGTCGAATTTGTCAAATGTATTGAACTGGTGATCACAGTTTGACAGCTATAGGCCTACAGCTTTCATGTGTGGAGGCGATTCACAATCAGGCCAGCTGTAGAGAAGACCCTCTCAGCTGGAACGGAGGTTGCGGGTATAGCAAGGTATAGCATGTATATATAGGTTTAATTTGGCATAGTTTGACCTCCACGCCGCACTCACTAACCTGGTCGAAATATTTCCACACATTACTCCTTTTTGACGATATGTCTGTTGTGTAGGACTCTTCTTGGAGTGTAAATAATTACCGGACTATGACTGATCAAATATGTTGAATACCGGCAAAACTAAATCTCTCCAGTCAAAATGTCTATGTACTTTGCCGCCACACACGGTTGTTTAGGCTGGCCACTCATGTGTCGCGAGTGTTGACAGGGGGCGGGGGAGCACGCACATGAACTGTTAGCGCCGGAACCTCGCAACGGCTGCGGAGCTCATTTGCGCCACATTTGGGCCTAAGATGAGGTTTGAGTCTGCGTGATCTGCGTGTAGGGAGGGGCAGCAGCCGTATCATTGGCTAGAACCAGCTAGATCTGATGGATTTGGACATAAACGCGAGTGAAGTATAACCGGACACGAGAGAGATAGATCAGCACCTGCAGCTCTGCCCGCTGTGAGGGACCGGTGAGCGGAGCAAAACACACCTTAAGACGTCACCTAACACATTTAGCTATGGCACAGTCGTATATATATACATTGAATTATTCAATTTGATAATATGTAATCAACTTAGGCATCACTCCCAATTTTTTTTGTAATGATTAATAAAAATATTCATAACTCATATTCCATCCATCCATCCATCCATCCATCCATCTTCTCCCGCTTATCGTGGTCGGGTCGCGGGGGTAGCAGTTCCAGCAGAGAGCCCCAAACTTTCTTTTCCCTGGCGACATCAACCAGCTCTGACTGGGGGATCCCAAGGCGCTCCCAGGCCAGCGAAGAGATATAATCCCTCCACCTGGTCCTAGGTCTACCCCTTGGTCTCTTCCCAGCTGGACGTGCCTGGAACACCTCCCTAGGGAGGCGCCCAGGTGGCATCCTAACTAGGTGCCCGAACCACCTCAACTGGCTCCTTTCGACGCGAAGGAGGAGCGGCTCAACTCCGAGTCCCTCCCTGATGACCGATCTTCTCACTTTATCCCTAAGGGAGACACCAGCCACCCGGCGGAGAAAACCCATCTCGGCTGCTTGTATCCGCGATCTCGTTCTTTCGGTCATGACCCATCCTTCATGACCATAGGTGAGGGTAGGAACGAAAATGGCCCGGTAGACAGAGAGCTTTGCCTTCTGGCTCAGCTCCCTTTTCGTCACAACGGTGCGGTAAAGCAACTGCAGTAACCGCTCCTGCTGCTCCGATTCTCCGGCCCATCTCACGCTCCATTGTTCCCTCACTCGAGAACAAGACCCCGAGATACTTGAACTCCTTCACTTGGGGTAAGGACTCATTCCCTACTTGGAGTGGACAGTCCATCGGTTCCTGCTGAGAACCATGGCCTCAGATTTGGAGGTGCTGATCCTCATCCCAGCCGCTTCACACTCGGTTGCGAACCGATCCAGTGAGTGCTGAAGGTCGCAGACCGATGAAGCCATTAGAACCACATCATCTGCAAAAAGCAGTGGTGCAATCCTTAGTCCACCGAATCGCAGACCCCCCCCCCCACGACTACGCCTCGAAATCCGATCCATGTATATTACAAACAGGATTGGTGACAAAGCGCAGCCCTGGCGGAGGCCAACCCTCACCGGAAATGGGTCCGACTTACTGCCGAGGACCCGGACACAGCTCTCGCTTTGAGAGTACAGAGATTGGATGGCCCTGAGTTAGGGCTGGGCGATTTTTTCGGTTTTCACGATTAATTTGCATTTTTACTTTCCTAGGGTTGTGAAATGGCTGAACCAAAAAATCGCGATTTTAAAACATTTCTAGACTCCGCAGATTTGTTTTGCTTTAAGGGACGTAGTAGCTTACTCTCTCACTTTCCAGAACGCGCTCAAAACTCAGCCACATTGCCTGTGACTCCCCGATCTGCAACTCTGCCCGATCTGCAACTCTGCCCGATCTGCTGTGTTATGCTGTGTTCGTTGTTCGTTGTTGAGCATAACAGAGGACTCAGACATTGTACATTACATATATAACTAAACACGCCTTTTCTCCTCGTTATCTCTTTCATGACTTTTCATTTAATATGGTTTTGAACGCTGTAATCATACTCAAGACAGGAAAAACTTCACGGCTGGTTTCATTTCTGGTAGTTCCGGTTGTTGTCTCATGCTACCCACGTCGTAAACAAACGTATTCAAATAAACTGTACCTTCATTTAATATTCAGCAATAATAATATCTCGACGTCTATAGTTGTAGTGTTGAAATCAGTAGGTTTCGGTGTGCAACACTCCGTGTCATATCGGGAGGCTGAGTAGTGTGATGCCTCTGTAATTGGCACACACCCTCTGATCCCCCTTTTTGAAAAGGGGGACCACCAACCCCGGTCTGCCACTCTTCGGTACTGTTTCCGACTTCCACGCAACGTTGATGAGACGTGTCAAAACATGACAGTCCCTCAACACCCAGAGCCTTCAGCATTTCCGGGCGGATCTCATCCACCCCCGGGGCTTTGCCACTGTGGAGTTGTTTGACGACCTCAGTGACCTCCCCCCGGGAGATTGGTGTTGATCCCCCGTCATACTCCAGCTCTGCCTCTACCATAGAGGGCGGAGTGTCGGGTTCAGGAGTTCCTCAAAGTGTTCCTTCCAACGCCCCAACACTCCATCAGTTGAGGTCAACAACGTCCCATCCTTACTGTACACAGCTTGGATGGTTCCCTGCTTCCCCTCCTGAGGTGTCGGACAGTTTTCCAGAACAACTTTGGTGGCCGCCCGAAAGTCCTTCTCCATGTCTTCTCTGAACTTCTCCCCACCACCCGCTGCTTGCCTCGGCCACGGATGAGGCTGCTGCCCTTCGGGACTGTCGGTACCTTGCAACTGCCTCGGGAGTCCCCCGGGATAACAAATCCCTGAAGGCCTCCTTCTTTCAGTCGGACGGCTCTTCCCTGACCACCGGTGTCCAACAGGAGGTTTCGAGGGTTACCGCCCCTTGAGGCACCTAGGACCTTGAGACCACAGCTCCCCGCCGCGGCTTCGGCAATAGAGGCTTTGAAACACCGACCACCTCTGGTTCAATGTCCCTATCCTCCACAGGAATGCCCGAAAAAGCTCGCCGGAGGTGTGAGTTGAAGGCCTCCTGACTTGGGCCTCCTGAACTTGGGCCTCCTCCAGACGTTCCCAGTTCACCCGAACTACACGTAAACTCATATTCGAATACATGAATAATTATTCGAATACCTGAATAATTTCGAATATTCGATTAATCGTTCCCATCCCTAGCGGGTACTATTTTCACAGTTTTTTGGCCCATAAAATCGAGGGTTCTTAGGGGGCCAACAACCAGGCTGAGTAGGGCTGAGTATGCTCAACTAGAGAGAGAGAATCGCTGGCAAACTACAACAAAATGAACATATTTGACCGTGATTTAATTGTAATACACGTTTCAAAATGATGCCGAAGTAACAACATACTGATTAGTAAAAACCATGAATTAAATAAACCAGCGACTGTATTCGCCATGACACAGACAGTCTGTGGTTTGTACTTGTTCAACTTTTGTCTAGTTTCTGAACAGATATGAAGAGCTGTGAGCTCTGAGTGCTAAGAGCTAACGGCTGATGTTGCTTTTGTGTTCACATTGACGTCACGGCTCCGCCTACACTGCGTTACTATAGTTACTGCCCCAGCTACTAAACTGTAATGGAAACGCAGCATAAAGTGAGCCAGTCCTAACAAGGCCTAGCCATACCGAGCGAGGCCCTGTAGTGGAAATGCGCCATTAGTGACAACTATATATAGCATATGTCCAAGTTTTGGCATTTGGCTGTAAAACTTCAACAAAAGATATTCAATTATTCTTGCTGCTGTCCCTGGAATATTTCCTGCCACTGCAAAATACAACAAAAGGGCAAATAAGCCGAGGTCTGTATATTCACTCAATGAGTCAAAGCTTGTGTTTGGGAACATTTTAAGCCATAGTCACTCTCTTGTGTCAGGATAATTGAGGCAGCCTCTTTCTTTAAACTGCTGCTGGTCAGTCAGTCAGTCAGGACCTGGGTGAGGGCCCTTCTGTTTCTCTTCAGACTGAAAGGAAATATTTACCCAGATCACCTCAGAACATATGCTGGCTGCAGAGTAAATAAACATGCACTCAGGCAGGACAAACAGAATAGCTCTCTGAGTACAGTAGCCAACAGCCCTCAAAGAGGAGCTGGAGCCGTCTGTTTACATGGAATGTGCTCTATAGTCAGGCTTTAATGTTAACAGGTGGACAATTAGTGATCAATGTTTTTCAGTACAACTGATTCATTTTAGAGTTATTATTATTTCAAACCAGCAGACAGGTGTCGTTTGTTGTTTACTAAGCTAATTTAGCGTTGCACTCCCATATTTCAGTGGGTGTAAAGTACATTACACAAGTACCATACTTAAGTACTTTTTAGGTACGTGTGCATTACTTGAGTATTTTTTTCTGGGCCATATTGCACTTTAAATTCGCTGTGTTTTTTTACTGCGTGTTATTTTATAGATTCGACTTTTGAAAACCAAAATATGAATAACCTTTGAAACATGATCTTTTCAAATATTAAATATTTGTTTACATTGTTTTTGTTAAAAGTTAGAGCTGAACTAAGTACTTTTATTATATACTATAATATATTATTATAACACTTCAACTACTGATTATGCTAGTAGCAGCTAATGTAGCCTCAGCCTCTAGCTTCAAGCAATGTATCAGACTTCACACAGCTCCCTGTAAATCCCCAAAAGGCTCTACACAACATTTCAAAAGAAGACAAAAGGAGCTCAGACACCTTGCTTTGAAATGTGTGGCTATTAAACCGTGCTCACTGATCAGTAAGTCTCAGTTGTATTCTGTGTGAGATGCAACATACCCAGTTTGGGAAAGACGATGAGGTATTCAGCGTTGCATTGTGGGCAGGCCACACGTGCCGTGCTGTTTCCCCCCGCTGCTTCTCGTCCACCCAGCGCTGCAGACAGGACTGGTGGACCCACTTGGTGGAGCCGCGGCAGCGACACGGGCGCACCCACTCTGCTGTGCGGTCGTCCTCGTCTGTGGCGAAGCACACCCAGCAGCTCCTGAAAACAGGTGGGATTAGGACAAGAGATACAAAAAATTGGTAGCATTAAACCCATTTTGCATTATGTTTTCCTTTAAGTATTAACAAATAACTACAGAGCAGTTGTGTTCCAGTTGATGAGACTTTGAGAGGAATCTCCATCGAAATCAGTCGCATTGACCCGAAGACACATTTTGAGTTGTATACACAGTTGGAAAGAGGGGATTCCTAGCTTTCTAATGATATTCAGGATTGTTTTTTGTACTCCAAATATTAAGCAAAATATGTCGCATTATAAAACGGACAAGTCAAATCAAGCAATCTGATTGGTCCTTAGCCGTGATATACTGAGCGTATACCACGGGTAGAATTGTAAGTTACTTTTCACAACAAGTCAGTATCCCTCCGCTTCTGAGAAAAACAGTATACCGTTGGGCTGAAAGCAAACTGCCTGCAGTTTGCTTTTCATACTGGAACAAGAAAGCAGCGGAGAAGTAACGGGGCAGAAACCCTTCTTTTTACGCAGCGGTCCAGATAGACATCAAACGGCAAAACATATTCAGTGTGCAGTTCCTTTGGCATTAGGGCAGGGATATCTAGATACTTCCCAAGGTTTGACATCATGAAGTGTGCTACTTTTAAAGCAAACATTTCTTCCGTTACGGAACAAACTTACAAAGCATAAAATGGAAACATTTAAGATTAACTTCGACCTCCGGGGGGTCTTACTATGGAGGAGTGGATTGAGGAGTGCCTATCTCCAGAAAGCACCTAAACGACGACATGCAGAGCTACGTGAAGAGCAGGTAGACCAACTGGAGAAGTACCACCATTTAAAAGCTTTCTGATGCGGGTCTTGAAACAAAGCTGAGAAATTATGACCGTTAGTGGCCACAGGTGTTTATGTTGTGCCTACTTGTACAGGTAATACACTAGTTGAATTAAGAAGATGCATTTCTAAACACTTGAAGTGAATAATGCCTGCTGCCTTGGTTAGCCTTAGTTTACTTTTCTTTATTAAAAAACTGCATTTTGACTTCACTTTCTGCTCTGTTATATATGTGTTACGGGTTTTTTTCCGGGGGTTGGGGGGTGCTGTTGAGAGGGTGTCCCACATTGTCCCACATTGTCCCACACAACCATACTCCTTGTCCCACATTTGGTTTGTTGGGATCTGGTCACCCTACCACTAGCATGTAAGCCTCCACCACTCGCAAAAAGTTCAGACCGAGCCAAAGCTATTACAAACGCCAAATATCCTTATGTTGCCATGTTAGCAAAGCGCTACCTGGCTGTATCTGCTACCTCTGTCCCTACCGAGAGGGTGTTCTCCACGGCAGGAGACATTGTTAGTAGGGATGCACGATGTTGGTTTTTTGAAACCGATAACTTCCTGCTTCTCAAGACCGATACCGATAACTGATAATAATATAATATATATTAGGGCTGTCAAGTTAACGCGTTAATAACGCGCTAAAGAAAAAAAAATTAACGCCACTAATTACTTTAACGCGATTAACGCATGTGCATTTTTTGTCCTCGGCCGTCCCGTAGTTTCAGAGTGCATCGAGTTTAAAATACCATCTACAAGCTGATGCTGACAGCCCCGCTCCTGCCGCCCGCTTGCTGCAGACCACACTTCCACGCTCACCGGCAGGCCCTGACTGGCCATTGGGAGGACCGGGAGAGACCTAACGTGTATTGTTGTTGTTAGCATCTGGTGCTAGCTAGCTGCGCTAACGGATATCAGGAGCTGTTTAAATGAAAACAGAGGAGCGACATTTCGCCGACAACTTGACTTTATGCAGGTAGCCAGACAGTGGGACATTGCACACTCAGCACGGATAGTGCGCGCAACATGACAGCGTCCAGGCAGCTCCCGTTCGAGCATATGCCCCCACACACACACACACACACACACACACACACACACACACACACACACACCCACACACACACACACACACACACACACACACACCACACACACACACACACACACACACACACACACACACACACACACACACACACACACACACACACACACGTATGAGAGAGTTTCCAGGTTGAATTGAGGCAGATATTTGTAATGTTCAGAGGTTGTTGTGTTTAATATTCATGAGAATATTTGTCATTGTTCAAATGATAAACATTTGCATAAAGCCTATTTGTCCTCTCATATGTTGATAAGAGTATTAAAAACTTGAAAAATAGCCCTCTAAGGTACATTTAGAACAGATAAAAATGTGCGATTAATTTGCGATTAAATATTTTTAATCGACTGACAGCCCTAATATATATATTAAATGTACCTGTAGTTTTTGCACACCTGGTGGTAAAAAAAAGACTAGTAGTGAGCAAATGACATGAGCATTACTACTAAGAACAAAACAAAGCCAAGAACAGTTGACTCTTCAAAGTGACCATATTTATTTGCCCAAAAAAGTTCTTGCTTTTTCAAAAGCCTCGTCGATAGGTAAAAAAGGCCCCGGTGCCTTTGCAGCTGGCTTTGGATTCGCCGCTAGTTTAGCAGCGCAGGCGTCTTCGTACGCTGTTAACACACCATCGTAGCCATGGCGATGTTTCAGGTGACTAATCAGGTTGAAGTATTATAGCTCGTTGCCTTCTTCCCTCCTCGTGGAACTTCTGCATTGCATGTGTTAATACAAATAGCAAGCGAACTATCTAACTCTGAAACTTTGAAATAGTCCCATACTACCGACGACATGTTTGTTTACTGTCCTGGCTTCACGGCCGCACACCATTTACGTCACAGCCAGGCATGAGTTAGGGAGCGCTGGATTTGTAAAAACTCCCCTCTTCCTAAACCACTAATACCACAGTACTGGCAAAACGGGAGGAGTGAAAAACAAGCGCCCCTAATCCCAATCCACCCACACCGCAGTATTTTTTATTTTTTTACCCAAAAAATATATTGTATATTATCGGGGCTATTAATACTCTTATCGGGTTTATCGGGATGACGTCATAATTCTTAATATCGGACCGATAATTATCGGCCCGATGCACCACTAATTGTTAGTGCCAGCTGATCTGCCCTTTCGGCAAGCAATGTGGACAAGTTCATTTTTCTTTATAAAAACATGAAAATACAATGACAAGCTAGTCCTAGTCAAACTGGCTGCTTAGGTACTAGTACACTACAGTTCAAATACAGATTATTTCAGTTCATCGAAATGCTGCACCTTAATGTTTGTTTTATTATATTTTATTTATTTGAGTGAATACATTATTCACAGTAATAATAATTAAAAAAACCCAAAAAATATTTTATGTTTTGTGATAATTTTTTCTGCTGTACCGAAAACGAACCGAACCGTGACCTAAAAACCGAGGTACGTACCGAACCGAAATGTTTGTGAACCGTTACACCCCTAATGTAATGTAATGTGATGACGCTTTCAAAATATTGCAGAAAATAAGATCTTTAACAAAAACATTTGTGATACCGACATATTTTGTTCAGCAGGATGATCTCCACATATTAACACCACTTTATGATTGAATGATGAAGCGTAAATGCAATGGTCAGAAGTAAATAGCCATTGGACTTTAAACAAACTACATGACAACCGAGTGACTTCATGTCAACACCGCTTAGCTAAAGGCTGCTAATGTTCAGTGTGATGACCTTTAGTAGTCTTATTTAGTCTTGTTAGCAACTACCATTTTAAAATACAATTAAAAGCTTAAGAAGTTCACGAGTGAAATGTGAAAACCTCTTATGCTTGTGTAAACCTCAGACCTTATTTCCGGCATCAAACCTAAGACATTGACTTCAAGACGAGGGAGAAAGTGCCAAAATGTCTATTAGCTAACACAACAAGTGTAGAAATAGCAGCATCTTTCTAAAATAACTGTGGATATTTTGGGGTTATGGGTTTTTTATAAGACCTTTAGCTGTTTGAGCAGCTAGGCCCCCGTGACTCTGTTACCCATAAGTACTTCCCACAAGATGAATTCAGCCACTGTTGGCTGTGCACCTATTTTCGCAGCTGAGTACATTTACTCTAAAAAGGCTTCCAGTTTAGAAGCCAGGTCAGCACAGCATTGGAGCAGTTCATGCTAAAAAACACTTCTCCTAGCAACTAGGAAGCAAAAGCAAACCGAAGCATTAGGCCCCTTTCGAGACACACATCGGAAATATCAGACATTTTATTTAAAGTTTTTATAAACACAGAATCTCTCTGTCATCCACTTCCAGCCTTTGTGATGCTCTCCAGAGCTCATTTTGACAGACTTGCCACTTGGATTGATCTCGCATAGTTTGAGCATAGTGTGATGACAGAGTCTGAATCTCTTCCGTCTTCTCCCTGCCTAAGCATTACACCATCACTTCCAGGGGGACCAGGGTTGCCCTTTGTGGCTGCTGGCAGGATGGAGAGCAGAGCAATTCCTTTCAGCCACTGGCAGCAGATTTCATAATTAAGATAATTAAAAAGAAGGGAGGAGGGAGAAGTGAAGAAGAGAGGTGAAAAGTGCAAGTGCAACTCCTTAGTCGTGGGCCGGTGCTCCAGCTGCTTTGTTTACACTCTGAAGGGAAGGAGCAGCAAGGACACGCCGTCCTCTGAGTTATATTCCTGGCCAAATGAGCATGATGGGCTGGCTTGGCTCTGCTGCAGGTGCTGGTGGGAATACAGCCAGCACAGCATATTACTCTACTCGTTGGTCCTGTGTCCACATAGTGTCTTTTTCTGGCAAAAAGGTGCCAGCAAAAAAGAAAAAGAACCGCTCCCAGTGCTTTTTATAAAATGATATCTTAACATACCACTGCTTTCGAGTTAAAGACACACCCCTAATCTACATGCGCTACTTTGCATTGTTTTTTAACCTTGAGCAGCAAAAAGCTTCACCACTCGGTACACTATAAGACCCCATTTACACACAAACGCATACGAAACACAAACGAACCGAATACGATATCAACAAATCTTCCGTTCACACGAGACCGCTCGGGAGCGCTGGAGAGGCTGTAGTACATATGCCGGGCCTGTAAGTGGCGCTGTAACTTCTGCCACAAAATACACTAAAAGCAGTGAAGAAGACCCCCGAGCATGGTTGCCCTTCTGTTTATGCCCCACGGTGGATTGAGCAACATGTAGTTCATGTAATTCTCCATGTCCACTTGTTGCTGATGGTTATGGTAGAGGAGCTGTTGATGTTGCACTAACATCTGTAGCATGGTCAGTAGCACTATCAGCAGTAGCTACTGACCATGCTTCAGCAGTGAGCAGCAGAGGTGGGGAGAGGTGGGGCTATGGCTTCATCGTTATCAGGAAATGATCGTATATAGGGCGTACCAGGGCCGGACTGGGACAATAAATCAGGCGGGGAATTATACACCCAGCCAGGCCACTACCAGTTTTTTGTGCCATTTTGCTGGATTTATTTGTCAATTTTTACAGCGTTGCTGCCTGTAGTGATAGCCCTCTAAATCTACTACCCAAAAATAAACATATGGACATGGGTTACTATTTAAAAACATGTGCAAATCTATTTAGGAACCTATGTAACATATTTTAAGTGGGGGTGGACCTCAAATCCTATAGGGTGGTCCGGGGGCATGCCCCCCCGGTAAGATCTTTTTTTTTTTAAATGTTGGACTTAAATGCATCAATCTGGTGCACTTGAGGGGGTGGTAAATAAAGAGACTACACCCACATGAAACATACCTGTATACATTTAAATAATCATAAAATCATAAGAACATGGCCATAACCAATAACATACCAATATCCAATATGAAAAAACATTGAAAACTTGTTTATTTATTTGTTTTGGTTCATTTATAGTTGTGAGTGTGTGGTGTGCTCCTTGAACCAGCCTCTTACCTGTCTCCCTCCTCTGCCCCTGCTCCTCTTTGAGGCAGAAGCAAAGGACTAGTTTTAGCTCTCAACAATGTTTAATAGTTTATCTTGCCTTTTTTCACCTAGTTAACGTTTTTTTTTATTATTATTCATGCATATTTTACTAATCACTCCCCCCTCAAATGGAAATATGTGTTTACATAAATGGTGACCAAACCGTTTGAGACCCACGGGATAACTTAGACTAAGTTAACTATCTAACACACTCAGAGTCCTTTACCTCACCTGAAGCTGAGGTTATCAGTCTCTCAGTCTGACAGGAGAGAACCTCTCCCTCCACCTTGTTGTTGAAAAATCTCCTGATATCCGTTAGCGCAGCTAGCTAGCACCAGATGCTAACAACAACAATACATGTAACCGGTGCGCGCGCTTTATCTCACTCACTCGCTCGCGCCACACATATACACACACACCCTCCCGAGCTTGAAAGACACACAAGGAGACCAATCAAGGGCATTAGTATGATCTGTATGAAAGTGGCCATGTCGGCAGGCCACATCATGTAGACAGCCAGTCACCCTCTGTGAGGCAGAGTCAGACCCACATTTGCGCAGCGTTGCGTTCACAATATATACATTAAAAAAAAATCCTCAGGCCAGCAGGCCTCTTAACAGGCCAGGCCTGGGGCGTACACACAGAGCCGTTTGGCCCCCCAGAGCGTTCCGGTTGCAGATCTATCCACCTTGGGACCCATTATCGTTTGCGGGGTCCGTTTCCGCGGTTCCGTTACGGCCTCGTGTGAACGAACGGGCTATACAAAGAGAAGAGTAGCAGATACAACCGTTTGCAGCACATACAAGTACAACACTGCACATACAAGTACAACACTGACTGGCAGCATAATTCAGTCTCTGCTGCCACACTACCCTCCCCACAAATAAGATTTCCAGTCTTCGTCAACATAGTTTCTGTTTGAAAGTTACGCCCAAAAGCAAGTTTCTCCTTCAATTTCTAAAGTAGAGTCACCAGCGCTTTATTGAAAAGTTGGATTTTTCAAATAGAAACGCATGGAAAAGAGATATGGTGCTAACTAAGAGAGACATGCCTGTATGGACAAAGGCCCTTTGTGGGCTGCTGCTATCTGTTGTATCTCCCGTGCCATAAGACAGCAAAGATCATCAAAACCCCCGGGTTAATAGAAAGGGTGATCTGTGGCTCAAACCAACCCCAGTCTGATTCGGCAGAACACAGAGACCACACCCTGGGAGGCAAACACCAGTAATGCCCGTTCCAGTGATGGGCTCTACCTGTCCACAGCTCTGCCTCAGTCACTCATATTAAAAGCTGTCATCAAACTGTGAAATTGCTATTATTTAAACAGCTAATTAAAGCTGCTGCAAATAAAACAGCTTTTGAAGCCAAGCCTCTGAAATAAACACATGGAGTAATAAACAAGGAAGCATAGGCAGCATTATACATCTATATGACTAAGAACAAACAAAGGGAAAGGAACACTGCAGCAAAAGTGACAACACTATACTCCTCCTGCTAACTTTGAAGGTATCCTGCAGCTAGAGACCTAGACATTTTCAGATGGCACAAGTAAGATTTAAAGTAGGGATTTTTTCTAGTCACATTTGCAAACAATTAAAGCACAGTAAAGGACATTTAATTTAAAAAGCTCTACCAAAAGTGTCATAGTATGGTAACACCAAGTAATCAAATGTCCTCAGACCAAGTACTATGCAAATTAAGCTGACCCAAGGCGGACATCTTGCAAATCAGCATGCCACCTTTGCATGTGGTGATGAGGTCTGAGGCACATCCTGTTCCATATTATGTAGGATTATCACTATCACAGACTTCTAACGACGTGATGTTTTAGTCACAGGGAAACACTCGAGGACAGCCGCAATTTCACGGTTTTTCTGCACTCCACTCTTCTCCTCCAGCTGCTCCTCCAGCTCTCTCCCGTGACCTATTCTCTCTCCCAGACACATCCACCATCGCTCTGTTCCCTTGCGTCAAACCACTTTTGAAGGGGACGAGGGAAAACACTCTCCAGGTGGATGAGACTTCAGGAAACTGAACAGGCTGTCCTTATAACTCAATGTTGCTCAACTTCCTGTCCTGATCCGTGTTTTATGTCAAAACATGTTCTAAAAAACATTTATTCTCATTCAGACCTCATTCCTGCACCGCTCTATAATGTCACGTTTTCATTAATGGTAAGACACATTGATAAAACATGTTTACTGAATTACCGTGTGGGAACATTTTGGGGTAAGCCAAATGAAATCAAAACATGTTAATTTTTGTTAACAGAGACTCAACAGTTGAGTGGTTTTATTATCATTTATGTTTTATTTATCTTTAAATCTTTTTTAATTTTATGTCCAACCATTCACTGTCGTCATAGTTAATACGTCAACCAGAGCAACAGGGTCGCCCCTTCTCCACGTAAAAAGTTGCTCGTTTCACAATTCGAATGCTTTCTAGTGGTATAACACGATTATTCATAAATACAATCTCATCTCCAAAGCTCAACTGCACTCTAACGTTATGCCTTACTAGACATTTGTATTTGCACAAGATATATATACTGATTTCTGAGGAAGTAAACGTTAAGAGACACACCTCTCTGAGAGACAGCCAGTCAGATGTGGCTAAACCAAAGGTAACACAAGCCTCTGGTTGCCCGTATAACGCCCTATATAAGTGAGCAGTCTGCTGCATCGTTCCCTCAGGCTGCCATCACTCAGACATTCAGCCGCAGTAAAGAGGAAGCTCTCTTTCAAAATAAACCACTGGCCCATCCATTATGACATTGTGTTGCTTTTGGCCAAACCTCTCGAGGGTTGGAACACATTACAAAGAAACACAAACTAAGGAGTGGGAGTCTGGCGCTGATGATTGTAAACATTTGACCTTCTAAGCCACCATTCCTCTTTGGCTGTTAGAAAGAAGAGCAGGCTCAGAATAACGACATAATGATGTGGCAGAACATGTCTAAAAATCATGACTTCAAAAGAGTTTAAAGGGGCTCTATTATGTTTTTCCTGTAGTGTGTTATATAGGTTTGTGTGCATGTAAATGGTTTCCAAAGGCTACAATCCCAAAGTTCCCACCAGAGGGAGTTTCTCTCCCACACACTCCCTCCCACCCTGCCTGAAACGCCTCCATTGGACTATATTTACTCGCATTACTAACATAATGACATCACTGTGTAACACTCCCTCTTCTATTGGCTAGTGCTCCAGCACTTTGTACGTGAAAGGCTAGGGGGCAAGACATCTCTAAGGGGTTGACCAATCACAACAGAGCTGACCAATCAGCGCAGACTGGTTCTGGTTTCAGAGAGAGGGTGAAAAGAGGTGCGGGCAGTATGAGAAAATAAAGAGCTTTTTGAACATGAAGCAAGGAGACATGTCACAGTGGAGACGCTACATACTGATATCTCATGAAAATGAGCAGAATATGTCCTCTTGAATATGAATATGGGGACATTTGAGGACATTACTATGACCTTGAATAGAAAAAGGAAAGGCCACTCACAAATACCCAGTAAGCAGCCAATAATCAGCTCTCAGAGGAAGGTTACAGACAAACACTGGGTTATTTATTGAGGAGGATACCTTTTTTGAAAATCTGAGCAGAACTCTCTGCCTATAGAACCAAACTGACTGACAGCACAGCATTGGTCACCATAAATATACATGAACCTGTTTACAAGCCAAAGCCAGGCCTCCTGCAGACATGCATTGTCTTGGGGCAAGCTACCGTCTCAGATTGCAATTTGAGGTTGAAAATGACAGCGGCTCATGGCTGATCGGGTAACTTATGGCGCATTTCCACTACAGCGCGGGAGCGCACGGCCCGGCACGCTTTTGGTTGCGTTTCCACTTGGCGTAGTACCGGCTAGCGGGGTACTAGGATGGGAATTTGAAAGCAAATGTATATTCGAATATTCGACCCCCCAAAAAACAGTTCACCGGTTAACCGAAATGTACATATCCTATATAAAAAAAATTGGGTAAAAAATGTTGTTTTAACACATTTATTTTTTTCCTTTTTTTTTTGCCCAAATGTTTCAATAATTTTTGGAAATAAATACATACATGTTCATATAAGTGTAGAAACCAAGTCGAATTTGTCAAATGTATTGAACTGGTGATCACAGTTTGACAGCTATAGGCCTACAGCTTTCATGTGTGGAGGCGATTCACAATCAGGCCAGCTGTAGAGAAGACCCTCTCAGCTGGAACGGAGGTTGCGGGTATAGCAAGGTATAGCATGTATATATAGGTTTAATTTGGCATAGTTTGACCTCCACGCCGCGCTCACTAACCTGGTCGAAATATTTCCACACATTACTCCTTTTTGACGATATGTCTGTTGTGTAGGACTGTTCTTGGAGTGTAAATAATTACCGGACTATGACTGATCAAATATGTTGAATACCGGCAAAACTAAATCTCTCCAGTCAAAATGTCTATGTACTTTGCCGCCACACATTGTTGTTTAGGCTGGCCACTCATGTGTCGCGAGTGTTGACAGGGGGGCGGGGGAGCACGCACATGAACTGTTAGCGCCGGAACCTCGCAACGGCTGCGGAGCTCATTTGCGCCACATTTGGGCCTAAGATGAGGTTTGAGTCTGCGTGATCTGCGTGTAGGGAGGGGCAGCAGCCGTATCATTGGCTAGAACCAGCTAGATCTGATGGATTTGGACATAAACGCGAGTGAAGTATAACCGGACACGAGAGAGATAGATCAGCACCTGCAGCTCTGCCCGCTGTGAGGGACCGGTGAGCGGAGCAAAACACACCTTAAGACGTCACCTAACACATTTAGCTATGGCACAGTCGTATATATATACATTGAATTATTCAATTTGATAATATGTAATCAACTTAGGCATCACTCCCAATTTTATTTTGTAATGATTAATACAAATATTCATAACTCATATTCCATCCATCCATCCATCCATCCATCCATCTTCTCCCGCTTATCCGTGGTCGGGTCGCGGGGGTAGCAGTTCCAGCAGAGAGCCCCAAACTTTCTTTTCCCTGGCGACATCAACCAGCTCTGACTGGGGGATCCCAAGGCGCTCCCAGGCCAGCGAAGAGATATAATCCCTCCACCTGGTCCTAGGTCTACCCCTTGGTCTCTTCCCAGCTGGACGTGCCTGGAACACCTCCCTAGGGAGGCGCCCAGGTGGCATCCTAACTAGGTGCCCGAACCACCTCAACTGGCTCCTTTCGACGCGAAGGAGGAGCGGCTCAACTCCGAGTCCCTCCCTGATGACCGAACTTCTCACTTTATCCCTAAGGGAGACACCAGCCACCCGGCGGAGAAAACCCATCTCGGCTGCTTGTATCCGCGATCTCGTTCTTTCGGTCATGACCCATCCTTCATGACCATAGGTGAGGGTAGGAACGAAAATGGCCCGGTAGACAGAGAGCTTTGCCTTCTGGCTCAGCTCCCTTTTCGTCACAACGGTGCGGTAAAGCAACTGCAGTACCGCTCCTGCTGCTCCGATTCTCCGGCCCATCTCACGCTCCATTGTTCCCTCACTCGAGAACAAGACCCCGAGATACTTGAACTCCTTCACTTGGGGTAAGGACTCATTCCCTACTTGGAGTGGACAGTCCATCGGTTTCCTGCTGAGAACCATGGCCTCAGATTTGGAGGTGCTGATCCTCATCCCAGCCGCTTCACACTCGGTTGCGAACCGATCCAGTGAGTGCTGAAGGTCGCAGACCGATGAAGCCATTAGAACCACATCATCTGCAAAAAGCAGTGGTGCAATCCTTAGTCCACCGAACCGCAGACCCCCTCCCCCACGACTACGCCTCGAAATCCGATCCATGTATATTACAAACAGGATTGGTGACAAAGCGCAGCCCTGGCGGAGGCCAACCCTCACCGGAAATGGGTCCGACTTACTGCCGAGGACCCGGTCACAGCTCTCGCTTTGAGAGTACAGAGATTGGATGGCCCTGAGTTAGGGCTGGGCGATTTTTTCGGTTTTCACGATTAATTTGCATTTTTACTTTCCTAGGGTTGCGAAATGGCTGAACCAAAAAAATCGCGATTTTAAAACATTTCTAGACTCCGCAGATTTGTTTTGCTTTAAGGGACGTAGTAGCTTACTCTCTCACTTTCCAGAACGCGCTCAAAACTCAGCCACATTGCCTGTGACTCCCCGATCTGCAACTCTGCCCGATCTGCTGTTGTTATGCTGTGTTCGTTGTTCGTTGTTGAGCATAACAGAGGACTCCGACATTGTACATTACATATATAACTAAACACGTTATCTCTTTCATGACTTTTCATTTAATATGGTTTTGAACGCTGTAATCAATACTCAAGACAGGAAAAACTTCACGGCTGGTTTCATTTCTGGTAGTTCCGGTTGTTGTCTCATGCTACCCACGTCTGTAAACAAACGTATTCAAATAAACTGTACCTTCATTTAATATTCAGCAATAATAATATCTCGACGTCTATAGTTGTAGTGTTGAAATCAGTAGGTTTCGGTGTGCAACACTACGTGTCATATCGGGAGGCTGAGTAGTGTGATGCCTCTGTAATTGGCACACACCCTCTGATCCCCCTTTTTAAAAAGGGGAACCACCACCCCGGTCTGCCACTCCTTCGGTACTGTTTCCGACTTCCACGCAACGTTGATGAGACGTGTCAAAACATGACAGTCCCTCAACACCCAGAGCCTTCAGCATTTCCGGGCGGATCTCATCCACCCCCGGGGCTTTGCCACTGTGGAGTTGTTTGACGACCTCAGTGACCTCCCCCCGGGAGATTGGTGTTGATCCCCCGTCATACTCCAGCTCTGCCTCTACCATAGAGGGCGGAGTTGTCGGGTTCAGGAGTTCCTCAAAGTGTTCCTTCCAACATCCCAACACTCCATCAGTTGAGGTCAACAACGTCCCATCCTTACTGTACACAGCTTGGATGGTTCCCTGCTTCCCCCTCCTGAGGTGTCGGACAGTTTTCCAGAACAACTTTGGTGCCGCCCGAAAGTCCTTCTCCATGTCTTCTCTGAACTTCTCCCACACCCGCTGCTTTGCCTCGGCCACGGATGAGGCTGCTGCCCTTCGGGACTGTCGGTACCTTGCAACTGCCTCGGGAGTCCCCCGGGATAACAAATCCCTGAAGGCCTCCTTCTTCAGTCGGACGGCTTCCCTGACCACCGGTGTCCAACAGGAGGTTCGAGGGTTACCGCCCCTTGAGGCACCTAGGACCTTGAGACCACAGCTCCCCGCCGCGGCTTCGGCAATAGAGGCTTTGAACACCGACCACTCTGGTTCAATGTCCCTATCCTCCACAGGAATGCCCGAAAAGCTCCGCCGGAGGTGTGAGTTGAAGGCCTCCTGAACTTGGGCCTCCTGAACTTGGGCCTCCTCCAGACGTTCCCAGTTCACCCGAACTACACGTAAACTCATATTCGAATACATGAATAATTATTCGAATACCTGAATAATTTCGAATATTCGATTAATCGTTCCCATCCCTAGCGGGTACTATTTCACAGTTTTTCTGGCCCCATAAAATCGAGGTTCTTAGGGGGCCAACAACCAGGCTGAGTAGGGCTGAGTATGCTCAACTAGAGAGAGAGAATCGCTGGCAACTACAACAAAATGAACATATTTGACCGTGATTTAATTGTAATACACGTTTCAAAATGATGCCGAAGTAACAACATACTGATTAGTAAAAACCATGAATTAAATAAACCAGCGACTGTATTCGCCATGACACAGACAGTCTGTGGTTTGTACTTGTTCAACTTTTGTCTAGTTTCTGAACAGATATGAAGAGCTGTGAGCTCTGAGTGCTAAGAGCTAACGGCTGATGTTGCTTTTGTGTTTCACATTGACGTCACGGCTCCGCCTACACTGCGTTACTATAGTTACTGCCCCAGCTACTAAACTGTAATGGAAACGCAGCATAAAGTGAGCCAGTCCTAACAAGGCCTAGCCATACCGAGCGAGGCCCTGTAGTGGAAATGCGCCATTAGTGACAACTATATATAGCATATGTCCAAGTTTTGGCATTTGGCTGTAAAACTTCAACAAAAGATATTCAATTATTCTTGCTGCTGTCCCTGGAATATTTCCTGCCACTGCAAAATACAACAAAAGGGCAAATAAGCCGAGGTCTGTATATTCACTCAATGAGTCAAAGCTTGTGTTTGGGAACATTTTAAGCCATAGTCACTCTCTTGTGTCAGGATAATTGAGGCAGCCTCTTTCTTTAAACTGCTGCTGGTCAGTCAGTCAGTCAGGACCTGGGTGAGGGCCCTTCTGTTTCTCTTCAGACTGAAAGGAAATATTTACCCAGATCACCTCAGAACATATGCTGGCTGCAGAGTAAATAAACATGCACTCAGGCAGGACAAACAGAATAGCTCTCTGAGTACAGTAGCCAACAGCCCTCAAAGAGGAGCTGGAGCCGTCTGTTTACATGGAAATGTGCTCTATAGTCAGGCTTTAATGTTAACAGGTGGACAATTAGTGATTCAATGTTTTTCAGTACAACTGATTCATTTTAGAGTTATTATTATTTCAAACCAGCAGACAGGTGTCGTTTGTTGTTTACTAAGCTAATTTAGCGTTGCACTCCCATATTTCAGTGGTGTAAAGTACATTACACAAGTACCATACTTAAGTACATTTTTAGGTACGTGTGCATTACTTGAGTATTTTTTTCTGGGCCATATTGCACTTTAAATTCGCTGTGTTTTTTTTACTGCGTGTTATTTTATAGATTCAGACTTTTGAAACCAAAATATGAATAACCTTTGAAACATGATCTTTTTCAAATATTAAATATTTGTTTACATTTGTTTTTGTTAAAAGTTAGAGCTGAACTAAGTACTTTTATTATATACTATAATATATTATTATAACACTTCAACTACTGATTATGCTAGTAGCAGCTAATGTAGCCTCAGGCCTCTAGCTTCAAGCAATGTATCAGACTTCACACAGCTCCCTGTAAATCCCCAAAAGGCTCTACACAACATTTCAAAAGAAGACAAAAGGAGCTCAGACACCTTGCTTTGAAATGTGTGGCTATTAAACCGTGCTCACTGATCAGTAAGTCTCAGTTGTATTCTGTGTGAGATGCAACATACCCAGTTTGGGAAAGACGATGAGGTATTCAGCGTTGCATTGTGGGCAGGCCACACGTGCCGTGCTGTTCCCCCGCTGCTTCTCGTCCACCCAGCGCTGCAGACAGGACTGGTGGACCCACTTGGTGGAGCCGCGGCAGCGACACGGGCGCACCCACTCTGCTGTGCGGTCGTCCTCGTCTGTGGCGAAGCACACCCAGCAGCTCCTGAAAACAGGTGGGATTAGGACAAGAGATACAAAAAATTGGTAGCATTAAACCCATTT
The DNA here is from genome assembly GCF_902827115.2 of Pseudochaenichthys georgianus. Taxonomy (NCBI): domain Eukaryota; kingdom Metazoa; phylum Chordata; class Actinopteri; order Perciformes; family Channichthyidae; genus Pseudochaenichthys; species Pseudochaenichthys georgianus. The sequence continues at coordinate 8,776,956 of NC_047517.1, read as the reverse complement.
TGCATATGTTTTCCTTTAAGTATTAACAAATAACTACAGAGCAGTTGTGTTCCAGTTGATGAGACTTTGAGAGGAATCTCCATCGAAATCAGTCGCATTGACCCGAAGACACATTTTGAGTTGTATACACAGTTGGAAAGAGGGGATTCCTAGCTTTCTAATGATATCAGGATTGTTTTTGTACTCCAAATATTAAGCAAAATATGTCGCATTATAAAACGGACAAGTCAAATCAAGCAATCTGATTGGTCCTTAGCCGTGATATACTGAGCGTATACCACGGGTAGAATTGTAAGTTACTTTTCACAACAAGTCAGTATCCCTCCGCTTCTGAGAAAAACAGTATACCGTTGGGCTGAAAGCAAACTGCCTGCAGTTTGCTTTTCATACTGGAACAAGAAAGCAGCGGAAGAAGTAACGGGGCAGAAACCCTTCTTTTTACGCAGCGGTCCAGATAGACATCAAACGGCAAAACATATTCAGTGTGCAGTTCCTTTGGCATTAGGGCAGGGATATCTAGATACTTCCCAAGGTTTGACATCATGAAGTGTGCTACTTTTAAAGCAAACATTTCTTCCGTTACGGAACAAACTTACAAAGCATAAAATGGAAACATTTAAGATTAACTTCGACCTCCGGGGGGTCTTACTATGGAGGAGTGGATTGAGGAGTGCCTATCTCCAGAAAGCACCTAAACGACGACATGCAGAGCTACGTGAAGAGCAGGTAGACCAACTGGAAAAGTACCACCATTTAAAAGCTTTCTGATGCGGGTCTTGAAACAAAGCTGAGAAATTATGACCGTTTGTGGCCACAGGTGCGAAAGCTCTCTCTAGAGCTACTGGAAGCCGAATCTCGGGGACCGGAGAAAGTGGAGCAATATTCTCACCACGCCAAGCAACAGCCTAGAACAACCTCAACAAGTAACCACGTAAGCCATGCTACTGATGCTGGACAGTTTTTCAGTGGCTGCACAATAAACAGCAACAAACACATGAATGTAAATAAATAGCCAAATAATGGATCAACGCTCTCTGTCTAATATGTTCGCTAGCTGTTAGTGTTGTTTCATAGCAACCACCTCGCACTATGTTTCGCGCAGAAGGCAACAGCGGGACTATTTTATTTTGAACATCATTATTTACTAATAAAAACTATTTAAATTAGAGTGTGTATTTTTTTTCATATTGCCACACTTGGTAACCGTTCGCGTCGGGCCGAACCACGCCCCTTAGCTGTGATATAATGAGCATATACCACAGCCTGTCGTGAGCTATTGCTTACTTATATAATGACTCACGGAGTCATCATTTTGAGAAAAAGGCCTTTAAAGTTTCCTCTTCTCTGGAATCCATCGATCTGATTGATTATTAGCAGAGCAAATGATCAAAATACTACGGAGGGAAGATATTTTCGTTTGGATTACTTTTCTCGGGGAAGCTCGCGAGTGTGTGTGTTTGTGTAATTTTGCATTTGTGTGTATTGTGTTTGTTTCCCGGGGAAAACCCTCACGAGAAACACCGGCTGTTGTTGTGCCTGCTGTAACTTTAAGTTACTCCGTTCTCCGCTTGTAATTATGCCGTTACAAGCTTCAAAGTTGTATTTATCATCTGAATTTGCCGAAACAAGTTTAATATTCTGAAAGCCAAGACTTTGTTTATTTTAAATCAGATGAAAACAAACTGTAACAGACCCTGCCGTGTTATCTATGATTACTATACGCCTTACATTCATAATTTCAGCCGGAGGGAGGGGGGCAGCGCTAAGGAAGAGCAGAGTGGCCAGTGAGAGGTGCCTGTCATCTTCCCTTTACAAGCTTCAAAAATGTATTTATCGTGTGATTATGGAAATAAAAGTTTCATATTCTGAAAGCCAAGACTTTGTTTATTTAAAATCAAACAAAACACCCGAACCCCGAAAAACTATTTCTTTACGCAAATCCACGTTTATTTTCAAATGAGCCGTTGCAACTTCCGACTGATTTCGATAGAGCGGGTCACATATTCTTCGTTGTTATTTAGTACTAGCGGTGGGGATCGCTTAATGCATATATTGCAATACACTGTATATTGTTATATATTATAGTTTGCACTAGAGGTCGGCTTGGCCGATTATCGGGGCCGATATTCCGCATTTGACCGATTAAGATGTTTGTAAGATGTTTAAAAGTTAATTAAACATAATATATGCTTAAATGCATTTCAAAGAAGTTGTGTTGAGTTGTGTTGGAGTTTGTGTTATTCTACATTTTGAAACCAAGATTTTCTGATTTTACTGCAAATGTATATCGGTTCCAAATATCGGTTATCGGTCTCCTTGATTACTAATAATCGGTATCGGCCTTGAAAAAGCCATATCGGTCGATCCCTAGTTTGCACAATTTATTTTATATTCGTATGTTAATAAAAACTGTTGATTCTATTTAATTGGTATTCATCATATATTTTTATTTACAGTTCCTACTTTTAATTATTTTTTAGATTAAAATGTGTATTTTAACATTTGTATCTTTTATTTTGTATTCTAAAATGGAGCAATGTCAGAAAACCCAGTCAGCATCCCATAGTCACTTCAAACATGAGTTAAAGGGTTTGGCCTCTCAGGATATTGATAAAATATCTTATTGATGAAAGTATAGGCCATTGTTCACCATTTAGGGAACAATGATAGTGGAAGTGATCAAAGTCTCATAACTCCAGACTCTGGTCATATAACTGAGGCCCTATGACTCTGCATGCAATCAGGCAAGATCAATACATAAAGCCTTAGGCAAACATGCTGTAAAATGCTGACTGCTTATCAAACAGGAACTGTTCAATGCACTCAAAAAACAGAACATCCATCCTCTTGAAACATAGCAAAGCATGTCTAGTAGGGATGTGCATCTCCATCACTGAGGCCGATGCGATGCGCATCTCGATACGTTGCAAGGATACGATACATTAACGATACATTTGAAACACCAGGCGATGCGATACGATTCACCCCTGTTGCGATACACATTAGTCACATTTTTAAAAAAAATACATAAATAATAATATAAAATATATATATATATATAATCGATTTTTAAAAATAATATTCGATTATGGAGACTGTAACGAATATTCGAATAATCACTGGCATCCCTATTCAAAATCAGGTATTTTCAGTAGCTTTGTACAAAATGTCACATTCTTTTCCCTAAATATCTCACTTGCTCTAGTTGGAGCTGAATTGTAATGACATTGCCTTTAGGACTTATCACACAGCTCCTCAACCTTAATTCATCAAGGCATCACTGTGCAACAAGTGCTAACAATATTCAGACAGAGCACAGCTAGGTTATGCAGTAAAAGTACAGGAGGGCTTGGTTGCAGGCATAGTATTCCTTGAGTGTAATTGCCAGACAAAAGCCAAGTTATATTTTAACATGTTTTTTTTATGGACGACATAAAACATGGTAAAAGGTGTCTATGTGTATTAAATAGCTTTGCTAACAAGTGACTAAATGAGACCGACAAGGTCATTACGCCCAACATTAGCCCCTTTTAGCTTAGCAGTGTTGATGCGGAGACCTTGCAATGCTAACTCCGGAGAAAGAAATACGTCATCACTCACACAGTATAGGTCCTTCTCACCAAACTGTTGATCCATTTAACAAAGGGGTGAGAGACACAAAGAGTCCACCTCATAAAACCTATGCCAAATTGGGATCAATAAAGTACCATCTTATCTTATTACAAGGAAGGAGACATTGTTATGTTTGGGCCTGAATGTATCCCAATTAATTGGACTCATTTGAAAAAAAATACATTCCCTCGCCTCCTTCCCTCCATGTCTGTCCAACATCTGGGGAGGTAATGTGATCTCCAGGTTCCCTGACCTTACCACAGTACATCTCCGGCTGTGACAGTATATTGCTTTTCCATTATTAATAAGCAGCATGCGACTGGCTGGAGGGTTCACTTCCCCTGTGTGTCCCTGCGTGAGGCCGAGTTAAAGAACCCAGACCAGTGACATTCTTATTTTAGCTGCTAGATACTGATGAAAGAAATAGTCATAGGTTAGTCCTGAATAATTGATTTAGGAAAATCAGCAAAACCAGGTTATTACTACCGCAGTTAAGCACCCAAACTGTGTCTATAAAAAAAAGTAAGAAAAGCAATATAATTAGTTGAAAGTAAATAAAAATGACCAACTGAAATCCAAAATGTCAAGACTTATTAATTGAATAAGGCCTGGATCTAACTTGTTGTCAGGAGATCCATTGGTTGTTCAACCCATATACAGCCTGACTGTATGCGTGTAATCTTTTCGTATTAACACTGAATGACACAATGGTTAGTCTGCACTCATTTCCCATGAAACAATGGCATATATACAACGAGAAGAAACAAACTATAATAGCGATATTCGTTTTTTCTCTCAGGCTGTGATTATGTATTTTGGTTATCATTGACATTGGGACATTCATGTTAAGAAAATCAACAAAACAATGAGTGCAGGACTCTTTGGGTAAACAAATATAGTAGATAAAACTGTACATTTACACAAGTTTCTACCTTAACATAATGCATGGTTGGTTTAAAATTGGGCCTAATGCAGGTTGAGATGGAGGAAACAGAGTTAACATTAATGGCTGCATGTGTCTAACCTGATGACACATACCTTTACAGTTCCATTTCCTGTCTTTAACAACTGGTATGCCTGGAATGGAAGAAAACCTGTAGCATTTTCACTCTCACTAGGGAGTAGGATATGCAGCTAAGAAATGTCCAACTGTGGTATTAAATAGAGCTCTTACCCTATTCAAAGAACACAGAAAGTCCAATTACCCTTAAATGGAATTTAGGTACGGAAATGGTCTGGTAGGTTTACTGACAAGCCAGTGACCCTGAATATTCCCCCAGTTTCTGACATGGTTTGAATCCAGAAGTTAAGCTTTATGCATCATTGTTTCATTTCTGTTAACCTCTACGGCTCACTGATAAATAAGAAATAATGGTGGCAATAAATGTTAACATGTCCTCTAAATCCATTATAATCTAAATGTTTTTGGGAGATATGTTGGTGTACTTTCTAGTCACTTTAAAACAAACTTGTATTGGTGGCCAACCCTTCCTGCACTTATTCAGTAGTTGCCTCACAGAATCCCCATTGTACGCCATGTATATATTAACCCTCCTGCACCCACCGTTGAATAATGGATGTCAAATCTGTGGCTTTCTGTCATCATCATATTCAGTTGTAGGTGTGTTCTGTTACTGGGGCCACAGGGAGGGGGATCTTCTGTGAAAGACTTGGATTATTTGCTCAGGTTGCTGCCTGCCTGACTGCAATGGGCGATTTTCCAATACTCCCCTGGTGCTGAATAAAACATGACGATGCAGGAGAGGAGCCTTAGGGTCGAGGCACTCAGGTGACATGGCCGGCCAGGGCCAGGGCGGGCGCACGCACGTGGTGAATCCGAGTCTGATGGAAACATTAACCCTCTATTCACACTTCTGTCCACGGTCCTGATGAGAGCGCATCACGTAACGACTACCCTACACCCTGATGTATGTGAGCCTTCACCCTACTCCAAGCTCTCTGACACCACGTGTAATGAATTAAGCACATTATTCTTGCACAATGCTGGAAAAGGCTAATGTATGCACTCTGTGGTCGTGGAGATTGAGTGGGTCCCCAGTAGAATGTTGTTTTATTTAGAAAAATGTAGTGTATCATATTATGATTGAGATCATGAACAGACTCGCATGGCAGGGTTTCCTTTAGCCGGTATTGGCAAAGACAATATGTTAAAGGAGAGGTGTCATGGCCATTTCCACTGATCATAATTCCATTGTTGAGGTATACTAAAATAGAAAAATACTGCGCAATTTTCCAAACTCACATTGGTTTTGCATACAGCATCTCCTTAAAGTATGTGTATTCAGCAGTATTCACTTTCTCCACTAAACGGCTCGCTGCAGCTCTTGCCGCCCCCCCCCCTCCCTGTGAGCACAGTGTGCTCCGATTGGTCGGGACCAGTTGGGACGTTGTGAATCGCGCTGAGCTCCGTGGAGGTGTGATTTCCTTGTTTAGCGATACACAGCGAAACACAGCCAAACTCACCCTGAGCACACACAAAGTCACAGCCGAAGTAAAAACAATAAGTGTGGCTTGATATTGAGTAAGAAAAGGTTGATAAACGCTGTGAGAATGGGTCTACAGAGAGAATTTTGCCGCGATCCCAACTGTCTGTTATCAGCAGCAGCCCGGGAGGAGAAATCAGCAGAGCTGCCTGCACTGGGTGAGTGTGTGATGAAGTCGTGGATTGGTCAATTTGGACCAATCAGCGGGGGCTTAACGTAACGGCTCCGCGGACGTAACGTAACTGCTCCACGGATTGGCCCATTTGGTTCCGGCTACCGCATGACCGTATCGCGTCATAGTTCTGAGCATGGCTACTGGGTGTTCACACGTCACAATGTCCAGGAAGAACATGGAAGAAGGTCAAATAGTTCCAACGAGGCATTTTGAGGAGGTATTTTCTGTGTTAAGGCCCTGACACACCAAGTAGTCACCAGAGGACTAGCCGACGCTGAAGTCGGCTGTTGCCTGGCCGTGTTCTCCTGCGTTTTGGCCATGTGTCGCACGGGAACACACCGCACCGACTTCAGTGCGTGAGTGGCAATAACTCTCCTTACCAGCAGGCGGCGGTAGTGTGTAGTGTGCTATTCGTCATTCAAATATGAGGCGCTCTACCACAACCGGACGAAGCAGAGAAGAACGTGAAGAGTATGCCCTTTCTCCGTAATATCATTACAGTAGCTTGGCTCTCCTGGAGCAAGGTGATGAGCAGGGTCTGTCGTTTGCATTCATTCCAGATCGCCATGTATGAGGATGAAGAATGATGATAGCAGTCTGTGTGTGCCTTGCTTAAATCGTTTGTTTACGTCCCTCCCTTCCGCTTCGTCTGTCTCTATGCACTGCATTCGCTAGCTCTGAACAGCCATCAGAGTGATTATTGTGGTTCCGACTTGCCAGACCCCGCACTGCATGGCCGATTCAACTACGTTGCGATATCGGCACATAGGCCATCCGGGTCCGGCACAGTCCAAACTTACTAGGCGTGTCCACGGTCGACGGGCGGGACACACCAAACCTGACTACGGCGCCGCGAATTGCCTGACAGCCTCTGATGGCCTCTGACTCCCAATATCGGGTTGGTGTGTCAGGGCCTTTAGAGCTTTACTCCCAACAGGGTTGCACTTTGAGGGTTTTGACTCTGCAGCCCATTTACATGCATAAAAACCTTCATAACACACAAGGGACGGGTAATAACCGGAAAAGCATGACATGTCTCCTTTAAAGTCCGACAAATGTAATCCCTCTGGTTATGATGTTTGGTGAAAATAATCCCAATTTTAAAATTATATATTGTTTGCGCTATTGCATGAGTTCTATTGTCTGGACTTATTTGATTTGAAATAGCCTATCTTTTAATAAAATATAAATCCACATGAGTTGATGATGAAAGTAAGGCAGCTATAAAATATGAGGGGGCTAAGGTTTGAGTAGAAACAGTGGACAGATGTCTCCACAGGAGCAGGACAGTGGAGAAGGAGACCCAGCGCTGCCTTAGATTCACATGCTCCTGTTCCTGTAACCCAGCCCTGCAGCATGACAGCACCTAATACAACAGAGCGGACATGGATATCCTCTATGTGAAACCTTAAGCTCCAGCTGGCTGTTGCCCCAACACTCGGGAAGATAAGCCGGCACAAAATGGCGTCCTGCTTACAGAGAATTCCAGTGCTGTTTGTTCATGAAAACGTCCTTATAAATGTAACCAAACCGTAACAAAAGTCTGTATTTATACAATTTAACTTAATTAGCAAGGTTGATGCAGGCATATTTGTTTTGCAGGGGATTATACAATGTGATCACAACCGATATTTACAGCATCTTTACACATGAACAAAAATGAACCTCAGACCTACTGTATAGACGCATGTGCTACCACAGTTCTCCCTGGTTAAGGGCCTTAGTAACCATATCATGTTTTAAGACAACCAGCGTATTTTTTCAATCGTTTCCCATGCAGGGAGAGCAGAGCGCATGCGTCTGTTTCTTTGCGGCTCTCTGAGAACTTTGATTTGAAAATCTCAACTTTTCAGAAAATCAGTGGTTGTAGCAATTGCAGGAGAAGCTTGATTTAGGCCCTGTTGTCAGACGGAAACTATCAGGATAAAACTTGAAGGCTGTGTTTATTCAGCAAATCAGCCAAGAGACATACTGAGTTGTTGTACTTTTAGCTATACGTGGATTTTCCTCCTCGCTCTACCATTGTCATAGGAGAGGTGTGGTCTGTTGAGCACAAAATTGCCTCTCTGCTCATTTCAAACGATATTGTTCTGTTTGTTTCAACAAACTATGACCTTGGCGCATACTGGTGCAGTTTGCAGTTGAAGGTGAAGTGGCAGAGAGATGAGTTAGTTTAGTGTGTGAGTGTGCTCTGCTGTGCTGCTGTAGCTGAGGCCTGGTTCCACCTGCTCTGCTCTGCTGCTGTAGCTGAGGATTGTTCCACCTGCTCTGCTCTGCTGTGCTGCTGTAGCTGAGGCCTGGTTTCTACCTGCTCTGCTCTGCTGTGCTGCTGTAGCTGAGGCCTGGTTCCACCTGCTCTGCTCTGCTGTGCTGCTGTAGCTGAGGCCTGGTTTCCACATGCTCTGCTGTGCTGCTGTAGCTGAGGCCTGGTTCCACCTGCTCTGCTGCTGTAGCTGAGGCATGGTTCCACCTGCTCTGCTGTGCTGCTGTAGCTGAGGCCTGGTTCCACCTGCTCTGCTGTGCTGCTGTAGCTGAGGCCTGGTTCCACCTGCTCTGCTCTGCTGCTGTAGCTGAGGCTTGTTCCACCTGCTCTGCTCTGCTGTGCTGCTGTAGCTGAGGCCTGGTTCCACCTGCTCTGCTCTGCTGTGCTGCTGTAGCTGAGGCCTGGTTCCACCTGCTCTGCTCTGCTGTGCTGCTGTAGCTGAGGCCTGGTTCCACATGCTCTGCTGTGCTGCTGTAGCTGAGGCCTGGTTCCACCTGCTCTGCTGCTGTAGCTGAGGCCTGGTTCCACCTGCTCTGCTCTGCTGCTGTAGCTGAGGCCTGGTTCCACCTGCTCTGCTGTGCTGCTGTAGCTGAGGCTTGTTCCACCTGCTCTGCTCTGCTGTGCTGCTGTAGCTGAGGCCTGGTTCCACCTGCTCTGCTCTGCTGTGCTGCTGTAGCTGAGGCCTGGTTCCACCTGCTCTGCTCTGCTGTGCTGCTGTAGCTGAGGCCTGGTTCCACATGCTCTGCTGTGCTGCTGTAGCTGAGGCCTGGTTCCACCTGCTCTGCTGCTGTAGCTGAGGCCTGGTTCCACCTGCTCTGCTGTGCTGCTGTAGCTGAGGCCTGGTTCCCCCCTGCTCTGCTGTGTAGCTGAGGCCTGGTTCCACCTGCTCTGCTGCTGTAGCTGAGGCCTGGTTCCACCTGCTCTGCTCTGCTGTGCTGCTGTAGCTGAGGCCTGGTTCCACCTGCTCTGCTCTGCTGTGCTGCTGTAGCTGAGGCCTTGGTTCCACATGCTCTGCTGTGCTGCTGTAGCTGAGGCCTGGTTCCCACCTGCTCTGCTGCTGTAGCTGAGGCCTGGTTCCCCTGCTCTGCTGTGCTGCTGTAGCTGAGGCCTGGTTCCACCTGCTATGCTGCTGTAGCTGAGGCCTGGTTCCACCTGCTCTGCTGCTGTAGCTGAGGCTGGTTCCACCTGCTCTGCTCTGCTGCTGTAGCTGAGGCCTGGTTCCACCTGCTTCTGCTGTGCTGCTGTAGCTGAGGCTTGTTCCACCTGCTCTGCTCTGCTGTAGCTGAGGCCTGGTTCCACATGCTGTGCTGATGTAGCTGAGGCCTGGTTCCACCTGCTCTGCTCTGCTGCTGTAGCTGAGGCATGGTTCCACCTGCTCTGCTGCTGTAGCTGAGGCCTGGTTCCACCTGCTCTGCTGCTGTAGCTGAGGCCTGGTTCCACCTGCTCTGCTGCTGTAGCTGAGGCCTGGTTCCACCTGCTCTGCTCTGCTGCTGTAGCTGAGGCCTGGTTCCACCTGCTCTGCTGTGCTGTGGTAGTTGAGGCTTGTTCCACCTGCTCTGCTCTGCTGTGCTGATGTAGCTGAGGCCTGGTTCCACCTGCTCTGCTCTGCTGTGCTGCTGTAGCTGAGGCTTGTTCCACCTGCTCTGCTCTGCTGTGCTTATGTAGCTGAGGCCTGGTTCCACCTGCTCTGCTCTGTTGTGCTGCCTGTAGCTGAGCCTGGTTCCACCTTGCTCCGGGAACAGTGTGGATACTGTTGTGCTGGACTGGGAGAATGGCGGGTGTCGTGTTTTCTGCTGTGCCTTTTCTGGCTGTGCTGGACAAGGAGAAGATCGCTAGTCGTCCTGAAAAATCTACTGGATTCGGGTATGTTCTGCCGCCCGCAGTGGACATCCCCTGTACAGTTTTGGAGGTGTTGCACAAACAATTGCTGGTTGCACTGTTGCGGACTTTCATTTCGGAAAATGTTTGTCTTTCTCACATGCCTGCCACGATGGTCCTTCCGAATTGTTTTTTAAACTATAATCTCACTTTCGCGAAGTTTGCTGGTGACTCTAGAACAGCTGACAATGTATGTGTGTTGATTAAGAGGAAAAGGTGCTTGGTATTTTTATTGTTGTTACTATCAGGAAATGTACAGCCAAATCCAGGTCCACCTAGCAGTATTAGTCAAATGGCTACTCCTGCTGATTTTATATCTAGATCTGGGCTAGGTTTAATTCATTTAAATGTGCGTAGTCTGTTACCTAAATTAGATGTTGTCCGTATTTGGGCGAGTTGGACTGATGCCGATGTCATTGTCTTATCAGAAACGTGGCTAGATAAATCAATTTTGGCCTCTGACATTTACATAAATGGTTACAGTGTATATCGTACTGACCAGCCTAAAAAAGGTGGTGGCGTTGCATTTATGTGAAAAATAAGTTTTGTGTAACTAATATGGTTTCCAAATCTGTTAGTAAACAGCTAGAATTTTTAGCCGTGAATATTGAGGTAACAAAGGGTCAACAGGTCATGGTGGTGGGCTGCTACAGGGCCCCTTCGGCTGTCAAGGACTCTTTATCGTCATTGGCAAAAATGTTATCACAACTTTCCTACAAGGAAATAGTGCTGCTTGGTGATTTTAATTGGGACTGGTTAACTTCTGTGTCAGAGGATTTTAAAAACCTGTGTACCTCTTTGAATTTTACCCAGATTATAGACAGTCCTACTCGCCCAAATATTAAGTCCCCAAATAAATCCTCCTTAATTGATCTAATTTGAACAAATGTTCCACATAAATACTCATCTGTGGGAGTATTTGCTAATGATGTCAGTGACCACTGTGTTGTAGCCACACTTAGGGACACTAAGGTCCAAAGGTTAAACCATGTATCATCACAAAGAGAGACAAAAAACACTTTGTGGAGCAGGGTTTTTTACATGATCTGTTTGATTTTGATTGGGGTAAAATCAATCTGTGTGCTGATGTAGAAACTGAATGATCTTATTTTTATCTTGGTTTTATGAAAATTATAGATAGACATGCACCTCTGCGTACATTTAGAGTGGAGGGACGAAACAATCCCTGGTTTTCTGCTAAGCTGTCCAGTCTACTTCATGAGAGAAATAATGCTTGGGCTAAGGCTAGGAAATCAGGCTCAGAGGTAGAATGGCTAAGTTTTAGGCAGCTAATAAATAGCTTCACATCTCAAATAAAAAGTGCTAAATCAAAGTACTATTTGTCAGTTACCACAGAAAACCTGAATAATCCTAGGACATTTTGGAAAGCCATAAAATCGATTTCCACTGGTGATATCCCAAATGAGCTACCTCTGTGCCTTACCACAGCATATGGCATTATATCAGACATGGCTACTATGCTAAATTGCTTTAATAAGCATTTTGTGTCTTGTGGCTCTCCGTTTGATTCTGTCACTGACTGTACTTCTGCTTCTGTGAACGCTCCAATCCTTGACTCTGAACAATGTGGTCTGGAAAACCCTTTCAGTTTTACTCCTTTAACTATTGGTATTGTTCATGAAGCATTATCCAAGTTAGATCCTAGGAAACCGGCTGGCCCGGACAACTTGGAACCTTTCTTTTTAAAGATAGCTGCAGATTTTATTGCTCCACCTCTTACTTCTCTTTTTAACCTCTCCCTCAGCACAAATACAATTCCAAAAGTATGGAAGTCTGCTTATGTCTTGCCTTTACTGAAAGGAGGGGAGGCAACTATTTTAAATAACTATAGGCCAATCTCTAAATTGTCAGTTCTGGCTAAGGTGCTCGAACGACTTGTGAGTGAACAAGTAAAGGAGTTTTTATGTATAAATGATATCCTGTCTAAACATCAGTCAGGATTCAGAAAGAAACACAGCACCATCACTGCGACAATGAAAGTGGTGAATGACATTACTAGTATTTTAGATAATAAGCAGAGTTGTGCAGCTCTGTTTATTGACCTTTCCAAAGCGTTTGACACCGTTGATAATCGCATTTTAAAGCAGAGGCTACTCAGTATTGGCATATCCAGCCTTGCAGTGGAGTGGTTTGTGAACTACCTCTCTGAAAGGTCCCAATGTGTTCATTTTGATGGGCTGTCTTCTGAGTGGTTAAACATTTCTAATGGTGTACCACAAGGTTCTGTTTTAGGACCACTTTTATTCTCCATATATATTAACAGCGTAGGTGATAATGTGGATGAAGCTACTTTACATTTGTATGCGGATGATACTGTGATGTATTGTGCAGGTCCCTCCATTAAAGAGGCTGTTGTTAAATTACAGGCTGTTTTTAACACTATTCAGACTCAGCTTTCTGAATTAAAGCTTCTTTTAAAATGTGGATAAAACCAAGGTAATGCTCTTTTGCCCGTTTGCCCTGCTTAAGCCAGTACATGTCCAGGCACATCTGAAGTTTGCTAGAGAGCATTTAGATGATCCAGAAGAGGATTGGGAGAATGTCATATGGTCAGATGAAACCAAAATAGAACTTTTTGGTAAAAACTCAACTAGACGTGTTTGGAGGAGAAAGAATGCTGAGTTGCATCCAAAGAACACCATACCTACTGTGAAACATGGGGGTGGAAACATCATGCTTTGGGGCTGTTTTTCTGCAAAGGGACCAGGACGACTGATCCGTGTAAAGGAAAGAATGAATGGGGCCATGTATCGTGAGATTTTGAGTGACAACCTCCTTCCATCAGCAAGGGCATTGAAGATGAAATGTGGCTGGGTCTTTCAGCATGACAATGATCCCAAACACACTGCCCGGGCAACGAAGGAGTGGCTTCGTAAGAAGCATTTCAAGGTCCTGGAGTGGCCTAGCCAGTCTCCAGATCTCAACCCCATAGAAAATCTTTGAAGTTGGAGTTGAAAGTCCGTGTTGCCCAGCGACAGCCCCAAAACATCACTGCTCTAGAGGAGATCTGCATGGAGAAATGGGCCAAAAATACCAGCAACAGTGTGTGAAAACCTTGTGAAGACTTACAGAAAACGTTTGACTTCTGTCATTGACAACAAAGGGTATATAACAAAGTATTGAGATGAACTTTTGTTATTGACCAAATACTTATTTTCCACCATAATTTGCAAATAAATTCTTTTAAAAATCAGACAATGTGATTTTCTGGATTTTTTTTTCTCATTTTGTCTCTCATAGTTGAGGTATACCTAGGATGAAAATTGCAGGCCTCTCATCTTTTTAAGTGGGAGAACTTGCACAATTGGTGGCTGACTAAATACTTTTTTGCCCCACTGTATGTTATAGCTGTGAACATACCAGTTCATACGGTTTGTCTATTTTATAACTACTCAAGATGCAAGCGAAGTTCCCATCGAGTCTTGCTTGCAACCTGCTGGTTTAAGCAAATGAGTTTAGCTAGCTAGGATAACTAGCAACACAGCTTCTTTTTTTCTTTTTTACTGTAGTGAGAATCCTCTCCGAGTTTTTGAACAACCAACAGCTTTTCTTTTGCCCTTTTTTCATTGTGTTTTTTTATTTAACAGAGAAAATGACGGCACTTTCTCATGATGAAAGAGAGCTGTTGATTAGACATTGACACAACCCCATATAAAAAATGACACTAAATCATGGCTGCAGGGCGAGTAATTTATTCAACCTTATGCAGAGAAAATATTAACATACCCCTTCATACAGAGAGCAACAGGGTCGGGGATTTGGACAACAAAATCAGATGAGAAAAGAGCAAAAAAACAAGGAGATTATGTAAGAGCCAATAAAAAGGTCAGGCTCAATTGAAATGTGTCTCCAACATCTATTTGTGAAACACTGCATTGCAGGGGCAGCTGGCTGCTCGTGGCAGGCCCGATAAGAGCGTGTTGAGCCTTATGTTTGGCAGCGATAAAGGCTGGGTACACAACTGTCTAGAAGCAAGGGGACACAACATACATCTTCCTGCTATCGGCTCCTCAAACAACGCCAAGGTTATTGCCACACACCCGTAAGAACATTTCAGAAGACTAACATGCCCGTCGTCTCTTTCTGCTACTGTACATGTGCTTGGGAAATTAGTTTCAAAGTCCAAAGTTCAATATTGACAGAAAGTGCTGCGTCAAATGCCTTTTACTTTCTCCCTGCACAAGCTATCAAATGCCAGGGACTATTTTAAGGGGAAACGGCACACCAAAGTGCTCGGATGTTATGTCTCAGCATTTGCTCACAATCACTCCCACTGTAGATGCTAAATTCTGGCCACATATATAGTATAATAAGACTTTGAGGGGGGCCATTATGGCTGTGTCCGACTTAAATGCTTATTAAATGCGACTTAAGTTTTAGGCCCATCTCCCAGCTACCTTTTTTATCTAAAGCCCTGGAGCGAGTAGTCTATATGCAGCTACCGCCGTTCTTAACCACGCATGGCATCCACGAAAAGTTTCAGTCTGGCTTCAAACCTATGCACAGCACTGAAACAGCACTTTTAAGAGTTTTTAATGATCTGCTCCTAGCCGCCGACTCAGGTAGCCCAGCTGTCCTGGTGCTGTTAGAACTGACAGCTGCCTTCGACACTGTGAACCATAGCATCCTGTTGCCCAGGGCTCGAGCTTAAGGACGTCCCGTCAGCAGAGTAGGTATAAAGTTTCGCAGTCCCGAGCTAATGCTGTCTCAAGTGCTGTTTACGCAAACCTCTCTCTACTTGACGTAAGTGTTTAGCGGGACTTACTAACTGTCACTCGATTCTATTGGCTCCAACGGTTCAGAAAAGGTGTCAATCACCCAAATCCAAATTCCAAAGATATGATCCTGCGTAGTATAAACTAAGCCCGCTCCGGCTCCATTACGCATTACGCAGCCAGAAGGGAGAGCTTCACCACAGAGCAGGTGCTAGAGATGCTAGCTGACGATAGCTATGATCATACCAGATGACTCTTCGTCGGATGATGAAGATCTCCTCCAGCCAGACCTGGATCCGGACAGTAGTGACTCGGATGTTGAACTTCCACCACGGGAAAGGTATGTAATCTCTCTGGTTTTATATATTACTTATGTGTTTGGTGGAACTGCGTCACAGTGCTAGCTTAGCCAAGAAGCTACAGGAATGATTAGGCAAAATGCTAAATAGTGTTACTTGTCTTTTTGGAGTTACATTTTCTAAATGAATGGCCAGTGAATGAATATATATATATATATATGTGTTTACTTATTTATTTGGTGTAATATTATTCATTTATTGTCCAATATTATCCTTTTTATATATTACTTTTGTGTTTGGTGGAACTGCATCACAGTGTTAGCTTAGCCAACAGGAATGATTAGCCAAAATGCTAAATAGTGTTACTTGTCTTTTTGGAGTTACATTTTCTAAATGAATGGCCAGTGAATGAATATACATGTGTTTACTTATTTATTTGGTGTAATATTATTCATTTATAGTCCAATATTATCCTATAAATATAAGCCAGTGAATTAATCTAATCTCTTTGTTTTTCCACATTTGTTAGATGAGGTGTGACCCCAGCAGGACAAAGCCACACACCCAGAATACTTTCAGGGAGCAGCTTGCTGCACAATTGTTGGAGTTTGCTGAAGGCCCTGCACCTCTACCACCACTCACATGCATGCCCGAGTATTATGGGGAAGATGCCACCAAGGTCAGGAATAACTGCAGGAGGTGCCTAGATGCTGGACTCAAAAGGGTGAAGACACCTGTGTACTGCAGGAAGTGCCAGGTCCCTCTGTGCTTCAAAAAATACTTGTTTTTATATACCTAGTGTGATTTTATTGTATAGTGTGTTGGTAAAATATGTGTTGTTTTTACAAACCTACAGTGTGGTTTTATTGTATAGTACGTTGGTAAAATGTTTGTTTTTACATGCCTATAGTGTGTTGGTAAAATGTTTGAAATAAATCTGCCCCAGTTGGAGTCAAATGTTACCTATGTTTGCGTTTTTTTTTTATTGTGCAAGTACACCTACACACAATGACCTACAGTGTAGTTTTATTGTATAGTGCGTTGGTACAGTTACATACACACAGCTACACTTACACATACACACCTACAAAAATATTTTGAACATTTTTTTAAGAAATATTTTTTATTTTTTTGGGTGGAATGAATACCTATAGTGATGATTCAATGTAATACAATGATTTTTATAGTCTGGTACCTGAAAAAGGTCAAATGGCACTGATGGAACCAAATGTGCCCAAATGTGCCCAAAACTTATTCCGCCTGGACTTTATTTTCATAAACCTCTCTAAAAAAGGTCAAATGTCACTTGTTTTGCCTCAATCTTGATACAGGGTACTTATATGTTATACTTTGGATTCCTAAAGCCTTTAGGCTACTAACCCATCATTCAAGGTTGGTCTTCTTTAGGCGGAGACAGGAATTTACATTTTTGGTCCTTCTGAATTTACTCTGACACAGAAAAATCTATATTGATTCCGACACTTCTACATCCAACTCACAGATGTAACCTTGCTTTGATAACAACAATTATTCATATAAACCTTTTAGAAGTGAAGTTATAGTCATTTGTTCTGGGAATGTCATTTTCGAGCCTGAAACCTGAAAAACAGGCTCGGAGTTTAACAGGTTAAGGTTGGCTGACCAGCTGCTGCTGGTAGTGCCGAAGACCAGGGCTGAAGTCGAATAGTCCATTTAGCTTAGGAACCTTCCTAAAGGAGTGAAATGACCCGGAAGTCCCTCAGTGGCAGCCATGATAAGTGCCGTTCGAATTCTCTAGAATGATGAGAATGATAGGAAAGGAGGTTTCAAACTTCCTTTATAACCTCCTTTAGCTTAGGAACCACTGGACCTCCCTAACCGACAGGAGAAGCGAAAATGCTGCCCCACAATGCCTTGCAGCCGCAGCATTTGCCGTCACTCAACAGTCGGCCGTTCACGGAAACAACCGATTATGACCGAGAAATGATATCATGAAAGTTACGGTGCTTATTAAGCATTTTAAAACATAGGTGGTAAGTTGCTAAAGTGCTTTGTTTTGAACGTTCATCAGTATTATAATCAAAAAGAGAAATATGAACATTAGTTTTCACTGAAATTATCAAATAAAGTAAACATTTCACAGTCTTTACTGAGCTGTGTGGAGTTTGTTCAACTTTTAAAAGATGTTTGAATGGTGATATACACAGTGATAGATGTTAAGGACTAACGTTTATAATAAATACATCTGTATTGATTTTAAGATCTTTAGTTCATACAATCATACATATTGGGATCATTTGTATTAATGTGGACCGGAGGGAGAGGGTGACGCATAAGTTTCACTTTCCTTTTTTATTTCAATTCCAACTTTGGTCATGAAGAATATGTTTCTCTGTTGTCCACGTTCATAAAGCAAAGCAGCAGCATCAGAGCACGGTGCAGAGTCTCTAGATGAGCTCACAGTAGTCCCTCGTTCTTATTAAACATCCATGTTGTAGTCCGCTGTATAGAAAACTGTGGTTTCCATAGTTTCCACACAGCAGCAGACGCGCACACAATGACGTCCGCTGGCGCATCATAAACACGTCGGATAGTGAAAGTGCATTCGGATTCTCTAAAGTACCGCAGTCTCTTCTCCTAAATCCTTTTGAATTCTCCTATCCACTATCCCTTAACCCCGTGACGTTTCACTCAGAGGTCAAGGAATAGACGATAGGGTTAGAACTTAGGAGCTGATTTTTAAACTATCCGACTGCAGCCCTGGCTTAAAACCCGAGGGCACCGAGCATTCGCAGCAGCTGGCCCCAGGCTCTGGAATACTCTGCCCCTCCACGTGAGGTCGGCCCAGACATTAGGGTTTTTTAAATCAACACTTAAAACTCACTTCTTCTCTCTGGCCTTCTAGCCTTTTCTTATCAAGCTCCACTTTTGTGGAATCAGATTCCAGTTTGTGTTCGGGCGGCCGACAGCCTATCCGTTTTAAGAGTACGCTTAAGACCTTCCTTTTGATAAAGCTTATAGTTGATAAAATAACCTAATGAGAGTGCTTTGACGCAGATACGCTGTTCCTCTTCACCTACATTTTGGTTCTTGCTTTTTCACTTAAATCCTAAAAACTTGGATCTTATATTTAAAACTAAGGTTATTACTACTCTTTCTATTTTTTCTTTATCCAAAACCTTTTCCCTTCATGACCTCACAAGGTTTTATTGGAGGGAAACAGGTTTTGCAGAGGGGTCTTTATCCAAGGCTGAGGAGTGTTATGCCCAGTGGTGTAGTGGGCGTTGGACGCGGGGGTACGCCGTACCCCCACTTATTTGGAGCATGATCTTTTTTGTAATAGTCTAATAAATATAAAATCATTGCCAGTCTTATCAGTTGCAAGTGTGTATTTGTTGTAATAATGACAAAAACATAATACATTTCACAGTAATTAATAAAAAATAATAAAAACGATTTCCTTAAAGAATTATGATTAGTCATCTCGCTCGTGACCCCGCGGCGAGCTGGGGGTGTGTCAGTGACACACCCACGGCCAGCTTACCGCCCGCCAATTTTGCGGCAGCTCTTTCCCTCAAGAACGCTAACGAAAAAGCTCTATAATGGCAGGCAAACATTTTTTACTTGACTTCTTTTCTAAAAAGAATATAATTCACAAGAAGAAAGAGTCTAGCAGCACCGAAGCTACAAGTGAAGCTGCTACTAGTACTACAGTACATCATCAGAAGAGCCGCCTAAAGACGTGGATAATGCTAACTAACGTGCACGTTAGCTGCGCTAGCAACGTTCCCCTGGCTAGCTCAAGCTCACCTTTCCCAGAGGTATGGACGGAGGAGATGTGACGGAGGAAACAAGAGACATACCCGTGGATAGACTGCAAAGCTGGGAAACTGGGCTGCAAAGTTGTTCATCCATATCTGATGTATCAGTCTTCAAAACGCAAGGTGTGTGTGTGTGTGTGTGTGTGTGTGTGTGTGTGTGTGTGTGTGTGTGTGTGTGTGTGTGAAAAAAGCAGCGCTGTCTGCTTATTTGCAATGTAGGCTAGGCCTAATCAGAATAATTTCCAGTCCAGATTCAATGTTTGCATTAGTAGGCTATATATATTTTTCGTTTTGTTTATTTAATAAGTTAATTTCAGGACAACTTTGGGAATTTTGTTTGTTTGTTATGAGTTTTAAATAGATTTTGAAAGTGGAGATAGAGAGAGAGAAAAGCAGCGCTGTCTGCTTAGTTGCAATACTGTAGTTTATGCAATTTAGGCCTATACATTGTTTATGTAACGTATGTGCCAGTGTGTCCATGGTTTTGAGTCTGTGTGTGTCTGTTGAGCGCAGCGCCGTCTGCTTTTTGCAGTACAGTAAGTAAAGTAGGACTAAGCATACCGGTAGTTTCTGTGGACCTGTCTTCCCGTTTTGCGAGTGCACTGCGCGCGTGCGCACTTGTTTGGGATGACCTAATTTAAAATAGCGTCCCCCCAGTAAAAAAATCTCCACTACACCACTGGTTATGCCGTAGTCACAGCGTACCTCCTTATCTCTCACCAATTCCAACTAAGGCCCCAGCGCAGACCTTGCTCCCTGTGTGTGCCTATCTGTGTCTGTGTATTTGCATGTTCCGATTAACCGAGCCTCCCCCAAATTTTCTTTTTCTTTTGTGTCTATATCTACGCCGGGATCCTGAGTCGAGGCTGATCCTCTTGCCGTGGTCCTGTGCCCTGGATTCACATCTCCGGTGTGGGAATATTTTTGGATTCAAGCCAAATCAACGAGGCGAACCTACGGACTTGAATGAGCCGGGCGGTATGTCGCATTTGTTTTAAAAAGGCAGCAACAAAAGCTAGCAATACGACCAACCTTAAACTGCACCTGAAACACAACCTACCCATTCCGTTTTCCCAGCTGGGAGCAAACACAGCAGCAGGAGAGCCCCCACCTTCCCGACAGTTTACAATCAAAGATGCATTTGCCCGACAATGCTAACATGTTGGTGTTCCTTGCTCGAAAACTTTGAAATACAGTTTTGGATATGGCCTGTTGAGGCATCTGCGTCTTTGTGGGACAGTGGACTGTACACTTGTTTTAAGGAGGTTATTTGTATATTTAGATAGATAGATATATATAGAGAGAGCTCTATTTAATTTATTGTTTTATAATTAAATGTATTTGTTTTATTTATTATATATAATTTATATATTTGAATGTTGAATAAAAAGTTCTGTTTGAAAGGATGTACTTGAATTATTATTATCATTATGTCAGTGGTCTAAAATGATATTACAACAGTGCTGACAATATTATCGTTTATCGCAATAATTGCTGGGAAAATGTATCGTCCAACAAAATAAATTATCGTGACAGGCCTACTTGTAACAAGAAAGTCTTAAAAAGTTGTAAAATTCAACCCACAGAATAATGTTTTCACAAACATTTTCATCTTCCCCTTCTTGGGAGGTAAGAACTATTTGTTCCTACAGATGTAGCACTCCAGATCAGACTCAAATGGGTGTGTCCCAGTCAAAAGCCCAGCGGATGCCAGTGGCTGGGGGTGTTGCCAAATTGCTAGAAGGCGTTGCCCAATTTCCCCATTTGTTCAATTCCAGGATTTAACCATGAGATGGCGCTTCATTCACAAAATACACAAAGACAACTGGGTGTTGTAGAACTTAGTCTGTTTGCAATGTTTGCAGCTCTGCAGTTGTGTTTGCTGAATACTGTAGCATTTAATCACTAATTGTTACTGTATGGTTTTCACAAGCTACTATAATGAAAAAACATCAATATTTTAGATCAAATAAAGTATATAGTTTGCTTTATGCAGTATATTTCTTATAATATTGTTGGGGTGTTTTTACACAGTACAGTAGATTGAAGTAAATCAACTTATACATTAAGATAAGATAAGATGGACCTTTATTAATCCCGTGGGGAAATTCAGTAGTTCAAACAGCAACAGGGTGAGAGTGAAAAACAGGACAGCACAGATTCACACAGATGAATAAAATCAAAAATAAGATGAGCGATAAAAATAATAATAATGAGAAACTATGAAATAAGAAATGAATAAAACTAAAATGTAATTATCATATCATATATTATAATGTATTGTATTATTAAGTAATATCATACATTAACCCCATTATAGCAGATGCCACATTGAATGGATGAACACATGTATGCATCAATAATTACAACAGAGTATTTCTAAATACAAGTTGTAAAAATACTTATATGTATTCAATATTAACCCTTTGGAGTCGACCGTCACACCGGCGTAATCAGATCACATGGCCTGTTCAAGCCGGTGCCGCATAAAAACAACAGTCCGGACAACATTGCCCTGTGTTTCTGTCGAGCGGATCTTGAAAATCAGACCCGTGCAGGACTCTGCATCAGGCACCTTCAAGTTAAACAAAACTTCAGTAAACAATTAACACAGTAGGCCTAAATTATGTGGATTAAACCACATTTATTTCGTTAAAAATAAACGAAATATGATTTTGTTTGAATGATTAAATATCATCAGGCACCTTCAAGTTAAACAATCAGGTGCACACTTTAATGTGCCGCCACCTCCGGACTCGGCTTGACTCGGTTTAAAGAATGCACAAATGTGTTTAATCGTTTATGTCAGATATGTACTAAGTAGTCTAAATACATTTGTTCCTGCTCAAGATTAGATTCAACTTTATTGTTATTGCACATATTATTGCAGGTACTGAGACTACGAAATGCAGTTTAGCTTCTAACCAGGTGCAACAAGCAGCGAAAAGTAATGTGCACAATACTACAGTAAACAATTAACACAGTAAATTATGTGGATTAAACCACATTTATTTTGTTAAAAAGAAACGAAATATGATTTTGTTTGAATGATTAAATGTAGGGTGAATTGCCCTAATGTGGGACATTTTTGCTTTTCAGACTTCGGAAATATATGAAGCCGATACAATAAATCAAAATCCAGTACCATTCCGAAATCCCCAGTAATATTATACATTAATAATACAGTAAACTATTAACACTGTACATTAGGGCTGTGCATCTTCACTGGTCTCACGATTCGATTACGATTATCCTGTCAACGATTCGATATCCCGGTGCATCACGATTCATACCAATGCGTTGCATCCTCAATTTTCTATATTACTGCACATGGCTTATTTTTCATCAATGCATACATGCAGTAAATACATATGAACTCTCTTTTTATTATTTAGAAAGTGCTTCAGAAATCAATAACATAAATGTCTTGACATTAATTTATAAACCAAAATAAATGAATTGTATAGGTCTAGCCTCCGTGTGTGAAGTTGTTCCATCTTCAAAAACAAAAAGCTAATGCTTCTGCAGTCTAGCTGCAGCTTCTAGCCACGGTCTTCTGTTAACCTGTTAACCACGAAGGTCACCGCCGGCGGGGACCCTGGTTTTTTTTTTCACGACACTGTGTCTCAGGGCATCTTAATATTTAAAAACTATTAATGTGTTATACCAGATTAACGAGACGAATCTCAGCTAACTGACAATACGAACCGTTTTTACAGAAACAAAACACAAGTCTCACAAGAAGCGTTAGCATTAGCCCTTAGCTAAAACGGGCAGATGCTACTTCCGGTGCTAACTAACAAAAACGATCTTTAAAACTTAATATTTTCTGCACAAACTACATATCATCTGAAAGCTGATACTCCACAGATTATTTGGTTATAAGTATTATCACTGTAGGACACACATTTACTGAGCTAGCAGCCAGAACAGAGAAGAACAAAAACAATAGTTTTCAAAACCATAACAATAATTTTGTCTTACCGTTGCTGTTTTGTGATCAAAGCTCGTGTTCAAGGGAATAAAAACGCTGTTTAAAGTTAATCCAATGTCTCTTAGTCACTTTAGAATTGTTCCTGATAATCTATCATTACATTCATGACAGCAGAGTTGGTATAAAGTTTCGCAGTCCTGAGCTAATGCTGTCATACGTGCTGTTTACGCAAACCTCTCTCTACTTGACGTAAGTGTTTAGTGGGACTTACTAACTGTCACTCGATTCTATTGGCTCTAACGGTTCAGAAAAGGTGTCAATCACCCAAATCGACCAATGGGTTCCAAAGATATGATCCTGCGTGGTATAAACTACGCCCGCTCCGGGTCCATTACGCATTACGCAGCAGGATCCTACCGCAGCAGGACCCTACCGCAGCAGGACCCTACCGCAGCAGGACCCTACCGCAGCACCGCAGCACCACAGCAGGACTGCACCACAGCACGCAGCGACGATAGCAGGTAACAGGTAACAGAGCACATTTCAAGGACGTTGATTTCTTTGTTTTTAGATATTTTTCTTGTGTATCCTCTTTCCATTTTAGCAAATAATGGCAGCCAGAAGGGAGAGGTTCACCACCGAGCAGGTGCTAGAGATGCTAGCTGACGATAGCGGGGCTATGATCATACCAGATGACTCTTCGTCGGATGATGAAGATCTCTTCCAGCCAGACCTGGATCCGGACAGTAGTGACTCGGATGTTGAACTTCCACCATGGGAAAGGTATGTAATCTCTCTGTTTTTATATATGATGTGTTTGGTGACACTGCGTCACAGTGCTAGCTTAGCCAAGAAGCTACAGGAATGATTAGCCAAAATGCTAAATAGTGTTACTTGTCTTTTTGGAGTTACATTTTCTAAATGAATGGCCAGTGAATGAATATATATATATATATATGTGTTTATTTATTTGGTGTAATATTATTCATTTTATAGTCCAATATTATCCTTTTTATATATTACTTTTGTGTTTGGTGACACTGCGTAACAGTGCTAGCTTAGCCAAGAAGCTCCAGGAATGATTAGGAAAAATGCTAAATGGTGTTACTTGTCTTTTTGGAGTTACATTTTCTAAATGAATGGCCAGTGAATGAATATACATGTGTTAACTTATCTATTTGGTGTAATATTATTCATTTATAGTCCAATATTATCCTATAAGTATAAGCCAGTGAATTAATCTAATCTCTTTGTTTTTCCACATTTGTTTTCAGTGATGCAGTTGATGCCACTCAGCCTGTCTCAACAACGCCACGACCATCCACCCAGCTATCCCCACCCTCACATCCACAGCCGTCTACTTCCACTCAGCCTGCCTCAACAAAGCCACGACCATCCACTCAGCCATCCCCACCCTCACATCCACAGCCGTCTACTTCCACTCAGCCTGCCTCAACAAAGCCACGACCATCCACTCAGCCATCCCCACCCTCACATCCATCAACGTCTGCTTCCACTCAGCTAGGCCGTTCCACTCGACTGGTTTCTGCTCCCCCTCCTCAGCCATCATCTTCTGATTCTGAGACACCCAAAGAGCTGCCATACAAAAGGAAAGGAAAAACAACTCTAAAACCCAGGAAGCGTGGCCGAGGTGGGTCTTCCTCTTCCAGAACAACCGAGGAAGAACTCAGGTGGCACAACAGAGAGGATAAAGACCGAAGACCAGAGCCATTGAGGTTCATACCAGCCAGGATCCCAGGCCCAACCGTTGACAGCACTGCAGCATGGTCTCCCCTCTCCATTTTCAGGCTTTTTTTTTAGCACTGCCGTGGTTAATATAATCATTGCGAACACGAACGCCCACGCCCTGAGGAGATTACAGGCAGGAAAGAAATATCTTTGGAAAGTGCTGACTGCAAGGGATTTTTACACTTTCCTGGCCATTATCATTTTCACAGGCCTCGTCCACGTTCACCAACGATCGGACTACTGGAGGAAGAAATGGCCGTACTACTTCTCATTCCCAACTGATAGGATGTCCCGGCAACGCTTTGAAGCCATCATGTGGTCTTTGCACCTGAGCAACCCTGAAGAAGACGAGGAAAACGATCGCAAAAGGAACACTGCAGAGTATGACAGACTTTTCAAAATCAAGCC
Organism: Pseudochaenichthys georgianus; assembly: GCF_902827115.2. Classification (NCBI taxonomy): domain Eukaryota; kingdom Metazoa; phylum Chordata; class Actinopteri; order Perciformes; family Channichthyidae; genus Pseudochaenichthys; species Pseudochaenichthys georgianus. The sequence continues at coordinate 8,751,598 of NC_047517.1, read as the reverse complement.
CCTGTACACATATCATTGCTGCCTGCAAAGCCCACTTCCAGCCCTATCGGAACATTTCCATTGATGAAAGGATGGTTGCTTCCAAGGCCCGCATCAGCATGAAGCAGTACGCGAAAGACAAGCCAACAAAGTGGGGATACAAACTGTTTGTGCTGGCGGATTCCTCAACGGCATACACCTGGAATTTTTTTGTGTATACAGGGAAGAGTGAGTTCACCGAAGGCAAGGGACTCAGCTACTCCTCCGTGATGGACCTCCTGCCACTCCGTCTGCTCGGTGGGGGCTACACACTCTTTGTGGACAACTTTTACGCCAGCCCCACCCTCTTTGGGGATTTGTCCACTAAAAACATTGGCTGTTGTGGGACCATTCGTAAAAATCGAGTTGGTTTTCCACAAACTCAGTTGAACGCCCTTCCGAAGAAGGCTGAAAGGGGAGATTTGCGGTGGATAAGGAAAGGCAAACTCCTGTTTGTGAAGTGGAAGGACACCCGTGAAGTGTCCATGTGTTCCACCGTGCACGAGGCCTTCAGCGGTCAGACGGTCCAGCGGAAAGTGAAACGGGCTGGCATGTGGCAAACCAAGAACGTTCCCGTTCCTGACGCTGTGGTGGACTACAACCAAAGCATGGGCGGCGTGGATGTGTCCGACGCTTTGATCGGGTACTACAGCGTTCTCCACAAAACCATGAAATGGTACAAGACTTTTTTTTTCCATTTCATGGACATTGCAGTGGTGAACAGCTTCCTTCTCCACAAGGAGCTGTTCAAGATGAGGAGTGACCCCAGCAGGACAAAGCCACACACCCAGAAGTCCTTCAGGGAGCAGCTTGCTGCAGAATTGTTGGAGTTTGCTGAAGGCCCTGCACCTCCACCACCCCCTCCTCCACCACTCACATGCATGCCCGAGTATTATGGGGAAGATGCTACCAAGGTCAGGAATAACTGCAGGAGGTGCCTAGATGCTGGACTCAAAAGGGTGAAGACACCTGTGTACTGCAGGAAGTGCCAGGTCCCTCTGTGCTTCACTGTCAAAAGGAACTGTTTCAGGGAGTGGCACGACCTAAATACTGGAACATTCAGGTAGGTATAAAGTTCAGGTAGGTATAACGTTTTGCGAGTGTTTATTTAAAAAAAAAAAATACTTGTTGTTTTTATATACCTAGTGTGATTTTATTGTATAGTACGTTGGTAAAATGTTTGTTTTTACATGCCTATAGTGTGTTGGTAAAATGTTTGAAATAAATCTGCCCCAGTTGGAGTCAAATGTTTCCTAATTTTTATTGTGCAAGTACACGCACACACACACACACACACACATCTAAACACACTGACCTACTGTGTGGTTTTATAGTATAGTGTGTTAAAATATTTTTTTTTACAAACCTACAGTGTGGTTTTATTGTATAGTACGTTGGTAAAATGTTTGTTTTTACATCCCTATAATGTGTTGGTAAAATGTTTGAAATAAATCTGCCCCAGTTGGAGTCAAATGTTACCTATGTTTCCGTTTTTTTTATTGTGCAAGTACACCTACACGCAATGACCTACAGTGTAGTTTTATTGTATAGTGCGTTGGTACAGTTACACACACATACACACCTACACATACCCACACAACTACACTTACACACCCACACAGCTACACTTACACATACACACATACCCACACAACTACACTTACACACCCACACAGCTACACTTACACATACACACATACCCACACAGCTACACTTACACCTACACACACACACACACACACACACACACACACACACAACAATATTTTTAACATTTTAATTTTTTTAAGAAATATTTTAATTTTTTTTAAGAAATATTTTAATTTTTTTAAGATTTTTTTTTTATTATTTGTTTGGGTGGAATGAATACCTATAGTGATTATTCAATGTAATACAATGATTTGTATAGTCTGGTACCTGAAAAAGGTCAAATGGCACTGATGGAACCAAATGTGCCCAAATGTGCCCGAATAATTCATAAACCTCTCTAAAAAGGTCAAATGTTACTTATTTTGCCTCAATCTTGATACAGGGTACTTATTATATGTTATACTTTAGATTTCTAAAGCTTTTAGGCTACTAACCCATCATTCAAGGTTGGTCTTCACTATAAGTAATGGGTTTTCTTTAGGCGGAGACAGGAATTTAAATTTTTTTGCTATGTTCCATCTGAATTTATTCTGACACAGAAAAATATATATTGATTCTGACACTTCTACATCCAACTCACAGATGTAACCTTGCTTTGATAACAAAGAATATTCATATAAACCTTTTAGAAGTGAAGTTATAGTCATTTGTTCTGGGCATGTCATTTTCGAGCCTGAAACCTGAAAAACAGGCTCGGGGCTTAACAGGTTAAGAAAGGACACTGAATGTCCTGAATGTGGCATCACACACAGGACTTGAGTCTGAACACAGCAGACAACAGGAGTATTTACAACAGCCTATAACAACTAAAATAGTGCATGTGGGTGCACACTTACATTCTCTGTTTTACTGTTACATAAATCCCATGAATGTATGAGATTAAATTAGCTTCATTATATCTCAGTGATTAAGTGAATAATAAAGTTTCTATCGGGTCACTATCAGCCTGTCACTCGTTATTTTCAGGGAGGGGGCGGGGTTTGGAGGAACGGAGAGGAGACGGTGATCGCGGAAGCTTTTTTCCTCCTGCCTTCACAAACTTTACACACGTATCGTCTGAAAATTGCTAGAGGACATTCATACTCTGCAATCCAAGACTTAATTAAATCCACCAAAAACCTGACATGTTTGTAACGCGATTATTTTTGAAAAACATAAATCCCTGTCTGTGTCTCTGAGCCGCAGCGACACGGAGTGATTCAGAGCGGGTCCTTCTGCTGTTGGTGCTGGACTGGTGTTCTTGTGTTGGTGGATAAAGCAGACTGCTCCGTGTTCGGTGTTGCTGTGCCGCTGTCACGTCTGTTCCCTGATCTCTGCGTCACCGACCGATTTGATATTAAAGTGACAGAAAAAACGTTATAGTAAAGCCGCGGCCGGAAAATCAGGAAGCAACGTTACTACTCTATAAGCGATTATCTTCCGTCACTGCATCGAGACCGAATCGTCCACGTCCGCATCGCAATGCATCGTAGAAACGATTATTTTCAACACCCCTACTGTACATATTATTGTTTGCCCGTGGGATTAGGATGATCGGTAGTGAGAGCCGCAGCATTTTCCTCCGGTCGGATGTGATATAAAAACAAAGCGATCATTTTTGTTGTTGTAAAGTCACGTGGATTAAATTTAGTGCATTCATTTCAACTCGCGAACATATGATACATTAAATGATCGTGAGGATGATGATTGAAAATCGTTTGTTTGAGCCTGGATGCATTTCCTGATCTAAAAACATAGCGATGGTTTTGTATTTACGCCAACGTGAATTAAACATTATTTTGTTAAATAAAAACATGGTGATGTTTAGTAAATGATTACACACTCTTATTTAGCACAGAATATGATCCTATCCGTGACATATGGATCTTAACAAATATCCGCTATATCAGATACCTGTAGATCAGCTGTTTATTTCACATGAGTTCCAGTGTGGCAGCTTTTCACGGCTCCCCCTGGTGGATCCATGATCCATTGCAGCTGGTTTCAGTATAATTAAATGTATTTATCAAGGGGGCGTTTCAAGTCCTGCGGGGGGGTTTTCCTTTTCAGCAGGGGCCCACCCCGTGCCGATCACGGACCCGCACGGGTAGGCGTCTGAAATGAAGCGCTACATCTGTACTATTCATCTCTGACATTAGGCGCGTTCACACCGCAGTACTTTTCCCACTTTAGTTCCGATATAGTTCCGAAATGTTGCGTTCACACCAAAAAGAGCCGGAACTAAAATTAGTCCATGAGAACATTTTCACCCCCTTTTCCATCCCTGCTAGAGAGCAGGGACTTTCGTGGGAGAAAAAGGTTCCTATGTCTGATTGGCTGGGCGGATTGCAAACCACGCCCCGTAAAACTCCCAAAAAGTTGTGTAAAGCCGCCATTTTATTATCCCCGCATTAGCATTATTAGCATTAGCAATTGCCCAGCGCAGAAACGCAGAGAGACTAACTTATGGCAACACAAAATAAAACATGGGAGCGGTGGAAATGAGGAGGTGTCGGCGTTCTGGCGATTTACTCAGAAGGCCAGTCCCCAACACCGGGGACTTCCGGCCGGGGACTTCGGGTGGCAGTATACGCCGTGAAGTGGTTTGCGGCCTGCCAGTAAACCCAAAGGAGAAGAAGAAGAGGTGACGTCAGCGGCTTAATTTGCCTAATCCTCCCCCAGGGACTTATTCCGGTGTGAACGCGATCTGTACTTAGTTCATGAGAACTAAAGAGTTCTCATGAACTAAGTTCTCATGAACCTTTGTGGGAAAAGTACTGCGGTGTGAATGCGCCTATTGCTTCATCTGTGCTTTGTGATAGATCAAGGGACCCAAGATGCAACTGCTCACTAAATTGGTATCGGCTAGTTAGAAAACAACAATTAAAATGCCCTCTTTTAAACCAGTTAAGCCCCGAGCCTGTTTGTCAGGCCTCAGGCTCGAAAATGATATTCCCAGAACAAATGACTATAACTTCACTTCTACAAGGGGTAAATGAATAATCTTTTTTCTCAAAGCAATGATAAACCCGTGAGTTGGATGTAGAAACGTCTGACTCAATATAGATTTATTTTTATTTTAAAGTAAATTCTGATTGAACATAGTAAAAAGGTAAATTATAGTGTCCGTCCAAAAGAAAAACATTACTTATAGTGAAAACCACCCTTGAATGATGGGATAGCATAGTAAAAGCTTTAGGAATCCAAACTATAACATATAATAAGTACCCTGTATCATGATTGATGCAAAACAAGTGATATTTGACCTTTTTAGAGAGATTTAGCAAAACAAAAAAAACACTTCTGGGGTTATTTGGGTGGATTTTCAATATCTCTGGCCCCCCTCGGTTGATTTTGATGATTGACACCTCTTTTTAACCGTTAGAGCCAATAGAATCGAGGGGAAGTTCCTAAAAATCCACCTAAACATTACCCATTGGTGAATGAGTGATGCGTAGCCAGAATTCCCAAACCGGAAGCTGTCATACACTCTGGTGGCAGCTAATATGAAAACTTCATATTTACATAAATATAAAGATGGATTCTCAGTAATCATTTCAAAGTGACACAGACACATTGGATTAACCTTCAGCAGCGTTGTTGTCGTTTTAATGCCATTGAACGCAACTTTTGATCAGAAACAGCAAAAGGTAAGACCAGGGTTCATACACTTTTTCACCAATGATTTTCAATGACTTTTCCATGACCTTTACCTAATTTTCCATGACCAAAAAAATTACTCTTTCTCAGCGTACCACAAAATGGTTTATTTTAACATGGAACTGAACGAACACACACACACACACACACACACACACACACACACACACACACACACACACACACACACACACACACACACACACACACACACACACACACACACACACACACACACACACACACACACACACACACAATTGTCGTATTGTCTTCGTACGCTTTTAACACTCCATCATGGCGATGTTTCAGGTGACTGATCAGGTTTGACGTATTAGGGAGCGCTGGATTTGTGAAGAACTCCCCTCTTCCTAAACCACTAATACCACAGTACTGGCAAAACGGTAGGAGCCGAGTGAAAAACAAGCGCCCCTCATCCCAATCCACCCACACCGCAGTATTTTTTTCTTTTTTTTGTACCCAAAAAATATATTGTATATTATCAGGTTTATCGGGATGACGTCATAATTCCTAATATCGGGCCGATAATTATCGTGCATCCCTAGTAAGAACTAGTGTTGCACGGTGTACCGATACTTGAAAGGTACCGCGATACCCTTTCGTTAAAAACGGTACGATTCCTCCGTTTCATTAGTATCGGTACTTTAAGAATGACGGGGAAAAGCGCCGTTTTAATAAGAGCCGTGTGTGTTCAGCGCTGTGTGTTCAGCGCTCTGCTTCCACTCCCTGCACTGCAGCCGTGCCTGCAGTCCCGCTCCTCTCAAGCACGCTCCAAGTGCCTCCCCTCTCTCGTGCACGCGCTAGCTGCCAGAGCATGTGAGAAAACGAGAAGCATGGCTGCAAGTGGGAGTGCAACTGCCGCTGCGCCTCGGCTTGTTGACAAAAAAGACGCCAGAAGTCTGTGAACGGGCCGGCCGTTCAGGTGTTCAGAGCAGAGCTCCCTGTGGGAGCGGCAGAGCGTGATCTGCACTGAAAAGAGCGTCCTCTGAAAAGTACAAAAGTATTATCATCAAAATATAGTTAAAGTAGCGACAGTAAAAGTAGAAGTACTCAGGTCTTGTACTAGAAGCACCAGAGTGTAGGAATACTCTGTTACAGTAAAAGTACTGCATTCAAAATGTTCCTCAAGTAAAAGTATTAAAGTAGCGACAGTAAAAGTAGTCATTGTGCAGATTGGTCCATTTCAGAATAATATATATGATGTGTTTTATAATGATTGATCATTAAAGTGTTCTCAAAGCTGGTAAAGGTGCAGCTAGTTTGAATCTTGTGGATTTAATCCAGGTGGAACTAAAGTCTGATTTAACACTTGATTATATTTCACATCATTCATCCACATCTGTGAAGTAACTAAAGGGATTAATACATGTAGTGGAGTAAAAGTACACCATGTACCTCTGAACTGTAGTAGATTAGAAGTACAAAGTAGCAAAAGAAACATTGAAATACTTAAATAAAGTACAAGTATCTCAAAATTGTACCCAAGTAGTACTTGAGTTTATGAACTTAGTTACTTTACACCAGTGGCTATAAAGATAGAAAGACTAAGCCTTGCACAGAGGCATGAAAATACATTTTCAAAATGCTCAACAGTGCTGCCAAAATGTTAAACTCACTGCTACACAATTAAAATAAATGCTTTTATATATATTTATATTAGATGTGACTCTTTGGTGTTTCTGTTCTTAGTAACACTGCTGCTTTAGTTGTTCTGACTGCTAAAATAATCTGTTATTCCTAATTTTAAAGCCGATATTCCGTGTTTCCCTTTTTTAAAGAAAAGTATCGAAAAAGAATCGGAATCGCAATTCTTGACTTGGTATCGAAACCAAAATGTTGGTATCGTGACAACACTAGTAAGAACCCTGTAAGACATATCTCTATGTTAACGTGAGTTCTGTGCTAAGTGCGTTAGCATTTTTCCACTCGGGGCTAATTCAGAGCCTTTGTTATTAACCATGTATTTTCTTTAGCTAAAAATTGTTAATATTATCTGATAGCTGAGTTTCTTCCCATTAAGTGGGTATGACACATTTATAGTTTATTAAATGTTAAGAAGCCCTCAGACGCTGTTTCTTGCAAGATGTTGCCCCACCCGGTACCGGGGGCATGGGGCTTAACTGGTTAACTAGAATGGCTCCAATACTTTAGGCCAGTACAATTTATCCTAAACTGTGTTATGCAATTGAAGTGTCCTTCTAAATCGAGATGGCTATGCCACAGAAAGGCAGTCCATATTTGAGTTCCCATGCCTTTCATTTAATGGAGTTTCACAACTGCAAAGTGTTTAGCTAGTGCTACAAAAAAGAAACCTAAAAAATTGCACATCAATCGAAGCTACTTCTAGGCCCAAGAAACTAAGCCTCTACTGTTAATACAAGTTAAACGCAAACATAACTCACTAAAGATATTTATGTCTAATACACACAATACATCAAATTAGTGTGACATTTCATGCCATCAAACTTAAGCCCCGGGAGCTTCAAATGTTCTCACTATAGAGTGGTGCAGTGATGCATCCTAAATGATTTAGGTTGAGAGAGCCCTAGCAATGCTCAATTCCAGGTCTGCCTACAAAATATGTAATCACTGCACAACTATATTACAATGTAATTTAGTCTGAAATTACACTTTCAACAGCAGCAGATGAAGTAAAGTTTTCATTTTAGAGCAGCATCAACCAAAAAAAATGCATCACACAACAACAACACTGGAAATATTCAAAGCCGGAACTGAGCTGTAGCCATGACCTAAGAAGCCAAACACAGGCAGAATATGTATGTGCTGATGTGTGTTTAACTTGAGCCTCGAGAGGTTGGTAGCTTGTCTTTCAGCCATGAATTTTAGGCTGCAGTGTGCGCATTTTATGTCTGGTGTGACCACCATAGTGACGAGCTCCATCTTTGTGAAAGGTTTAGAACCTCACTATGCTGCAAGAGACCTATAGAATTGCTGACTGTGGGCCTTGAAATCATCTAAAATGTGGACTTTATGCATTTATAGCATTCAAAAAATCTCCACCTGTCCCTGTGAATCTCCCTTCTAGGGATGCTCCGATCGCCAATTTCGGGGCCGTTCCGATCGAGTGGGCGGGGCCTAAATGGAAGATTTAAACATCACTTTAAATCTTACATTTAAAGTGATGTTTAAACTCAGTTAATGGGGCTCATTCACTGGAGCTTCCACAAACAACAATCAACTTAATTATTACATTGAAATGATGTACATTATTCAAGTTTACATTCACTTTGGATAATAACATGGGAGAAATGAGCGGAAGCGCTCTCTTTTCCTCTCTCCTGACAGCCTGTCAGTATCTCATGCAGCTCACTGATCCAGTAATGAGTGACCCGACAGTGAAGAATAAATATATGTATAACTAGTTTAGCTTGTTCCAGAGGTAGATAAAATAGCTAGGTGTGTTAGGTCTAACTCTTGTGTGTTTCGCTCCGCTTACCGGTCCGGCGGGCAGAGCTGCAGGATTTCTGCTTCACACACACGATGCATACCGCTATTTTACTGTCTTTTTCGGACCTTAAAATAATGCCAGACCGGTGAAGCCATTTTGGCGAGCTTGTTTTGCCGCACACAGAGAAAAGTGTCATGTATTTTACGTCATGCGATCGGCTCTCGCGATCGGCATGTTTAGAGAGCACCGATCGATCAGTAGAGAGTGAGTATCGGCCGATCGATAGGAGCATCCCTACTCCCTTCCATGTGATCATGAATCTGTTTAACCTGAGGTGCTCCATTTTGCCTAGCAAGGCTTTGGTATATCAAGAGTGTGTCAGAAAATGCAATGTCACATTTAAATGTCAGCTGTAAAAATTGCCACTGCAAGGGACTCAAAAGAGTTTCACTAAAGTGTGTGTACAGGCATTTGACAGCCATGACAGTTTGACATCATGACACAAAGCTAGTCATGTTCAAGTGTTCAAAGCTAGCCATGTGCAATTGTCAAAAAGGTTATTCATTGAGAATATTATTTCCACGATTTGTTAGTTGCAAACCCTGATGTTGCCCCTTAAAACACTCACTGTAGTTTTATCATTCTGTTCTTCTTTGTTCTCCAACCATTCCAGTGCAAAATATTTCCACACTCACTATTGACAATCTATTGACATATGACACCTGTTTGCACTTCCTCTCTCATACCGTTTTTCCTAAGGACATGAGAAACCTTCACCATTCACTCAGGCATTGTTCTCAGTGTATGCTAAACATAATTGTATCTATTTTATAAATCTGTGTGGGAACACAAACTTTGTTCACGTGCACAAACATAAATGTAGTCAAGTAACTGGATATTTGCAGGTCTTGTATGCACCTGTATTTGTTTACATATCCTGGGGAGTAAATTGAAAGATACACAGGCGGTTTACTCATTCTGTACCATCATAATTGTTAACTATGAACGACATTTTAATAACAAATATTACTGAATACAGAACCTTCCTTATCAACAAAGGTCAATAGTTTATCACACGTGGCAGTTGAAAATATTAATTTTAGTTACGTGGTAAATATATTACCGTGATTATATATCATAATGTAAATATAGTCAAAATGATGTGCAGCAATTAAGATTAGTTCCTGCATTAATCATATTATTTGATAGGACAATAGCAAAGGACGTCCTGTATAAACACTGCAAAAATACCATAAGCTTATGTTGATGATAGTTAAAACTGAGTTTCAAGTCAGTACTAGGTTTAAACGATCCTTCTCTCTCTCAAGGTAACGTATGTCACATTGGGGAGGGGAAGAAGTCAACATGCCCTCCCCGCCCCTCATCTGTCAGATTTTACGTAAAGCTACGTAGCCACCATTAGCATGCTAGCATTAAACTTGAACTCACCTGTCCAAATTTTGCTGCGAGACCACCGCACCCTGTTCCCCCATTATCGCAGAAGGGCAACAAACACCTCAATGCTGTCGTGTAGGCTGAGCAGATTAACTGGGCTACAGTAAAAACATTAAAATGGCACGCCTGTTAGTTTTCTAACAGCTGAGGTTGGCGTTAAAGCTAACTAGCTGGTGAAATAATGCTAACAAGCTACATAGGCCTTTGTGTTGACACGGCAAGTCAGCTGCACACGAGCCAATTACTGCGCATAAACCTATGTTTCTGCGGTCATGGCAGTCTGATACCATGTATCTGCACCCGGTGCAATATCACGCTTTTAATAAATCCACTTTGAATCCGCTACGGCCCCGTTTGTCCGTTACTTTATCGTTTTGGCGTGACCGCATTACTCCATTAACTGCCGTCTCTGAGGTGACGCAAAATAGTTCTGCTGTGCGTGATGGCGTCATCAAAACAAGGACGGCACCGCAAAGGGTATCATTCCACGTGCATGGGAAATGTAGTTTCATAATGCCTCCACCCGTTTAAAGCCCACATCAAATCCATGTTGTCAAATCCACTCCCGGCAGATGTGCAGAAGAGACACCACGACTTATGGAAGATACAACTATCATGAAGATGCAAATATGGCAACAAAACACTTTTAATAGAGGTAATATGTTTTATTTAGGCAGCAGTATTTTTGTCCCATTTGCTTGTCTTTAACTTAATATAAAAGTGAGGACTATTCATTCAATTTTTTTCTGCTAAATGTATGAAAACAAGTCATATTGATCTTATTTGTAATGCTAATGTTAGATAGCAAACTAACCATACAGAGAGATAAATAAATAAAGAGACAAAGACACTGTTTTTATCAATCTTTAATATTTTTTTAATTGTTGCTTCAACAAGTTATCTTGTATAACCTCACCTAAAAGTCAACTTTGAAACTGATTTGTTTTTACACAGCAGTCAAGAGAAAAAGCCACTGCCACTGCATAGTGAAAAACTACAACTCCCTACAGCCTGTGCGGCATCACCCATGCGCCGCAGTCAATCAGCTGTTGAGGCAACTGCTGACTATCTCGGCACAAGGGTAGCTCGTTTGTCAGACTAAACCCAGACGAGGCAAACAGAAATATCTTTATTTACAGAGTCCCCAAAAGGTGAACGATAAAGGTAATTCAAATTTAAGAAGATCAACAACCACTATCTGTGTCTGCATGCTGTTTTGTCGTTTGTGTAGAGGGGACATACCATGGATTAAAGGGGAGATATCATGGCAGGACATATTCATGAAATGTATCGGATGGCACGATAAACAGGCGTTGGAAGGGTCAGGATTTGGCCGTGTGTGTGGTTTAAAGGGCCGGTGCTGATTATGCTGCTTTCATGACCTTGGAAGCGCAGCTCTTGGAGGAGGAAAACAGGGATTAACCATTAACCACCGTACAATGCTGGATATTGCGACTATCTTGAAAGCCAAACTTGTAAAATGATCCGACATGTCATCTGGACTGTCATTGTGAAAGTCTACAGTCCTCTGCATTCATGTTATTGGGAGGCCTCGGTGCTGTCTGCATACTAGCTCTCCTGCAGTCACGGTTCCGGAGCTTCATCAGTGTTATTGTGGGTGTAACATTAATTATGGGTTTTAATTTAGTATGATTTCAACGTTGGGTGATTTGACTATAGGGTATGGATGTGCTGACATCTGATATGATGTGTTCAATTCCTCAGCCTTTGATACGACATATTGTGGTCTATTTGCATTTTCTCCTAGCCTACTGCACTGTTGGGTTTAATAATGTGCTTTTCTGAATGCAAAATTAACGTCCTGATAATATTCCAGGGTGTGCTTGTTAAGTGGCAAGGCGTTGTCTCTGAAATGCAAAGTAAAGGCTGCGTTAACGGGTGCAATATATATAGTGTGTAACTTTGAATATTCGATAAACACAGCTTTCAGTCATGTTCCAGCATTGCCTATAAGTTATTCAGATGCAAGTGGGTACATCTTGTATAATGCTTACTCGTTGCTGTGTCAATGCGGACCTCAGGGAGAGTCCCTCTTTGCGCTATAATAAAACCCCTGACTATAAATCATATCATTGATGTATGGACTTTTTTTATTGAGTATTAGGTTACTAGGTTAAATCATCGTGTTAAAAATAGCATAGCATAAGACTGACATGTTTTAATTGTAATGGTAACATGAGACATATTTGCGGTATAATAAAGCGGCTCAGGTGCGTCATTTCCCACTGCGTAAAAAGGGGCGAAGTGTGCCATTTGGTTGAAGTCGGTGTATTTTATTATAACAGCTCTGTGGTCGCGTGTGTCGAAGTGCCTGGGTCGCCCTGCCTTGTTTGAAGGACAGCTGTATTAACTGACGTATGTAAATGAATATAGGGGGAGGTCCTTGGGTGAAAAACACACACACTGAATGAGTTTGCAACTCCGGAGTTCCTGCGTGGAAGGAAAAAACGAGACGTGGCGAAATCTGGTGAATATCTGCAGCAGCTGTATGCTCCGTGTGTCATTTGTGGCGATCATTATGGTATAGCCACGGGAAGTGTGTTTTCCTCTACTTCGGTTCGGATAAATGGGTGATCACGCGTTTGCGTCGCCTGCTCCCTCTAACATCATATCCTTGTCGGAGCTGTCCCAGTTCATCAGATACTACAACAGCCCGGTGTGTGATCTCCTGCATTACGGCCATCATAATAAATCCTCGTCTCTGTTTCCCCTCGTTGCAGCTCAGCAAACCATGCAGGATGATTTACTGATGGACAAAAACAAAGCCCAGCCTCACCATCAGCAAGACCCGACGCAAGTAGACCCTCCTCCCTCAACCCCGACCCCGTCATCGGAGCCCACTTCTTCTTCATCGGAGTCGGAGAGCCCGTCTTCGGCTTCAGCGCTGAACAGCAGGGACAAGATGCCGATGGAGTCGCCGATCCTGCCCGGGTTGAGCTATCACCACCAGCCGCAGTCTGAGACCGGCGGCCCCCTGTCCTCCCCGTCCTCCTCGTACGGGAGCACTTGGTCCACGGGAACCACTAACTCCGCCGTGGACGACAGCTTTTTCCAGGGAATACCCTCGGTGAACGGGACGATGCTTTTCCAGAACTTCCCCCATCATGTCAACCCGGTGTTCGGGGGGAATTTCTCCCCGCAGATGGGTCTGGCTCCCCAGTCCCAGCAGCACCAACAGCAAGCCCAGCAGCAGCAGCAGCAGCAGCAGCCCCCCCAGCAGAGGAGATCCCCTGTCAGCCCCAACCAAGGCCCCTTCCCCCAGAGAAACGCTTATCAGACCATTATGAATAACAGCAAAGTGTCGTCGTCCTCTTCTGGTTCGTCGTCCGCTTGGAATAATCACCAAAACGCGGCTTGGAGCACAGCCTCCAACCCGTGGAGCGGGCTGCAGGCGGGCAGGGACCCGCGCAGAGCGGTGGGTGTTGGAGTCGGTGTCGGGGTGCCCTCTCCCCTGAACCCCATCTCCCCCATGAAAAAGCCCTATAGCAGCAACGTTATAGCACCACCCAAGTTCCCAAGACCCGGTCCCCTCACCCCAAAGCCTTGGATGGAGGACAGCGCCTTCAGGACTGACAACAGCAACAACATACTGCCTTTCCAGGTAAAAACACTCTCCAGGCCTTGGCCTAACTATATATTGCTTTAACCAATATTGAGCACCAATGTCGTTAGTTGTACCCATACTATCAAAATGTGAATATAGGGTGATTGTTTTCAATATATTCTACTCAAATATTAAGCATCAGAGACGGAAGGAAAAAAGGGCCAATCCTTTGATAAGGTCACCCTGAACCCATCAGTGCCATGGATTCATTATGGTCACTTTATTGTGGGGATTAATAGTCTATTCACAATGGGAACAACTAGCAATTTTATAACATAAATCATACATATTGACACATTTTCATATCCTTTATTCTCACGTTTTTTCACAAAGGTTACATTTAGGTCTTCACTTTTAGTATCATGCTATTATTTGTTGTTGATTAAGATGTGGTTACTTCAGCATTAAATACCTTATTTTCAGTGTCACCATGTGACTTTGTGAATTGATAAATGGCCATCTGGTTTTGCTGGTAGCAGTCACATTTTCATCTGGCTCTCTGTCAGATTGTCAGATTGTGTGGTGTAGGTCAAAGATATCGAATGAGACAGCAAGCCCTTTAAGTATGATTCATCGATCTTGGCTATTTGTACGCTTTCAAAGACAAACACATTGAGTCATTCCTAGAAATAGTTGCCTTGCAGGGTTTACTGCACTAAATGGTTAAATTCCCTCTGCATGTGAGGTTTAAAGGACATGTCACATATGACGCATTCAAGTGCTGCTCGTATTCTTCTGGATTTACACTGACAGGACCAGTTAGTGCACTTTATTACAAGCTCACATGATCAAAAGGGATTTCTTGTTTTCAAAGATTTATTGAATAAGATAAATCTTTTTAACATATAGTATAACATACAGGCCATCTTGCCTAATTGCTTGAGTACTGTAAGCTTAATTGTGTGCGTTTAGAATTCATGGCAACCGTGTTGCAGTTATGCTCATTATTTTAAAATGGATACACCATTACTTTTACAACTACTACAACAAATATTAATAACAATAATAATACAATCTGTCTGAAGACGGCAATAATGACAATGATAGTAATACATTATTTTTACCGTGCGAATTGTTTATATTTCTGATGATATTTTCAGTATCTTTTGTTATTTATGCTTTCTGTGTAATTACAATATTTTGGACAGTGCCTCAAGGCAACATCCACACTCACATTTGATTGGCTTGTGACCGCATAGTGGGTGGAGTTTGAATCTAAGATTGAGAAGGAAGGCGGGGCCAACCAATTTAGAGTAACAAGAAGCCCGTACTAAACTATTATTATATTTTTTAACAAAGATATTTAACAAAACAAAAGTGCCAACATTGTTACACGGCCGTGTTTCTGCTGAAATACCTTACGAACAAACTTTATTAATGGTCAAAATAGGTAACCTTCTTTATTAGCATAGCGGTATAGCCTAGCTAACATTAGCTGCTGTATGTACTTGACAGCTAACAAGCAAAGTAGCATTACATGTAGATAACTCTAGTTATAGAAAGGGTTAGATTGTTTAAACCAAATACAACAAAATATTTTCGCTGTTGGGTCCCATAACAACATGGGATGTGCAATTGTTAGCAACATTAGCATGATTAATGTTGACAAAGGAAATGGCAGGGATGTCCCGTTTATTCCTTAATGCGGAATGAGAGTACAGTAGGACCGATAAACAAGAACATTATTGTTAACTGGTAACCTGCCGCATTGCAGTGTCTGTTATATCCCTATTTTGTTCCTGTATTTCTGGTTTTATCCCCAAACGGGACACGGTGAACAGTCCCAATACTGTATGGCTTTTTCACATGGCTAGTCATGTGTTTCCCTATGTTTAGTTATGCTGGCTGACAAACAAGCCAACATGAAAAATAAGCCGGCTGAATGCTCCCCCCTTAAGTCACCACCGGCTTACTTAAAAAGAAGCACTTGTTCCCCCAATCAAAGCGAAGACTGCGCAGAACGGAGCACGAGACAAAACGTTAACCTGTTACTGCAGCGAGGCCTGCATGTGCAGACGAAACACAGCCTGGCGCAGGGTGAAATTCCAGCCAGCTTGAAACGTATAGCCTTTAGAGGAAATGATGATTGTCTGTGTCACTGAGGCCTCCTCTGGCTTTATTACACAGTTTCCTCTGTTGAGTGCCTCTATCTTTTTTCACAGACTTGGCCAGCTTACACCTCCAGTTATCACCAGGAGACAAGGTCAAATGGCCAAATGTCATGCTGCATAGAGTTGTTTGTTTGCTGAAGTGAAACGCGGGCACACAGCAGCGATTACGTACCGGTACAGTAATCTATTCTCGCGTGGTTAAGTGTCGCCAGATGGTTAAAACATGACGCAACATTTTCTGGTCATTTGTTTGAGTCAAATGTTCAGTTTTAATTTGCTAGGAAAAAAATGCCATCTATCTGCTTCTACCAGCCAGTTAGATGAAAGTATTTTCCTTTCCTTCTCAGTTTCACATCTTGTAAATCAAATGCTATTGAATTGGTTGGATCAAGTCATCATATTGCTTGGGGATCAATTAATGATGAGGAACGTTTTCTCCAAAATAAGACATGATTGTCCCAGAACCACAAACATGTTTAAAGGTCCCATGTCATGGTTTTCCGGTTGTTACCCGTCCCCTTGTGTTATGTAGCTTGTTCTGCATGTAAACGGTCTGCAGAGTCACAAACCCTCAAAGTACACCCTGTAGGGAGTACAACTCTAACACAGCAAAGACCTGTCTGTGCTGCCCCAGAACGCCTCGTTGGAGATTTGTCTTTTTCTTCCGGGTACCAAGTGACGTAAGGGGCTAAGTGACGTAACGGCTACGTGGAGCTCCTCACACAGACACACACACACTCACTCAGCCTTATTTTTCTCAGCCTGAGACAGCGGGACACGGCGAGGCCCGGCCCGGCACACACACAGACCCACAGCCAGGCTGCGGGTGTGTGTGCTCGAGCCGGGCTTCGCCGTGTCCCGCTGTCTCGCAGACCCCACGCAGCAACCAGGAAGCGACACCAGGAAGCCAGCTCACACTGTCCGCTCCTCACAGCAGGGAGCCCCGTTGGCGGCACGGCTCTATACAGAGATGCTGTATTAGAAACCCATGTCAGTTTGGAACATTGCACAATATAAATCTATTCTAGTAGACCTCAACAGTGGAATTATGAGCAGTAGAAATGGCCATGACAGGAGTCCACTTAATATGTATTCCCCTTTTTAATATCAGAACAAAAGACAGGGTTTGGTAATGCCGGCAAGTATAGGGATCATGGGAGTTGTTGTCTGAATCGTCATCTTCCAAATGATAAACCACAGAGGTCTCCTTGTCTTCAAAACAAATGGGCCAGGCGAAAAACCCCAGATAAAAACACTAAATGAAGCAGTTTCACGTTAAGAATGTGTGTCCTACAACCAAGATCTAACAAGTTTATTTTTAAAATGTTTGCTCAAAACTACTTATTTAACAGCTTTTGGAAGACAACCCCTTGATTAAAATGACTTGTATGTCTAGGTCAGAAGAAAAGTCAACAAAATTCATTGTTGGGACATCCTAATGCAGAAAGGTTACCTATGAGACCTCAAAGACTTATGGATCCCTCAGTGCTGCATTCCTGGCTGTAGCCCACACTTAGCTATTTAGCAATTACAGCCATAATTGGGGAAGAGCTATCACCAGGATGCAAGGTCAGGGTGCCACATGTCAAGCGCCCTGTTTGCTGAAGTGAGACTTTAGAGAACTGCTGAGGCGAGCAGCAGGCAGGGAACACATCGGCACAGCCTCACTGTCATGGGGACAGGTGTTCTTTCTGTCAGTCTGTGGATCCCCCTCTTACTCCGATGCCCCCAGGTGAAACACAGGGTCAAATGTGGAATCTATGTGCTCGAACTCGCCGCCTGCTGCTGGCTGCTGCTTAAAGGCAGAGGAATGTGGGGAATCCAACTTAACATGGCGGCGTGAAGCTTAAGACACAAAGTCACATGAGCTTCTCTACAGATACCTTGATTTGAAATGATGTTCTGGGCGACGATTGTGCGGTCCCCTGTGATCTCGATCACATCATATCAGATCAAATAGTTGAAAGTTAGAAGGCGGACTGACATGTTGAGTCTCACACTCAAGTGCTAGCTGATGGTTATGCAAAAGGGGAGGAGCTTGGACGAGTTTGTGTGTCTAATGTAATATAAATATCAGATGGGATAAAGCTCCATATATTCATTAGGGTTAGGGTTGCACTGTTGGTTTTGATTGTACACATTAAAGCAATGGTTTGGATCTTTTGACATGAGGTTGGACTTTATTTAGGCTGTGTTTTACCTACAGAATATAGTAATGGGTGTTGACCCAGTTTGGAGAAAATATCGACCCGGGAGCAAAGCAATGTAGTATTTAGCTGCCTAAAACAGGTTCTACTTATACAAATCAATACAGTCATAGTGTACACTATATTTAGCCTATTTTCTCTGCTTAACCTTGGCATCAGAAAGCCCTACGTGACGGGGAAGTAAAGCTCTCTTCAAAGCCACCAGACTGCACCAACAAAAACAGTAATTTTACCTTCCAGAACACCATGAATCAAAACTAGCCAAAGGCAAACACAAAACCAACTAACCAGTCAGGAAATGGTAGAACAGCAAATCCTTTCTTCAGGACGGTTCAATTGTCAATGGAGTCTGGTGGCCTCAAGAAAGGAACGAGCTCAGTTCCCCGTCGCAAAGGGCAAGTTAAAGTGGTTCACATATTCTAGATATAGCTTACAATTAAAGTGCTCCTCATTTATTTTATAAGTAAGCCATTTCTTTTAAAAATAATTCTGCTGCAGCGGATGGCAGCAATGTCTGTCTGTTTCTCCATCTCAGGGCAGGATTAGATGGCAGCCTATAACCTATACAAGCCGACTGTTCAGTCATACTTTAATTATTATTTACTGTCACCCCCTTCCTGAACTCTTTTATATCTTATGTATCTGCCGTGAGGAAGACGAGCTGCAGTGTCAGCAAACCTGAATAAGTGCTTCTTATGTGATGTCTAAACAGTCTGTTTGGGACTGTTGTCCATGATCTCTTTAGGTCATTTGACTACACTGAGCTCTCAACCCCCAGCCGTCACTGTGCTCATCCACATGTGTCAGAGAGGAGGTGGGGGGGAGAAAACGAAAAGCTCAGCGTTTCAAGTGTTGACCGTTTGTACCAAGTGGGCAGATTTATATCTACGTGGCGCGGGTTCAGAGTGGAGGGAATAACACTTTTGAATGCTCAGCCGAATGGGCAACAATAGCTGTGGTGTGCAAACAATGTGGCCCCGGCTCGGACAGCGGACACAGGACACAGCTGCCAAGGCTCCAGGCTCCGGCTCTCAGGCTTTGGCACACATGACATTCTCATAGATTCAATGAAACACAGCGGGGGTCTACACATTTCATGATCAATGAGCAGTTTAACCATGAGGTTATTGTTTCGGTACTGGACTCAAAAGAATGCTTCATGAATGAGTCCTAAACCCCGGAAATGTATCAGCATTTGACCACTAAGGTTCCCTCGTCTCAAAGTCAAGGTTTTTTGGAAATATTTTTGGTCCTTCTTCTTCTGCCGTTCCCTCTCGTGTTTACTTCCTGTCCTTCTTCTTCTGCCGTTCCCTCTCGTGTTTACTTCCTGTCCTTCTTCTTCTGCCGTTCCCTCTCGTGTTTACTTCCTGTCCTTCTTCTTCTGCCGTTCCCTCTAGTGTTTACTTCCTGTCCTTCTTCTTCTGCCGTTCCCTCTAGTGTTTACTTCCTGTCCTTCTTCTTCTGCCGTTCCCTCTAGTGTTTACTTCCTGTCCTTCTTCTTCTGCCGTTCCCTCTAGTGTTGACTTCCTGTCCTTCTTCTTCTGCCGTTCCCTCTAGTGTTTACTTCCTGTCCTTCTTCTTCTGCCGTTCCCTCTAGTGTTTACTTCCTGTCCTTCTTCTTCTGCCGTTCCCTCTAGTGTTTACTTCCTGTCCTTCTTCTTCTGCCATTCCCTCTAGTGTTTACTTCCTGTCCTTCTTCTTCTGCCGTTCCCTCTAGTGTTTACTTCCTGTCCTTCTTCTTCTGCCGTTCCCTCTAGTGTTTACTTCCTGTCCTTCTTCTTCTGCCGTTCCCTCTAGTGTTTACTTCCTGTCCTTCTTCTTCTGCCGTTCCCTCTGGTGTTTACTTCCTGTCCTTCTTCTTCTGCCATTCCCTCTAGTGTTTACTTCCTGTCCTTCTTCTTCTGCCGTTCCCTCTAGTGTTTACTTCCTGTCCTTCTGTTGTTCAATCTGCAGAACGACTTTCTGCAGATTGATATAACTGCTCATAGTCCCTTCCATATTTCATCCTTAACTTCAGTCTGTTAGCGAGATTTAACTACCTTTGAATTGTCATGCATTCAACTGATCCATTTAATATCAGAACTTAACACAGGCTTCACGTTTTGTACTATGACATAAAATATCCCAGTAAATACCCCACTCCTACATTTCCAAAGATTCTATGTGTCTTAAATAAGGGGGGGGGGGGACACGTTTCTAAATGAAACTCATGTGACTGTGATGTAGTACTATTATATCCCTACATTATCCATTCCATTTACCATTCAGATATGATAAAAGTGATGTTAATATGTATAGATTATGTGAAAGACTTTACTGGTTGGTGGGGCAAACAACTTTGAGGTGGTAACTGAAATGTGTTATTACTGTGTGAACTGTTTTCCTGATAGTTTATAAGTAGTTATCATTATCTATCTCTAGTTCTCTGAACACAACGTGTCATCTTTAAACTGCTTGTTTTGTCCAACAGTATATATTCAATGTTATATCATAAAGGAATGAGACCATTTAGGCAATTCAATTATTCATCATTTTGTTGAAAACATTTGTCTATGGTTCAATTAATCTGATAATTAAGGATTGTGTTCAGCTCTAGTCGAAACCCTTTTCCGTTGCATGGTAGTCAACATGGTTGATACTCTGAATGAAACCTCCAGAAGGTCATAAGATCAGTGAAGAGTACATTATGAGAAAGCCCAAGGAGGAGCTGTTTTATCTTTAAGCCGCCTCTCTGTTAAGACATTCTGTCCTAAAGGCAATCTAAATCCTGACAGATGGGGCTCCTCGGGAAGAATATCGTCTGTACTTTAATTGTAGCTTTTTGACATATGAAGGCTTAAGGAGCCTCTGACTAAGATGCATATCTCCCTTACAATATCAGCTCAGCTGTGTTCACCATTACACCCGGGGCAGACACATACATTCTATTTTTCTCTTTTTGTTACCCATCAAATCTAGACCCAGATCCTTAACTTCGATTAGTCTTGTCTTGTGCGCTAACCTCAACATAGGAGCTGTTGATACATGCAGGTTGTTGCCTTTGATATGCAATCAACCAACCGGAGTTTAAAGAGGCCCCGTTGTGTTTTATGGGGTCTCCCTCTGCCTGTTATCTAGGTTTGTGTGCATGTTAGTTGTCTGCAAAGGCTCAAATCCCAAAGAGTTTCCCTACCAAATGTGTATTAGAGTGGCAGGTTGTGTCTTTGTCTATGTCTACAATAGCGACTCACAACACCGAATACTAGTACCATATGTTCAGATCCAATGTGTTGAATGTAGCAGCTATAAAGTCATACAAGTATGTCCTTCCCTGTGTTTACTTTATAAAGATGTCAACTCCTAACCCTCTTCCTGTTTTGCTGTGTTGCAGGACCGGAATCGGCCCTTTGATGCTTTTAGCTTGCACTCTTTGGAGAATTCCTTAATGGATATGATAAGGACTGACCACGACAAAGGTAAACCACACCCTGCCGGTGGCCCACCAATGACTATCGCTGATATTATATGGAGGAATCATTTTGCAGGTTAGGAATATTCATACGTCCATGCTTACAGTATGTGGGTTGTTATTTTGCTTCATGAGCATTTATCATCTCTGGCACATTTGCTTTTCTTTTGCTCCCTTTTGCCAATCTGTTAACCAATACACTACAGATAATCATGTTCTGTTTTAAATTAAATAATTATAAGCCTTACCTGCAAAATCTTTTGTTTATATATATATATGTGTGTGTGTGTGTGTGTGTGTGTGTGTGTGTGTGTGTGTGTGTGTGTGTGTGTGTGTGTGTGTGTGTGTGTGTGTGTGTGTGTGTGTGTGTGTGTGTGTGTGTGTGTGTGTGTGTGTGTGTGTGTGTGTGTGTGTGTGTGTGTGTGTGTGTGTGTGTGTGTGTGTGTGTGTGTGTGTGTGTGTGTGTGTTAGCTTTCCACTGATTGGAATCTATGGATCATGTGACAATAAATTGTGATTGTGTTGTGTTGTGACCATAAATATGAAGTGATTGGGTATTTGTGGTTTTCCTCAATGGAGAACAACCGTTATACACTGTACACTTTCGTAACAGTGATTCATGCTTAAATGAATGCACATTGCACTGTTCTCCTGGAAAGTATAGGAAATGTATGATATCATGGAAACATGTTAAGACATCACCCCCTTTTAAGGCCATATATCAGCCCTTCTAGGCCAATAGTATTGCAGCACAGGTCATGTGACCGTTGTAAAAACTTTGGATCCAGTCTCCCTGATGGGGCCCTATCAGGTTGGGTGTAGGTTTTTTATGCTCCCCCGTCCTCCCATCTTAACAATGGAAAGATTGGTGGGAGGGGTTTAATGAGCAGAGCATGTTGCTTTCTCATGCGTGGAGTCTGTTTTCCCAATCTCGTGCTGAGAGGGCATTGTTACAGTAAAATGGATCCTCCCAACTCGACCTCACTTCACTGGGAAGGTGTCGTCATGTCCTGATGGGCTTCCCCTGTGTTTACCAAGGAACAACAGAGATCTGGGGAAAGACAGGGTGGGTGGTGCATGGATGTCGGTGTGCCGGTCTGCATCTCTGTTTGGATGTGTACCCGTCTTGCAGTCATGTAGACAGCGTGGGTCTGCTGTAAGCTAGCATGCTAACCACAGAGCAGCTCCACCCTGCTAGCGTACCTACACACTAAATAAGGACCCTCTTCTGGAGAAAGAATAGAGCTGCTGGTGCTTCATTCAACTCAGATCAGAACTTGTATAACAAAAATGGGGAAAGAGTTTTGCTGCCCAACCCCAAAGGGTCTGGATCATTGTGTTGTGTTGAGCTTTGGGGTGATAACCTTGTTAATTTCCCACTCATTAAAACACAAATGTTTGAATAGTGTCCATACAAGGGATCCTAGAGTAATTTGTTGAATTTCTGTCTTTGAATACACACATTGTCTACATCCATGTGTGCCAGTATAAATATAATGCCTGGTCGATACAGGGAAAGGGACAGATTATAGGAACATTTCTTGACTAGCTATATCCCAATAATTGAAAGATTGCAGCAAACGTGTAGCGTCCCAAATGTGGCAGTACCAGTTGGGTTTGGTCAGAATGTAAAGGCATGGTCCAGTTCCAGGTTAACCAGTTAAGCTTACAGAAAAGCCATTTCATTTTGATATGATTTAACCAGCCTGACATTGTGTTGCATGATTTCCTGTTGTTGAGTTTAGTTTCGCCGTAGCTAGTCAGCTGTGAGAGAAAAATCAACATATGTAGCACTTACATCTGGTTAGTAGTTTTTTGGGATGTTAGGGTAGATTTTTTGCTTCGGAGAGTAACGTTATCCAGGCTGCTAACGAAAGTCGTGTTGCTAACGAAAGCCGTGTTGCTAACGATAGACAGTACGAACAAGAAGATTGATTTTCTTGTCCGTACAACAATGGAGAGATTGTTTTGTGACGGACGTCTCTGTATTATATTGCTCTATGTATGGAAAGAGATGATGCCCTGTGTTGTTGGTATCTCTGAAGAAAACAGAAAGTGGTCTGACTGCGAAAACAACCATAATACCATTCGGGGAACACTGGGAGGGGCTTACATTTACTTCTTTGAAAACAGAATTCCACCATAAAGATGAAATAATATGTATATTTAAGTTTGAAAACATACACGGTTTCAAAGCCCCCCCATGGCCATTTTTTATTAAAACCAACCACGTTGAGACTAAATAACGTGACAAACATGCTAAATTGTTTCCTAAACCAGCTACCATCATAATTTGTTCACCATCTCACTTTGGGGATAATGCTCACCAGCTCATAGCCACCAGTCAAAACTCATTAACCCAGTAGGCCCAGTTTTGCATTCCCAACTGAATGGGTCCCAACCCACATGCATCCCATCACAGACATTTCTCGCATACTTCTCATTGTGACTGAAATAGTTGTTTTTCCTTGAGTGTTTTACGAGTCCCTGTTTGTTGTGTGTGTGTTTTTCGAAAGAAGTTCTGTTGTGCAAATATGAATCGGTGCGGTAGTGTGAGGTGCCCCCTACACCCCTCTCTTTTTCTGTATGTCAAGAGAGGGAGGAGGGCGAGGCCGTCTTGATTTGACCAGTTTTCAAGACGGCCACTTGTTCGGAGAAGAGTCAGTTTTGAAGGGTGTGTGTGGGTTAAGGAAGAGTATCAGGGCAAAATATATGTTGAAAAGATAATTGGACAAGATATATATTTGTTGCATGTCTAATAAAGTCTTAATGTTGACAATAAAATTTAAATACCATTTCAACTTTAAGTAAAAAAAAATGTTGAACATAAATAAACAAACAAACTGCTAGCATAAGTTCTGACGTTGGTTTTTATGTAAAAGAAAAAAGCCTTCTCCTAATTTGTTTGCCCTAGTAGTGCGCGTGTTGTCCGTGAGAGAACTTTCTGAAAGCTCTTCACTCCTGGGCGAGGGGCCGCGGGGACATCTGAACAAACGGGCCCTTTCTGTAGCCACACACACACTGATCTGCATGTAGTTCCTGAACTGGGTCAGCTGAGCTCACGTGTGGAGAGCCAGGCACCCCCACACAAACACACACTCTCCGGAGATTCTCCCTTTGGCCCTGGAAAAACACCACCTGTCTGACAACAGCCACTAGCACCGCTGCAAGCAATATCGTCACTCACACGCAGGATACACACATCCAAATGGTTTCTGACATGTAAATCAGCTGTGACATTCCATGCAAAGCGCTCTCACCTCACGCACACCTTTTCCAATTGTTGTCTTTGGCAAAGACGACTCAGCAGACATAACCCTCACACAACCTCGATGGTGTCCGTAACAATTTCAATTACTCAAAAAGTCCCTTTGAAGCTGTGTGGATGCCACCCCACCCACTAAGTCTCTCCCTCAACACACACCTCAGCTGGGCTGACTCACATGATCCAACTCATGCGTCAGTTTCGATTTGTCTCTTTGTGTCGGTGCAGCTTTTAGAAGATTAAACTCCATCAACTCTAACTAAGAATTAAAGCCTGAAAATAGATTAGTTTCTGGCTATCAGGTAATTTTACAATTTCATTTTACAATCAAATTGAATGAATAGTCAGACATATTTGGAATAGCTTTTTTTGCTCGATGAATAAGAATTGACCATCCTGATTGAAGTACAGTAAATATGAAGATACTGCCAGAAGCTAACTTAGCTTAGCCCACACAGGCTTAGCCTAATAAACTGAAAGAAGAGGAGAATAGCTAGCCTGCGCTAACTCCAAAAGTAACACAAATCTGCCTACCAGAACCTCTATAGCTTATAAATTAATGTTGTATTGTGTTTGTATAATTAATTCAAAAGGTGTGAAAATGAAATATTGAGGTTTTACGGGGGTAAGACTGGTGCTTTGATAGGGGCTAGCGCTTATCTAAGTTAACTGTCTCCTCATATTTCAACAGTCTCACGGCATTTCGTGTTATAGTCACAAAAATTCATCTATTGATTCGTGTTCACCAACACGATTTAGCCATTTTTTTTCGTGTCACAATGTAAGCAATGTAAATAATAACAAATTAGAAGGAAAAACAGATTAAAAAAATACAGATTTCAGTATTCTGACACAGAATGATTTTAGAAGCAATGTATTTCTATTGGTAGTATGTTTCGTGCCTGCACCAAATAATAATAATAAATTAGAAGGAAAAAAAGATGACAAAAAATACAGATTTCAGTATTCTGAGGCTCTTTGCCCCATTTCTTTTCCTCACGGATGGCAAAAAAACTCCAACATTATATCATTTAAAATAAAAGGGATAGGGTTAGACTTAGGGTAAGATATTGAGTAAGAAAATGTTTTTATGAACCACACAGCTTCCGGTCTTCCAAGACCCGACCGGACAAAAAGACGTGGTGCAGGCACGAAACACACTACCATAGAAATACATTGCTTTTAAAATCGTTCTGTGACAACAAAAAAAGAGGAAATTCGTGTTGGTGAACACGAATCAATAGATTAAATGTCGTGACTAACACGAAATGCCGTGAGACTGGGTTGCATATTTAGCGTACAAGTAGAGTGCTATCAATTTAACTCTCAGCAAGAAAGATAATAAATAAATTGTTTAAGGTTATCTGAAATCCACTTAATTTGAAAGTTTATTCTTAAATGTTGAAACTATTTTATTAATTGTTGCGTGAATCGACTTTTTGATTATGGATCACCAGTGTTTGTTCTAATAAATGCCAACTAGTTTAGGTTCACACAAGCATGTTGTGCTGGTTAATGCCCTCCTGTGTGAGGTTTAATGTCAATTATAATTGGAGTCAGTATTGCAGGGAGGGCAAACACTGGTGCTGACTTTTATCAGGAGGTAAACAATAATGGCAAAAGTAGGGGAGGTCAGAGGAGTATTCTGTTATTAAGCAAGGTGTTTGCTGATAAGGAGTGGTTGTCTCCATATATAGAGCCCACACAATGCACTCTGTCTCTACATTAAGAAAAGTTGTGGTGTAAAGGTTTCCATAGAGAGGTACAAATAAAGGTTTATTCATTTTTTTTTATAAGACTTTGTTATTTTTCAACCTGAACCCTATAAATTGGCGCAGGAATGAGTTCTAAAACGAAACTAGTCAGTATTTTAACACTTCTGTTACCATTGTCTGGTCAGATTTGTTAATGGTTAATTAATAAATGTTTTTAAGGTTAGATGCCTGAAATATAATCTGTGCCTAACACAACCTGAAGAGATTTTAATGTTGTGTCCCACAACATAAAATACATCCGTAAATACCCTACTCTTGAATTTCTAAAGCTTCTATCAGTCTTAAAAACGGCCGTTGCTAATAAGTGACTTATTGAGATTACTAAACATCATCTTACTGAACACAATTCACCTTTAGCTTAGCAAAGGTGATGAGCAGCCATGTGACTGTGATGTAGCATTAGCGTTCTTTACTTCTGCTGATTGCATTTACGCTTTCTAAAATCATAAAACATGTGTTCAGCAGAATGTGTGTGTGTTTCCCTAAGATCGTACAATGGAAACATCCCGTGTTTCGTTGAGGAGCCCTTGCAATGTTATGTTTTGGATCAGCCCACAACAATACAAGGTGTTATGTCTAAGAGACTAATGGGGACAATAATCTGTGAAATTGCTCCAGTACACAGAGTAGACACAAAAACATGTGAAAATCCAGTCCAGGTTGAAAAACAACAACAAAGTTACCCTTTAACCCAGGAAAACACTACCTTGTCAACATCCTGTTGTTTGTAAGAAGAGCTCGTGGTCTTGTGTCTTTGTTTATGTTCACTGAGGGCTTTGAAACACTTGATTAGTCTGAAGTTGTGGAAGTGGACTTGACCTCTCAACTGTTTAACTCTTGAAGTTAACAACACCTACTAATCTAAATGTAGGAGGGATGCCTCTGTACTTTCAACAGCCAGTAATGACTGTATGGAGATAAGATGATGTGTTAGAGGTTAAGCACACCGCCGTGCTACCGATAAACTACACTGTCAGAGTGCTATGTTTTGTTATTGTGGAAAAGGCATGACTGCTGTAAGCATGACTAAGCTTATCCAGTCCAGGCAACAAAACAAGTCTGGGCATGTTTTGGATACTAACATCACGGTTTGTCCAGAAATACTACTGAAGTATCGAACACTGCCAAGTTGTGGATCAAGCTTTGCTGGATTCTGGAAATCCTGTTATTATTATTTCTTAGGTTACGACTAATACTTTGAAATAGCAATGGGGGGTTGACATTTTTAAAGGATTTGATTCTAGAAATATTCCCTAACCAATTGTGTTTTATACGGCACATAATATTTTATAGTTTTTACATGTTATGGAATGAGACCTAAAGGATCTTTGGCCTTATTCGATGGTCTTGTGGAGGGTTAGGGTTCAGCTGGAGCTGGTATATAAGGAGAGAAGTGGGCCATTCTGAAAAAACAGTCACACGAGTAACTCTCTCACCCGGTTCTTCCAGGAACATCCATCCCACTCCGTCTTCTGTCAGCTCTGCACACAACACATGCCCCTCGGTGGGTATTGTCATCGTAGTGTTGGTGATTGAAAGTCTCTTTGGCAGTAGTCAGCAAGAATTGCAGCTTTGGGGCACCCTGCTGCTGAGGTGTTTTCTCATCAGCGCTCACATTTCCACACCTCGCTGCTGGCACACCCACTCTCATAACTTCTGAAGGAGCTTTCTCTTCAAGGTGTTATCGGGGGGCCTAAGCATGTGCTATAATGTGCAGCAGAGGGAGTGAAACGTGACCAAAGCTGGCGAGTAGAGTTCTACCTGGGTCACAGTCCTAGGTGATCAGCCACATGAAAACTAATACAAATGTATCCTCTTAGATACTAAGGCACAGCACTCACGTACATGTAGGCCTAAGTAGTTTCCTATAGTCATTCCATGTTTACCAATGCTACCTATTTTATTTTCGAAAACTGTGCACCAATAGTACAACCTACTGTACTGTGTTCAACACATTGATGGATATGGTTGTTTTGCCAGTGACTCAGTAGTTAATCCACTAGATTTACAATTTACACATTGAAGATGTTGCCATGAGGGTGTCTGCCATTCAGCTACTAACCAGAAGTTATTGCTATACTCTCTCAATAATCAGCAGAACAGTGTTTCAGTCGGAGTTTGATTAAAACTATTCACTGAAATATGAGGCTTCCAAAATTAAGAATGAAAAAGAGCAAAGGTGTTTTTGGCCCAGACCTCTGAGCTTCTGAGAGACACTATTGATGTATAAAGAGGACTTGATGCAGCCTTGGAGGTGGGGCCTCATTCATTCTCGTACATATTGGTTGGTATATGTGGAAATTCTGTGGAAATTCCAGCGATCTTCTGAACACCTCGGTCCCATGAATTGAGCTATAAGTGCATTTGACAACATAATGACCTAATGATCTAAATAAGGGATATTCACTCTGATGTACAGATGTCCCTTTCCCAATATTAGTCAATGGGCAAAAACGATCTTTTGGCCGAATCGCATCGCTTATGGCATGAGGTGACTGGCGATAAAGTTATAGTACCACCATTGGCCATTACAAAACATTTTTCTACAACAGTTCGCACACTTCCTGGGGGCTTGGTGGATATAGACGTAATGCTTCCTCCTTGTGGAAAAGACTGCACCCACCTTCTTCAGAGGGGTCTAGCCAGGGGAAACATGAACACTGCCTTGTTTACTATCAATATGGTGTTTCTTTTTCACCATGCCTGTCTATACGAACATTGTCTTTAAAGATACATGTTTACAAGAGTTTATCTTTCTTTATAGATGGCCCCTTATTTTGCTCTCACATTTGACTACATACTTTTATTTACCTTTATGATCCACTAAATGTTCTTCCAAAGAAGAATGCCCCAGAGCTCCCTAGAGCAGGAGTTTTTTTTTTTTTTTTTTTTTTTTTTTTTTCTTAGTTTTTTTTTTTTTCGAGCGTGTAAAACCAAAGAAAATACAAATGAGTGTACAAAAGGAGTGTCAAACTCATTTTAGTTCAGGGACCACATATAGCCAAATTTGACCTCAAGTGGGCCAGACCAGTAAAATCATAGCATAATAACCTATACAATCAAAATGTTTCATCTGTTCTAGTGTAACAAATTACAAAATGTAATGAAGTATCTTTTTACAAATGCAATTATTTAACAATAATTTCCACATCTGTATAGTAATCCTGACCACCTGAACTGACACACCACCATACAAACTAGTGGGAACTACTAAGAAAGAAGGTTGTGTTTTCCCCCTGCCTTGTGAATGTATACAATTTATACATAAAAAATACTTGAAAGTTGCAGTTAATTTCTTCTCTGTGATATTTATACTTTGCAAAGTCAGCCCGTATATTTGACACCCCTGCCCTAGAGGGTCTGGGTCCACCTGCCACAGTCTTCCAAAAACCTGTGGAAAAAGCTTGGTCACCAGATCCCAAATTAGGGGCCACTGGCTATATGCAGCTAATCCAGCCCCTCCTCTTTATTTCATTTCAACGAAAGCGTTCATGGTGAGGTCCAGTCAGATTGAGAGCCGTGTGAAAGGGAGGTACTGTCAGACCGCTGGGTAGAGATTTAGTCTCCTGAGTGATCGCGCTACCATCATGGGGAGGTCGAGTATAGCTCAGGCTCTCTGTGAGGAAATGTCACCAGAATAGCAGCAGCAACAACTCGGGGGCCCCTCAGGCCCTGCTACTCAACTCCTTCAGGAAAGCAGATGGCACATGCCCAGAGCTATTTAAAGGCTTCATGAGGGCAACTGTCCCCCTCTGTCACCCAACATGACTGGTGTTGACCGAATGGGAAGCACTGACCACACTGTTTGTTGTGACTTTTGCCCTCCAATCAGCAAAGTCAATCCTTTGAATGTTAATCTGTTCAGTGGGTTGCTGTGGCTCTGGAGGCACAGTGGTTTGACCCCAGGCCCCTGCTGTCAATATGTTAATTTGTCTTTGGGCATTCAACTGAGCCTCAAATTGCAAGGAAGAACGATACAATAATTAGAGTAATTTTGACCCAGCACGTGCACTCTGCTCTGCGTCCACCAATCGGCTTGCTACGCCCCCAATACACGGACCCAGATACCCCAGAACAAAACTCACCTGTTTGCTATCCTGGCTCCAAAATGGTGGAACGAGCTCCACATTGATATCAGGACTGCTGAATGTCTACACATGTTCCGTAGCAGACTGAACACCCCCAGTTTCAACTGCACCTTGGCCATTAAACCTCACACACAAAAAACTACTACCAAATGTACTGGTATCTTGCTGTTTTTAGTTTGTATCTTTATATATATTATATATATTGTATATTGGATCTTTTTTTAAGATGCTTTAAATAAAAGCGTCTGTTAAATGTAATGTCAATGTACTGGTAATGCAGTGTTATGAATTTAAATCCAGTGGTACTATATCATGAGGAACAGACTGCTCTGGAACTAGAAGGGATTCTGTGAAGAATATTTGAGGCAGTCAGTCATCGGGCCTTAAACACTACAACACACCACCCACACATGAACCACTACACATGATAACGAGTTATGGTTTTATCTAGTATTTAACAACATTTTTATTTCCACATGATAAGAGAGCAAAGATAATTTGACACGTGTGTGTGTGTGTGTGTGTGTGTGTGTGTGTGTGTGTGTGTGTGTGTGTGTGTGTGTGTGTGTGTGTGTGTGTGTGTGTGTGTGTGTGTGTGTGTGTGTGTGTGTGTGTGTGTGTGTGTGTGTGTGTGTGTGTGTGTGTGTGTGTGTGTGTGTGTGTGTGTGTGTGTGTGTGTGTGTGTGTGTGTGTGTGTGTGTGTGTGTGTGTGTGTGTGTGTGTGTGTGTGTGTGTGTGTGTGTGTGCCCTGGCGTACTGCTGTCTGGATTGTGACTGGCTGAGAGGAGTGTGGAAATCCACATCTGTGGCGCTGCAGGGTGCCCCCCCCCCTCCCATTACCCTCCCTCTCTGGTTTTCAACCAGGTCTAACTGGTAGTTCCAATGCTTGTTTGCAGGCCAGGAAGAGCCCCCCCCCTGCTGTCTCAACTATTTGTCTTTCTCGGACAAATTTGGAAAATATTGACATGTCATCTTGTTTGCTCCATTTCAGCTGGCATACAGCTGGTCAGTCTCTCAAAGTCCATTGAGAAAATAAATGTGGAATTGATGCAAGATATTAGTTACAATTGTTCCTTTTGACCACCACAGTTTTACGTTTTTAAGAAATGCTTTTTTATTCATCGCAAGGCAAGTTTATTTATATAGCACCTTTCAACACAAGGCAATTCAAGGTGCTTTACAAAAATGAAAGACATTCAGACAAAGGCATTTAAAAACAGTCATTAAAAAGAAAAGATAATAAAAGAAACTACATGAATAAAAAGTTACAGTGCAGTATAAGATATGAATAGTTCACACAGAAGTTCCACTTTACTGATGAACACAACGGCTCAGTTTCAATTAAAAGCAGCGACAAAAAGAAAAGTCTTCAGCCTGGATTTAAAAGTAGTCAGACTTGCAGCGGACCTGCAGGTTTCTGGGAGGTTGTTCCAGATATTTGGAGCATAATAACTGAACGCTGCTTTACGATGTTTAGTTCTGACTCTGGGGACAGAAAGCTGACCTGTCCCTGAAGACCTGAGAGATCTCAAGAGCTTATGGCAAATATCGATGGGTATCCCAGTTGCTTTGTCCGTCCTGAATGACGTTATCCAGGCTGCTTGTTTGTTGTGTGTTTAGTAACACTTGTCTAGGCGGATTTTGACAGAGCACTAATTTGAAGTGGACAGGGATGAAGGGTGTGTCTTTGTGGCTGCCACTTTAGATGATGTTGACATTGAGACAGCGAGTTTTGTGTAAACCCAGGTAGGATATTTTTACAACGGCGTACAGGGATAATTTGAATGTTTTGAAGTGGGTTCGTATACGGTATATCCATTGTCAGCGCATTAACTACAGTAGATGCCATAATACAGCTCTATTTAAAAGGGAACCATCTACTCTTTCACTAAATCCACTAAACTCTATTGAAAAATTAACAAACAATTTTACCGGAGTCGCTGGTCCCACCTCTACCTCGATTGATTACCGTACTTTTCGGACTATAAGCCGCGACTTTTTTCCCCCATTTTTTTTGTACAGCTAACGGCCACTAGGGAACCTCCTAAATCTATGGATTTTACAGGTAAAATTAACCACCTTTAACTCTATGGGCTCTATGACCGGTCCGCGCCCGCCACCTTTAAGCGGCGGGCTCCAGCAGGAAAAGCTGGAGGCCGGAAAAGAGTGAGACAGGTAGCGCGCCAAAGTAAAAGAGGAACCGAGAGATAGAACGAGACCAAGACAGACGGACAATTAAGCTGCTGCGGCTTATATGCAGGTGTGCTTTATAGTCCGAAAAGTACAGTAGTTAGTTTGTGTTCCCCGTCAAAAATATAGCCTTGCTGTATTACGACAAAATAAACATATTTAATACGCTCAATATCATACACTTCAACTGATATTGAATTTCTTGATAGGTGTTTTTTTTAAGGTGGCTAAAATCAGTTTTGCTACTGCCACCCTTCACAGCTTTGACGTGTTTTTAAAATGGAGATTGCTTAGCTTCTGTGCAGTAACTCCTCAATTCTCCCCCGAACTGGGAGTGTGCCAACCTTGTTCTTCAGTAAGTTATACACTGACTGAGGATTAGTACTTCATGCAAGTACAATTGAAAGTATCCAGACCCTCGCATTTGTGTGTATCTCTGTTGTTGTCGCCTGTTTGGATAGGATGATGAGACCGAGATAACCAGGAAGACATTCCATTTAGTCCCACACCACCCGTCTCCCCACAAAAGCTGACAGATGGGCTATTGTACCATGCACACGTTGTCACCATTGCAGAATGCATGCTCTGTTGAATGTGTAGCATTACCGATGCCTTTGTTTTTGTATGCGGGGGCTTTTGTAAATGAGGGATGTGACAACAAAAGAATGTTTCCATCTTGATTTTTCCATCTGTAGTTTATGGTTCTCCTTTGTGCCATTGAATCATCGGGTAAAATAATTGTTTACTCATTTCATGTTAAACATTTTATCGTGGCTGTATTTTTCACATTGCCAACAAAGAATGGAAGATGAAATGGAATGTCTGTCAACAGAGTGGCTTTTATAAGTGATGTTCCTTTCTTTTTTCTACAACAGGACGCATGGGCCTGAACTTCCATCATCCTGGAGCAGAGCACATCATGCCACTGAATAGTAAGTCACATGTTATGCCCATCATCTTCTGTTCCATCTGGAATTCATCAGGATCGTCCCAGTTTTACGAATGAAAGTGTTCAAATTGCTTTTGGTCCTTTGAAGGAATTAGGGAGTGGGAAATGTTTCTGCGGTGCGTTCCAATGAAACACATGTACCCCCTCACCACAGTGGGCCAGGTCAGTGTTCATAGAGTGGTGCTGTGAGGATGTACTTGTGTGGGCTAACTAGAAAGTAAGCATTGCAAGGAGCCATCAACATGTTTTGTTAAGCAGGATAGTCTCTACAATCACCAGAATTAAAAAGCTAAAGTTGCTGCACATCATCACCGCTAAGTTAAAGGCGGCTAGCGTTCGGTGTTATTATTATTAGTACATTTTGTTTCTTGGTAGCAACCGCCGTTTTTATGACTCGTAATGGCTTCGGACAATAACAAGTGCGGTATATCCTGACGTATTGTATGTCCTGGACAAAACATGAACATCTCTTGAACTTGTGTTACCTACATATCTTATTTCAGGCGTATAATCTAAGACAATTTGAACAACTGAATGTTGTAAAATGCTAAATAATTTCCAGGTTTCAGGAATCATTCCTGCAACAATCAATTGGAGACTAGGGTTTTGAACTGGCCACTGTCAGCTCAACAACCAACATGTTTCATGAATGACCTCTGTGCCGCATCGCCATCGTCTTGTGTGAATCATCGTCAAAAATGTTGCGACAACGATATTTAGCCATTGTTTTTTTGTATGACAAAATGAACCCTGCTGGGCACACCTGCCTACCCTTTGCAGAGGTCTGGATTCTCTGACACCGCAAACCTAGGGCAGACCTCTCAGCAATGGGGCGAAGCGCGGTCGACCTGTGAATAGCCCTTTCAAAAATACCCCAGCATGTAAGACTAGACCCCCCCCCCCAATACAGCAGATGACCAGCAGTGACAGAGTCACAGAGTACTCAGGTCTTTACCCGATATGTTGCTACATGGATGCCACAAAGTTTTCCATCAACCTTCTAAATGCTCTTTATAGAGTGGTGTAGGATTGAGTTCTAAAGCCCGGAAATTAGTAAGCATTTAACCTCCTCCCATTCTCACAACTTAAAGTGTACGCTTCTTTTTTTAATGTATCTTTGGTCAGATATCTGAAATAATGCAAGCTTCAGACAATTTACCATTTTTGTTTCGCATAAAATACGTCAGTAAATTCCACACTCTTAAATGTCCGAAGCTTCTTTGTGTCATTAAAACAGTCTATGGTTTTTTTAATGCATTTTTGGTTAGATGCCTAAAAATTGGTCTTTGGTTAAGACAAGCTAAAGAGCTTTTCACATTTTGTTCTACAACATCAAATATGTCTGTGAACACCCCACTGGTGATTGTCCCAAACCTCTGCACATCATTTAAACTGCAGTCAAGTGACCAAATGAGCATTAGCCGCCTTTAGCTTAGCGCTGTTGACACGAAGTCATGTGACCGTGGTGTAGTTTATTTATAGCTCAATGTTGGTTTATTACTTCTGCATTTATGCTTCAGCGACTATAAAAGTGCTGTTAATATGTGGAGATTATCCTGCTGAACAAAATGTGTAAGTATCATAAACGTGTGTTTGCACTAGTGATGCTAACTTCCGGGTCTGCCTACAAAAGATACGTCATCACTGCACCACTATATGTATGTTCAGATTGGGTCTGGCTGTGAGTTCTTAGGGTTTTAAACACCCATGTTTTGTCCATCTCCATTAATTTAATTTAGGAGCTTTCATTTTTCCAGTATTTTTGTTCAAACCTCAGCAAAATATCAGGGATGTCTGGACCGACTGGGGACCAAACCAAACCAGTGAAGCCCTAGTGTCCTCGTGCATGTACATAGCCTGCGGTGTGTGCGGTCGGTGAAGGCAGAGGACATCCAACATAACAATAACTGTCTCCCTGAATCTTGACAACAATGTCATTGTTCTTTTCATCGTCTGCGTCCCCTGAGAACCCGTCCCGCAGTGAGTTCCACTGTTCTGTCATGGGACTGCTCTCAGGCAGATCTTCCAAATGTGTGCGAGCAGTTCCTCTCCGCTGTAGCCTGTGACGTGTGCAGACAGGGACTCTTTGGTTTCTCCTATAAAGTGTTTCTCCTTCATTTGGTCCCATTAGCTTTGAGGCTTCACGCCGTGAGAACCCTTTTAAGGGGCTCGAGTTTCTCCGGATGGTGTTAGCACTTGAAGTGAAGAAGAAAGAGTGTAGTATAGTAAGTGAAGGTCCTCCATTCAGATGTATTGGTGTTGTTCACTTGACAGCTTAGTAGAAGTGTATGAAGCTTTGAAGCCAAGACCTCAAACTCATCATGCCCAGAGGAATTACCCAAACATGTCTCCCTCACCCAGACACCACACGGCTTATCCACCACGGTGCTTATCAGTGCTTTAAAGTAACCAAGCACTCAAGTACTGTACTTAAGTACAATTAGGTACCGAGGTACTTTATTTGAGTATTTCCATGTTATGCTACTTTGTACTTCTACCCCAATACAAATCAGAGATACAAAGTGTACTTTGACTCCATTACATGGCTGTAGTACCTTGAGTTACTTTGCAGATATAGACTAATGATAAACAATATATGATCAACACTTAAACAAGACTTTAGTTACAACTCGATTAAACTCACATGACTCAGCAGAAAATAAAGTAATTAAAATTAGCTGCCACTTTACCAGGTAAGCACATCAATAATTATAATCAAAACATAATACACAGTATAAGATTGCGAACTCGGCCATTCTGCAAAATGATTCATTTGACTTTTGGTACTTTAAGTATATTTTGAATACTTTTGTACTTTTACTTGAGAAACATTTTGAATGCAGAACTTTCACTTTCAACAGAGTATTCCTACACTTTGTTATGTCTTTACTTAAGTACAATATCTGAGTACTCCTTCCACCTCTGGTCCTTATTCTTAACCTCACTTTTCCCTTTCCCCCTTTCCCTCATTGGACTGTTTCCCACATAACCCTTTCTTCATGTTGCCCTGGTTGCTAGGTGACTTTGTTTCTGGCAGACGGTGAGAGGGCAACAGAGAGGCTGGTTTAGTTTGTTTTTTTGGGATTGGACAGCTCGATCTTTTTTAATGAAAACATAGCAAGGGAAGCTCAGAGACAATATATCCCGAGAGAAGCTGAGAGGCGGGTTACACAATGGGCCTCTCACAATGCGAAGGCCCAAATTGCTTTTGGAGGTGATGAGTCTGCTTTGTGACGGATGCGTTAGAGGACCCAGAGGATCTGTCTTCAGGCACATGTTGTCTCCAGTTGAACTAGTGGCACAGCAGATTCAAACGACACATGTTTGTGAGACGATTTTAGAGAAACCCTCAAACACAATCCTGAACCACGATTTGTGATGCCCAGTATGTGTTCTTTTATCATCATACGTGAAAAACACTTTGGAAAATAACTCTGAAGTCCACTTACTACTTCTTGAGCTTCAAGTGAGCATACAAGTCTTTTTTAGTGGATGCAGTTTGCTCAGCTGTCATCACTTAAGAATGGAGCGTTTGGCACACGATAGTTAACAGCTGATTGTAAATGGGGGAAGACGGTAACATGTAGTGAGCACAATGGGGGGGGCAATCTAAAACATGCACTTAATATCTCTGGCTGAAGCTTTCATCTGCAGCTCCGGGTCTTCCTCTGTAAATGAAAATCGCATCACATGACCTAGGTTTTAGAAAGTTTGGCAGGCGATACTCGGTGGTTGTATATGTGGGGAAACAGAAGCGAGCTATTGACCGCAATGGGGAAAAACATCATCATTCAAAATCAACTGTAGCTCTTGGTCTTCCTCAGCAGATGGAGATTTAAGTAAGTTGTTTCTTTGGCAAGTGGACGCTCAGCTGTTCTCTTTATTTCCTTCAGTGCTTTGACACATCAGCACTTCATCCCTTCAGCCTTCGAGAAAGTGAGAGGTCAAAGATCAATGTAGAGCAGACATAATCAATCTCCAGACAATGACTTGGCATTTTTTCTTGACTTTGCTCTCCCTCTTAATGATGTTGCCATGACTACTCATGCTGTAACTGCACAAAACTGCACCAGTCATAAAATGTCAATAAATATAAATAAATTATAAAAAAAGATCCGTTCAGCCATGCCATCATCATATCCTGCTCTCCACTGCCCCCCCCCCCCCCCCCTGCATGTTACCCTCCCCTCTTAAAGCCCTGTGGCTCTCTCCTCTCATGTGGGAAGTTTCCACTCACCCCTGGCCTGCCGTACCCAATCTGTAATACTTCACCGAGGCCATGATAATGACTAACCTGCTTTACCTTGGGTCGTGCATGCACTCCTCTTTATGGCCTCATTTGTGAATATCCACAGCAGATTATCACGGAGGTGAGCAAGTACGGGTTCATTAAACTCAGATTAGGATCTCCGGCCATGGCTGTGTCGCATAATGCTGCGAAATATCTGCACCGTGGCAAAACCTCACCTATCGTGCCACGCTCCCCCAGCATCTGCCAGCAACTGTTGCCAAGGCAGGTGCAGCAGGTTTACCGTGGGCGGGTGCCAGGCGGCGATAATCACCCCCCCCCCCGAAGCTTAGGTATAGCCATCTGTGGTTTCTCTGTTGCCGTAGAGATGTTCTCGGTTTTGGTTTACTTCCACAAAACCCATGTCTCTGTATCTTTTTTCCTCCCCCTGTTCCTGTCCCAACCCTGTGTCTTCTCTCCCTGTCTCACCCCCCATGTGCTGACAAGCAGCCCGGAGCTATGGCCGCAGAAGAGGTAACATTGTCTCGGGGGGGGGGGTTCTGCTTGCCACGCCGTCTCCGAGGCTGGGGGGGGGGGTGTTATGGTGGTGTAACTGTGCTTTTCTCTGTGCTGTGATTGAATGGAATCATATTAATTTTGACACAGTTTTTCACATTGTGCATTTAATCAAGATGGGGGTCGCTGAAAGCTGTCTTTGTAAATGAACTTGGTTTGCTTGAAGGTGAGAGGGAACACACCATTTCCTTTTCTCTATTCTGAGTCAGTGTTTCGGCCGCAGTGTTTATTAAAAACACAATAGCGCAAACAAGGGATGCAAATACATCCATTTTACACAACAGAAGCTTACAATAAATTAAATTAAAAACCAAATCAAACCTGTTAAATGTTGAAGCATGTTGAGTTGGGGTTGTTCTGAAACCAATCTGGAGGGCTTTAATGAACAGTCACGCTGACTCAGAACTGATTCATCATCTGAATGGCAAGCGATGGGCTTCCAACGTGGCTCGTCTCTGATTTGATTTGTGTATTTTGACTGATTCTGTCTTTCTTCAGCAAGGAGGGAAGCTGCCATGTGACTTGTAAGGTCACCGCAGTATTGGGTATAGGAGACAGAAGTTAGATTCATAGCTTTGTGATTGCTATCAATGTTATCCCTGCTAAAGAAAGAGAGACAACGGCATCGAACATGCATATTACGTTTGGACAAGCTACAACGCCATCGACAAATCCACTTAAACATTGACCGTGAGACGATACGACTGCTGTGACATTTCACACTTGTGGATGGATGTGAATTTGACATTGTAACTTGATTTCATCACAACAAACATGAACATATTATCACTTGGGACCATCATGTATCATATCAGAATTATGAAGGTAATCTACTTCTACTTGGGGCGGTGGTGGCGAAGTCTATAGGGACTTGGCTTGGCAACTGGAAGGTCACCAGTTCAAGTCCCAGCAAGACCAAGTGCTACCGAGGTGTCCCTGAGCAAGGCACCGTTCCCTACACTGCTCCCCGGGCGCTGTTCAAAATGGCTGCCCACTGCTCCTAACACTAGGATGGGTCAAATGCAGAGAAACAATTTCCCCACGGGGATTAATAAAGTATATCAATCAATCAATCAAATAAAAAAAAACGGATTCTGCGATATAAATAGTTTGCAGTACTTCATTAATTCATCTGTAACCCCCTCTCTCCCTTTCTTTCCTTCCATCACACTCTTGTACCTCTCTTTCTTCCCCCTGTTATCCCCGTCTCTCTTCCTGGTGTCCTTCTCTTTTCCTCTCTTCCTAGGCCGTTCCTGTCTTTTTCCCTTTGAAGATGGTTTCCTGGACGACGGTCACGGTGACCCCTCTTTGACCCCGGGCCTGAACTCGCCGACCCGCTGCCAGAACGGAGAGAGGATGGAGCGCTACTCCAGGAAGGTCTTTGTCGGAGGCCTCCCCCCTGACATAGATGAAGGTAAACAGAGGATCGTTTCCATGACTCAGCTACCTTCAGGCTGCTTTAGCTCCTGCCTGCTGCACATGTATACTAATAAGGTATAGTACTTACACTGGAAGCCTCACAGGGCACCTTGCTATTGGCTGTTTGCTGCTAACAGTTACACTCAAGTATAGAAAACTACTCCTTGTTGAGGATATTCTTTCAAGATATTAGTCTAAACCCCTCTTCTTAAAGTCAATATTTATGTGAATTAGGTTTTGGTTAGATTCCCAAAAAAGGCTCTGTAACACAAACGTAATAAATGTTCAAGTTTTGTTTTACAGCATAAGATACGTCAGGACAGTAAATCCCCGACTCAGGATGTTCTGAAGCTTTTTACTTAGCCTTGCCTCGTCTTAAAAACAGCGGTAGCTACAAGTGGCTAAATTAGAATAGTAAACGTCATCACACCGAACGTTAGCTTCCTTTGGCTTGGCGGTTGAGGTGAAGTCATGCGGCAATGATATCGTGTATGACTTAACATCTTCTACTACCTACTAGCCTCACTATATGAGTGGGGGTTTGCGGTACAATTTGAAACGTCTAACATCTAAGTATCTTCGTGTGCCAGAGAGCTTATTTCCTGCAATATTAAAAAATAAAATGTAAAATCCCTTTTTAGTTCAGGGAGCCTTTGCAACTCCCGGGTTGGCCTACAAAGTCACATCATCACCGCACCACTATCAAGCAATACAACTAATCAAACAAAGCCTTGCTGTAAGTTGGCTGCCTTCAGGATTTTAGGAAATACGCTTCTTTACTTGCTAAGAAAATTGTCAATGCTTTTAAACCCTTTGTGAATTTGTAGGTTTTTAAAGTAATGCTTTTGCCTTTAGTCTACAACTTCTGGTTGATATGAAACGTCTCCGTTCACATGCGTCTACCAGTGGTGGTTCCACTGGGGGGTGGGGGGGCATGCTGGGGCCAGCTCCTTTATTGTAGGGTCAGAATGTGTAACTTAGTTAAATGTAATTAAATCAGAGCAAAACAAAGAAACAAATTTAAAAGAACACACATGCCCGTTAACTTTGGCTCGAGTTCCAGCACTGTCACAGATTGTATTATCATAGACTCTTCTTTCTGAGGGGGGCCACAGGGGGGTCCAAGCTCAGTGTTACAGGGGCGCTGGTCCTCGTTGCCCCCCCCCGCCCATGGCGTCTACGCTGTTAAACGAGCACATGATGCACAATACGTGCCCTTAGCTGGCTGAAAGATTCATGAGTTTCCACGGCACACGTCTGGATGTGCCCGGCCCGTGTTTCTGTTTAATGCAGCGCCTGGAACACGGCAGAAAATAGAAGCGGGCCTCTCTCAGCAGAGTGTGTGTCCGAGTGTGTTTCTCCATATAGTCTTTGAAATGCATATTACATGAGTGTCTTATCATGTCATGAAAATAACATTCAAGTTTCCTCTTCCATTCCCTTCGTTTTACAGATGAGATCACCAACAGTTTCCGTCGCTATGGGCACCTGGTGGTGGACTGGCCCCACAAAGCGGAGAGCAAGTCCTACTTCCCACCTAAAGGTACGACACATTCTCAGAGCATTATCGTGTTTTCCCATCACACATCAAAGTCTACAGCAATAAATATCTCCTCGGGTGCTTCTCCATTTTTAAGTTTGGTAAAGAATCGTGTTACGCAGGATTCGTGACCCAAGCTGGGCCACCATGGAGGTGTCTGTTTATCTGAGCGAACCCCTGTCGTCATCTCACAGAAACACACACATAGTAACCGTTGCCTCTGTAGCTGCCAAAGTCAAAGAAATAAACCAGTTTATATTTAACCACGCCTTCTTCTGCATTAGCGTGATTGCATCATGGAAGTATAATGAGAACACTAAATAAAAGGTACATTTAAACTTACGGCAAGAACATCTATTTTTATCTAATAAATAATATAAATCAAAATATAGCTCATACCGACTCCTAACTGGCTTTCAGAATAGAAAATAAATACTTTAAATAGATTGAAATAGTCCTTCTTCCTCCACCTTGTGTCCTTTCCGTAGAATGTATAACAAGTGGACATCGTCCCCAAGTCATCCAACATCACGCTGTATTGAAGAAGACTTGAAACTAGCCTTTAAGATCTTTCATTAATTGGACATGTTTACTGAGGTAATAAATCAGGTGACACATAGGATACTTTCTTGTATTGTTATGGTAGAGTATTTCAAGTTTAAATTTTCTCAACCTGAAATATTTAAAATTTCTGTAAGAAAGAAATTCTCGTATTGCTTCCTCTATTACGTCTTCTTCTGCCTAGAGTTCTGACCCGAGAAGTGTTTTGGTAAAGTGTTGTCAGGGGACCAGAGCTCGTCGACATCCCTCCCTCTGGCCCAGGAGCTGCTGTGTGTCATATTAGGAAAGCTATTAAAGCTCTGGAAATATCTGACATTCCATAGGCAGATGATAATACGCTGCATCTGGAGAACCTGCCGCCAGTTTCTCCCCCACTCTCATTTTTCTACATCCCTTTTTTATTTATTTGTTTAGCTCGGGAGGATT
Organism: Pseudochaenichthys georgianus; assembly: GCF_902827115.2. Lineage (NCBI taxonomy): Eukaryota > Metazoa > Chordata > Actinopteri > Perciformes > Channichthyidae > Pseudochaenichthys > Pseudochaenichthys georgianus. Next base: position 8,708,998 of record NC_047517.1, on the reverse strand, counting down.
ATTTTGAATAGGCTTGACTCTACTAATATCCTAAGCCCGAGGGGAAAAATGCAGCATCCTTTTAGGGGAATGAATGAGCTTACGGCAGCTGGAGAACACAGTCATGTAAGGCGGGGGGGGGGGGGTGAAAGGCACGTGGGCCTGGTGATCTGGGTAGACTTCATCTCGCCATAGCTCCATAGGAACTGAAGAAATGTCCTGTTTATATCACCGTCCATATTAACTGGCAGTGGAGCTGGACGTGTGTGTGTGTGTGTGTGTGTGTGTGTGTGTGTGTGTGTGTGTGTGTGTGTGTGTGTGTGTGTGTGTGTGTGTGTGTGTGTGTGTGTGTGTGTGTGTGTGTGTGTGTGTGTGTGTGTGTGTGTGTGTGTGTGTGTGTGTGTGTGTGTGTGTGTGTGTGTGTGTGTGTGTGTGTGTGTGTGTGTGTGTGTGTGTGTGTGTGTGTGTGTGTGTGTGTGTGTGTGTGTGTGTGTGACTTTCCGTCCTGCTTCCCATTAGACTGCCAGCGCTGTGTGTCTGCACGGTTATGAAACTGTGTTGGTTCAGGGATGACTCATTGTGGCTCAGGCCGACTTTAGGGGACTCAGTTGGTACTTGGAGAGAGACCATGCTCTTAAGTCGTCCTATAAGCCGTGGTCACCATGTTGCTGTCGCTCACCGCTGTTGTTGCTAAACGTAGGGAGCTATTCCGGACTGAGATCGGGGAAATGGGGAGGAGGTGAAGCGTTCAGTAGCGCTGGGAGCTATTCAGCTACACATGCTAACGCTCACGTCATGCTGCAATAACAGCGTTTAATTCAAAGGGGACAGCTGTACTTTCCTTCTGACTGCCACCGGTCATTATCAGTGTGTGTTATTGTGTTGTGAGCTGGAGAGATGTAGACAGTGTTTTTGCAGAGAAGTGCTGCACAGGGAACAATCTCACTGCTTCACTCAGGCCGCGATGTATCTGTTCGCCCTTGTGCTGGGATTAGATCCAGAGAGTGACTTGCTTCCCCCTCCTCTACTCTATCACTCTCCAATTGCTCCAAAGCCTCCGGGGCCGTTTGTTTTTCGGAGAGCAGATGTTTGTGTCTCCCTCCATCCATCCTGCCACCGTCTTCTTCTTCTGCTGTCAGGAGGCGGTCTGTTTTCATTTTGTGGCAGAGTTACAGGCCCCTGCAGAGTTCTTGCTCTCTCTCCATCCTCATGGGAGGAATGACTTTTTCAGTTGTTGTAGTTCTTCTCTACTCCGTGTTTCTGTGATGGAAAATGTAATACTCAACCGTTCTGCTTGTCATAGTATTGTTAACTGACTACAAGGGGAGTTGTCATATAAGTTACGGCATGTTTACGACCGTGACAGTGGCGGGAGAACCACCGGACGGAGCAATATAGGGTTAAATAACCAACTGTTCCGTTGTCTGTTAATATCAAGATATGACAGCGTGTCAGAAGTGGTCGAGGATGGCAACGTTTCAACCACCAGAGAGTTTTTGTTTCGAGAAACCCGCCGAATGGTCAGACTGGAAGAAACGGTTTACACGGTACAGGACAGCTACTAAGTTGGACAAAGAAGAAGGTCCAGTTCAAGTAAGCACGCTGGTATATGCGCTCTTTTACCTATGGGGAAGAGGAGAATGAGTCGCAGTATGATGTTGTACTGGCGAAATTTGATGCATATTTCATCCCGAGACGCAACGTTATACATGAACGGGCATGTTTCAACCAGAGAGAGCAGCGCGCGGGAGAGAGCAGCGCGCGGGAGAGTGCAGCGCGCGGGAGAGTGCAGCGCGCGGGAGAGAGCAGCGCGCGGGAGAGAGCAGCGCGCGGGAGAGACATTCATCCGCGCACTATATGAGCTGTCGGAACATTGCAACTTCGTAACGGCTCGTGAGGAAAACATAAGAGACAGAATCGTGGTGGGAATTCTAGACAAGGATCTGTCTCAGAGGCTACAGCTGATCCCTAACCTCACTCTGGAGATGACGGGACAAGAGGCGCGTCAATCAGAGGAGGTAAAAGCTCAAGTTAACCAGCAGGGGGAGCGGGCTTACGTCGTGCAGGAAGTAGCACAACGGCATAGCAGAGGTGCAACACAGAAGTGGCGGCACCCACAGAGAGAGAGGCGCCAAGAGAGAGAGAGTGAGAATGACCACAGGAAGTGACTGCCCAGCAAGGAGGTCTACTTGCAATACTTGTGGGAAAAGTGGACACTGGGAAAGGGTGTGCACGAGCAAGCAGGTGAGAGAAGTGACTGAGGGATCAGAAGATGGACAGTATTATTATCTGGGCTCAGTTAATAGCATGCCTCACAGTGATAATGAATGGACAGTCACATTAGAGATTGGCAGCTCACCTGTAGAATGTAAAATAGATACTGGAGCCGATTGTAGTATCATAAGCGAAACTGTGTACAAAACACTGGAGCCAAAAAGGGTTCTACAGAGGCCGAAGAAGGTGCCGAGTGGTCCCGGGGGTGGATTGAACTGTTTAGGGCAGTTTATAACTCAGACCAGCTACAAGGGGAAAACATACACCTGCAGGCTCTATGTCATTAGAGGGCAGAGTGTGAATAACCTACTCAGCAGGCCAGGAGCTGTAGCTATGGGGTTAGTAAAGCGAGTGGGCGAGGTCAACACCAGTGAACAGGAGTTTGGCTTACTGAAAACACAGCCTGTGAAGATAGCTCTAAAGGACAATAACCAGCCCTATGCAGTATGCACAGCACGCCGCGTCCCCATACCGCGCCTGGGTGCAGTGAAAGAGGAGTTGGAGAGGATGGAAGCCAACGACATCATTGAAGCCGTGACTGACCCAACAGAGTGGTGGAAAAACACGCATCTGTGTGGACTTAAAGAAGCTTAACAAGGCTGTCAAAAGGGAGATTCATCTTGCCGACGTCAGAGGGGATGATAGCTCAGCTCAGCGGCTCCACCGTCTTCTCATCACTTGACGCAGCGTCAGGGTTCTGGCAGATCCCACTGGACAAAGACAGCCAGAGGTTGACCACCTTCATCACGCCGTACGGAAGGTTTTAAACGTCTTCCCTTTGGGATAAGCAGCGCACCTGAGATATTTCCGAGGAAGATGGTAGAGACGCTGGAAGGGCTGGATGGCGTTGCCGTCTACATGGACGACATCATCATCCATGGCAGCAACACCAGCGAACACGATGAGCGGCTGCAGAAGGTTCTGGATCGGCTGGAGTCTGCAGGCCTGAAGCTGAACAATGAGAAGTGTGTGCTGAGAAAGGAGGAGCTGCACTTCCTGGGTCAGGTGATCAACAAAGATGGTGTACGACCCGACCCGGCCAAAGTGTCTGCAGTCAGCAAACTTGAACCACCAGAAAACGTGCAGGAACTAAAGAGAGCCCTCGGTATGATCAACTACCTGGGGACATATATTCCAGACCTCGCCACAGTGGGCCAGCCACTATATGCACTGTTAAAAGCAGACTCCGTGTGGATGTGGGGTCCGGCGCAGCAAGCAGCCTTTGAGCGAGTTAAAGAGCTCCTCACAACGCCACCTACCCTGGTGTGCTATGATGTTACCAGGAGCACAGTGGTCTCAGCAGACGCAAGCAGTTATGGGATAGGCGGTGTCCTGCTGCAGCTCCATGGCGACGACTGGAGACCGGTAGCATACTGCTCAAGGCGACGCTGAAACCAGGTACGCTCAGATGGAGAAGGAGTGCCTGGCGAGCGTGTGAGAGGTTTCAGATGTATCTCTACGGCCTACCAGCATTCAAACTGATTACGGATCACAAACCCCTCATCCCACTGATGAACTCCAGGGATCTCGACAATGTGCCACTCCGCTGCCAGCGACTCCTCATGCGGTTGATGAGGTTCAACCCGGAGGCTGAGTATGCTCCGGGGAAAACCCTGGTGGTGGCAGACACACTGTCCAGGAGCCCACAGGAAGACAAGGAGCTCAGTAGAGACACAGACGTGGAGTGTTACGTAGCAGCTGTGATGAGCAGCATTCCAGCATCGCCGAAAAAGATAGACCGACAGCAGCCGCGTGGAGACGGCAGCAGACGAGCAGCTCCAAGAAGTGATCAGGTACATACAAGAGGGGTGGCCTGAACACCTAGCACACATACACACCTGTGTTAGGGAGTACTTTCCCGTTAGGAAGGAACTGTCTATGCATGATGGGGTAGTGACCAGAGGGAGTAGAATAGTGATACCAGGGAGATTGAGGTCAGAGATACTAGAACGCATACATGAGGGCCATCAAGGTCTTAACAAGTGCAGAGACAGGGCCAACACTTCGGTGTGGTGGCCTGGCATAGCCACACAGATCACACACATGTACTGTCGTGAGCAGAGGAGAGCACAGAACAGAGAGCCTCTCCTGTCGACACCTCTCCCAGACGGGCCGTGGAAGAGAGTTGGCATAGATGTATGTGAACATGAGAGAGAGAGAGTTACCTAGTCATAGCTGACTACTACTCTAGATACCTGGAGATACTCCACATGCCTACCACGACTAGTGCACATGTGATCTTGAAGCTGAGAGCCACGTTTGCCCGCACGGAATACCGGAGGAGGTTGTCAGTGACAACGGACCGCAGTTCAGCAGCGATGTCTTCAGAGGCTTTGCCTGTGACATGGACTTTACGCACACAACCTCTAGTCCCCACAACCCACAAGGAAACGGTTATGCTGAACGTGCGGTCCAAACGGCAAAGGGGATTCTGAGACAAAAGGACCCCCTACTTGCTTTAATGGTTTACCGTTCTTCTCCACACAGCAGTACGGGTGTCAGTCCGGCAGAGCTCCTAATGGGCAGGGAAATCAGGACGACGCTGCCCACTCTGGCCAAGAACCTGCAACCAAAGTGGCCGAGCAGACATCACATCAGAGCTCGAGATGCTGCGGAGAAGAGCAAACAGGCCTTCTACTATAACAAGCGCCATGGCGTGAGAGAGCTCACACCACTGCAGCGAGGAGACCATGTTCTCACCAGACTGGACAACCAAAAGACCTGGTCCACACCTGCAGTAGTGGCAGGTGAGAGTGTTACACAGAGGTCTTATCTCATCGAGACGGAGCAGGGTGCTCTGTACAGACGTAACCGTCGACATCTCCAAGCGGTGCCCGTCGCGGGGCCTCCAGCGAACGACGACACGACACCCAGGAATAACACACCAGACATTCAGATGAGCCCAGAACATGGCTCGCCTGGTCCAACAAGGAACACTGATGGACTGATCCAAACCAGGTCTGGTAGACCTGTTAGACCTGTCCAGAGACTTGACCTGTGAGGGGACAGTTCAATAATAAAAAAAGGGTGTTGATATTGTAAAAAAAAAAAAAGAGAAAAAAAGGGGAGATGTCATAGTTATTGATGTGTTGATATTGTTAAAGAAAGATATCTAAGTTATTGATATGTGTTGATATTGTTAAAAGATGTCATAGTATAGTTAACTGACTACAAGGGGAGTTGTCATATACGTTACGGCATGTTTACGACAGTGACAGTAAGTGGGGGTGGGGAGAGAACCACCGGAGGCAGCAATAAAGGGTCCTTAAATAACCAACTGTTCCGTTGTCTGTTAATATCCAAGATATTACACTGCTCACTCGGAAAAAGCACATCTCTGTATCCTTGCCTTTGTGAAATAAACAAAGAAGTAAAGATACATCTGAGTATGAAAAGATAAACCTGGATTGAAATGTCACTTTTAAAAGCAGTGAGATTTATGCTCATATTTCAGTAAAGTCTGCAGAAGTTTCCTTTGATGAGGAAATGGAGAGCATGGGACTAAAACACACCTGTGATGTGTGGCTCAGCTGGCACCAGGTACCAATGCAGTACTTTCACTCGGCAGGGTATTATTAGACTGTTGGGGCATCTGGTTCATAACTCCAAATAATTGTCAGTGTCAGGATAAGGATAGCACGCAAAGGAATCATTTCACATTTTAGGAAAGATTACTTCTGAGTGGCGCAGTGGGGTCTTTTTCATGTAGGCCGACCTGAAAGTCAGCATAGCTGGCAAACATTCTTACAAGCTTTGTTCAGCAGGATCATCTCGACATATTAACACTACTTTAATATGTAATGCAATGGCATAAGCAGAAAGTTAGTGTTTGGTTATAACGGAACTACATCACGGTGAATCCACGGAACACTCCGTCTAATACCTGTGTAGGGACCAACCTAAATATGATTTATAAAGGCATGTTTACAAAAGGACTATTTGGCATGACCAATAAAGTCACAGCTACAACAGTAGCTTAGCCTGGCCCTGATGTATCCAAAGTCCATTTGGATAACAAGCATTTTAAACGCTTTTTGCTTGGCTTCATGCGGACAGACCTGACAAAGCATGCGTTCCATGTTTTCAGATTGCCATTGAGGCACGGTTCCTCTCCTCATATCTCGAACTCTTGGCCGTCAACCAGGAAACACTCTGTCCTGCATGAGGTCATTGGTCCGTCTTCACAACCCACTGGCACTCTGCCTATTGTTAGTGAATTCTAGAACCCTGAAGGCAGGAGAGACTGAAAAGAGTCAAGGGAAGCTTATAAAAGTGAACCGCATTTAAATACACAAAAGATGCGGTGGTGTACAACATGAAATGTGCGAGTGGAGGCGCTCTCCTCTTCCGTCCGGTCAGTCCAGGTCAGCAGGAGGAAGAGGTCAATCCTTGGCTTGCTCTTCCTGTTGTCATCTGAGGTCTTCTCCTATTGGCCGACGTCGTCGGGGGCGGGTCCAATGCAATTCCTGCCTTGTTCAATACATGAGTGCTAAACCCAGTGTGCTCAGTGTACAACATCACATGTCATTTCACCGTTGATTCATGGTTTGAAAATGCAGCATTTCGCCACATGCTAATGCTAACCGGAAGTGAAGCATTTTCAGAATAAAAGTATTAAGTTAATAGTTAGTGAACTTCAGGTTTTTCAGAATAAAACTGATTTGAATTAAATAGTGTATTTAATTCAAATTACGCCATATCAACATTGATTTTAATTTTTAACACTATCGTGTGTCTTTTAACGGTGCTCTGTAGGATGGAAAATGCTGCCGCTGTACGTATTCCCTCCCTGGACAGTGCTGGGAGCGGAGCAGCAGAGCTCTATAAATCTCAGGCACGAGCCACTGCAGACCTGCGCTCTCCTCCCGCGGTGTGAGCCTCTGCACTGCGCTAGGCTGATGGAAAAAGACAGATCCATTCAGACTACATATCAGACCGTTGTAGTGGAATCTGGGACAGTCTAGCACTTCTGCTATGTACACAGTGTCCTGATGGAACAGGTGATATATTAAATCCAAGAAGCTCATCGCATTTTCTGAAACAATACGATACAAGCCAGTTATATGACAATTCAGAATCACAATTCCTCAGCTTTGTCCCACAGAGGGGAAATGTACATTGTTACAGCAAAAGTAAGATACTGTAGAGACAAAAAAGGTGAGGCCTTCTTTTTATTTATGTTTTATATATCGCTAGATTTGTTCAAATAATAACCCAATGAATATTAAAGAAGCTTGAAGTTACCTCACTTGACAGCACAATGTGCGGGTACACCATTTGTATGTGATTGTAAAATTGAGTGTAGAACATAGTAAAGGTTGTCTTGCTTCAGTTTGGTACATTTCTAACCGGGTGCATTAAAGTAGCACTGTCCTAACTCTGTGTGTATGGCACTCGTTCATGCTGCCTCTCTCCCTGCCTTTTCTCACTCCCCCCCTCTTTCCATATCTCCTCCCCCTTCCTCTCCTGCCCAGGGTCATGGAACACGTTGTTCCCCTCCTGCAGACTCTGAGCGCTGCTGGCTAGCTCTGCCTTTTCATGCTGTTTTTTTTTTTTTTAAGATTGCAGTTGTTTTTTCTCTGAGGGGGGATGTTAGTGCTAAACCACATGATTTATGCCAATGACAAACCCTCTTTATGTAACCCGGCAACACAGAGACATGGTCTTATGCCGGGCGATGACGCGGCACGTGGAGAAACATGACAATGCATAAAACGTCACATTTTTTGCAACTTTCCCTGAGGGGTTCCGTGTTGAACGAATACTAAAAGATGAAGCGGGTCACTTAAAGGAGCTGATTGCAGTTAGCTTCGCATTGTGTGCGGGGTTCTTTCTGCTCCCTCTGGTACAGCTTGTTGTTAGAGGTATCAGTATATCCCCACTGAGGTTATAGCCTTACGTGACTCTACACGGCTCTTATAACAACCTGCAAGAGGCTTGTCATTAAGGAGCCTCTGTGGTTACTCTCCACAAAGCAGGATGCAAGTAATGACTCCACAGTGGGAATGCTAGTGTGTTAGCGTAGATCTCAGTTTGACATCGGGCCAAATGGGACACATGGATTATTATAGCGTCTATGCTGCCATCACGTAACGAACAATGCTTATCGAGATCAAAAACCTACTATTCCATCATCTCCATCATTGTTGCCATTATAATAAGACTGTATGGCACTTGAATTGGCCTCGGGGCCATGGCAAGCACTTATCAGCCTGTTACGTGAGGGGATCATGGGGATCTCTTCTTCTTTTTATCTTCCTATTTTTGTTTGCATTACATAAAATCTATATTTTTGCAGTATTGAAAGTGTGGCACATTGTTAAATTAAAAAGGTTGTGGTACAGAAAAGGGTTTTTAAATTATGTTTCCAATATTATCTTATATCAGCGCCCCAACTTTGATCAACTATAAATGTCCAGTGTTTCCCATACCGCTGAGCCCCGCCCACGGAGCCCCGCGCCCCCCCCTTGAAATTCAAGGTGTTTTTTTCTTGTTTTTTTTTAAATGTATTTTATAAATATATATATATAGCACCAAATTGCAACTGAAGTAATCTATCTACGGTCACTTTCCAGATTTGACTCGGATAACGACTGACTTTCATTTTAAGTTGTGAGTTTAGTGTTTTGAAGAAACACTGATGCACATAAGTAACAATAATCCACAGCTCTTCTCTCAGCTCCAGAGGATTTAAAAACATATATACCCCCCCACACATATAAAGCTCAGTTGGTAGAGCTGATGGCCCATGTACTGGGACTTCGTCCCCAAGCGGAGAACCCGGGTTTGAGTACTGCCCGGGACCATGTGCTCCCCTCCAACTCCCCCTTTCATAGCTGTCACTCAAATAAAGGCACTGGTTGCCAAAACATCTTTAAACGAAGAACAAACCTGAAAAACTGATAACTGGATTTATTCCGATTAGTGTGTTTGGTGGATGTGCGCCATTTGCAATGCCCTTTATGCACATGCATGGTTTTATTCCAGTAGAAATCATCAGATGTGACATTTCTTGTACCTCATGGGTTTTCGATTGATTTACTGTAGACACAAATGTGAGAAAGACACTCGTCCCGTCACTGACAGAGGACATGTCACATGCATCAGGAGACACGTCACACAGACAGAAGCCGCTTTCAGAGCAGCAACTGTTAAGGACACATATGGCTGCTTACGCACCTGTTTTCTTTCATTTCCCCTTTGATGCCTTTTTCTTTTCCCCCTCCCTTTTCCCGTCCAGCAGCACACTCTCTCTCGCGCACATACCACAGCTGACTGGCTCTGCCGACTCAGCTCTTTCTCGACTCTCCTCTGCAGCGCTCCACTCAGGAATGCTCTCGTGAACCATGACAGATGCCCATTCCTCTTTGCCTGTGTGTGTGTGCGCGTGCGTGCGTGCGTGTGTGTGTGTCACTTTTCATACACAGGATCAGTGGTGGAAGAAGTTATACTTAAAGTGATATAAAAATGTAAAAATACTCAGTTATTGGCATGAAAATATTCTGAAGATACCAAAAGTACTTCTAGTGCATTGAAAAATGATATATATTAGATTAGTGGAATACGAATAGTGATGCAATATTGTGTTCATCACAGCTGGTAAAGGTGGAGCTCATTTTAAATATTTTGTAGTGGAATAAAAGTATAAAGTAGCATGTAAGACAAAAGTCCTATAACAAATACATTAAATAATACAATAAAATAAATAAATACAATTAATGAATAAAGAAAGACCAATAGCAGCAGGGGGATATTGCTTATTTAAAGCTATGTTTAAACCATGTCCAGCTGTCGTTTAGAATTGTCCATTGAGTTTATCTTTAATGTTCCACAGCTGCTTTTCCAATAAAAACAGCTTCCCCAATTTTATTTTGGGGTACTTTTTGAATATTTAAATGATTTGATTATTAAAGCAGGCGTCTCCAGAGACACTTGAAACTGAGTGGTGGGAAGTTGGACACAGAGAGGATGCTGCAGAATGGACTTGATCACTGATGGCTCCATTAACTGCGCATGTCTGCCAGGTCTCAATGTCCAAGAAAATAGACATTGCACAAATGATGATATTTCAAGTTCCATATATGAGTGCAATTTGCCCTTTTCTATTGCCTCTCATCGCAGTCATTCATGTTGCTGTGTTAATCTGCTTGAGACGGAGAGGGGAGGATCTGAAGAATGTTTTAGGCAAAAAAAAGCAACTTATTTTCTATTGATTTAATGAGCTGGTTTTGCTTTAAGACTTATTTAAATAGAAAGCGGTTGAGTATGCCAAACTGCACATACTGTATATCACCTCATTGAAATATGTGCACAGTACCACAGGCGCACGATATGCCTTTAGTGAAAAGGTTAATCTCGTTTTATTGGTGGAGGCTGAGCAGCTGCAACAGTCCATTTGCCCCAGTAGAGGGTTCTGGATGTGTGTGTGATCCTGTGCATATCGTGCTCCTCTCAGAAGGCAGCTCATATTCCCCTGACTCATGGGGGCACAGGCGGTGAGGGGCTCCTGCTAACATAACCAGAGCGACGCCATCCTAATTCACCAGCCTTCGTCACCTCGCCTCCTTTGGCCAAGAATTGCATTATTAGGATGTGGCTGTCAAAAGGTGACTCTCGTCTCTTGTTTCCTTTCTCGGTGTAAATCGGATCTCTATTGCCTGCTGCCCCCCGTGGCGTCATGTGATGGATGCCCCCCTATTGAGGTTTTTTTTGTCCCTCCTGAAACGGCTTAATAGCTCCGACCTTGGATGAGGTCTCTGCTCTCGATGCTAAATAATTCAACAGTACAGTGAGGCAGAAAGCAAGTCAAAGACATCACCAACGTCTCTGTACCTGAAGCCACCCTCAGGAAGACGTGCAGCGCGTCAGGACGGTCCATTGTGCACGGGTCTTTCAGAAGCAGAGCCCTCTGAGGCGTTCCAATGGAAGCAGGCTGCAGGGCTTATGGAGGCAGGCGAGGACAGGACAGGCCACTAGGCCGTATGCCCGAGTAGAGACTCGTTTGTTTGAATCTATTAATATTACAAGGACAGAAGTATTGGGCTTATTGATGGAATGTGACAATGAAGACACTGTTGTAATGCTCCCATGTTTACGATGTGTTGCCATAGCAGTGTTTAAGCACCATGCTCACAAGGGTAGGATTATTAAATGCAAGTTTTTGATTTGAGAGTATCTTTCGTTTGTATTTAACACTTAGGCACAACTGCAAGTCACTTTTGTGTCCAAGTTAGAAATAAATAGCGCTTCTGTTCTTAAAATATAAAAATAGCACATCACTGCAATGTAGCTCCATACTGTCGGCTCTGTCTAATTAATGAGACATGTATAAACCTTCATGTACCATCTCAAGTAGAGATGTCCCGATCCGATCACGTGATCGGGGATCGGAGCCGATCACGTGATTTTCAAAAAATCGGGGATCGGGATTTTTTTTTTTTTTTTTTATAATTTTTTTAAATTTTATTTAATGTTACAAAACAAAAATGACCATGTTCACGTCTTAAAGTCATCCTGAGGACTTAGTTTTGGTTTAAAATTACACAACATCATGTATGTGTTGCTTTCTTTGGGCTTGTTTTCATAGACCTGGTTGCTTATTTCTCTGAAATCTGGCAACAGAGTGGGCGCAGTGTCTAATAGTAGCAGTAAGCTAACGAGAGGCTACGTTCAGCTGGTGACTCGGGAGTCGGGACAGAGAAAATGTCAGGAGTTTGGAAGTATTATAAAATTGAAAGCGAAGGCAGTGTAACAGCCAGATGCAATGTTTGCAAGGCAGAGGTTCCGCGTGGTGGAAAGAACAGAGCTACGTTCAACACGACCAATCTAACATGCCACCTGAGAAACAAACACCAACAACAACACGGCGAGTGCACAGCGGCCACTCAGGTAACGGCACTGAAGCAACCGACACTTTCAGAGGCTTTCAAAAGGAAAGAGAAACTGCCCCAGAATAGTGAAAAGGCCAACACAATAACAGCCAAGATAGCTGAACTCATCGCGTTGGATGACCAGCCGTTATCTGTTACCTTTTTTTTCTCTTAATGCATTGCATAAAGATCGGATCGGGAAAAATCGGTATCGGCAGATTGTCAAAATCAAATGATCAGAATTGGATCGGGAGCAAAAAAAGGTGATCGGGACATCCCTAATCTCAAGCTTGCATAACATGTATAATGTTGAAAAGTAACGGCCCGTCCACACAGCGGCGTGCGCTGACGCTTGCCGGCGGGCGTGTCTGAAACTCGACCAACAACCAATCACATGAATCTCCCGCCCCTGACACACAAGCAGCGGTTTGATTGGCTAGAGCTTGTACTGGCATATGATTCGATTGGCTGACGCTTCTGCCGAGGCGTCAAAAGTTGAACATTGCTCAACTTTTGCAGTCAGCCACGCCAGCTACGCTCCACGTCGCTTCCCACGATGCATTTCGGCTCAAAGTGACGTCACCCCATTCAAAGTGAATGGGGAAGCGTCAACGCACGCCGCTGTGTGGACGGGCCGTCAGCTTGCCATTAACCCACCATGCGCTCTCACTGACGATATTTAGCACAAATACACAACTTAGCAACGAGCCGGCCCACGGGACACGCACGAGACACTTGTCATTGACCCGGTGACGCGACATTAACAATGTGATGTACATCTCATATCTGCATTATGACCTTTCACGTTCATTACATCTGTGTCACTGCTTTTATCAATGTTTTTTTCACCACTTTTGCTCGCCTGAAAATACAGGAAGACGAGCGGATCGCTGCAACGTAGCTTGAGCCAGATCTATTGAATGATGCATCTGTATGAACATTCATGTACATTCTTAGAGCATTAATAAGCCCAACGTTACTATGGCTCCCACACATATCCTTATGTTTGTGTTTATTTGCCCTTTTCTCCAGGCTATGCCTTCCTGCTCTTCCAGGAAGAGACTTCTGTCCAGGCCTTGATCGACGCCTGCATCGAGGAGGACGGCAAGCTGTACCTGTGTGTGTCCAGTCCCACCATCAAAGACAAACCGGTGAGCGCCGGACATTCAGGGAGCAGTAGACTGTTCAGATAGTGTTAACATTATTATTCATATTTTACAATCTGTCCTTAATGTCAATCGTTTTTTGGACAGATTTTTGCATAATGAATTGGAATGAAATCATTCTTAATTTCATAATTGTTCACTAAAAAAGTAATAAAGTTGATAAATATATTGCAGGAATGAGTTAGAATGTACTGTAAGTGTTTTGGTTAAATGCTTGAAAAGGATTTGTGGTTAACCCAAGCTGAAGAGATGTTCACGTTTTGTTCTACGACATAAGATACGTCAGTAAATACCTACTTTGTGAATGTTCGGAGCTTCTATTTTTCTTTAAAAAAAATGGTTGCTAACAAGTGGCTAAAGAAGACCACGTCATCACAGCGAACGTGTACCGCCTTTAGCTTAGCGGTGGTGACACGCAGCGATGCGACCGTGATGAAGTCTATTTATAGCCCAATTACTTCTGGCAATTTCATTTATGCTTTAAAAATCACAAAGTGGGGTTGATGTGGAGGTGTGGAAAAAACATGTACGTTTGAAAATCATATAGAAATAAAGAATACAACACGAGTATAACACACTTTGCCTTTCAATGAGCACCCTTCTTCCTGTTTGCAGGTCCAGATCCGTCCCTGGAACCTGAGCGACAGCGACTTTGTCATGGACGGCTCCCAGCCTCTGGACCCCCGCAAAACCATCTTTGTGGGGGGGGTGCCGCGGCCCCTTCGTGCCGGTAACTACCCAATATCAATGCAGTATATTTGTCTTGCGATCCCCCAAAAGCTGGTTTCATAACGTTGGCTGGCACGGGCCACGGAGACGGTAATGAAAAGTCCCCCCTGTGAGAAAGCAATCCTCTACTTGGGTTTCCAGGAAGCGGGCCAAGCGTCATGTAAAGAATTCATGGTGTAACGGGAGGCTCAGTCTTTCTGTTCTTGGGATCAACATCGCTGCAATGTGACTCCGACTAATCATACCAGCAGTTTGAGACCGATCTGATGGGTCGTGCAGGAGGGTAGACTTTTACATCGCTTGATAACAATCACAAACCTGTCGCTTTAAGAGGGGCTGAATGCTTTCAACGTGTGGTCGAAAGGACTCGCTTTAATCCTCTTCTCTCCCCCTCTTCCCTGCAGTGGAGCTGGCTATGATCATGGACCGGCTGTACGGAGGTGTTTGCTACGCTGGCATCGACACCGACCCGGAGCTCAAATATCCAAAGGGCGCGGGGCGCGTGGCCTTCTCCAATCAGCAGAGCTACATCGCCGCCATCAGCGCTCGCTTCGTTCAGCTGCAGCACAATGACATCGACAAAAGGGTGAGCGAGTTCATGCGCTTCACTCATTCACGGCGTCCTTCCTCTGAGGGGAAGCAGCGTCCTGAGGTTTTCTCGCAGTCATTCCTAAGGCATGCTTCAGAACTGAGCCCATGTCTCCCAGCTTTCATTACAGCTGGCTTGTCTGCCTCCGCACAGCCCTACAGTAACGGGAGGCCGGGCCCTGGCTGTACACGCACTAAGGCCTTTGGCTGCCTGAGTCCGACAGATGTTTCGAGTTGCAGACACATAGGGTGGGGTTAATTATAGTAGTTCCCTACACATGTATATCCACTCGGGCTGGGCTGCAGCCTGGTTATTTGAGGCACAGCGGCCCCTGCAGCGGGAGACATCGTGACCAACAGAGACTGGTTGTCAGCCAGGAAGCCGAGCCTCTGTAGGGCGGAGCGGTCCTCCCTAACCCAGCTATCACCATCCATCTTCAGTGGGAGATGAAGGGACCAGTGTTATGACGGGAAGTCTGTAGGAAGCAGGCTTTGAACAGGGGTTTTCTTAAATAGTTGTTATGGTTAAAAACGAAAGTAGGTACATTGCCTGGCTTACAATCTGTCATGTGTTCTCCCTCTAACCCAGCCCAACCCCTGAACAACAAGGATGTGTAGTACAGAAAATAAAGCAGTAAAAAAGGGAAACTACATTATTTATTAAATCAACAAGAAGTCCAATGCTACTTGGATGCCGAGCTGTAACCATATACAGAGCAGGCGAGGCAATTGTGTTGGGTCCTGTGGTGGGAGCGCCTGGGGGGAGAGCTGGCCCCCCATACATAGGCTGAATGGGTAACGGGCTATAGTGACCTTCAGATTGCCAATTAAACAAAATATCCCCTGAAAAACGCATACCTGTCTTCGTCATGGTTATTTTATTTGTATTATTTAAATGGTACGTAGTACCGGAATGACAACATGACAAAGCTTATTCTACATACACTTTAAAAATGTAGTTTCCTTGCCACATATGTCATCTTAAAAAGACAATGATAGTAAGTGCTGGTATATATGTTGATGTTGTCGGGTGTGAAGTCTCGATTTGATCATTCCACAAGACGAAGTGTTGGCGTTTACGTTACATTTGACTTGTTCAACACAAATGACTCATCTCGCTATGTAACACACGTTCCCTTTCCCTTCCAACCCGTTTTATGAAAATTGAACCAATAGTTTTTCTGTAATCCTCTTGACAGACAGACAAGTAGACACACAGATTGACAGACCTATAAGTATGCCAACAATAGGGTTAGCAAGTGCTGTAGATAGAGGAGGAAGACAAATGTGGATTAAAGTAAATACAAAAGATGTCATTCTATGGAACATGGATGCCTGTTTTAATCAATTGTTTTCAAATGTTCCCTTCCTCTCACCTGGGCTTCTACAATCCCATTCATTGTAATGGCTCTCGATGATAGGACATAGAAACCAATTTCCCCTGGTCAGCTCTGTGGACACCGAGTTGAAATTGGTATTTTTAATTTCATTTCAAACCTTTATTTATCCAGGTGTATCCCTGATCTCTTCTTCACGGGAGAGCTGCTCATTTAGCAGCAGCATCTTTGTTTCTGCCCGGCTGTCTTCCTCTTCGTCTGGAGGAAGCGTATTGCTCACAGCAGTCCGGTTGTTAGCTCAGAGGGATTGTCTGCTACTGTTGAAGGACTCAATAACCTTTCATGTTGTGGCCATGCTATAACAAGGTTAGCATCCACCCTGCCTGTTCATGCTCTGAGGCGTCTCCATGGCGACTGAGCTCTCTTTTTTTGTGTCTCAGTGGTCAAAGTAATTTGACTGAATAATACCTGCTTCAGTAGAAAGAAAGGAACAGGGTTTGAATTGGATCAAGCTAGCTGTTATTACCCCACGTGTACAGGCTATTTGTTCAACAGCTGAAGGTTCAACTCCACACATGTTTGAGGCAGAAAAAAGCTAACATTAGGCTAAAAGCGAACGACATCACTGTCGCATGGCTGTGTATCAACAACTCTTAGCTAAAGGCGGCTAATGTTGTGCTGTGATGACGTTTAGTAGTCTCATTTAGTCACTTGTTGGCAACCAGCTTTATTATAAGACATACAATCTATGGACATTCTCGCAAAAGACACACGGTCATCAAACCTTCGCATTTTGTCAGTAGTATAATCTCCACATTAACAAGACTTTTATAAAAGTGCCATCCCCAGTAGCAAACCGCTAACGTAATGCTTTACACACACTACATGACCATCGTATGACTCCACGCTAACACCGCTAAGCCAAACGTGGCTAATGTTTGGCACGATGGTGTTTCGTAGTCTTCATTTACGTGTTTATGTTAAACGCAGACAGGCATTTAACCGGGAAAAAAAGAAGAAATAAACGTGACGAGGGAACCCGGAAATGCTAAAATGCTGAGTCCTTTCCGGGTTAAGGACTCATACCTGCACCACTTTACTACTCTGGTATAACACATTTGTATCTTCTAAATAATCCACATTTAAAAGAAGTAGTAATCCAGAGGGCATATGGGAATCCACATGTTCCTAACAGGATGACTAACTGTGCTGGACTTCACATCTGTGTACGAGATGAAACTAAGCACCACCTCTCGTCCTCCTTCTTTCCAGGTGGAGGTGAAGCCGTACGTCTTGGACGACCAGATGTGTGATGAGTGCCAGGGGGCTCGCTGTGGGGGGAAGTTCGCCCCCTTCTTCTGTGCCAACGTCACCTGCCTGCAGTACTACTGCGAGTACTGCTGGGCCAGCATCCACTCACGAGCCGGACGAGAGTTTCACAAGCCACTGGTGAAGGAGGGAGGCGACCGCCCCCGACACGTGTCCTTCCGCTGGAGCTGAGGGGGGGTATACCAGTCAGCCCTTGCCCCGGGTGAACCCACACTCAACCCCGACAGGCAGGCGCTGGCAACACCCCCCCCCACACACACCACACACACACACACACACACAGCACACACACACACACACACACACACACACAACACACACACACACACACACACACCACACACACACAACACACACAGCTCCACCCACTCCACCCCACTCCCCACAAACATGAAAAAGTAAACGGATACCGTCTAACCCATGGGACTGTCTTCATACCACACGGCTTCGAACTCATTGTCTACCGCTCCGATGAAGCATTGTCGGGGAATGCAATGCGAAAGTCTATCAACTTAGAATGGCACGTTGCACAAACATGCTCACTAAACACACACACACACACACACACACACACCACACACACACACACACACACACACACACACACACAACACACACACACACACACACACAACACACACACACAACACACACACACACACACACACACACACACACACACACACACACACACAACAGGATGGTATGTTAGACGCCAGGCTACTTTCAGTTGCCCGCTGTTTGGAGCAGTTGGTGTGGTACGTCCTCCTCACCGAGACGTGAGGTAGGACCTTACAAATATTTAAAAAAGTATATATTTTTTGTTTTGTACCTATCTATACATATATAGATAATTTAAATTGTATGTAAAAGGAGCATGCACTTATTTTGAAAAGCTGTAGTTATATGCCCCTACTTAAAAAAAAAATACCAAAGGCAAATGAAATGAATGCATACAGAAAAGCTGAAAGGTGGCATAAGATGTAGCAAAAGCAGCTATCAGTAGTGTGGGCCCGTATTGCCCAGAGTAAAAATAACACGGCTATATTCGCAATCAATTTTGACTCTGAGAATATTAATACCTCATATGCGCAATCAGATTAGTTTGCTTTTGATTTCTAGGTCTTTATTTTATAATAACATAATGTTTTAGTGTTATGTAAATGTAATGCTGCAATAGCTTTGCTGCTAAATCCATGGTATAAACGGATACCATAAGTACTTTATTCAGGCTAACATAACGAGATCAAGAGAAGATCCTGGTGTTGTAAAATGACGAGCTGTCACCGGGGGAGGGGGCGCCCCTGTGAAACGATGGTTACCTTTGTGGGGGGATCGGGGGTGGGTCGCCCCTAACTGCATGTTTATTTCAATCAGGTTGCTGCATGCAATAGACTTTTCAGTATCATGTCTACTATTCGATTCTGCCCATGTTGCACAACACACGATAGGCGTACATTCAAACCGCAGGAATCTGGACAGGAAGTCAGGAAGTCGTGATTGGAGGAAGTCATGACGACTCCGCGTCGCTAAACGTGCTAACGGAAGAGAAGCGCCTCTACGAACAGGGCAGTGAACACATCCAGATGACAGGGAGGCAACAAAAACAACCTTAATAATCACAAATCAAACTAAATGTAGGATTACCATTTAAACTGTCTATGATAGGTGAAGTAACTTTTTGCAGTGATTGTTGATATAATTGTGCAATTTTTTATTACCGTATGTAGTTAGTGGTCTGAGTTATGCCTAGAACTGTGATTCGCTTTAACTGTCGTCAATGTCCGACATAGAAGTCCTGTGAAACTTCATAACTAGTGTATGCACACGTATATATGTTCTCTTGTACACACACTTGCACCAGTATACATGGAAGCCTCTTGACACTCACAACACACACCACACACACACACACACACACACACACACACACACACACACACACCACAACATGGACGGCTGTCTTATCTTACGCACACAAACATGCCCATGATTCCACAGTCTGATCTGAAGAGAAGACATGTGAGCTTAAATTGAGAAATGAGATCTTTCTTTGATTTGTTCCGTCGTCAACACAAAAACAACCCACGTTAATGTCCTCGGAACACAACCAAAGAGCTCACGTTGTTTAACGGACGCCTAACCACGCGAGCCAACTGCAGCTCGTAATGGCCGAAGAGGCAGTCGATTAGATGAGGAAAGAGGGCAGTTGGAAGGAGAATGGGGGGGGGGGGGGGTCAAACATTAAGCTACTGGAGACTTGAGGCTTGATAAACCGAGCTATGCACAGGCTCTCGCCACACGGCTGGGGGAGGGTACAGGGGAACAATAGAGTTGCTTGCAGGAATCCTAAAGCACCCGAACATTAGTCAGCATTTCGCCCTTTGCCGGTTCCCTTTTCTCGAAGTCAATGGGTTGTTGTTAATAGGTTTTGTTAGACGCCTGAAATAAGGTATGTGGTTGACACAAGCTAAAGAGGCTTACAAGTTAAGTTAAACAACATAAAATACGTCCGGATATACCCCACTCACTTTGAAGGTTTAACGCATCTTAAAAAAGGTGGTTGCTTGCGGCGGTTAGCTCAACGGCGATGACCTTGAAGTTGTGACTACTTTTTATATCTATCTTCAAAATCACATACGTGGTATTCATTTGTTTGATTCTTCCCCCGATTCCGTCGGTTTGAGCTGATATACTTCTACAGTTATCCAAAATCCTATTTGAAGATCCCTTTGATCTTTCCCAAGGGAACCAGGGCGATGCATAACTTCCGCGTTGGCTTACAGAAATACATTATCCCTGCACCACTCTATTGTTAAAACGTGCCGATGTGCAACCATATTTATCAAGATTTTTCCTGCAAAGCTTGAAGTAATGGACCTGCTTAAAAAAGGTGGACATATATTTCTCTTAGTTTAAATTAAAAGGTTATGGTTCGCAGTTCAAACAAGATGGAGGGGTGGGCGTGGGCTGCCGAAGACAAGGCGGCTCCTTTTTAGGGTTAGGGGCTGAGGGGGGGCCAAGCTACACTGGTTTTAGCCGTTTGTTGGACAATCCGAACGGGATCTTCCATCATTGCAAGTAAATGTGTCGTCCCTTCTTTTTGTCCGTGAGTTGTGATTGTCCCGTGTCGGCAGCCCGTAGTCCCTTTCCTCTTTCTCGTTTCAGTCGCAAACGGTTTTGTTTTTTTTGCTTTAGGAAAGAGGTTTTTGTTGTTTAAGCAAACTTATTGAAACAAAGCAGAAGATACTTTTTTTACTGATATAAAAAAAGACTTAAAAAAGAAGAGGCTAACCACGAGTAATAATAAGTATCCCTATGAAAGTGAATTCTGGGTGTTTTTGTGATATTTCTTTCCCTACCCAGACAGGTTTTCTATGTTTGTTCCTTCTCTATGATAGATATTTGTTATGCACTACTCTTTGTATCGGAACAGTTTTCAACGGTCAGCAGTTCTTTTTGTTAAGAGACAAAAAAAAGAAGATGATAAAGCGTGCTTTATGACTGACAAGATCTTTTGCAATACCTCAATTTTGAAATATATTAGGAGAGAAACTGATATTTTCTAAGTAAGTTTATTCAGATGAAAAAATATATATTAATTTAATTCTTAAAGAGACAATGATTTAACAGATGGTTGATTTTTACTTTATCATGCTTATTTGCTTTTATTTTAAGAATTTATTTTTTTGAAAAGACAACAACTGAAGGAGCTAGAGCTTTATAACTAATATAATAATGTAGTACGTGAGAGTGCAGTGAGCGTGATGTCCCACTGGTCGAAACATCAGAGATAAGCTCTTTAAGAAAGAAAATAAACTATCAGGTGCTCAGAGATAAAAACTGAACATGTTTCCCACGTTTTTGTATATTTATAATCAATCATTTACTATGCTGACCAGAGTGTGAAAAGAGATCTTCTGTTCATTATTTTTTTAAGAGAAGTTTTTTATGTTTCCTAAAAGTATGTGCTCCCTTTTGTTTGTAAAAAAGCAACGTGACGCTGATTAGGTAGCCTAACGTCGTTGGGAGAAAAAATAAAAAGAGACTTGTGAGAGTCCACACGCTGGAGGTAGAGAGGCGAGAATGTTATTTTTAAACACAGACCAGACACACGTGTTTTCACCTGTAACTTGATCGAAAGCCCCCGAGGTGCATCAATTGACTGGTGGCCTTCTATTCACGCAAGACTTGAATTAATCCCATTTTAAGGCTAAGAACCTTGATTCTTTGTTGTAATGTGCAATACTGTTTGTACTGTTTGTAGAAAACAAGAAAACAAGAAAAGAGGGCATAAATCTTTATTGCAGAATTATTTTCATTGCAAGCATTGTGATTCACTAAAATCATTTTCTACTGTGTATTTACCTACTCTACCTGCTAGTACCTTCCAGTAGTAATGTAGCCTTTGTACTGAGAAATTTTCATTATTTTTAGAAAGTTTTGCTAAAAAGAAAAGAATTTAAACATATTTACATATTTTCCTTTTTATTTCGTATTGCTTTCTTTACAGACTTATTTCTCAACCATTATTTCTGGGGGAGACTTTCATATCTGGTCAATGTCATTAATATTATTTTGTATTTTTACTTGGAATAAATTAATTTTATGATGCTAATTCTTTAAAAGTTTATTTTTTTCGTTTGTTCACCTTTTTCATTTTTTTAAAGCTGAAAAAAAAGTTTGTAATATTGTTACTAAAGTGTCTCGATTCTTGAAATGCTAAGCTTTATGTGTTAACTCACTGATGTTGCTTACATTAGTGTGAAACTGATCCATGGAGAAAAGAAAAAGAAACTCTTCACAAACAGCAGACTGGTGGTTGGTGATGTTTAAGTGATTTGCAATGTATACAAATGAATGGGCAATAAAATAAAAATGGCAGAATGGAGCATACATGCAGTATGTTGTGATGTAATTGTGGAAGATGGACAACAACACTGACAATTGACATTGCTTCTGCTATTCCCAAACTACTACTACTACTACAACTATTACAATTACTACTGCTGCAACTATTACCACTAACTACAATAACTCCTCCTCACTTCGTGCAGTGGAGGGCAACATTTCCTCACATATGAAATATTCTCTTCTTAGTAGTTGGTTCAGTCCCTGCATTGTGCACTGGTGTGATTGTATTTAAGTATGAATGTAAATGTAGAGATTCACTGTGTAATATACAAATGTTTGGGAAAGGCATGTGTAACTGTAGAATCTTAATTATTCATAGGAGAGATTGGTCTTAAGTGTTTTTGTCTTACCCAACTTTTGATTATGGCGGTCTACTTTGTATTTCAAAATTCACTTTAGCTCTCCTTAAAAAATAATAGTTTGACCTTTTTGTGAGTTAATTTGTCTTCTTGCCAAGATAAAGAGTTGAAAACGGACACCCTACGATACATAAAGAGCTGCACATCTTTAGCTTAGCCTAGCATTATCACTCTGCTAAATCCCCCCCCCAAAAAAGAAAAACTATATCTCATAGTTAAGTGTAAACGTTTTACATGTTGTACTTATTGTTGTTTGAGCACAGATGACATGTTTCTACGCCTTAAAGCCTTGTCTTGAGCTTTTGAGGTAGGCTATAGAAGGATTTATTAGCTAAGTAGGCTAGCATAGCATAGGTACTGGAGGCCAATGATGTGCTTAACAGCACCTCTAAAGCTATTCTTGTTTGGAAGCAGTGAAGTGCTTCAAAATAAACTAATGTATCATTTTAAATGAAAAAAAGCGTTGTTTCGTATGAATGTATCAAATAAGCTATAATTTGCGTAAGCTTTGAACAAAGGCAGGATAGTTTCAACAATCTACATGCTAGGCTAAGCTAATGAACATCAGGCTAAAGCTTCATAAGACTTCAAACAAAGGTAAATCCCAAAATGTCAAACATGTTTTTTATTACTTTCTTTCCTGTCCTCAAAAAAGAGACTTCAGTGCTCATGTGAGAATGTTATTTCTGGCTGGCCTTTTCTA
This sequence comes from Pseudochaenichthys georgianus, assembly GCF_902827115.2. Taxonomy (NCBI): domain Eukaryota; kingdom Metazoa; phylum Chordata; class Actinopteri; order Perciformes; family Channichthyidae; genus Pseudochaenichthys; species Pseudochaenichthys georgianus. The sequence goes on along the minus strand of NC_047517.1, from coordinate 8,685,751 downwards.
CCAGTTTATCGGCTACAGCTGAAGCTAAAACCAAGCACCCCCGCCCCATGTTTTTCACTTCTCATCTCTTGTCCTGGCCTTTGATTTAAGTGTGTGTGCAAATGAAATAGACCGCGAGTTGGGTGATTTAAAATATTCCTCTATAGATATACGTATGTATTTCATGTAACTAGACTTTGGTAGCGTACTGTATATTCACTTCTGCTTCACGGGCGTTCTCTGGGTAGGTAAACACTGTCCGTCTCGTCATGTTGTGATCTCAAAATAGAAAAAAATGTGCTTTCTTCCCCACAAACATCCCACTACTTTTAAAATGTTTTTTTTTTTTTATAAGACATCTGTGCTTGGACACTGGTTCTATCTTGGCGAGGCTTTTGAGATTGTTGACTTGGTCTGAACTTTTTGCAGTATAACTGTGATTTGAAAACATGGAGCTTAATGCTGCTAATGCTTACTACTGCTTCAGAGTTTGTATTTCCCACCTTAATTTTTCCTTTTTTCTGTACTAATAAGCAAATCTTATTAAACGTAGTTGTATGATGCTGTGAAACTTTGTGGTCTTTGGCATGGCACTTGTCTTCTCTGTCCTCAAACCGTAGAAAGAGCTAACAGTACTAACTTGCATTGTGGCCATCCCAAACACAATGATCTGTCATTTCAGTATAAAGAGATCATTTTTCAGATGAAGACAAAGCAGCCAAAAATATCAGCTTCTGCCCAGTTGTTATAGAATAGATGTTCAAATGTTGTGGTATAAAGAAACCACTAAGACTGTAAGGTAATGGTGTACACTGAAATATTTTTACTGAGTTCTCTTTTAAAATTGTCTTTTTGATTCACAAATTCAGTAAGTAAACCAAAGTGGCTGACGGTTGATCAATTAACTTAATCGACACATATTTAGATAATTCATAAATCATGCCAGGAGTGCTCTTTTCAGCTTCTCAAATATGAAGTTTTCTATATATATTGTTGAATATGTTTGGGTTTTGTACATACATTTATTTTTATGGAAAAAAACCAAATGTGAAAACAAATTCTATATTCTCACTTTAACATTTAAAAAGCATAATCAAAGCAGACCCGTCAGTCACATGATTGGAGAAATAAAAACTCAGTTAAGGGACTGGACTCTCAACTCTTCAAAGAAATCAGGTAATATAAAATAAATCTTGAAAGACAGAAATATGTTTTTTTTTTGTGGATTAAAGGCGGGGTAGGTCATTGGAGAAACCAGCTCGCTATAATCCTTTACTTAAATAGTGTCCTTTGCAGTGTGTGGCTGTATACTGTAAAGCATGTTATGATCTTTAAATATGAATATGACCATTTATCTCATCAGTATCATTCTCATTGGATGTACAACTGCGCCATCAAGTGGCCATCACCATTCACATGCAGTAAAAAAAAACAAGCCATGTAGTTCAAAAGGTCTGTAGAATTTATTACAATTCCACGATCATAAACAAAAAGCAGCAGTTACAGAAATATGTACAAGTTTTTTTTAAAATACTGGTGACAGGTTTCAGGAAGTTTCCAGTTGTATCCTGGCCCCGCCCCCAGTGTCTGTAATGCTGCTTCAAGTGCCGTGCTGTCCCAGGTCATTTTCATTTGATGGATACAAACGTGTGTTTTGTATGACAGAGGCGTCGGAAGGGGATTCTGGTAATCGCAGTACTTTTTAAGACCTTGTGATGGGGGTGTGGGAGGGAGGGGCTGCTGGGTAATAATGTCTGAAGCCAATAACACTGTTTACTCTGGCAATGCGACGTGGGAGAAGGGGGATGAGTCACCTGGAGCAGCGACCTCACTGTACAGTGCTGCTGCTAACGGAGATGACTTCAACCAACAGCGTCCGTGCAGCCTGGATCATACCAATATATTCTCTAAAGAGGTCTTGTGGAAAATCTGGGCTTTCAACAAGGAATTACGGGATGTATGACCGTGATCAGAAACATCAGAATTATTATTCTTTTAATTTTACAAAAGCGCTTAAATACAAATTGAGTTCCTATTTTGGTTGAGTTTATTCATTGCTCTGGGGCATGTGTAACCATTAGCTATCAGTGACTTTGGGGGGGGGTCTCCTCGGCTCTGACCAGGTCCTGCTATGCCAGCAGACAGTGGGCGGGGCTACTGCAGGGAGGTCATGAAGCTGTCCAGGTTGTACTCTGTGTCGTACTGCTGCTGGTCCCACAGCTCCCCCAGCCCGTCCAGCACCGACTTCATGGAGTCCTTCCCTGAGGAGGAGGCCATCTGCTCCCCCCTCTCACCCTGAAACACAAGGCACAGAGCATCAGTCCTGAAAGTATTCTTCGATAACGCATAAAGTTCGCAGTTAGGGCTCGAGTGGTGGCCATTATTATAAAACAAAACACTTTAAGCAGTTTGTGTAACCCATGAAGGAAAGGAGCAGGGAGAAGAAAGTCTTATTTTACCTCAAAAAGAAATGGTCTGTCAATTAAAGCTGCTAACAACCTATACTTAGAGTAACATGAACAAAAACACAATCAAAACACAACATAACAATCCAATGCCAACTACAGAGATACACATCTGATTTAAGATGCTTAAAGTTACATTTATTTCCTATTGCTCATCCTCTGAATATAAAACTAATATGTTCTGGTAGTTTTCAGTTTTTCTCCATGCTCAACTAATGAAGTCTATGATTCAATTAAATATTTAAGTTTTAACCTGTTGAACCCCATTCCTGTTGTTCATGTCTCAGGCTCAAAAATGACATTTCCAGAACAAATGACCAGAACTCCACTTCTAAAAAGGGGAATATTAATAATCTTTTGTCTCAAAGTAATGATAAACCTGTTGTTGGATGTAGAAGAGTCAGAATCAATGTAGATGTTTATTATTTTAAAGAAAATTCAGATTGGTCGATTTTGGTGATTGACATCTCTTTTGAACCGTTAGAGCCAATAGAATCGAAGGGGAATTTCCACATACGCACAAACGTTAATACAAAAAAGTGGGGGCTTCGCGCATGCAGTTTTGCCCAGAGCGAACCTATCTCTCGCTCTGACATCTGGAAACGGAAAAGCAGGTTTATTGCTTATGGATGATCAGAAATCATTTCAAGGTGACCGACACATTGGATTAACCTTCAGCAGCGGTTTAATGCCATTGCCCCGGGGGGATTTCTGCTGCAGCGTAAAATAAAAAAAGAAGGTTTTATCTCACCTTGTCGAGGCTGAACAGGTTGAGCACCTGGTCGGTGCCCATGCTCTGCATGCAGGCGTTGTCCTGGGTGATGACAGTGCTGGCGATGCTCATCTTGAATTTCTGCAGACCCATGATCTTCTCCTCCAGTGTGCCCCGTGTGATCAGCCTGTACACGTTCACCACCCGTTTCTGCATCAAAACAAAAAGACACAAGGATGAAGGTTAACGGGGGGTGTTTACATGTGTCGGACAGCCCCCTCCCTGCCAGTATGATTTCACTTTGGACAGTCTGCATCACCGGTTTCAGACAAGATGACAAGTGTCACAAAACCTAAGGCTGCTCAGAGGACATATTTAATCATGCAATAAGGAAATTGATGAACAATCGCATTCCTTCATCAACTTCAAGAAATGATTGATAAGCCATAAAGACGACACCTGAGGCCTGTACGACGAATCCAGTTCAACAGACCCTGGATATGTTTGAGTTATCTGGCTTAACTAACCCAAAACCAACGTGATCTCGCCAAGCGGTCCACGACGCTGGTTATCAACTCGGTAACTCAAGCCGGGGTTTCTCCGTCCGGCTGAGTGCGCGTTCACATGAAAGGGGCGGGGTTAGCAACATTTGACCAATCACAAACATGGACAAGCGTACCGACAGCACAGCGTCATACTTCCTGAATGAAAAGTGAACTATAATATTAGACAAATATGAAGACGTTAAACTTTAAACATCCATGACTTAAACATTTGATCCAGGATCAAAGCCACATGGCTGCACCTGCAAGGTGAATACAGCTGGGAACAGAACAAGTGTTTGAATGCGTACATTAACAGGTTTATGATATCACTGCCCGTCTAAAACACGATCTGACTTTAATTACATTTTACTCGAGTGTTTCGTCAACTTAATGTGTTGCTTAAAATAATACTTCTGCATACAGTATGTGTTGCACGGCCAGATACGGCTCAGCTGACTCGGATAAGGAAATATATGATACATTATGATGTGATATGAACGATAATGGGACACATCGACGTCTGCACTCAGTGCCGCGGACTGTACGTAATGTTACTATGATCCGGTTTCTTATGTTGTGGCAGATATTTAAGTAAGCTTTCTTAACGCTAATGTTATAATAGTCAGATTGCTCTGAAGATGGAGGTGATATTCTATTCATTTTCACGTTCACAGTCGGTGATTTTTGCCGGCCGTCTTTCCTGCATCGGCAGTTTTTCTGTATTTCCTTTCTCCTGTAATATGACTTGATCGCTTGAAACTCCGCACACTGAGCTCTGATTGGTCAGCAGGCGGTGCTTTCACTGAGTTGATCTCTTATCCTGGAACCTAACCTGCTCCGGAGCAGGTTTGCCGTTCAGCATAAGTTACCATGGAGATCTAGCCCGGTAAGAAGAGAACCAGCGTCGTAGGACCGGAAACAGAGTTTACCCTGAAGTTAGTTCGCCTAGCAAAGATCCGGCTTCGTAGTACAGGCCTCTGGGCCCTGACAGTGTAAGTGTGTGAGTATCCTGCTGTGTGTACCTGTCCTATCCTATGGGCACGGTCCATGGCCTGCAGGTCCCTCATGGGGTTCCAGTCATGCTCCACAAACACCACCGTGTCTGCCCCCGTCAGGTTCAGACCCAGACCCCCAACATGGGTGGTCAGCAGCAGCACATCGATGGAGGGGTCATTGTTGAACCTGAGATCATAGAGAAGAAAGGGAAACACAATTCAGTTGATGTAGCCCAGCCCCTTCCCCGATTGAATACAAAAGTGTTAATCCTTCTGGTTTAGCACTAGCAGCATTGTGGAACATTTTATTTGGGGTCCTTCACAGCACACTGCGCCTATAGAGTGGTTTTACAGAACCACAGCCATCCTCTGTTAGTGACTGACGGGATGACATTTCAAAATGTCCAAAAATCGTATTCTTGTTGAGATAAAAAAGTTAACCTAAAGACAATTTCAATGCATTTCTCAGTGTGCTATTTAGCAAGTGAGTATTAGCCATATAGCTAAGTTATCTATCAAACAGGCTGGCTTATGAACATGAGCTATCTACCAAACTAGCTAGCTAATCATAGTGATCTACTTTACAAGCTAGCTGACGCTCAATATACATCTAACTAGTTAGCTACCGATCTGATAAGCTAGCTGTTGAATTTGAGCTTTCTAGTTAGCTATAGCTAAATTGGCAGCTCTTATAATTTGATTGATGAATGAATACCCTCTGGTTAGACGTGCCGTGTGGCCCGGTGTCTGCCGTTTGGGAAGTGAGAGTAACTATAAATACATTGTTGACGTGTGCTGGTTTTAAGCTGACAGAGAGCAGATTTTGCAGCTCCGTAGATCTCCGTAAACTCCCAAATATGTGTTATTTCTATAAACTAATTAGATATTGGTAAACTAAATTCTAAGTTTCTCATCTTAAAGGTGTAATGACCTAACAGCAGCTCATTCTAAAGCTTTAAAGCAGGTAAATGACGGGCGCTGACCTGGAGACGATGGAGTGGCGCTGGCCGGCCGGCACGCTGCCGTCCAGCCTCAGGTACGTGACGGAGGGCAGTTTGGGTTTCAGCAGGTCGTTCTCCACGATGTCCAGCATGCTCTTGAGCTGACAGAAGATAAGCACTCGATGCTGGGCCACCACCGCCTCAGTGCCCCCCTCCGATCCTCCACCCCCTCCGAGGCCACAGTCCAACAGCAGCTGGAGAACACAAAACACCCACCTTATTAGTTTATCTGGAGGATCCTTGACATCCTCCTAGATCAATCTTTTGTGTGTATATATATATATATATATATATATATATATTTACATTATCACTTGGAGTGTTTATTTTTGTATTATTATTTTAGATGTATTTATTATTAATATTTTTGTAATCTGTACACACGCCATCTATTGAATGCCCGAGGTATCTTAAAATGTTCCCCATTAACAGGAGGGGGGGCTTTCTTGGAGGTTTTCCTGGCACATTGCGACGGTTTAAGGACATAAGTAGTCGTATTCTGTAAAACACAAATGTGTAATTTTTGATATTGCGCTATAAAATAGAACAAGATCAAAATGATTATGATTACGGTTTATGTGAGACTTATTCCAAACTGACCCACACAAGCAGACAACAGGGTGTGGTGCGGATGGAAAAGACCTCCCAGCAAAGTACCTGTTTGAGAGCGGACAGTTTGGGTGCGTGCTGCAGGTCCCGCAGGTTGGAGTTCTGACCAATCAGCTGCTCCGAGATGCGCTTGTACTCCGGATGCTGCGGGGTTAACACCAGACTCGGGTGGTTGCACAGCTTCCGCAGATACTGCAGCGCCTGCAACACAAGTGGAAGGACGGGGACATATTACTGCATGGTCATAATAAGAAGCATTTTTAAGCGATAAGTAGACCGTAAGTATTCACAATAAATGCTTTAATTTTTAAACATTACCCATCTGCTTTTTAAAACATTTTTAAGAAGGAAGAAAAATCACTATACCTCAGAATGTGAACATGGAATCTCTTAACCAAAGTTTCAGAGCAGGTTAACGTTTGATGCCTGCACGAGATCACATCTTAAAGAAATGTGTACCTGGAAGACATGGCCAGTGGCCTTCAGTTTGGGCTTCTCCTCCTCTTCTGTGGAGGTGCTGGAGATGCTGTCCTCCACACTGGCCTTGGCCCGAGACTTTGCAAAGTCTTCATACAGCTGAACCTGCAGGGAGTGAGAGAGCATACCGCCTTGTTACTCCAGGTGGACGGAGCGAGAGGGCTCACTCAGCTTTCACCATCGAGTTCAACAGTTTGTATTTTCAATAGTTGATGTAGAAAATAGCCAACAGTACAAGTGTCACGTCTTGTTTCTGTTCCCGAGCACAGCACAGGGATGCAAACACAGGTATGGTGACAGCGTAATATACCACCTGACAAAGGCCTGTGCTATAATGCTTCAATGTTAAGTTAGAAATCAAGGGGTTTTATTATTATTTACAGCAGGGGTGGGGAACATCCTCCGAGGGCCGGACAACCTCTGCTTAACAAAACTAAAATCACAGCCCACTCATTTCACCTTTCTTTCATTCTGTGCAAAGAAAAAGCAACCTCTGAATCCAGATATCTCACCATGACTCGCGCACGCATGCACGTGCACGGTGTGGCATGACCACCAAAACAGAAAGATATGGACACAAGATGTGTGCAAATGTATTTAGTATCCATGTGAACATGAATTAAGTGGGGGGGGGCTTATGGGTACTGCAATATTTGATGTGTTGACTCTACTCTCAAGAGAAGACCTTGAAACAGGTATAACGTGACTATTATATGCCATTGGCAAGAACAATGCAACACTGAGGCAGTCAGACGATGTATTTTTATAGTAAGAGTCGGAGTCAATGGTGACCAATGGTAACTGGGGGGCAGGGTTACCTGTAGAGGACTTAAATTGCAGTAATAGTCCTGAATTATTTTAGGAGGCAGGTCCTGGAGGACGTCCTCCTTCATCCTCCTCAGAAGGAAGGGCAGCACCTGGCGATGCAGGGCCTCCATCGCCAGGACACCTGAGGGACAAACAGACATTCACCAGTTAACATTACTTCTTAAGTAACTGGTGCAGGAATGATTCCTAACACCCGGATAGTGTCGGCATGTTGGCACCGTTCCCTCGTCTTAATGTTTATTTCACATGTTTTTGTTAGACGCCTGAAATAAGGTCTGTGGTTAACACAAGACGAAGAGACTTTCATGCTTTGTTCTACAAACCATGAAAGTGTAGTCAGGGAGGCAAAGTCAGGGAGGCAAAGTCATCAGGTATGAAAAAGGTGGCAAGGACCCGACCCCTGACCCCCTGAAAGCAGCAGTGTCAATAATAACAGAAACGCGAAAGAGTCGCATCTAATAGAAATATATAAAAACATTTATTTTAATTGTGTAGCAGTCAGTTTATAATTCTGGCAGCACTGTTGAGCATTTTGAAAATGTATTTTCATGCCTCTGTGCAAGGCTTAGTCTTTCTATCTGTATAGCCACTGGTGTAACGAAGTTCATAAACTCAACAAGTACTATACGGGGGTACAATTTTGAGATACTTGTACTTTATTTAAGTATTTCAATGTTTTGCTACTTTGTACTTCTACTCCTCTACAGTTCAGAGGTACATGGTGTACTTCTACTACTCTACAGTTCAGAGGTACATGGTGTACTTCGACTCCACTACAGTTCAGAGGTACATGGTGTACTTCTACTACTCTACAGTTCAGAGGTACATGGTGTACTTCGACTCCACTACAGTTCAGAGGTTAGGTACATGGTGTACTTCTACTACTCTACAGTTCAGAGGTACATGGTGTACTTCTACTACTCTACAGTTCAGAGGTACATGGTGTACTTCTACTACTCTACAGTTCAGAGGTACATGGTGTACTTCTACTCCTCTACAGTTCAGAGGTACATGGGGTACTTCTACTCCTCTACAGTTCAGAGGTACATGGTGTACTTCTACTCCACTACAGTTCAGAGGTACGTGGTGTACTTCTACTCCACTACAGTTCAGAGGTACGTGGTGTACTTCTACTCCACTACACGTATTTAATACCTTTAGTTACTTCACAGATGTGGATGAATGATGTGAAATATAATCAAGTGTTAAATTAGACTTTAGTTCCACCTGGAGTAAATCCACCAGCTACCCTGCAGTATACAAAGCCATTACAACTAGCTGCACCTTCACCAGCTTTGAGAACACTTTCATGATCAATCTTTATAAAACATATCATATATATTATTCTGAAATGGACCAATCTGCACAACTACTACTTTTACTGTCGCTACTTTCACTATATTTTGATAATACTTTTGTACTTTTACTTGAGTAACATTTTGAATGCAGGACTTTTACTGTAACAGAGTATTCCTACACTCTGGTACTTCTACTTTTACTCAAGTACAAGATCTGAGTACTTCTACTTTTACTACAAGATCAGAGTACTTCTACTTTTACTCAAGTACAAGATCTGAGTACTTCTACTTTTACTCAAGTACAAGACCTGAGTACTTCTACTTATACTACAAGATCAGAGTACTTATACTTATACTCAAGTACAAGATCAGAGTACTTCTACTTTTACTCAAGTACAAGATCTGAGTACTTCTACTTTTACTCAAGTACAAGACCTGAGTACTTCTACTTATACTACAAGATCAGAGTACTTCCACTTCTACTAAAGTACAAGATCTGAGTACTTCTACTCGAGTACAAGATCTGAGTACTACTTTTACTTATCCGAGTACTTCTACTTTAACTCAAGTACAAGACCTGAGTACTTCTACTTTTACTCAAGTACAAGACCTGAGTACTTCTACTTTTACTCAAGTACAAGATCTAAGTACTTCTACTTTTACTCTAGCACAATATCTATACTTATACCACCTGTTTATAGCCTATGAAAAAAACTATTAGAAAACGAAGGCTAAAGCTAACGTTAGCAGATAGTGACAATGTATGCTAGCTAGCTAGCTAGCTCAACGATTCCTTAATGATATTGTGACAGAAAACATTTCAGTTCACATCCCGCTCTGCCGCTCTGCTCTGAACACATGAACGGCCCGTTCTAACAGCTGTTCACCAGCGGTGCAGTCTGTGCCACAGTGACTCCGCACAGTTAACGAACGCACCGTAGATAATCTAGCTGACCCTCATCCCGGAGCAGAGTTCAACCGACAGGCAGGAAGACTCGAGCACACAGCTCGCGCTTCATATATTAAAAAATAACACCATGCGCGTCATGATGGCACATAACAGCTGGCGACCGCAGATTATTTCAGCGATTAGATTAAATGTAAATTATATTTGACGCAATTTTAATTACATTACATTTCCATGACTTTTCCAAAACTTTGGGAAAAACATCGTTTTCCATGACTTTTCCAGGTTTTCAATGACCGTACGAACCCCGAAATATCCGTTGTTTTTGTTGACAGAACCCGTGTTATTTTCAACTCCAAACATACACCATCTCTGCACCACTCCATGTTCAGTTAGAAATGTCAAAGCACGACAACTGCAATATGTACATACCTGCCTCCTGTTCCCGCGAGGAGCTTTTGGCGTCGCGACTGGCCAGGATTGGTTTCCCGTAGCGAGCTGCAAACTGACGCTCTGTTCCGAGGAAGCCCGGCATGAGGAAGTCGAACAGTGACCAGAGCTCCAGGACATTGTTCTGAAGGCAGAGAGAGGTGAGAACACGCTCTGACCAACACAACGGGGAAAGGGTACAACAACAGTCTGATTCTTGCGACCTCACCTGAATTGGCGTTCCCGACAGGATGAGACGGAAGTTGGCAGCCAACTGCTTGATGGCTTTGGAAAGCTTCGTCTTGCCGTTCTTGATGACATGACCCTCATCGAGGATACAGTAGTTGAATTTGATATTTCTTAAAAAAAGAGTTCATGTTAATAACTGAGCGCTTGTCCAAAACACAAAGACCTTTGAGAAGAATAATAAATACTCACCTAAAAAAGTCAATGTCGTTCCGTACGACATCATAAGAGGCTATTATAAGATTGTGTTTTTTCACTTGGTGCTGCAACCTGGAAAATGAATGTTCGAGTAATTCAATGTGAGTTTGTCTACAAACAACTAGCGTATACATCAAAAATAAACTGTACAAAATGCTCATTTTAAAAAGGGTAAAATCTACAGGACATTCTCTGCACAGCAGAAAGTGTGACCAGGCTTTACCTCATCCGCTCTGTAGGAGGCCCGGTGTAGTGCAGTGGGTGGAGGTATTCTTTGGAGCAGAATTTGCCCACTTCGTCCACCCAGTGGCCCGTCAGCGTGGGAGGACACACCACCAGAGAGGGCATGGGGCTGCTGTCTGCTGCTTTCGTCTTGGCATATTCCTGTGCCCTGAATGAACATCAAACACAGGGAAGGCTGAGTACAGTCTACTTCCAATGCACACCAAAGCAATTCAAACAGAAAACACCGTTAGAATGCAGCAAAGAAAATTGCTGGTGAAACTTTCAAACCACTGTCTATTGTTTAATAACACAGTATGTGGAAGCTTATTGTGGTCATAGAGGATTAGCATATTATAATCTTTAATGAGACATTTCATTTCACACAGCGTTCTTACACCTTTTCCAAAGTCAAACTCAAGCACTTTTCCAGCTTTTCAAGCATCTTACAGCTGTTGTAAATTACATATTTATATACACGTACTCAAATGATTATTTCCCTACCTCACATTAAATCAGATGTTCTTTATGCTACAAACAACCAAATGTGTGTTTCGTGATAGCATTCGACACGAGGATGAAAAATTAAAGAAAATAAAACTAAGTTTAATATTTCAAAATGAGTGATCTGTACGTAGACTGGGCCTCCCATATAACCTGCTGAGCCAATATACAACAATCAGCCAAATAACTTTTCAATACATTATTGATTACTATTGTTGAGGTACTTTTAGGTTGGCAGTGAACATAAGTCAGAGGTACATAGTGTACTTTTACTCCACTACATGTATTTAATACCTTTAGTTACTTCACAGATGTGGATGAATGATGTGAAATATAACCAAGTGTTGAATCAGACTTTAGTTCCACCTGGAGTAAATCCACCAGCTACCCTGCAGTCTACAAAGTACTTCAGACTAGCTGCACCTTCACTGGCTTTGAGAACACTTTCATGATCAATCTTTATAAAACATATCAGATATATTATTCTGAAATGGACCAATCTGCACAACGACTACTTTTACTGTCGCTACTTTAACTATATTTTGATGATAATACTTTTCTACTTTCACTTGAGGAACATTTTGAATGCAGGACTTTTACTGTAACTGTGAAGGAAATATTTAATGCGATCTGTGCATGGGAAACTGTTGGTATTTTCCCTATGTGTCCCGTTTGTAGTTTACACAGGGCACAGGTCAAAAGGTCCTGCCTCCCTGAGGGGGAGTGTGACCAAATGCACAGATGGTTGTTAATGGATCAGTCCTTGGTCTCAACATGTGTTGCATCGATTAGGATGAAAAGGGCGCAAACAGAGGCTCCTCCTTGATTATCTGTGTAGATTTGCGCTGTGTTTCTGTGTAATCTTCAGTGTTGGCTGGGGAATCACATGATGAAGTCGTGTGAGAACCCTGCCAATGCTCCCGGCCGTGGCTCTCAATAAACTCAGGTGTTTGATATAAAGCGGACTCCAGCTTCCAGTTCTTCCATCAACATTGCTGAGCAGAAGTTTCTCTCACAGTAACAGAGTATTCCTACACTCTGGTACTTCTACTTTTACTAAGTACAAGATCTGAGTACTTATCCACCTCTGGTAGTGTATTAGTCTAAATTGTAGCCACAAAATCACAGAGCTGCATACAAATAGACTCACAATGGTAACGAGTGAAAAATAATATTTACAAATGTGTAAATGATTTTAGGTCATTGTGACGACTCAAAGCACCTGACTTATACATCTTCAAAGGAAGACTGTGTTCATTCTGCAATTACATGGGATTAAAGCAAAATGTAGTTTTACTTGTATAATACTTCAATTTTATATAAAAGACAGTTTGTTTTTATCCGTTTTCAAATAAACAAAGTGTTGGCTTTCAGAATATTAAACTTGTTTCGGCAAATTCAGATGATAAATACAACTTTGAAGCTTCGGCATAATTACAAGCAGAGAACGGAGTAATGTAACGTCACAGCAGGCAGAACAACAGCCGGTGTTTCTTGTGAGTGTTTCCCCGGGACACAAACGCAATAAACACAAACGCAAAAATACACAAACACACTCGCGAGCTTCCCCCAGACCAGTAATACAAACGAAAATGTGTCTTCGGGTCAATGCGACTGATTTCGAAAGAGCAAGTCACATTTGGTTTAGGCACGAAACATACAGTAGAAATACATTGCTTTCAAAATCGCTCTGTGTCGAATCAATAGATTATATTTCGTGACTATAACACGAAATGCCGTGAGAGCTCCATGGCGACTGTAACGCACATAACATAGGTACGCTCCTCTGAAATGTTTGTCCCCTGCAATTATTATTATCCCTCAATCGAGTTCGCTATTCAGCTAGCTAACGTTAGCTTAAACAAACGTAACATGCAACGTTAGCCTAATCTACTACGGCGTACTTTTCATGTGGCTCGTCAGCGCAGACTCTCGCATCGTTATGTTGCAAACTTTGCAGGAGGCTACTCGTGGGCTTGACCCTAGTCTTAGCCATGGCTTGTATTTGTCTTCTGCTAGCTAACGCTCGTTGAAACGGCAACCTCCTCTCCAGGGTTGGGTTGTAACGGAATACATGTAACGGCGTTACGTAATCAGAATACAAAAATCAAGTAACTGTATTCAGCTCGCGTTACATTTGAAAAACGAGTAATCTGATTACAGTTACTTTCGTAAACCTGAAGTGAATACATTTTGGATTACTTATTGGAATTATTGGTGGAAAGATTTCCTCTCAACATTTAATATTCATTACTAAAGGTACAGCGGAATCATCACAGCGCACAAAACCTATTACCGCCGCAGATGGGCCAAAAAAGCGTTTGAAAAAAAAATCGCGGGTCTGCTCAGTGAAACAATAACAACGAAACATGGAGGAACACAAGTCTGCGTTTAAATCGCGTGTGTGTATATAGAGGTGTGTGTGGTTAAAACACATCAGCCTGCGGTCGCTCTTTAGCCTTACTAATGATTATTTCTGAAGGTAAACACAGTGAAGGCGGTGCGAAAGGCACTGCGAGCTCGTCTTCTCAGAGGCCGAGTTAACCCTCCCGCTGCCTCCTGGCGCTGCAGAGATGTCATGAAGTGAAGCAGGTTTTCCTTCTGTAAAACAGCTGCGGGCAGCAGATACCGTGAGAGTCACAGACAGGAATTCATAGATCAAGGCAGACTGGTGCACACACTCTCCTCTCCTGTTTTGCCGATCAGGTGCTTAAACAAATATAGCTCTTCACCCCTGGCCAGGGGCGGCGGGTGCTGTAGGCTAGGGAAGGCTAAACCTTCCCAAATATTTGTGTCACTGCATCCTGGTAAAATAAAAATATAATGTTTGTGTCTTTGACATTAGCGCTGCTATGCAGCCACCTGTGCCCTGTACTACGACGCCAGTTCAAACCCTGGATATGTTTGAGTTATCTAAACTAACCCTAACAAACGAGATCTCGACGCTGGTTAATATCAACTCGGTAAATCAAGTTAGGGCTTCTCTCACCAGCTGAGAGCGCGTTCACGTGAAAGGGGTGGGGTTAGCAACATTTGACCAATCACAAACAGGGACAAGTGTACTGACAGCGCAGCGTCATACTTCATTAATGAAAAGTAAACTAATATTAGACAAATATGAACTTTAAAGTTCATATTTGTCTAATATTAGTCATCCATGACTTAAACATAATAATCCAGGATACAAGCCACCTGCAAGGTGAATACAGAACAACTGGTTACAAAATAAATAAACTACCGAGTGTTTGAAAGCGTAACAGGTTTATGATATCACTGCCCCATCTAAGACACGAGTGGATCTGACTTTAATTACATTTGAGTCGAGTGTTTCGTCAACCTAATGTGTTGCTTAAAATAATGCTTCTGCATACAGTATGTGATGTGACACTGACGGCCCGTCTACACTACAGCGTCGAAAGCTCCAATCTGCCCATTCACTTTCAATGGGGTGACGTCACGTAGCCGCGCTTTTTCGCCGAACTGAATTGTGGGTAGCAGAGCGGTCCGTCTCAGGCGACAGAAGTTGAACAATGTTCAACTTCTGTCGCCTGAGACGCCGGAGTAGCCAGCCCCAGCCAATCAAATCCCGTTTCCCAAAATCTGACAGCTGAAGCGCTAGCCAATCAAACCGCGTCTAAGCTGGGAGAGATATCCCGCCGTTCATTTCTATATTTCAAAAAATGTCGGAGGAGAAACTAACTATCATCGTAGCAAATCACCCGGTTTTGTATGACCCTCTTCATCTACCGGGATACAAACCGGAGGAACCAGGCATGGAGGGAGGTGGCAGAGACAGTGGGGGAAACTGGTAGGTTTTCACCTGTTTGGGGAGTTTATATATATATTGCTCGCATAAAATCCCCGGGTTTTTTTGCTTTGTATGTCGGGGGCGGGAGATTCATGTGATTGGTTGTTGGTCGTGTTGCTCGAATAAAATCCCCAAGCTTCAGACACGCCCAGCTCCAAGCTATTTTTGAAGCTGTAGTGTGGACGCTCCGTGAGTGTTGCACGGCCAGATACGGCTCAGCTGACTCAGATAAGGAAATATATGATATTATATGATCGATGATCTGATTGAATGTGATATGAATGATAAGTGCGACACGTCGGCGTCTTCTCTGCAGTTTAAACTGCATTTCCTTTATCCTGTAATATGACTTGATAGATTTAAACTCCGCACACTGAGCTCTGATTTTTCAGCAGGCGGTGCTTTCACTGAGTTGATCTCTTTTCTATAGACGCCGGAGGCGGGCAGCGTCAGGTAAAAAAAAGTGATTTATAGCCTTCCCAAACCTGAGCCTCACGCGCCGCCTATGCCCCTGGCCGAAATGTCCTTAAAATGAAGTCCGAGTTCGACATTTTAATTCATGTCCTGCCAACACTGGCAGGACAGAAGGCGACACGCCCGTTCTAAGCCGTGTCCCTCACGCCTCACATCCCAAACTGCATCCCCACAAAGTTTATTATGTTACATCGTTTCAGATGTGATGTTTCAGTTGTGCTCTTGATAAGCCATTAAAACAGTAAAACACGTTCAGTTTCCTTTTGCTTTTTGTGTCTCCTGTTCACCAAAACATACCCATCTGTGATGGAAAAAGAAAGTAATCCAAAAGTAATCTAAAAGTAATCTGATTACGTTTTTTTAAAGACACGTAACTGTAACTGTATTCGGATTACTTTCAGAGCCATGTAATCAGTAATCAGTAACTGATTACATTTACAAAGTAACCCTCCCAACCCTGCTCCTGGCATACTGTCATCTATCTCTCATCAGAATGCCCAGGTCACACGTAACCCAAACACTTGCAGGTGGCGCGCATAGCGCGGGAAGGTGCAGCGGAGCCGTTTTATGTAGAAGCGAAGCAATTCTTTTCTTTTAATCTAAAAAGCGAACTATTCAGTCAGACAGCAATTTATTGTAAAAGTAAAGCATTTTCATTTTCAAGCACTTTATCTCAATTTCAAGCACCATTCCCAAAATTCAAGCACTTTCCCAACCTTGAAAACACCACGTCACATTTCAAGCATTTTCAAGGATTTCAAGCACCCGTACGAACCCTGTTCACATTATCTCTTATATAGTACACAGTGGTACATATAGATGGCAAGATGTATCATGACCTCTACTATTATGTAGAAATGTGGATTATGTCTGCGTAGACAACACTATTAACATTAAAGGTGGGGTATGTAATTCACTTCAGAAACACTTAGTTATATTCCATGGAATGCTCTCAACATCCCGATAGCAATGAATATCTTAAATGCTTTGACAATAAATGCATAAAAAATGTCATCTGTGGAAGCCGTGGCGCTGTAAAAAGCACGACCAATCATCTGAGCCGGCCCGGCTAAAATAACTGGATGGCCTACCTGCCTGTCAGCCTTCCACCTGGGCACAAACTTATCTCGTGCCCTCATTGGTCATGTGCGCGTTCGTGTGCGTTGGAGGAGGGGCTCTGTAAGGAAGTGGCAGATTTTTTCCGGCTATGTATTTTCAATTCTAGCGCACTTGAGCTGGTTTCTCCAAAATGACCTACCCCACCTTTAACTTAGAAAAAAGAAATCATTAATGACCTCATATTTGGTAGTTAAATCCTCAAGGCAATATAGTTGCAGTAGTAGTGTGTGGTGAGAACAGTATTTGTTTGCGTAATAATCAGCAGCGAACCGCTTCAACACGTGTATTTTGGTTTATTCACGGCATTCATTTTGTTATTCTACAGCAGGGGTTTGCTATGGGCTCAGAACAGTCTCATAATACACACAGAAGGATTCACACGTGTTTTTCAATGCACACAAATGTGTTCCGTTTCATATACATGTAAATAAAATCCAATTACAGAAAAAAGTTTTACATATGTATTTTTGATCCTCACATATTTGTTTTCCGTTTAAAACCTCTGCACCTGCAAACACAAACCGCTTTCTGTGCACGGATCGCTGTGCATTCGTGTGTGGGTTTTTTGAGACTCCCCTGACGGTCAGCCGATTCGTACTTGTAATTGTTTCTATCTATAGCCAATCAGATGTCTCCTTCATTCTAAGCCAATCACATGAGCGCGCCCCCACGAGGGTATGATTTCTTACGTTCATGACGTAGCGCTTCAAGCGATTGGAGATTTCAATAAATTAAATGTATATAAAAAATGAATAACGAAATTGAAACCCGAATAGTACCCCAAAGAACGAATATTCGGATATACGGGTACAGCCCTAGTGGATACCTGAGGTAGTTGTCTCCTGCCAGGATGCAGATGGACTGCAGCGTCTTGCCGAGGCCCATGTCGTCACACAGGATCCCGTGCAGCTTGTATTTGTTCAGGAAGGACAGCCAGTTCACTCCGTCCTGCAAGATGACAAGCACCCACACTGAGATCAGTCCACCAATATCAACATTAAGGAATCTTATTCAGTGTATTTGTCAGTTAAAAAAATATGCTATAATTCCTCTAGAACACCTACTAGTAAAAAGGGAAAAGGCTCTGGTTAGCCTTAACGCTAGCAACATTAAGCTATACACTAAAGAAAAATATATATATCTACTTATTTCAGTTTTCTTATTATAATATAAACACTTCATACAGACCATTAAGTTATTGAATAGCCATAAAACATGCCAAATTATTATATAAAATATTTTATGAATGGCACTATATGGTGATAGGAGAAAGTGGCTATATTATATTACTATTATTATAGTCATGGGCTCGTCTCGGCAGAGCTGCCTTAACCTGTTAAGCCCTGAGCCTGTTTTTCAGGACTCAGGCTTGAAAATGACAGATTTTTTTTATTTTAAAGTAAATTCAGATTGAACATAGTAAATAAATAAATGTAAATTATAGTGTCCGTCCAAAATAAAACCATTACTTATAGTGAAAACCACCCTTGAATGATGGGATAGCATACTAAAAGCTTTAGAAATCCAAATTATAACATAATAAGTACCCTGTATCATGATTGATGCAAAACATGTGACATTTGACATTTTTAGAAAAAAATTAACCAACTTCTGGGGTCATTTGGGTGGATTTTCAATATCTCTGGCCCTCACTCGGTCGATTTTGATGATTGATACCTCTTTTAAACGGTTAGAATCGAGGGGAAGTTCCTAAAATCCATCTAAACATTACCCATTGGTGAATGAGTGATGCGTAACCAGAATGCCCAAAACCGGAAGCTGTCATACACTCTGGTAGCTATCATAGCAGCTATGAAAACTCCATTATTGACATAAATATGAAGATGGATTATCAGTAATAATTTCAGACACATTGGATTAACCCAGTGGTTCTCAAGCTTTTTCTGTCAGGCCCCCCCTTTGGAGAAAAAAAAAAGTCGGGGCCCCCCCAACACAAATAGTCACGTAATGGGCCAAGTTAACATTTATTAAATACATCAATATGAACGTGAGCATTCTTTCAAAAAAAATCACTTTGCTAGAACAGTGATAATAAAACAATGCTCCATAAGTCTGTGTGGTCAAAAAAATAAATACATAATACAATTGTGCAATCCCTTTGGCAAAGTATTGCAACTTATTGTTCTAGCACTTTGCAATCTGTGCAAAAAAATGAAAAGAAAGAAAATGCTGATATTTGGCAGAAAAGTGTGTCTTATCACAGCGTTAGTGGCTGCAATGAGCCCCCACAACGGACTTGCAGGCTCAGTGGCAGCGCCAGAGATTTATTTTGGGGGTGCTGTGTAGTGTTAATTTCGTCAGCTATTTCTTAATTTAGTTTTAGTCTTAGTCCTTTGTTAAATTTCCTTTTTATTTTTAGTCATATTTAGTCACCTTCATCCCGTTTCTATTTAGTCAAGTTTTAGTCGATTAAAAGTTTGAGCATTTTAGTCTTATTTTAGTCGACTAAAACAGTAACTATTTTAGTCAAGATTTAATCGACTAAAATAGTCATTTTTAGTTGTATACACTGTTGGAAAGAGGAGATTCCTAGATGTCTAATGATATCAGGATTGTTTTTGTACACCAAACATTAAGCAAAATATGTCGCATTATATAATGACTGTCACCGAGTCATCATTCGTCAGTTTGAGAAAAAGGCCTTCAAAGTTTCCTCTTCTCTGGAATCCATCGATCTGATTGATTATTAGCGGAGCAAATTATCAAAGAAGTACGGAGGAAAGATATTTTGGTTTGGATTACTGGTCTGGGGGAAGCTTGCGAGTGTGTGAGTGTGTGTAAGAGTTCCCGTTAATCGGTAATTACCGGACTATGACAGGTAAAATATGCTGAAGACCGGCAAATCTAAATCTCTCCGGTCAAAGTGTCCGGTCAACCGCATCAGTTGCGCAACTTGCGCCACTTATGTGACAGACAAGAGAGTATGTGACAGACAAGAATAGTCAACTCTAATGTCTAACACTTAATGTGGAGAAGGAGATGTCCTGTATGGGTTGATTGTGCGTTGATCTGTTGGTAATGCCTCGGGGTTCCGGTGGGCATGTAAACTGATGCATAATGCTGCGCTATACTTTGTGGCCTCACCCGGTTGCATAGCGACGCTTATTGTTTAGGTGTCTTTTAATAAGCAGGTAGTCATATCATTAGCTAGAACTAGCTGGATCTGATCGATATGGACACAAACGCGAGTGAAGTCTAATCTGACGGGAGAGAGAGATCAGCTGCTGCTGACGAGTCGACATGCAGCTCTGCATGATCACATGCAGCGTTGAGCGGAACAAAAACACACTTCAGGTTAGAATATCACACGTAGCTATTTGAATTACCTCTCAAACTACCTAAACTAGTTATAGATATGTTTAGTTTGACTGTCGGGTCACTCCAGAGATGGGGACTCGAGTCTGCGACTCGGACTCGAGTCGCACACACAGAGACTTCAGACTTGACTTGGACTCGTGACCAAAAGACTTCAGACTCGACTTGGACTCGTGTGTTGGGACTCGTGAACAATCATTGTGTTTTCTATTGTTGGCGTATTAAAGGTGGGGTAGGTACATTTGAGAGAAACCGGCTCGAGATCGCTAGAATTTGAAAATACACAACCGGAGCTAATCTGCTAGAGGCTGCTACTTCCTTATAGAGCCCGCCTCCTCCAACACACACGAACGCGCACATGACCAATGAGGGCACGAGATCAGTTTGTGCCCAGATGGAAGGCTGACAGGCAGGTAGGCCATCCAGTTATTTTAGCCGGGCTCATTACGCAGACGTGCGCGCCTCTGTTACTACCTCGTAGTAACACAATGGCGACCGGCGGCACACCTGCGGCTGTACCGCTTGTAATTAGGTTCAACTACAAACACTTCGAACAAAACGCCGGCGGCACCAACAAAAGGAGCGCACACTGCAAAGTCTGCAATATCAAAATCAAGGATGCTGGCGCAACAACGTCCAATTTCATCAGGCACTTGAAAACCCACCCGGAGAGGTCAGTCACATTAACGCATATGGACGGTTAGCAAACATGTTTAGCTCAGCATCAGCTGTGTAATGTTCACTTAGCTTGCTGCTAGCTTTGTATTTGTGATACTGATTTCTGAAGTGTTTTGCTTATAAGTTGTTTGCATTTAGCTAAAGTGTGATGTTTTTCCTCATATTGCATTGCAATAGCCTGTTTAAAGTGATCATATAACAAACAACTAATCAGTACTGATACTGTATGCTAATAGATATAGGAGTGATAACACAGTACATGCTTTGAATTGCTTAGATATAGCGTGCAGTATTCTTATCAGACTGGATAGCAGCAGACAATAGAAGGCTTATTACAACCAGAAGAGACATGAGACTTTTATTTTTTTTAGAGACTTGAGACTTGGACTCGTGACCAAAGACTTGAGACTTGATCAAGTCTCACCCCACAAAGACTTGAGACTTGACTTGGACTTGCAAAAAAAGACTTGTGAACATCTCTGGGTCACTCATTACTGGATCCGCGAGCTGCATGATACTGATGGGCTGTCAGGAGAGGGAGAGAGTGCTCCGTTTATTATCGAATCATATCAATTTGTTTGAAAGCACAATAAACAAAGACCTTTGACCGGCACTTTTCAAATGTTGTCCGGAAGATTTCAACTTTAACGGACATGTTGACCGCCGAAAAAATATTCTAACGGGAACTCTGGTGTGTATGTTTGTGTATTTTTGCGTTTGTGTTTGTTTCGGGGGGAAAACACTCACGAGAAACACCGGCTGTTGTTCTGCCTGCTGTGACGTCAAGTTACTCCGTTCTCCGCTTGTAATTATGCCGAAGCTTCAAAGTTGTATTTATTATCTGAATTTGCCGAAACAAGTTTAATATTCTGAAAGCCAAGACTTTGTTTAATTGAAATCAGATGAAAATAAATTGTAACGTTTATCGTGTGATTTTGGAAATAAAAGTTTCATATTCTGAAAGTCAAGACTTTGTTTGTTTGAAATCAAACAAAACACCCGAACCTCGGAAACAATTTTTTACGCAAATCCACGTTTATTTTCAAATGAGCCGTTGTGACTTCGACTGATTTCGATAGAGCGGGTCACAAATGTATCTTGTCAAATTAGCAATTTTTTTGCAGTGTCTATTTTTTTGCATTGCCAGCATATAGCATTTAAAGTGGACACACACCTGCTGGTACTTCCTGAGCTCAGCCTTTATGGGCACCGGGATCTTGTAGTTCTCCAATTTTCTGCCATCTAGTAGTTGCTCCAGGAAGTCGCGCTCTCTGGCCTTCTGGCGGATCAGGTCAGCAGACATGGCGGGGGGGTCGGGTATACCGGACTGTGGACAACAGGGAGAGGAAAAAAAAAAAACTTAAAATGGAAAAACCAGGATAATGACAATATGTTTAAATGTATTAGAGATTGAAAGTGATTTCATTTTTTGCAGAGTGCTTTCCAGTTGAGTGCTCCTACCTCCAGGGGCAGCAGGCGGATGAGTGTAGCAAAGCACTGTGTGGCCATGAATCGAATGCTGTCACTGGGATCACTCATACGACCCAGCACGGGCACTACGAGAAGCACAATGTACGGAACAATGTCCACATCCAGCTGCTCCATCACACCTGGGGAGACGCTAGTCAAGGACAGTACTGTAGAAAGATAATGCTACAAGGTCCATGCTAATCCGTGTACACTTCCACACACACTGTTCGAACTAAACATTTGTTATAAAATAGCATAAATCTGTTATGCTATACATGAATATTGTGCTAGCTCAATCAATAGTGAGTTTGTTGTGTGAAGGATACAGGCTAAAGCTTCGATGGCGCCCTCCTGTTTGGTGCAGTCTTCGATAGCAGCGAGCCAGGGGAGCACACACTCCAGGAACCCATTCATGGTCTCCAGCATGGCTATCTTACTGAGCACGCCGACACCGCGCGCTGCCATGTGACGTACCGCTGTGTACGGGTGCTGCAGGCAGGTGAACAGATGGGGCAAGTGCTCCAGTAGCTAGAGGGGGGGGGGAGACAGTCCATTTTTTTGCATTAAACACATTTTTAGGATGCATCATAACTTCAATCCCTTATTCCAACAATATCAACCAATTCAATCTTAATATTCTGAAATTACAATATTAATTAATGCCAAGGGAAAAAGGCAGAAGATGTTGGTATAAAAGCCCAGCAGAGCAGCCTTACCAAAGGCCTGAGTTCAGCAGCCATGGCCCCCGCCATGACTTCTAGCACCTGTAGCGAGTTGACCAGTTCCTGAGCGGCAGCGTCCCCCCTCTCCAGCTGGATCTGCCTGTCTAAACACGGAAACAAAGATTCACATTGTTGAAAGCAAACCTCCTAAACTACATAGTCCTGAAAGATAATAAATTGTGAAATTAATTTGATATACATATATAATCCAACCTTGGAACCATGGCATTGTTCAAAAGCTCGGTTATCATCTTTAAGATCCTACCATTATTTACTAGGGCAGCCTCATGCTGTACTGCAAAATACTTCAGTACACATGCGCACAAAGATTACTGGATCTTAAATCAAGTGAAAAGTAGGGTCATTTTTGTCATAGACTTCTTTTCAATTCAATTCAAAACCTTTATTTATCCAGGTAAAATCCCACTGAGATCAATGATCTCTTTTTCAGGGAGACCTGCAGCAGTAGGTTCCACAAGAAGACATAAAAACATAAACAACAGAACAACAAAAGGACATCATACAGCAACATGTACAGGGATTACAATTTACATATCTATCCACATGTACAGGTACCAACAGCATCTGATTGAGTAGCATCCAACCGAGCTTTAAAAACATGTAGTGGTACTAGCTTGGTAATTTTCCAATCTGTTTGCAGACTGTTCCATGTTAGTGGAGCTGCACATCTGAAAGCTTTCTTCCCTAAGACAGTCCTAGCACTTGGCACATTTAATAAAACCACAGAATGCGATCTCAGGCAATAAGTACTTTCAATTCGCAGAGAGATCAGGGAGCAGATATAAGATGGTAGTTTATCCAACATGGCTTTGTAAAAGAAAAAGTACCAGTGACTGAGCCTCCGTACAGTAAGTGATGGCAAAACCGCCTTGGTATACAGGGTACAGTGATGCGTAAGTGCTTTACAATTTGTCAAAAATCTCAGTGCACTGTGATAGGCAGCATCTAACTTGCTCAGGTAATTGGCAGGTGCATTCATATATAACAAATCACCATAGTCCAGCACAGGTAAAAAGGTCAGAGCCTTTTCCTGGCCTCAAGCGAGAAACAGGACTTATTTCTGTAAAAGAAACCTAGCCTAACCCTCAGATTTTTAACCAGGTTATTTACATGAAATGTAACAGTGAGACAATCATCAAGCCAGATACCCAAGTATTTGTAACAGGTAACCACTTCAAGTTGTATTCCTTGCGTAGTTACAATATCCAAAGCAGTCTCCGGTGTATTTTTAGCTTTAGCTTTAGAAAAGAGCATTACCTTGGTTTTATCCACATTTAAAAGAAGCTTAAGCTCAGAGAGCTGAGCCTGAATAATGTTAAAAACAGCCTGTAATTTAACAACAGCCTCGTTAATCGAGGGACCTGCACAGTACATAACGGTATCGTCCGCATACAAATGTAAGGTTGCTCCTTCGACATTTTCACCTAAACTATTAATATAGATGGAGAATAATAGCGGACCTAAAACTGAACCTTGTGGTACACCATTAGTGATGTTTAACCACTCAGCCCATCAAAGTGAACACATTGGGACCTTTCAGAGAGGTAGTTCACAAACCACCCACTGAAAGGCTGGATATGCCAATACTGACCAGCCTCTGCTTCAAAATGCAATGATCGACGGTATCAAAAGCTTTGGATAGGTCAACAAATAGAGCTGCACAACTCTGCTTATTATCTAAAATACTCGCCACATCATTCACCACTTTCATTGTGGCAGTGATGGTGCTATGTTGCTTTCTGAATCCTGACTGATGTTTAGACGATGTCATTTGTACATAAAAACTCCTTTACTTGTTCACTCACTAGGCGTTCAAGAACCTTAGCCAGAACTGACCATTTAGAGATGGGTCTATAATTGTTTAATAAGGTGGCCTCCCCTCCTTTTAGTAGTGGCAGGACATAAGCTGACTTCCATACTTTTGGGATTTTGTTCGTGCTGAGAGAGAGGTTAAAAATAGTAGTAAGAGGTGGAGCAATAAAATCTGCAGCTATCTTTAAAAAGAAAGGTTCTACGTTGCCCGGACCAGCCGGCTTTTTAGGATCTAGCTTGGTTAATACTTCACGAACAACATCAACAGTAAAAGGAGTAAAACTGAAAGGGTTTTCCAGACCACATTGTTCTGAGTCACCGACTGTGGTGTTCACAGAAGCAGAATTAGAAACAGAATGATACAGAGAGCCACAGGACACAACATGCTCATTAAAACAATTTAACATGGTAGCCCTATCCGATATAGTGCCAGATGCTGCATTCTTTGCAATCAGATTTTTGAGTAGTAGATGGCAGTGACAGATTGTAGGTTTATTGCATTTATGCAGGGGCTTCACTTTGCCTGAGGTTGCCACTAAGCTCTAAATAATTCAACTGAATTTAGCATTTCATTTTTTTTAAAGAAAGCTTTTGCTAATTATTTTTCAAAGACTCAAGACACTCTAGGGTTATATTGTGATGGGCACAAAAGCTACAGCATAAACGTTGGCAATGAAAATTCAAGTCTCAGTGAGAGCCAGCAGTGCAACACAATATATTTAAGACCTTAAAATAGAGCAACAAAAAATATCAATAATGCAAGTTATACAATGGTGCAAGTAAACCATGTACATGTAAGATAGAATAATATAATGTAACATTTTAAAATGTACAGTAGAATAAACTGTATACTGTCCAGTGTTTCCCCTAGGTTTACTGCTTTGAGGGGGTGCTGCCTGCGGGAGCAGAGAGGGGAGCTGTGGATTATTGTTATTGATTAATGCATCAGTGTTTCTTAGGGTCAAACACACTAAACTCACAACTTAAAATGAAAGCGTTTAGTTTATTTAATAAAAGAGCACATGTTCAATGTGAAAAGTGACAGTAGATATAGATTAGTTGCAATTTGGTGCTATATATATATATATATATATATAAAAAAAATTATATATATATATTTTTTAAAACACCTTGAATGTCAGGGGGGGCGCGGGGCTCCGTTGGCGGGGTGCAGCGCTCCTCCAAGACAATGGTAGGGGAAACACTGCTGTCATTATATACAATACCTATCTAAATAAAAACGTATCAACAAAATCGACAAACCTATGTGTTGTTTTTCAGTCACTGCTGTCCTCAGTGGTCCCACGGTGTTCTCCCATAGGTACGGCAGAGACTTGGTGAAGTTTGAGCCAAAGTGCCTGGCAACAGTTGTCAGGGAGAACTCCGCCCCTCGTCTCTGAATGAGTAACGGCTTCTTGCTCTAAAAAAAGGGAACATCCAGACATACATTTAGGGAACAGGATGCGTTTACCCTTTTTCTATATTTAAGGGGAAGTGTTCTTCTGTACCTCATCGTTATCAGAGCTGATGGTGCTGCCAGGAGGAAGCTCCGTAGTGGGGATCTTTGGGGCTTTAGGGGTCGGCCCCCTCTTACTGGTGATGGCAAACGCTGCCCTTTGGTGGCGGTACAGGGTGATGATGCCTCGGGTTTTGTTGACCATGTGATGCGTGCAGTCCAACCCACTGCCTGCTGGCATGAAAATAAGGAGAGAGAAATGTTATCAATATCAGCAGTAAGCACTAGTTCAGTGTCGACACGATTATTGATCGTATTATTTTTATTTGACAAACAAAAAAAGCAAAGACAATATGTCGAGCAGTGTTTCTCAACCTGTGGTACGCGTAGAAATCTGAAATAAATAATTGTTCTTTCTTAAAAAATAAATCATACTATCAAAATACTACAACGATAATTGAAACTGTGGTTTAAATAAGTTCTATAGGCTTATTAATAGGCTATTGTTTTTAGATTTAGAAACGAAAACATTTATTTTATCTATTTATGGCGTTGCTAATGACGACCATACTACCCGCTAACGATTAGCGAACATTGCAAGCAAGCTAAAGAAAGCGGAATTATGGTAAAAACGTGGCTCAAAACGGGAGGTGTGCAGTGATGACAGAATAACAACTGGTGATTTCTAGAATTGTGTGAGTAACATTCTGTTTTTAGACTTCTCTGTTTCAGTGTGTGTACTCTGTATAAATGCTCTGTAGTTGATCTGATTGAAATTGTGATTTTAATCTCAAAACCGCTACAGTATTTTCAAGCAGAAATTTGGGACAATTATTTTTGACAGAAACCTTAAAACTGAACTAACTGGCTGCTAGAGTTAACTTTGATTTAAACATTTGTAGAACACTAAGAGCTTTATTGAGATGGGGTAACTGTATTAAGGGTTGAACTCATAACTTAGGGTTTAATGTAATTGTAAACTATTGTGCCACTAAAAAGTTTCATTAACAACTCAGGAGTGAGCCAGTTTACATTTCCTATTGAGGGCCCATCAGCTGCAGAGAGTTAATTAAAGGGGCGTGGACCCACAGCTGTGACCACTCAGCCATCAGGCATCCATTTTAGGTAGCACTTTCCTGGAGCGTCAGACAGACGAAGACTGACAAAGACAATAGGCGCGTTCACTAGGGCTGAACAATTAATCGATTTTAAATCAAAATCGCGATTTTAAATGATGCAATTATCAAATCGCAAAGCCTGCGATTTTTTCAACATATTTTTTACATTTATTAAGGCCCGAGCACGGAGCGTTAGGACCCAACGGCGTCCTAGCACGAAGTGCGAGGAACCTATTGTTATTCGTGGTATTATTATTATCCCACACCATCTTTCCTGTTTTTGAGGGCTTTAGGATGCTCAAAAAGTTGTATAATTTTGCACGGATGCCAGGACCGGTAAAAATAGCAACATTCTCGAGTCAATGGGTTCAAATTGTCCAAAATACTTGCTAGCACCACCTATGGCCATTCCCGTTTTGTGAAAGATTTACGAAGTTGCACCGCAAGTCCAAATTACCTGAAATGTTGCACTTATCCGGGTGGACCTGCTCTACAAATAATCCTATTGGACACCTAAGCTCCGCCTACTTTATTTTTATTAGCATAATGTTCAAAACAGTGAAATATTCACTTAAATTTCAATTTTCAGTTTAACATCAAACTTCGTATACAGCATCGGTGGAGGGTCAGACACAATACCGTAGAAAATGAGCATGTTCAGACGATAAATATTGCCGCCATTAATCAAAACGTACTCTCAAAAAGGCGGGGCTTAGAAATAAATGCTCATAACTCATCAACAATGTATCCAAACATCACAGATGTTGGTGGATAGGTTCAGTCTGTCTTGGGGAATAGGCACAAATAATTTTCATTTTGGACTATAGAGGGCGCCAAAAACACCACCAATTTATAACTCAAGAACGAATTTTTTTTTTTTTGTTACACATACGATGGCCAGGCCTGTTAACACAGGGTGACTGACTGTCTACATGATGTGTCCTGCCGACATGGCCGGCCACTGTCATAAAGATCATAAATCAAAGCCCTTGATTGGTCTCTGTGTGTCATTCAAGCTCGGGATAACCTCAGCTCAGGTGAGGTAAAGGACTCTTGAGTGTTTAGATAGTTAACTTAGTCTAAGTTCTCAGTGGGTCTCAAACAGTTTGGTCACCATTTATGTCAACACATATTTCCATTTGAGAGGGTAGTGACTAGGGATGTAACGATACCAAAAACTCACGGTACGATAATATAACAAGTCCACGGTACGGTATTTATCGCGATATTGAATAATAAAGGACATGTTTTTTACTCCGAAATTTTTTCTTTATTACATAATAAATTTTAGTAGGACAACAGTATTTTAAAGTGTCAAAAACAAAGTGACAGTAACAGACTGGAACAAGAAAACCAGTGTTTTTGTACCTATAGTACTACCAAACAAAGTAGGCATTTTCTTTGTGCCACTGCATCTCACAAATAAACAAGGACATTTAATAATCAGACCCTGCAATAAAATAAATCAAGTTTCACTTTAGTTTTTAAGTAACTCAACCTCACTAGTCACTCACTCAGCATCATCAGACAGGTTTTTAGGAATATGAGAATGTCCATATTTCCAGGTATTTATAAGCTGGGATGTTTGGGCATTTACAATATCCCCTGCTCTGGAAAAAACTCTCTCGCTTGGTACTGATGTTGCTGGGACAGCAGTGGTTGCGTTAACCGAATATTTTATTTAACAATGACGGCAAAATCTGAAAGCAGATTAGAACAAACTCGGAACAGCGCCAACGTTTCCCCGCAGCGAGGCTCTGGTTTTATCCCGTGTTATGCATGCCCTCCAAAAGGTTTTGCTTTACGCTGTGTGCGCTCCCACCGCCCTAACACCACCCCCCCCCCCCGTTGACAGTTCACGAGCGTGCTCTCTCTCTGTTCAGATAGGTATTTTACGATCCCGTCTGTCAAGATGACGGACAGCGAAAAAGTCTAACGCCACTTCAGTGGGACGGAGAGATATGCTTTGGCCATGGGTGACAGCAGTGGGTCAAACTGTGCATTGTCTCTCCACCACTTCAAAAACAATACAGTTTTTGCCAAGAAGGTGAGGCTTATTGACAGGGCGAGATATAAATATACTGTTGGTACTTGTCAATGTCTCTAGGTGTGTAAATGTAGCCCTGTAAATACGATGTCCTTTTGTGTTCTGTTGTTTTATGTTCATGTTGTAACCTACTTGCTGCCATGTTGGACAGGTCTCTCTTGAAAAAGAGATCGATGATCTCAATCGGACCACCTGGTTAAATAAAGATTTAAAAAAAAAAAAAGGGGGTACAAAAAAAAAATGTTAAAATTAAAAAAAAAAAAATCGCGGTAGATTTGGTCAGTCTCACGACGGTATTGGGACGCGATACCGCGATATATCGTTACATTCCTAGTAGTGACAGTAAAATATGCATGAATAAATAAAAACGTTAACTAGGTGAAAAAAGATAAGATAAACTTGTTGAGAGCTAAAACTAGTCTTTGCTGCAGCCTCAAAGAGGAGACTGTCAGCCTGCCTACAAGCAGTAGTGCCTATAAACACACTTTATAAAGTCAGGCAGCACTAACCAGGCTTCGTGTGATTCTGTTTATTTGTGCCTTACTTTGACCATCCGTTCGCTGTTATCGATCATTGTGGAGCGAGGCAGACGTGTTGTTTTGTATTATTGCAGCTATCGGATGCAAGTAGTCAGTTTAGCTTCGGTTGCTATGCCAACATCACCCGTTTTATACCAGAGAAACTTTCATAACAGCGTTGTGATACCAAACAGCGTCAATTCAGACTGACACACATTCACTTAGGCTAAGGGGAACTGGGGATATGCATCAGCTGCTTGTGTGAGTCGGACAGTGAATACTTTAGAGCGGCCGCTGCAGTGTGAGCTAACCGGGAGCTAACGGGAGAATAAACTCCCGTGGAAGAGCAGCACTGCAGCGGTCGGTAAATGCTGCAGAAACACATTAATAAACAATGAACCACGGCACTCTGGAGAAAAGCATAAGGCTGGAGAAGTCGTTATTTAATTTATTCTGGCTTCGTGGGATTAAAAGCAACACGATCATCGACCCGACGCAGTTCCCCGTTGTTGTTGTGAGCGCCGTAACGCCGTTGGGGAGCAAATCAGCGATGTAAACGGTGACGTCATGACGCAGCAGCGGCAGCACCAGTCGGCTCTGGGCGCTGGGAGCAGAAAAGGGAAACCAGAGCTGAACCAGAAAAGCTCTAGCTCGGAGCTAGAAAGGGAAAAGCACTGGTGTGAAAGCCGCATTAGAGAAGTCTCAGAAAAGTCCAGCCAATATCACGTGCAATGTGTTGGGGCATTAGACAAAAGCGAGTGTTGTAACGGAAGAAATCAAAAATCCAATGAAGGTGGGATTTTACCCTTTGCATGCACAAAAACCTATATTGCACACTACTAGGGATGGGTGTCGTTAAGGTTTTAACGGTACTACTACTTATATCAATACCGCTTATCGACCCGGTCCTTTAATGGTACTCTTATCGGTTCTTTTGAAAAAAAGGTAAATTAATTAAACAAATTGTAAATAATGTGAACTTATAGAACTGTAAAAAACAAACAGAAAACAAGTATTTACTGCATAAACAGTGGTAAACAGCAACACAGGTGGGGCATACAGGTATGCTGCAAAAGGCCTAACGGTTCTTCTGGAGGAAGATTAAGGTATACATAACATACCTCACGTGGAAACGTTCCTCATGGATGGGGCTACAGAGCTACTAGAAAGACAGTCGAAAACGGTGCATTTCTCCGTCTGAATGTGGTGCACTTTTGCAAGATGTTTAGACAAATTGCTCGTGTTACCGCCCACACATGCTAAACTCTTATTGCACTTTTGGCAACGAGCATTGTCCACATCTAGACGGGTAACATTTAACCACACCTTGGAGCGCTTACTTCTCACCGTCATCTCTGCCGTGTGCTGCATGCATGTAGCAGCTGCGTGTGTGTAAATAGCCCTGCCCCCTCGCACACAGACGGGAGAGATCTCTCGTCTGGATTGGAAAGATCAAAAATACATCATAGACGCATTTTGTAGTCTTATTGCATATTAGAAACGGAGTTGGCGAAACTAAAACTGCAATATAATGGTTATGTAGCAATAATTCATGACATTTTTTTAAATGTCTCCAGTACCGATAAAAAGATCGATAACTTCGGAGCTTAATGGTAAAAATAATAATAACTTGGATTTCTATAGCGCCTTTCATAATATCCAAGGTCGCTTTACAAGGAACAACAGGAGTATAAACAAATATAACAAAACAAAAGGCAGTCAGATGAACAGTTTAGACCAGGGGTTGATATGAAGTTCCATTTAAAATTATTGTTATCAGTGTGCCAACGATCGAGAATTATCAACGGGGGGGGGGGGGGGGGGGGGGGTTGAGGAGCTTGACGCTCGTGAACTATCAGCAGGAGGGCGGGGGGAGCCTCGCTGCGGGGAAGCAGTGTGTGGACCAGTCAGCGCAACTTACGATGCCGAATTTAACAAACACATTTAAATAATTGGTTTAAACGGCATAATAATAAGGACGATCGTCCGTTCTGTGATTCTCCAAAACACACATGATATTAGGGTCATGCAGAGTGAGATGAGATCGCTGTCCCTTTAAGAGAGAGAGAGAGAGAGGGGGGGGGTGTGGCTTGTGCATGTGTGTTTGTGGATGGTCGAGCGACAGTGAGGGAACGTGTGTATGTTTCTGGAAGTGAAACGAGGAAGCAGAAAAACAGAGGTCTGTGATGTATTTTGTGAAACAGAAGAACAGCTAAATAAATGCAACGGCCTCCCAAGAAGAGCTCGCCTCTCTCCAGTCATTTAAGCTACAGTGGGTTATTGAACCTGAAGCTTGTTGCTTCTGCCCTGGGAGACGACAGAGAGTCATCCCCTCCTCGACTACGGTCTGGGAGCCGACAGGAAAGTTCAACACACAGATGGCCAGTCCGCCCCTTTGTAGCATATTATTTCGATGAGAGATGAACAGATCGCCACTGGGCTTTCAACTAAAGACACAGCCACGCAAAAACTGTGGCATTTGTACAGCTCCTGATGGGTAGGCCTACTGCAATTTGTGAAGTGCTCTCCCCCGTGGTGAAACGATCAGCACTGCACCACTGAGGAAAGTGGCAGAAAGTCGCCTGGAGTTAAAGAGAGTAGGGCTGTGCATCTTCACTCGTCTCACGATTATCCTGTCAACAATTCGATATTACGACTCATACCAATGCGTTGCATCCTTAATTTTCTATATTACTGCACATGGCTTATTTTTCATCAATGCATACATGCAGTAAATACATATGAACTCTTTTTATTATTTAGAAAGTGCTTCAGAAATCAATAACATAAATGTCTTGACATTAATTTATAAACCAAAATAAATGAATTGTATAGGTCTAGCCTCCGTGTGTGAAGTTGTTCCATCTTCAAAAACAAAAAGCTAATGCTTCTGCAGTCTAGCTGCAGCTTCTAGCCACGGTCTTCTGTTAAAGGAATGGTATGCTCATGACTCATTTTTTAAAAATTATCATCCGATAAAACAGACCAGTCTCTGCCAGTCTCTCCCTCTTTTTTTTTTTTAATCCAACGACATTATCAGTGATTTTAAACTGATTATATACCGAAATAACATCAACACTGTGGGCGCCGCCATTTCCCGGACGTGACGTAAACCATGCGTTTGGTTTTCGAAGACACGTTGATCTCCATGTTATTTACTGTAGTTTCTCTCTTCAAATATGCCTCACT
The DNA here is from genome assembly GCF_902827115.2 of Pseudochaenichthys georgianus. Lineage (NCBI taxonomy): Eukaryota > Metazoa > Chordata > Actinopteri > Perciformes > Channichthyidae > Pseudochaenichthys > Pseudochaenichthys georgianus. The sequence goes on along the minus strand of NC_047517.1, from coordinate 8,652,568 downwards.
GTATCGCGAAATATTGCCACAATTCTGATAGGAACAATCCACGGAATGCTCGGTTCCATCTGTTGCCAAAAGGTAAGCGTAAGAAGTACATTCAGAGGCAGTGGCTAGCGAAATGTGGCCGGCCCGAACCGAAAGATTCACAGGCTCATGTATGCAGCGAACATTTCACATTTCCGGACGACTACTCTGAGAGTATGATCAAACATAACATGGGATTTATGGAACAACCATTACTCAATGGAGATGCAGTACCATCGGTCTTTCTGGTGTCATCACCGACCAGGACACCAGTTCGGCCAGTTGAGAAATCGCCCTCTGCAAGTGTGAAGCGACGGAGGAGCAGAAGTAGTGCTCGGAGTAAGAATAAGGTATGTTATAGCGCATTTCCATTGCAGCGGCTAGCCCCGTTTTAGCGTCCAGGCCAGGACAGTTTTTGGTGGCCTTTCCATATAGCGTAGTACCGGCTAGTGTGTATTTTACCCCAGTTTTTTCCGGCCCCATAAAATCGTGATTCTATGGCCAGGGACAACGAAGCTGAGTATGCTAAACTAGAGAGGGAATCGCTAGCAAGGGTGGTACTACATGCATACATATAGTATCTTATATCATCTTCCTATTATACACATGCATTTCCAAACATTTGGACTACCTATGTTGCAAATGTATTATCTTTTCAATTTACACACGGCATCTATTGCACGTCTGTCCGTCCTGGGAGAGGGATCCCTCCTCTGTTGCTCTCCCTGAGGTTTCTCCCATGTTCCCTTTAAACTGTGGGTTTTCTTCGGAAGTTTTTCCTTGTACGATGTGAGGGTCTAAGGACAGAGGGTGTCGTATTGTCATACTGATAAAACATCAAAACGTCTTCCTCTGCTGACCAGTCCGAACTCAAATATTCAGCCATGTTTCCGTGTGTTGACAAAGTGAACGCATGGATGACGTCACGACCATCACGTGACTACTGAAAATGGCAAACATGGCGGCGGTCAGACGGAATATAAAGGTTTTGATAAAAAAGAGCTATAAAATCATTATTTACCGGGGAATATCGCTGATTTCTTCAGGGTATGGTTTAAACATAACGTTTCACTAAATACTGAAGTTTTGATTAATTATCTAATGAGTGGACCATTCCTTTAAAGAAAGGACACTGAATGTCCTGAATGTGGCATCACACACAGGACTTGAGTCTGAACACAGCGGACAACAGGAGTATTTACAACAGCCTATAAGATGGACTTTTATTAATCCAATATACAAACTAAAATAGTGCATGTGGGTGCACACTCACATTCTCTGTCTTACTGTTACATAAATCCCATGAATGTATGAGATTAAGTTAGCTTCATTATATCTCAGTGATTAATAAAGTTTCTAACAGGTCACTATCAGCCTGTCACTCATTATTTTCAGGGAGGGGCGGGGTTTGGAGGAACGGAGGAGACGGTGATCGTGGAAGCTTTTTTCCTCCTGCCTTCACAAACGTATATATCGTCTGCAAATTGCTAGAGGACATTCATACTCTGCAATCCAAGACTTAATTAAATCCACCAAAAACCTGACATGATTGTAACGCGATTATTTTTGAAAAACATAAATCCCTGTCTGTGTCTCTGAGCCGCAGCGACACGGAGTGATTCAGAGCGGGTCCTTCTGCTGTTGGTTCTGGACTGGTGTTCTTGTGTTGGTGGATAACGCAGACCGCTCCGTGTTTGGTGTTGCTGTGCCGCTGTCACGTCTGTTCCCTGCGTCACCGACCGATTTGATATTAAAGTAAGAGAAAAACGTTATAGTAAAGCCGCAGCCGGAAAATCAGAAAGCAACGTTACTACTCTATAACCAGGGGTGCACATAACTCTTTTGCCCTGGTTCTCAAAGGAGCACCTGGAGATGTTGCTTGGTGCTCATCCTTAAAATAAAATAAAGCCTAACTTTTGAGGGGTCTTGACTTTATTTGCCAGACACACGGCACTGAACACACAGAGGTGAACACAGAACACACGTGCAGAGGTGAACACAGAACACACGTGCAGAGGTGAACACAGAACACACGTGCAGAGGTGAACACAGAACACACGTGCAGAGGTGAACACAGAACACACATGCAGAGGTGAACACAGAACACACATGCAGAGGTGAACACAGAACACACGTGCAGAGGTGAACACAGAACACACGTGCAGAGGTGAACACAGAACACACATGCAGAGGTGAACACAGAACACACGTGCAGAGGTGAACACAGAACACACGTGCAGAGGTGAACACAGAACACACGTGCAGAGGTGAACACAGAACACACATGCAGAGGTGAACACAGAACACACGTGCAGAGGTGAACACAGAACACACGTGCAGAGGTGAACACAGAACACACGTGCAGAGGTGAACACAGAACACACGTGCAGAGGTGAACACTGAACACACGTGCAGAGGTGAACACACATGCAGAGGTGAACACAGAACACACGTGCAGAGGTGAACACAGAACACACATGCAGAGGTGAACACAGAACACACGTGCAGAGGTGAACACAAGACAACATTAGCACGACTAGTAATCAAGCTGTCATCACTACCCTCCTGACTGTTCTCCTCACGGTCTTCCTCTCTGTCAGACATGGTAGCTGATGATGTAGGCCTACTACTTCCTCTCTGGTTGAGTCTGCGATTAGCTTGCTTGCATCCACAAGTCAACAGCTGGTTTCGGGTCGAAAGACGTTGTCATCTTAGACAAGTGGATGTAATCAAATAAGTATGTGAACATAACCAATAACCTACCATAGCCAATAAGAAATGAATGTAACTTATTTTATTTGTGTTGTTCATTCATATCTTACCTTAACATTTATTTATGCATATTTTTTATCTCCAGTTTTATAGGATGTTTTTAGTTTACTGTCCTATAGTATACATTGGAATGATTTCAAACCTGTTTATCCCAATAATTATAAAGGAGTGCCTTGGAAATATGTGTTTACATAAATTGTGACCAAACTGTTTGAACTATCTAAATACTCAAGAGTCCTTTACCTCACTGAGCTGTAGTATCAGCCTCTCAGTCTGACTGTAGAGGACTCTCCCTCCACATCATTGTAGAAACATCTCCCCCTCTCTCCCCCCTCTCTCTCTGCGCCCTAGGCGAACATCTATAACGCCAGTGCTACATGCCGCCCATGAGTTCATATGCAACTCGCAAATATCTTTCTCTCTCTCCTCTCCCTCGGTACGCAAATGCGCCTTTTTTCAAATGACCCGGTGCTCTTGTTTTGGCAGAGGTGCGCATGCGCATCAGTTATGTGCAGCCCTGGCAATAATCGATTATCTTCCGTCACTGCATCGATACCGAATCGCAGAAACGATTATTTTCAACACCCCTAAAAGAGAGCAGGGCTGCGTTGGGTGCATGGCTTCCTTCTGCAGGTAACGGGGAGACGCGCTCTGGCGGCGGTCTCGTTCAGGATCCGATAATACAATTTAAATATTTTGCACACTTATTCCTATTGTGCCACTGGTTACGGTGCTGCGTGCCAGGGGTTGCCGACCCCTGGTTCAGACAGACAAAACAACAAATAGATTTAGGGCCAAAGTCCTTGGCAGACAGATGGGACTTGAGGGCCCTTTTGAAGGCGTCAAGTGTGGGGATGTTGTGGATCTCCGCAGGGAGAGCGTTCCAGAGTGGGGGCTGCCATACTGAAGGCTCTATCCCCGAAGGTTCACAGGTTGGTGCGGGGGGCCAGAGTCTGAAGACCGCAGGCTCCGGGGAAGGGCGTGTGGGAAGAACAGCCAGCCAGCTAGCAGCTAGCACCATTAGCCTGGTAGAAACCGGACCTCGAACCTCAGCAGCGGTGATGGAAAACACCCCAGTTGAGATGGCAGGACTGAGGGAGGGGTCGTGGAAAGTCCTGGGAGCGTGGCAGAGAGGAGCCCAGTCAGGGTATTCCAGAGCGGGGATTCCATGGATAGCAGAGCACAACGGTGAGCTCGTTTTGCTAATGGTAGGACGGCAGAGGCTAGGAGCTAAACAGCAGCCAAACATAATCTGCTGAGCAACGGAGATGGCAGAAACACAAAACCAGAGCAGAACAATCTTTTCGCTGTGTATGTGAAACATATTTGACGGCAGGGAGTGATAGACACAAGGAATAAGCGTTGGCAAGAAGAGCGGCGAAAAACACGCAAACCTAATCCTTTTTTTTTTTTAAAAACCTTTATTTAACCAGATGGTCCCATTGAGATCATCAATCTCTTTTTCAAGGGAGACCTGTCCAACATGGCAGCAAGTAGGTTACAACATGAACAGAACACAACAGATAACACAAAAGGACATCGTATTTACAGGGCTACATGTACATACCGAGAGACATTGACAAGTACCAACAGTATATTTAAATCTCTGTCAATAAGCCTCACCTTCTTGGCAGAAACTGTATTGTTTTTGAAGTGGTGGAGAGACAATGCACAGTTTGACCCACTGCTGTCACCCATGGCCAACGCATATCTCTCTGTCCCAGCAACATCAGTACCAAGCAAGAGAGTTGTTTCCACAGCAGGGGATATTGTAAACGCCCAAACATCCCAGCTTCTAGCTGGAAATGTGGACATGCTCATATTCCTAAAAGATAACCTGTGAGCGAGCGAGCGAGTTACTTGAAAAACTAAACTTGATTTATTCTATTGCAGGGTCTGATTATTATATTATTGACACTTTAAAATACTAATATCCTACTAAAATGCTGTACAAATCAGATTTATTATTAAAACAAATGTTTTCCAATATCGTACCGTGGACTTTTTAATCACGATATTATCGTACCGTGAGTTTTTGGTATCGTTACATCCCTATTGCAGACCCTTACCAACAAATTCATCCCAGGGCAGGATGCCACAGTTATTCAAGAGTGGACCTCGACCAAGCAGCATGTTCTCGTAGGAGCATTTAAAGTTGGTAAATTACCTGAATTAATATGAACTGAATTTATTTCTGTCTCATCTGTCTTGCCGGTTAGACCACGGTCTTTAATAATTCAGCCCCGGGGCCCATTTAATACTGGGGCTCGGTACCAATCCCTACACACTACAGGAAAGGGAGAACCCCAACTAGCATAATAGGGCTACTTCGGTACCGCCTTGTTCCAATGTCATTTAAAACCATATTTTGAAATCCAGCTGGTTGAGGGCACATTACAGTAAAATCACCTAAGCTTTGACATTTCTTACCTTTGGTGTTTTCCTGGGTGGGGGGCACGGGGCAGGCAGACGAGGGTGTGACGGCGGAGTCCACGCAGGCCGAGGCACAGAGGTTCTTGATGATCTTGAGGTTGGGGCAAGGCGAGCGTCCGGCACACTGCTGCAGCAGCTTGGCTATAAAGGAAGCAGCGCATCCCTGGATCAGGGTGTTCTCCTCCCGCTTGATGGTCTCCATCAGAGGCCTGACCAGCGGGTTGAGTTTCTCTGGAAGCACCTGCAGGTTGATCACGGCGCAGGCTGTGAACATGTGGACGCGCAGATGCAGCTGCTGCCACTCCAAGTTGGTCTCATTCATTGTTGACTGAGCCTGCTGACGTTTACCATCCAGAGCCTGATACTGACTGGACCTGACGTTCAGACACGCTGTCGACTCGGTAAAGATGGTGGTTACCTAGGAAACAGTTAAGACCATAATCTCTTGTTTTGTACCAGAATATGAAATGTACATTTTTGCAGTAAAGTGGGGCATTTAACATGGGGGGGGGGGGGGGGGCATGGAAGATAACTTTCAAAGCTAGTCTCCAGTCAATGAACTTGAGCTTTTGGAACATTCCAATAGTCGCTACTGCTCAGCCAAAGTAATGGCTATTGGGGAAAACATTACAAATAATATCAACTCCAATTCAATTTATTCTACAAACATAAACAAACTGGCCCGTTTGAAGATTCTTCAGAAAACTGTGATGCATTTGAAGATTGAAGTTGCCCCCCACATAGAACATAGGGCTGTGCAATTTAATCGATCCTGCGATATATATCGATATTTAGTTTTCCGAGAAAGTATCGATATTTCAGCCGCGGGTATCGATACATTAAGTCTGATAACTGTGTTACTCGCGTCCAGGAGAGAAGCTTTAAAAAAGGAGACTAATTGAGTCTCTGAGAAGGTTCAAATGTATACTTTAATTAATAAAAAGCGCGGTAATGTTACAAGCAGAAGATGGTTCAGTCAGAAAAACAGCTGTGTTCTGGCTCTCGTGAGCGAAGGGAAGAGAGCGAGCTCCACCTTTCCAGCTGTTAAATATCCTCTGCTGAATCCTCCCTGTGGGCCGGTTGGCGCTGCTGGGGATCGGCCCTCCACGTCTCCAATGTTCGTTGTTGCGCATTACAGAGGATTCAGACATTGCACATTAAATATATAACTAAACACGCCTTTTCTCCTCCTTATCTCTTTCATGACTTTTCATTTAATACATTTTAAACGCTGTAATCAATACTCCAAAAATACCCCACGGCTGGTATCATTTCCGGTAGTTCCGAATGTTGTGTCATGTTACCCACGTCTGTAAACAAACGTATTCAAATAAACTGTACCTTCATTTAATATTCAGCAATAATAATATCTCGACGTCTATAGTTGTAGTGTTGAAATCATTAGGTTTCGGTGTGCAACATCATATCGCTGCTAAATTCACCTCTATAGTAAATGGTATATTAGCCACATGCTAAATGCTAACCGGAGATGAAGGATTTTCAGAATAAAAGCTTATCAACTGTTTGTGCACAAGAACTTCTGTTTTTTAAAAACAGCATTTAAACTGACGGTATGTTTATGGTACTTTATGCCATCAAAACATTGATTTTAATTTCTAACAAGTCCCATTCAAATCCCGTGTTCCGCCACCTGCTGCACCGTTTCATTTTCCATTGTCCATTGTGATACTGCACTTTATGTACTTACGTTTCAAAGGCTTGTAAGCTACAGTTTGCACTGTTTCAATAAATGAAACTAATTTTCTCACCACATCTTTTGATTCATTTTGTCCAGCATTTGCAAGCTGGAGACGCTCTGTCAGAGCCATATATTGTATAATGGATGCTTTCAGTTTTCAGTTGAATTAATTCAATCCAAGTCAATGATGAAGATGTCACCAAAATCACACTGTCCCTTTCAAATCTTTCAGAAAATGATATAAGTGTATCGAATCGTATCGAATCGTATTGTTGGCTGAATATCGTGTATCGCATCGTGAGATTAGTGTATCGCTACAGCCCTAATAGAACAACCTTTGTGGATTCACACCCGCTTAAAAATCATGTATAGTTTGTTTCAGGCCTGATATTCCTCATATTTAACAAAGATTTTATAAAATAATTGTTACTGAGCATCTTTACCATAAGAATACATTTAAAAAAGTTTCTGACTTATCCAATCAAGTTGAGTTTTCATATATGTGGGTCCATGGTAAAGTATTAAACTGTTGTGCAATAATGATATGCAATATCTACTTACAATTGAATAATTTAATAACCAGTCACTATTTCACTACTACGATTTGTTCACTTAGTTTAATAATGATGGTACATATTTGATTCTTATTTACGTCATTATTTAAAAAGGTCCCATGTCATGCTTTTCTGGTTATTACCCGTCCCCTTGTGTTATAAAGGTTGTTCTGCATGTAAACGGTCTGCAGAGTCACAAACCCTCAAAGTACACCCTGGAGAGTAAAACTCTAACACAGAGAAGACCTGTCTGTGCTGCCCCAGAACGCCTCGCTGGAGATTTTCCATTGTTTACTTCTTGGGTACAGTGACGTAACCATACCCAAATGGACCAATCCGTGGAGCCGTTACGTTAGGTCCGCGGATTGGTTCACTCAATCTTTTCTCAGCTGCAGCTCCGTCGATTTCTCCTCCCTGAGACGGCGGGACGCAGCGAGGCGGTGTGTGAGCACACACACAAACTCCCAGCCAGGCTGCGGGTGTGTTTGTGTGTGTGTTCGGGCTGGGTTTCTCCATGTCTCGCTGACGGCCACTGGGCTCATAGGGAGGGGGGGGGGGGGCAGGAGCTCCAACAAGCCGTTTAGGACAGAGAGTGAATACACAGACTATACAGAGATGCTGTGAGAAACCAATGGGAGTTCGGAACATTGCACAGTATAAATCTATTTTAGTAGACCTCAACAATGGAATTATGATCAGTAGAAATGGCCATGAGATGGGACCTTTAATACTCTACTCACTCCTGACATGTGTGGCTTCACTTACCAGTTCGTTAGCTTGATCGATCGTGAACACGCTGCAGTTGAGGCGGTCCTGCAGGTCTATATTTGCGTCAGCCAGCAGAGCAATGAGCTGCTTGCATTCATTCTGCATGCGTGTGAAGGGGATGGCGATCTCATCGTAGTACAGATGCTCCGACAGAATGGCCAGAAGGCGAGGCTGCACTATGGATGACACCACCTGACAGTCCTGGAAGAGAGACTTCCGTTAGGCTCCTACTAAATCCCCAAAACCTTTAATCCACAGTAAACAAACCAAGCGCGTTTCACCTTCTGCAGAGCAGTCCACTCACACAGCACCAGAGACACCGCTATGCGCTGCAGGGCAGACTTAGAGTTGAGGTGGAAGAGCAGCAGCTGGCCTAAAGACTCGGCTGGTCGGATCTCCTGAGACGCAGCGTTGACCTGAGGGTCACAGATACACCGACACAGAGCCCCCAGCAGCCTGGATTACAGAGGCACAAAGAGAGCAGGCAAACTGTCAGAACTGTTCAAAAGCATATCAGGAAATGTCAGTTTAGTGAGAGAAGGTCAAAAGTTCACTTCAAGGTCAGGGGCATCATTTATAAAACTGAATCATTTATGAGAATACATTTTATAACATACAAGCACGGCAGCCTGTAATAATTAGAGAACATATTCGAGGGGTTGTTTGCAATAACATATTCTTATTTATTTCTCTATTTTATGTTTTTTTGTGCACTCAGAATGAATAAACAAATGCCTGTTTATTCATTCTAAGATTCTTAGAATGTTTCCCCCCTTCATCCTACAACCAATGGCGTCGCAGTTTCTCATTTCTCCCCTTTGTGTGTACGCATGGGTCAAAGTGTCCGTGGAGGACTGTACATTTTCTTGTCAAGTTTGCTTTTTTATAAAATTTGGAAACATTGCTTAGAAATTGGTGTTCTCCATCTTCTGAGCGTACGCCACGTTTCTAAATGAGGCCCCGTGACATTTTCCTATCTTATGATGCAAATATCAAAACCTACCTGGCAGCCATGAGGCGGGATCGAACCACCACGTAGTCCCTCGTCACCGAGTCCTCCGTCACCGTTTCCGCTCCAGCGATATACTCCTGCAGCGTCTCCTTCACCTGAATGGTACACTGACGTCCCTTTGCACCAGCCTTATCCTGTTGCATCAACACAACATTCATTATTACACATATCAGCTTATACATGTTTTAGTATTATAATACTGCATACACAATAAATACAGAAGTAGAACAAGAAACTATTTTTTTTATTTAGCAATGATTAAAGTGTACAACCTTAGAGCGGGCCTTCACTTCTAGCAGCATGTTGACGTCTATGGGAATTTGTGAGGCCTGCATCATGAGACAGAGCCAGGCGCCCATCCAGGGACAGCTGGCTGCCACCACGAACTGATGCGGGGCCTGAGACAGCAGCTCCATCCACACCTGCACACAGACATCACACAAATTAAGGCTTAATCCATATAAAGCAGAAAAAGGAATTCCGGAAATAAGAAGAAATAAAAGTGAGACTTGTCCAAGTATAGAGAGAAAAATATCCCTTACGATGGGAATTTGATAGATCAATGTTTCCAACAATCAAACATAGTGTGATGTAGGGCTGCACGATATTGAAAAAAACTGACATCGCGATTTCCCCCCCCCTGCGGTATATATATATATATATATATATATATATATATATATATAGCGTTTTTTTTAACCCGTTAAACCCCAAAGTCCCGGCGGGTACTTTACTTCTTTTTTTTTACGACACTGTCTCAGGGGATCTTAATATTTAAGAACCTATTAATGTGTTATACCAGATTAACGGAACTAATCTCAGCTAACTGACGATACAAACCATTTTTACCAAAACAAAAACACAAGTCTCATAAGAAGCATCTAAATGACCCCTGAGCGAAAAATAATAAATAATAAAAGTACCCTTATTACTTATCGTAGCTGCACATACAAGATATCCGATTAAAGCTGAGGTTCCACAGATTATTTAGGTATATAGTATCATCACTGAGTGATCCGAACTCAGACAGGGGAAGCAAACACAGACATCACAACACGTACCTTTACGGAGCTTCTAGGGAGATCGTCTCACCGTAGCTGTCAATCTGATCAAAATACGTGTTCAATGGCATTAAAACGAGAAAAAACGCGGCTGAATCGGTTAATCCATAGCTTTTTAACGTCTCTGTATAAAAAAAAATTTCATTTGTAATCCATAATTCCATTTTTATGTAAAAATCGCAGAGCAAAAGTTAGCTGCTAATGGTAGCCACCAGAGTGGCTGCTGCTTCCGGTCTTGGCTATGCGGCAGTCTAACACACACACATTACCAAATAAGGAGTGAGTGACGCGTAGCCAAAACCGGAAGCTGCATACACTCTGGTGGCTACCATTAGCAGCTAACTTTTGTGCTCCGATTTTTACATAAAAATTGAATTATGGATTATAAACAATTGCTTCAAAGCCACAGATACATCATCAACCTATGGATCAACCGGTTCAGTCGCGTTTTCTCGTTTTAATGCCATTGAACACGTCTTTGGATCAGATTGACAGCTACGGTGAGACGATCTCCCGTAAAAGGTACGTGTTGTGATGTCTCTGTTTGCTTCCCCTGTTGCGAGATCGGATCGCTTAGATACTATACTTAAATAATCTGTGGAGTCTCAGCTTTAATCGGATATATTGTATGTGCAGTTTCGATAAGTAATAAGGGTATCTTTATTTTGAAATCTGTGCTAAAGTGCGTTAGCATTTTTTTTTTTTTAAATAAGAAAACCGCCCGTCCCTGCGGTGTGAATATCGCGCGTGTGAATATCGCGCATGCGCATATCGCCATGACGCGGTATATCGTTCAGCCCTAGTGTGATGCAACACACCTTTTGAATGAGCTCCAGGATTTCCTCATTGCTCTCCAGGATGCAGGACTGGAACATGTGCCGCAGCATATCTTGTAGGATAGGATTGATCCACATCGCACAGCTCTGAAGAACGTAGAACAAAACATGCTTTGTACCAAACATTGCCTTTTATGTATTTCTGATTGACAAATACTTTGTCAATCTAATATCCAACTGCTCTTAAGTCATGTTTACCTCGTCAGCTTTTGACAGCAGCGTGAAAAGGGTTTCCAGCGCCGCCCGTCTGACTGATGATATGGTGTGTCTCAAGAAGGGCCAAACCCGGGGGACGAGGATTGTTAGTGACTGCTGCATGCTGGGAGTGGACGAGAAAGTGTGTCAATATAAATACAAGATCAGCCTTTTAGAGTAAAAAAAAAAACAGCTCAATAATAAAACAATAAAAAAGTATGCATTGTTATAAAATGGAATAAAATAATAAATAATGCCGCCACAAGGGGTCTTAACAATAACAAAAGACTTAAAGTGTTGGTTCATGGGAGTCCATCACTGCCCTTGCTGTCATCGCAGTCCGTTCATCACAGTTGGGATTCCTCTATTGTTTAGGAGCTTTTTAACCAAGAGCCAAACCATCGACTTCGGTCTCCTCGACTCCAAACCCAATGGAAGCAGTGACTAATGATGACCACTACATGAAGCAGTTCTAAAGTTCAGAACTGTTTTTCCAATGCTTTTCAGCTGCTGCCAAGACGTACCTGCTCTGGCGGACCCTCGGATAGGTGAGGAGCAAGGACAACAACGTCATGATGCTGTTCGTGGACGACGTGAGGTCATCCAAGTCCAGAAGAGCATCCCATAGTGTGTTCACGATGAAGGGCACCTGAGAGAGACACAATTAACTAGGACCTGCAGAATGAGGATTCATGCGTAAAATGGTGCAGATGACAGACGAGCTGAAACGCGAGGAAGATTGTTAAAAAAAGCTGTACTATTGAGTGGTGCAGCGGTCAAGTGTTTTGACACGTTTTGTTCAGCAAGAAAATCTCTACATTTATGATTGTGTATGCAATCGCCAGAAGTAAAAAGCGACAGTTAGACTGTAAACAACATTTACAAGCAAGGTGTTTACTGACATATTTTGTCCCATAGAAACAAACGTGACAATCTATCAAGCTTTCGTAACTACAGACCTTATTTCAGGCATCTAACCGAAAGCTCTTTCAAAGACCTTTGACGTCTCGGTGAAGGAACCAGAAGTGGTCAAATGCTAACTCATGTCCGGGTTTCAGGACACATTTCTGCAAACCTGTGTTGCATCCCCACCTCATTAGGCAGCTGCTGTACCAAGCCTTCCACCACAGGGATGAGGGCGGAGGCTGCCACGGCCCTGACGTCATCATCCAGGTCCTGCAGGCCTTCAGTGATGGCAGCGAGCACCCGGGGGAGCAAAACGGAGATCAGGTCCTGAGAAAACGGGGTGAGAAGAAATGATCTTTACACTGACATTTCTCAACATATCTTCAATAAAATAAAATAAAAGGTTTCCATCCATACATACAGTATACGCCTCATACCCCACATCTACATTGATGACCTTATGGCGCTCCTATCAAAAACATTGTAGAACCCTGCTATGCCTATATATGATAAATACACAGAACAGGTGGTACCTTTCGGACAGCCAGGGCGTACTTGATCCCGAGCAGGCCTCCATGACGGACCTCCCACTGGTCCTCTTTCAACAGCTTCAGCAGCACGTCCACTATCATGGAGACACCCGTTTCACTCATGTGCCGGAGGGCCACACCGAGGGCCTGGGCACACGTCTCCCTGACAGGAGCCACCACCTGGAGGGAGACATAGAGGTTGTGTTTTCTTTAACTGCATTGAGCTTGTTAATATATCTGGATGGTGGGGGTATAGTACGATGCCTGTTCGATAACATGTGTGACCCGCTCTATCGAAATCAGTCGGAAGTCGCAACGGCTCATTTCAGAATAAACTTGGATTTGCGTAAAAAAAACTATTTTTTCGGGGTTAGTGTGTGTTGTTTGATTTTAAACAAACAAAGTCTTGGCTTTCAGAATATGAAACTTTTATTTCCAAACGCACACGATAAATACATTCTTTAAGCTCGTAAAGGGAAGATGACAGGCAATCTGCTCTTTGGGCCAGAGAGTGCCTTTATTTATAGAAGCAGTTAAAAAGGGGGAGCCACTAAGAAACAGTTCCTGGAGCCAGAGTGGAACCACACACTTTGCAGCAGAGAGCGCATACGGGCTATCCGGCAGCTTCACAACACGTTATCTCACCCGTTTCTAGCCAGATTAAATCTGTCACACACTCGCCCAGAGTGGTCTACATTTGTGGAGAGCGCAAAACCCCAAACCAAATCTCATGCCAGCAACTTAATAAGATTACGTGACAATTCATAATTAATGTTGAGGATATATTCAAGCACATGCAGATATTACAAGCCACAATACATCTAGTACAAATCGATATCACCCACCTCATCAGATACAAAATCTCCAAAGCGGTCCAGAGCAAAGACGCAGAGCAGCCGGATGACTAGGTCCTCGATCCACTCCTGATGCTGCCGCGACATCTGGATCAAAACAGCAGACAGTTAGTGCCATGTTTCATTGTCACGGTATTATTAAAAAAACCTGAAGAGAAGAGTAAGACATACCTGCTCGGCAGTGCTTCCCACCAGCTTCCCCCCACCCGCACCTTGGGACTTGAGGATTTCTCTAAGACCTGTGCCAGCACCATGGCGGATCTGTAAACAAAACCATTTATATTCATTCTGCACTGGTCACAGAAAAAGGAGCAAGTTTTAGTTTTGTTGGTAACCTCTTGTTAACATCCGAGTCGTAGATTGGGCGTTCTAGTAAAGCCTCCTTCTCATATTTTTATATGCACTATCAGCTCAAATGTATTTGAAGTGCTTTGTTCTTACCTCCCATGAAGGGTTGAAGAGGTCGTTGCAGAGCTCCTCACAGAAGCTCTCCAGAGGCCACTCCTGTATCTTAAGACAAAGCAATAAGGCATCTGTGACATCATCAGGACTTCACATCAATGAGTTCATGTATTGCTTTTCATTTCCTTACCTCCTCTAAAAGACCAGAGTTATCTGGAGCGTTGTCCATTTTGTCTTCTGTTGTCGGTTGGTCAATAACTGCATTGGTGGTTTTCCACCGTTTCTCATCGGGTTCGCCCTCAAAACTGTCGTTACTAAAAGGGTGTCATCATTAGAATCAATCCAACTTTACATATAACATTATGCTGCTGCAAAACAGTTCCATGTTTCAACCCGTTCTCATTTCATCCTATTAGATATTTCTGGAGAATGTTCCTAATTTGTAAATGAATTATTGAACAATGCCCAAAAAGTATTTTAAGTTACAGTGACCTCAACCGTTTCATTTGAATCCTTTCATCCGCTCGTGCAAAAAGATACATTTTGGACTGTTAAAACATTTAATTAGAAGACATTACTTCAGATTTTGAGAACCATTTTCTGACCTTTTATAGAACCAGTCGGGAGAATAATCCACAGATCAATTGCTAATGTGAATAAAGAGAGCTAGCAGTTAGCAGGTGTTGCTAATCTCACCTCTTTTCATTGGGATCCATGTCTCTAGATCTGTGTTTGGCCACCAGCTTGGCCATCCTCTTAGCCTTATTCTTCTGGCGATTGCTCATGCCTGGCCTGAACTCTGAGTCGATCAAGTCAGCAGCCTGAATGAATTAAAAACACTAGAATTGATTATTCATTTCAAGATTTAAACACACACACCTTAAGGTGCAAAACGATGAACATAAGACAACTGCAAGAATCATTTCATGTTTACTTACAGGCTCAAAGCACCACACATCTTTTAATTGCTGCATCACTTTGATAGATCTACCCTCCCACGCTCAAACAGCATCAGCTTGCAGAGGCTCACTATATTCTCATTCCTAAATCATATTGATTATAGGGTTGCCAGAAACTGACCATGATCAAAATCGATTATTCGGCTGTAGCCTGTATTATTAATAATGGCAGCATTGCAATAAATAAATTGTGCTCGCATCGCGCATCTTCAAATGGATGCACTCAAAACGCATTGTTGACCAACGTCTTTTCGCAGAGCTTGCATTTAACTTCCTTTGGACTTGTAAGTTCGAAGTAGTTCCACGAGGAGGAACTCTTTTTACCTGCCGCTTTGTTCATCTTTAGTCGCACCAGTGAGGGAGAGGGGGGGTGGGGGCGGGGTCGGTGTGTAGCGTGCTGCAGCAGCAGTCTGCTCTGCACGCAGGCTTCCTCCAAGTTTACAGTAAAACAAACTGGTGGTGTGACCAATAGCCATTTACAATTATTAATACTATTATTAGCATTAGTCTATATCTAAAAAAGATTTTTTTAAATAATATTCGATTATGGAGACTGTAACGAATATTCGAATAATCACTGGCATCCCCAATTGATTATGTTCAAGTTATGAGAGTAACTAAAGTGAACTTATTGTGAGCTAATTATCAATTGAAAATTAACTCATAATCAACTCAAATTCAAACTCGTCAGGTTTATTGCGCTCCCTTCCAACTTGTGTCTACATTTCTCTACAAAGTACAAATGTGCCACTTAGTCTACAAATGACTTATGACAGCAACTACAGTGAACTACTACAAAGTTCAAACATTTATTTCATTTACCAAACTAAAGTAACCAAACAGTCCCTGAGCTGACTGAACGTTGCTGAAAGGTAGAGTGTCGAGTAGACTATACGCATTACACTGTTACACACCTACTATACAGTATAGGCTACACTGTAGTGACTGTACAGTCAGAGTGTACTGTACTGTCTGTAGTACACCATGTCTTTTCTACAACTCTACATGTGTACAGTACATACATAGTGATGTACATACATACTGTTAGAAATTAAAATCAATGTTTTATTCTGAAAAAACCGGAAGTTCACACTATTAACTTAATACTTTTATTCTGAAAATTATTCACTTCCGGTTAGCATTAGCATGTGGCGAATGTGACGTTTTCAAACCGTGAATCGAAGGTGAAATGACATGTGATGTTGTACACTGAGCACACTGGGATTAGCACTCGTTTATTGACGCTGAATAACGTTTATCAGGGAATGTTTAAATAACCACAGACACCAGAGTGATGTAATTTACAGGCATGAAAACGGGTCAGGGGTGAAAAAGGTGAGAAGGATATTATCCCTCTAGGGGCGTCCGAGGGCATGCTCCCCCGGAAGAACATTTTGAATATTCCATATTTTAAAGCATCAATCTGATGCATTTTGAGATGCATTTTTTTGCCAACCTGGGGAGAGCTGGAGAAACTTAACTTCAGCCATGAGTCCAAAATATTATGACCTCCTTACTAAGTATTATCAGGGATGCAAACTCATCAGGTATGGAAAAGGTGACAAGGACCCGAGCCCCCCGACCCCACGGAATATCGGCTTTAAAATTAGGAATAACAGAGGATGTTAGCAGTCAGAACAACTAAAGCAGCAGTGATAGCAGTCTTTCTATCTTTATGGCATCTGGTGTAAAGTAACTAAATTCATAAACTCAAGTACTATACTTGGGTACAATTTTGAGATACTTGTACTTTATTTAAGTATTTCAATGTTTTGCTACTTTGTTCTTCTTCTCCTCTACAGTTCATAGGTAAATGGTGTACTTTTACTCCACTACATGTATTTAATACCTTTAGTTACTTCACAGATCTGGATGAATGATGTGAAATCTAATCAAGTGTTGAATCAGACTTTAGTTCCACCTGGAGTAAATCCACAAGCTACCCTGCAGTATACAAATTCATTCAAACTAGCTGCACCTTTACCAGCATTGAGAACACTTTCATGATCAATCATTATAAAACATATATATATATATATATATATATATATATATTATTCGGAAATGGACCAATCTGCACAACGACTACTTTTACTGCCCCTACTTTCACTATATTTTGATGAGAATATTTTTCTACTTTTACTTGAGGAACATTTTGAATGCAGTACTTTTACTAACAGAGTATTCCTATTCCTACACTCTGGTGCTTCTACTTTTACTCAAGTACAAGACCTGAGTACTTCTACTCTTACTCAAGTACAAGATCTGAGTATTTCTGCTTTTAATCAAGTACAAGATCGGAGTACTTCTACTTTTACTCAAGTACAAGATCCGAGTGCTTCTACTTTTACTCAAGTACAAGATCTATACTTATACCACCTCCGTTTATAGCCTATGAAAAAAAAACTATTAGAAAACGAAGGCTAAAGCTAACGTTAGCAGATAGTGACAATGTATGCTAGCTAGCTAGCTCAACGATAATATTGCGACAGAAACACTTTTCAGTGCACATCAAGCTCTGCGCTCCGACAGGGAGCTCTGCTCTGAACGGCCCGTTCTAACAGCTGTTCAGTCTGTGCCACAGTGACTCCGGACCGCACAGTTAATATTAACGAACGCACCCGTAGCTAATGTGGCTGCTGAAGCTAGACCATCATCGCGGAGCAGCAGAGCCGACAGGCAAGAAGACTCGAGCACACAGCTCGTGCTGCATTATAATATATAAAAAAGAACACCATGCGTGTCATGATGGCACATAACAGCTCGCGGCCGCAGATTACTCCGGGTCCCAGACCCAAAAATATTTTTATTGCAGATCTACATGAATCACACAAACGACCTATTTTGGATTCTAAAACGGCGAATTTCGCCGAAAGGTGAGTGATTCTCATGCCTGAATTTAGCAACAGAAAAAGGCAGGAATTGCATTGGACCCGCCCCCCGACGACACCGGCCAATAGGAGAAGACCTCAGATGACAACAGGAAGAGCAAGCCAAGAATTGATCTCTTCTACCTGCTGACCTGGGCTGACTGGAGATGAGGAGAGCGCCTCCTTTTGCAATTTCATTTGTACACCAGGGTTTCCGTTAGCCGGTAATTACCGGTTTTTAGCTGGTAAAATTTATAAAAAACCGGTAAATTCAAAACCTGACGGTCAAAATGTCTGGTAATAATTAGGGAGGCTCCGATCGATCGGCCGCCGGTCATTATCGGCCGATATTCACTCTTAATAGTTTGATCGGTGCTCTCTATAAAGGCCGATCAGGAGAGCTGGATCTGATCGATATGGACATAAACGCAAGTGAAGTGTAACCGGACGAGAGAGAGATCAGATCAGCTGCTGAGTCTGACCGAGACACGCAGCTCTGCAGGATCACCTGAAGCCCCGCCCTCTGTTTAGCGAGCTGCATGAGAAACTGACGTGCTGTCAGGAGAGAGAGAGGGAGGGAGAGGATCCGTTTCTCCCGTGTTATTATTCAAAGTTGATGTAAACTTCTGAATAATGTACGTTATCTACTACAAGTAGTTTGTTTGAATGTAATAATTATGTTGTTTGTGGAATCATTTATTGAAAAATGAATCTGAATGTTTCGATCTGTTACGATTATAAACTGAAGCAATATAAAAATGAGCCCCGTGAACTGAGTTTTAAACTGAAGCATATCTGCTCATAGTCCGGTAATTACCTGCTAACGGAAACTCTGCTACACAACTATTATTATTATTGAAATATGACCGGTAAGTTTCAAATTAGTCCGGTAAAATAAATTCTGCCCGGACATTTGACCGGCGAGAAAAAAATCCTAGCGGAAACCCTGTTGTACACCACCGCATCTTTTGTGTAATTAAATGCTGTTAACTTTTATAAGCTTCCCTTGACTCTTTTCAGTCTCTCCTGCCTTCAGGGAGGTTTTAGATGGTTTAGAACAAGGACAATATACGTAAGTGCTAGTTTTTTTGTGAGTCCAAGTACCGGTTCCCGACGTTCCGGTTTTAACCGGACTTGAACAGAAACTTTTTACAAGTCCAGTACCGGTTCGGCGTACCGGTACGCAGCACTAAGCATGCATGTTGCATTGTTGGAGGAACCTGGGTCTTTAGAGTATCAAAACAACGCTGTAGCTATTGTGCATATGACAGTAAAGTCTTTCAATGTTGAATGAGACCCACCACATGGTTGTGACAGCTGGATCCAGCTGTGGTTTTGCTTCCTTCCGCTCTGAGCTCACTGGGCTGGCAGCTGTCGTCGAGGTCCTCGTCGTTGAACAGCTCCTCTGTGTCCATGCCGATTGCCGCACCGATGTCCATACCCAACTTCTTCTGAAGGAGCTTTCTCTGGCGGGCCAGACGCTCCTTCGGGTCCATCTCAGCTGAGAAGAAGAAAACTGGACGTCAGAACAAGTACATGGTAGATGTGTGAGTAGTACTGATTATGCTTCATGTTGGGCAGTAGGGAAGCTGGGTGACAAACGCTAACAGCAAAAGGAAATTCAAGAACAGTATGGTACTTTTTTTTATGTTTGATTAATTTTAATATACACTTTAGAGATTATAAGACACCCACCATTAAAAATGTGCTTAAAATCTGAGTTTAAGACTATTACACAGAAATCACATATACACACTCCAAACTGCCATGAGGTATAAAGATTTCATGGTACATAGATAACAATAAATAAATAAAGCAAAGGCATTAAAGGTGGGGTAGGTAATTCACTTCAGAAACACTTTGTTATATATATTCCATGGAATTCTCTTAACATCCCGATAGCAATGAATATATTAAATGCTTTGACAATAAATATATACAAATATTTCATCTGTGGAAGCCGTGGCGCTGTAAAAAGCACGACCAATCATCTGCCTCGGCCCGCGGCAGATAACTGGATGGCCTACCTGCCTGTCAGCCTTCCATCTCGTGCCCTCACTGTGTGTTGGAGGAGGGGCTCTGTTTTTTTCGGTTGTGTACTTTCAAGTTCTAGCTTACTCGAGCTGGTTTGTGTGAGGCTGTCCAGTGGCCTCTCTTGTATCAACGGTTCAAATGAGTCACACTTTTCCTTTCCACAGTGTGGAGGTCGTTCAAATTAAAAAACAAGCAATGATGAATTACTACAAACCATTTTTGTCCTCTTGCAGCTCAAACTCCGCCCCGGCAGATCCCAGCAGAGACGCTCCGTGTTTGAGGAGGCGGGAGATGTCAAAGTGGTAGAAACTCAAGCGGTCACAAGAGGAGTCCTCCGGAGACAAGTCTTCACAAGACTCTACAAGCGAGATAGAAAAAAAAGTATCAAACTGCACCTTTCTCAATTTTACATCTTAATGAATCCGAGGTAAAAAAAAAATACACTTTTATCAAATAGTATACTCGATGGATGGATCTGAAGGTGCGGTCATTTGCACATATTTAAGAATAGTTTATGCAGTCTGTTTGAGGCCCTTGATCAGATCAGTATTATTTTTATCAAAATGTAGCAGACAAAGAAATGCACCAAGCATTTCACCAATTTCCCTTGGTTAATATTTGTGAGCCTTGATTAAATCAGTGTTATATTCGCCATACGGTTGAGTGAAAAAACAAGGAATTGGTTTGACATCGTGCATGTTTTTTGCACAGCGGAACGTTTCTCACTGGATGAGTTTCAGGCGTACCGATTATACTGGAGCACCAACTAACGTTCATGACTTCAGCATGGGACTTCAAACAACAACAAACCACGGTGAACAATAGTCAAACATGAACGAACAAGCTGATGAGACCGCTTTGGTCGGCCCCGTGGATGGGACATTTTGTTTTAAAAAACGGACGGGTGGAAGCGTCGATAAGAGCACGGTTGTGTGCAAATTATGCAAAAAAGAATGTGCATATCACCGCAGCACATCAAGCCTGAGGTATCACCTAAATGCAAAGCATGTAGCAGCTAGCGTGGACGATAGCCCGACTCCGAGTGCACGGAACCACACCCTGACCCAACCCACACTCAACCAGATGACTGGTTTCAGGGCCAGGATAAGTAAGTCCACGTCTGAGAAAATAACCAACTCCCTGACTCACTGGATTGCACTCGACTGTCGACCACTTGGAGTAACATCCATGTGAAAATTGCTTCTCACTGTTCTCAGGTCAAATATGTATATTTGATTAAAAATGCGATTAATTAATTACAAAGCCTCTAATTAATTAGATTAATTGTTTTAATCGAGTCCCGGCTCTAGTTTTTTGGTGTTGTAGATATGCAGGTCTCTACAACGGTTCTGCTTCCTGGCAGTCAGGAAGTCAGACCATGGCAGTAAGACTATATGTGCTTGATTGTAAAGCTTTTGTTTTTCTTTAAATCATAGTTGTTCATTTACGTGACAACAACATCTCAATGCAGTGAAAATATATAAATATTTCCCCAGAACCCCGGTGTTTTGATGCCATCTTTAACGCAGCTATATAGCGTCTTTGATTCTAAACCCTACCTGGGCATGTGAGGACTGAACAGCACGACGTGCATTTTGTCAGTTATTCCTGAAACATCTTTTAACTACTTGGTTAAAAAAAAAAAACACACAACTGATTCATGGATCACACGTATTGTAACTGAACCAAAGGAAACAATAGTGCATGTAGTGTTTGGTTAAGCACACATGCCTCGATATACTGAAATTCAACCAAAAGATCACCTTCTTTGGGCCTCGGCGCCGGGTCCCACTCAGGAATATTCTTCACAATGGCCTCGACAGCTTGGCCTGCAGCTATTCGGGGTGTCCCAATTAGGACTCCTTAAGTAGATCAAGACCTGAAAGTTGACAGATATACATTTAATGAGGCCCTATAATGCGTTTGGGGCGTTCCCTTCCCTGTAGTGTGTTCTGTAGGCGTCTGTGCATGTAAATGCTCTGCAAAGGCTTAACTCTCTGTGTAACCTCCAAAGGGAGTTTCTCTGAGAGAGAGACAGAGGTATGTATTAGACAAATGAAGAGCTTTTAGAACATTAAAGCATGGGAAAACGTCACAGTAGAGGCACTACATACTAAATGAACCTGAAAATGAGCATAGTATGTCCCTCTTCAACTAAAAATATATTTATAATTAGAATCACAGAGGGCTCATTGACCTACTAGCAATAATGACACTTTTATACATGATCAGTATTTCCCATATTTCACGTAAGGAAGAGCAAAATATAGCCAGGTTGAAATGATGTTATGAATGCTCATAAAGACAGCTTGGAAACACACCTTTAGCAGAAGGCTATTGAGTTCCTGTGGTGGAGCTTGACCACCTCTCCGAGCTGCTGGGCGGCTGCTTTCCTGGTTACTGGTGTTGTTCCGGTGTCAAGCAGTATAAACAAACGATCGAGTCTAAAGACAGGTCACAGTAAATAACTAGGGTCAACTGACACATTAAGACAGTGGACATCACTTCAACAAAATGCTGCTTTCTTTATTTACCAGGACCATCTTTAGGTTGTTAACCTGATAAGCTGAACAAAATCAATTATCTACATGTTTGTGTACACTGATCTGACATTCTTCATTGATAAAAATAATTAAATGGAATTTAAAACATTTAATCATATTTTCATCATGACCACATACTGACACTTATTATATATTAAGATAATAACATTTAAGATATACTTTTATTGATCCAAGTTTGGGAAATGATTTTTTCACAGCAGAATGTAGAAAAAGCATTTAACATTAATTAAATATAAACATAAACAAAAGAGAACAGTGAAAGATCTCCATTCAATATAAAATACAGGTTAACAAATAGAATTGAAGCAAGTGTACTATTACTATTAAAACCATTATCTAGCAGTCATTGTTTAGCTTTCGACCAAGATAACCCGTGTAATTAACCTGATGTTTACTGAGATCATCATCAGTCTATTAATAAAGTGGATTAGAGTAGCACTAATACTAAACCACAGGAGTCTGCTTTGCCATGCAAAGAGGACGACAGACACCACGTGGAATCACCATAAGAATAACAGCAGAAAAACACCTGCCAATCAAAACAAAGTTAAAATGTATGTTTATCAAGCATTAGAGAGATTAAAGATGTCCCTAATGTTAGCATGCTGCAAACACATGCATTTTGACACGCTTTTAGCGTTAAAATGGGAACTTTAACACTAAACGTTTCCATGATCAGAATACCAACAATACAACTCTGCACAAGAAGCCAGTGGAAATTGGATTTTTTTTTTTTACCCATTTCCAGATAATGCTTATGTTAGTTAATCCTTAACGTGTGTCAGTACAGGATGCGAATTCCCAAATTGTGAGATAATTCTACCGGCATTTTGGCACCTGCAGTAAGCATTAATCCCAGTTAAGTGACCAGCCTGCAAACGTGTACCACGAATATTTACTACACTATAAACTACACTTTATCGTTACACTGTGTTAGCTTTGATGGCTAGTCGGCCGTCGCCATGCCATTCTTTGACAAATTAAAAGCTAGCCTATATTAGCAGGGTAGCCAGCTAATTGGTGAGGAAAGTCGGATAGATAAAACTAGAGTCCGCATAAGATATTCTTACCTTGATACAGCCATGGTCCGTTATGGTATGGCCTTTCACGCCCCACATTCAACAGGCAACCAGTAGTTTAAAACGTTTCCCTTTCTGCTGTTTAACGTTTCCAACGCGGCGGATAACAGCAACGTTGTTAGCTGGATGAAGTCATAAGCTAGTTAGCCGCTACGGCTAGCTAGCTGAGGCCCAGGCTGTGTGCTTCTGACCGCCCAACTCTGTCTGCCGAGCGGAGAGAGTTCAACACCGATTCATGGCTTCAAAGTTGTCCCTGCGGTATCTTCACTATCTTCTCCCAGAAAATATCGACAAGTACCATACGCATATCAATCTATAGCTTAAGTTACCCTTCAGAACTCTTCGAGGATAAATATCTTAACCTAATAAGGTGTAAAGAGTTATTTTGTAGCATGCCGAGGGCGACCCAGAAGACTGTTTTTATATGAGGATCCATCTTGCATTTATTCCTTCCTCCATAGCAGGCGGCGGCTGATTGGCTAGAAGCAATGGGGAGAGCCAATCAAATTGCACGTTAAAAGAGGAAACGAATGGAAATAAATAAAATGTAAAGGTATAGTTCACTTTCAATTCATACTGAATGGATACAATTGCTGCATCCCACGTGGCTTCAGTTTATCTCCAAAACGTACAAATATAAAACTCCAATTTAAGTTATACAAATGTAATGTCTAAATGTAAGATTCATTGTTGAAAAACAATATACAAATACAAAACAAATACAATTTACAAATACAATTTACTAATTTGCGTGTGATCTTCAATGTAGGCTACACTTTTGTTTTTAACATTCATCAATCTCAAATGTTAGCTTACATATTGTTACATTTGAAGAAATAAATGTTTGTGCATTTACAACTTACATCTTATTATTTGCTGACATTGCTTTCAGTTACGGTTGCAACACAACCGTGTGCTCTGTCCACTGTTATGCGGATATGTTATACTCCCCCAGGAGATTTTTTTGAAATACTAACATAAAATACACATTCTGGTACTCTCTTGAAAAAAAAAAAAAATCCATTACTACACGACATATTTAAAAAAAAATGAATGCCATTTTAGTTTTTTGTTACTTTGTTCGTTCTGTGCTTACTTTAACATAATTGTTCATGGTGGGGCTAAGGTGGGGCTAAGCCATTTCTTGGTATGGCTGTAGCCTACCCCAGCCATACCCTGGAGCCGCCACTGACGGTTGTTTATCTGGCATCTCAAATTCTAATTGTGGAATACACAAATTAAATATATGTCATTGTACAAGCCACTAACATGACTCTTAGTTATCTCACACAATCAAATAAGACACAGACACACTTCCTCTACTTTTGACAGGAATTACCAGTCTGACTGCAGATATGCAACATGCAATTGAGACAATAGAAAATGGCATTTAAATGTATTTGAAAAGACAAACTAAAGTAAAACAAATCTAACATCCTCTGAAATCTAAGCATAATGAACAATTTAAATTGTACTGTTGTCCATGCATAATATAGTTTAACCACATTATGATTGTGCTGATGATTGGTCACAGATCTACTCATCTGTCATGTCAGAGTTGCATTTCAATTATTGTACGTGGCATTATGAAAGCATCACTGCAGAGAGCGACAGAATAGAATTTGATTAATATAATATTTGATCGCATAATAAGCATCCTGTCTTGTTTTTTGAAACGTTGGTTATGAAACATTGTTATGCAATGTCTAAAATAAGCACAGTGCAGGTTGGATTGCTCTGTGTTCACATTCAGACATGAGTAAGTAAGTAAAGTCTGTTGTTACTCACAGGCTGCAAACAAGAAATAGAACAATGCACTGTTGAATTCAACATTAACTATAGCATTATTAAATAGCCTAAATAATACAAAATAAAAATAATAATACATTTAAACCAACAACATTAAATAATGAAATTAAAATGTGATCATTTAAAAAGGATTAGTAAGAAGGTGGTTGTATATATCATAACTGCTTTATAGTTAAAAATGTACAAGTAATGTAATACAAGACCCTAAAAAACCAGAGTGACATGGGGTGGACATCATTGTTCATATTCATATGTAGTGTCTCTACTGGGACATGTCTCCATGCTTTAAAGTTCAAAAAGCTCTTTATTTTTCTCATACTGCTGCTGTGCTGCAGCACCTCTTTTCACCCTCTGTCTGAAACCAGAGCCTAGTCTGCTCTGATTGGTTAGCTGGCCGGCTGTGTTGTGATTGGTCAAGTGCTTAGAGATAAGAAAATGGTCAGACATAAAGAAAAAAAAGACATACAGGTATCATCAATGCTCAGCGTTAAGTAAAACGTGGTCATTAGATGATTTGTTAGAAGCTTGTTGTATCACAACTGCTTGTGACCTCTTGTTTTGACAATTAAAAAGTAACTATTTCTGGCATGTTTTTAACATAATGCTTGATAGACTGCAAGTGTAGGCAACTTGAAGTATCGGACAAAATTAGCAACGATTTCCAATGTCTTATTGAAACGGAATGGCCTGCAGCATATATATAGAAATGTTATTCATTGGGATAAACCCCTTGAGATGCACCATCTCGTTTTCAAGGGGGTCCCGCAAAAGCTACATCACATTTATTTGTGGGCTATAGCTATGATGCAATTGTATTTCCAAGCTGAACTGTGCGCCACCTATGATGTTAGTGTAAGAATCTGGAAACAGACAGAAACACATGTTAAAAATAGGGCAACACCTCAGAATGAAAATATGTGGAAATGAAACATGAGTTTTAGTTTTTGACCAAATTGGATGTTTTTTGCTGAATCCTTCATCAGGATACAGGCAGTGGGAAAAGACACAGACAGGTCTATCAATACATGCACAAACATACACGTTGCTATGTTTCCTGACATATCAGGCCCTGTCATCTGCCTTCGAATAGAATGAAGGCAAAACCTTTTTTTTAAGTCTATCATATGAACGTATTGGAAGGGCTTATTCCTCCTCCTTCAGAAGGTAGACAATGTGATTGTTACTAGGCACTCTGAGTGTAATGAGCTCATGAATCTGGAGGAGGATATGCGTTAGCGCTCTAGAAACAAAATGTGAAGTTGAAAAGTGTTTTTCTGATTAATCCTTGATGCAGGGTTTAGTAGACACGCTATGACATAAAAAATATGCAGTGGTTTTTTATTAAAAGGCACTAAATTATACCATCATCATCATCATCATCATCATCATCACCAGTGTTCTATATTAGGTTAAAAAAAAATCAATAAAAAAAAGGATAAATGATTTCATGAATAGTTCATGTTGTAGGCAAATACACTTATATTCAGGATAACCTTGATAAAAAAAATTGAAATATATATAATTTTTAACAATACCAAAAATACAGAAAGTGCACTCAAAATATGTTTGTATCTGTTTTCCTCGGGTCACAGACTCCACTTCGCTACACTCCTATTTAGTGTAATTAATTTGCCAAAAAAGAGTCAAAAGTAAAGAGAAATTTGACTGATAGCATTTTTATTTCTATAGATATATATATTTATTACTTTGCCAGATAATCGTAGCAATGGATATTTGTCTACATCTTTGTCTCATTCAAAAGGGACTCAAACCTTACCTGGCTGTTGAGATAGGTTTACCTTTGCCCTCATTCTTGTTTAATGAGGATCTCGAATGCTGTTGTGGAAATACTACCAACATGATAATCACTGAGCCAATATGTATTTTGAAAGGCGTGTACCCGGACGAGCACACAGTGAAGTAATAAGCAGTTAGGATGAAGCTTCCTGTTTGGCACAATACATGTTAGTCCACCTACTAGTTTGGCTACTGATCTGATCTTACAGAACGGTGGAACAGCAGTGGAGGAGGAGGAGGAGGAGGAGGAGGGAGATACCGAAGGCTAAACAGCCAGAACCCTGAGGTCATCACCAGCAGGTTCATCAAACTGCTTCCTCCTCCACAGGAAGCTCCGCAGTGTATAACCTCAGAGCGGAAAGGCTCTTTCTGCCACTTGGTAACATGTCGATTCCTCTCAGACCCGACCACATTGTGTTATAGCAGGGACTGACTTTAATAAGAACATCCCAAGACCCCTTTCTTTCAAAGTAGGTCAACGATTCCAGATTTTCAGAGTACCCAAAATGTTGGAGTGTAGGAAGAATATATTGATTTGGATGTTATACAACTAGAGAGAGGCTGTTTGTGAGTGTGGTTTCCTCATACTGCAGCACCTCTTTTCACCCTCTGTCTGAAACCAGAGCCCAGTCTGCTCTGATTGGTTAGCTGGTCACTCCGTTGTGATTGGTCAACCACTTAGAGATGTCCCGCCCCTTGCCTATTACGTATTATTTGTTGGAGTGCTAGCCTTTACAAGCGCAAGTGTTACATAGTGATGTCATAATGACTAAGGAGTAAACAAAGGTGTCAAATGGAGGCATTCCAGGCAAGGGGGAGAAACTGAGGGATTTTAGACTTTGCAGAACATTTACATACCTATACACATTACAGGAAAGGGAAAACCAAAACAATGCATCTACAGGTGAGTTTATTTTATTAAAAAAAATATAAAGTTAAAATAGGAGTGCTATTAAAAAAAAAGAGCGAAAGTAAATAAATATAGTTTTAACAAATTGAAATAAAATGAGTAAAAGAAACGCATTTACGGTTTTTTAAAATGGGCTGAATCCTTAACAGATACAATAAAAGTGTTGAGGCACTGCAGGAATGTTTTCATGGTTTTCTAATATCCAGAACACGAGTTTTCTCTTCTCATGGAGACAGCCGGAACAGCATTAAGCTGTGAAGCCAGGGAGCATCAACAGACATGTGGCACACACTGCCCTCTGCTGGCCGCGGGTCGCCAGGACATACACTGTTAAAGGCAGTTTCTTCTTTTTAGTTGTCAACTCAGGTTTTACACTTAAGTAAAAGTAGAAAAGGGGTAACAAGTCCTGCATTCAATTCCATTATTGGATAATTGCAATCAAAATATATTTGAGAAAAAAAAGAAAATTATTTGTTAAGAGTAATGGCTCTTTAGCAGCCTATGGTAATAGCACATTTTAGAGTAACATTTGTTCAAAAACAGGATTATATTTGTATTAACGCATTAATGCGTCTAGTGGAAAGACAACAATGAGTGATGGGGGATCTTCAATGTTCTGGAAGCGTTTCATGTTTCAGCTACAGTGTGTGTTAGACAGCTAAACAATTAAGTTTAGTGAGTGCATCACATTAGGTTTCCAACCAGAACTGAGGCTGCGTCAAAGGAAAACAGGCCAATGAAATCTCAGTTCAACTAACACAGATTTATATTTTATTAAAAGTATCATAGGAGTGCACAGCACCGACTGAAATCCTCTTTGTGCAGAAGAGCATTTTCTCTGCAAATAAATTGTGACTTCGAGGAGTATTTTTTTTCTTACGTTTTTTTTTCGTCAGTTACAAATGAAACATAAAAAAAAAGAAAAAAGTTCAAGGTAACACCAACACAAACTGTGCTCTCTAATCTCAACCAAAAAGCCACGCAAGTCCCTTTTGGAAAGTGCCCTTAATAACTTAAAGGCAACAGGCACATGTACATTCAATACGTCTGAGGTATTTTGGCTCAAATAAATACAAGACTTTTGGTCTCTAGCTTAATAATACAGTGACACTAGTGGTACAAACTCTGCCTCTAGCCACCTGACCACAACATTCATACCCAATATCTAAACAAAAATAAATCCTATTGCAGGCTCTCCACATAGTATAACAGCAGAGTATGCATATTGCACATTATCTCACACCCTATGATTCAAAGTGCTGTACCAATCTCATCAAGACTCTCCAAATTAAAAACACCTTTTTTATCATTAAATGTATTCCGTTATGTTCAAGAGAAACACATCTTCCCTTCCCCCAAAACCATCCTGAAAAGCCCTCATCTGTCAAAGCACGGAGCAGCACAGGGGTAGTGCATGCTGACTTGGTAAGCCCTGTTGGGGAAGCCAGACTTTGGTTCCTGGGAGGCAGCAGTGACGGGCTGGGTGCTGGGGTTGGGGGCCTGGAGGCCGGCAGCAGAGTGGCTGAGGTAGGAGGCAGGCCTTAGGGGGGGGGCCAGGCCCGGGGGCTGAGCCTGCTGGGGGGGGTACTGCACGCTGGACCGGTGAAGGTACTGGGCCGCGGAGGCTGTCTGGCCTGAACCGCGGTACGCCGTCTGGCCCTGCTGCTGGGGGGGGGGGCCGGGCTGCTGGAGCTTCTGCTTGTTGGCCTCTTTGACGTCACTGTCATGAGCACTAGAAAGAGGAACGCAAAGCGCTGATGAGTTCTGAGGTGTAGCCAGTAACGGACACAAATGAATAAAGTCAATGGGTACTTCATATGTTTTAGCTCTATGAAACCTGATGTACTTTATGATTCTGTTTTCTTCAAGT
The DNA here is from genome assembly GCF_902827115.2 of Pseudochaenichthys georgianus. Taxonomy (NCBI): domain Eukaryota; kingdom Metazoa; phylum Chordata; class Actinopteri; order Perciformes; family Channichthyidae; genus Pseudochaenichthys; species Pseudochaenichthys georgianus. The sequence continues at coordinate 8,622,636 of NC_047517.1, read as the reverse complement.
TTGTATCTTGTTGGTCGAACGCACTTGTAAGTCGGGTTTGGATAAAAGCGTCAATACAATGTAATCATTTAAATAAGGTCTGTTGTTAACAGACCTTATTTAAAATCTTTTATTTTAGGGCATAAAATATGTCAGCAAATTCCCCACTTGAGAATTTGGAGCTTTTACACGTCTTAAAAGACGGCTGCTAAATAAGACTACTACAACATGGTGTTCATTTCTGAAGTGTATCATGAACTTCTGTTTGCCAAAGCGGTTTTCTTCTGCAAAAATCCAATAGAGAAATCCCATTGGCCTTTGTTGTCGCAACCAGGGCGATACTGACTTCTTAGTTGGCCTACACATACATGATCACTACAGAGTTCTATTGCAGCTGGTATGGCATGAGATGTAGTACATGAATATATCACTAACATCGACTACCAACTGTATGTGTTACTCTAACACAGTGGTTCCCAACCTTTTTCAGTCAGGCCCCCCTTGGGTAAGTGGAAATATTTTCGAGACCCCCCTTACCCGGTTCCCACCAAGATTGGTAGAATTCATTGTATATAGTTGTACAAACATTACATTTCCACTGCTAATAACAACAAGACACAACTATCATTTTATTAGGATGAACATGAACACAAGTGCTTGTGATGACAGCTGACCCTGTGCCACCGTGACATAATGAGGCCTAATTGAAACAATTACAAATACGTTTTATCAAACCGGTTCTTTAATAGTATTTTTATAGGTTATTTTTTAAGGGGAAAACTAAACAAATTGGAAACAGAATTAACATTGATTTGTTGTATGTATAGTGTGGATTATGGGCTGCAGTGGTGGTATTAACTAAGTAGATTTACTCAAGTAGCCTACTGTACTTATTTTGAGGTACTTAAGTATTTCCACTTTTGCTTCTTTGTAATTCTGCTCCAGTTCAGAGGTAAATGGTGCACTTTTACTCCACTACATGTATTTAATACCTTAGTTATTTTACAGATCTGGATTAATGATGTGAAATATAATCAACTCTTAACTCAGACTTTAGTTCCACCTAAGTAAATTCACAAGCTACCCTGCAGTATACCACTTTTACTTAAGTACTTCTCCCACCTTACACGTAATTGGAGCAACAGCACTCAGAGTGAAGGAAGTTGAAAACGGTGCATTTCTTCGTGTGAATATGATGCCTTTTTGTCAGCTGGTGGACGGATTGCTCGGGTTTACGCGGACATACTTATGGCGAATGAGCATTGACCACATCGAGCTCTGTAGAGTTTTACTTTTGAACGCTCTGTTCTCCACCGACAGATCTCTGAGCTACAGACAGATACTCACATGAGTAGTTTCTCAGCACATGGGACCAGGTTGTCCCAGGTGTAGCCTGTGAGGCTCACCAGCCGGGGGGGCCATGTGGGGGACAGGTGGAGGATGAGGCGGGAGGTAGCCACACACGCAGCAGACACCAGCGAGGGGGAGAAACACAAGAACTGATGATCTAAGGGGAGAAAGAGAATCCATTAGCAGGTGAAGCAAATCACTGCACTGCTCTCCACGCTATAGCTAGTCACTTGTTGAGGTCTCCATATCAGGTTGAATACTTGGAATGAAAGTTAATATAATCAAATATATTCTTGTATAACCCACAATGAAAATGCTTCAAATGTTATGATCTTCTATATTTACAGTATAAACAAAACACAAGTGGTTTGTTAAACTGAGATTGAGGCCTATTACGATGTATGGGTGTGACTGATAAGGGAGGGGAGGCCGTTTCTTCCCTCTTCCCTCACAGTGGTACACGGGGAGGGGGCTCCTGACTTTTTGGAGAAACACTGAGGCCCCAAAAAGGTGTTTGTGCCATAGCCGAGAATAATATTTTGCAAGTCCTGCTCACTAGAGGCCATCCCCAGGTTCCACACATATGGGTATGGAGGAGGGGTCTTTAGGTTTGTCTGTCCTGTTTCGAGCATACTAGCAGAGAGGGAGCAAACTCCAGAGAGGGGGGTTTTCCCCTGGTATGCTCCCTCCCGGTAAGCTCTCTCCCTGGAGAGCTGGGTTTTTGCCTCGGTAAGGTTCTCTCAAACTTGGTAAATATCGCTTGAATTTCTTTGTTGAAAGAGTATAACCCTGCCACCTGTGAGGAAGGTCCTCCGAATTCATGCGGGACTAGATGTCAGTAATTACCGTTTTTTTAAGCTGGTAAAATGTATTAAAAACCGGTCAATTAAAAACCTGCCGTTCAAAATGTCCGGTAATAATTAGGGATGCTCCGTTCGATTGGCCGCCGATCATGATCGGCCGATATTCACTCTTAATAGTTTGATCGGTGCTCTCTATAAAGGCCGATCAGGAGAGCTGGATCTGATCGATATGGACATAAACGCGAGTGAAGTGTAACCGGACGCGAGAGAGAGATCAGATCAGCTGCTGAGTCTGACGAGACAAGCAGCTCTGCATGATCACCTGAAGCCCCGCCCTCTGTTTAGCGAGCTGCATGAGAAACTGACGGGATGTCAGGAGAGAGAGGGAGGGAGAGAGGAAAAGAGAGGATCCGTTTCTCCCGTGTTATTATCCAAAGTTAATGTCAACTTTTGAATAATGTACTTTATCTACTATAAGTAGTTTGTTTGAATGTAATAATTATGTTGTTTGTTGTAGCGAATAATGTATTGAAAAATGTATCTGAACTTTTCGATCCGTTACGATTATAAACTGAAGCAATATAAAAATGACTCCCATTAAAGGTGGGGTAGGTAAGTTTGAGAAACCGCCTCGAGATACACTTTGTTATCTTCCATGGAATGCTCTTAACATCCCGATAGCAATGAATATCTGAAGTGCTTTGACAAAAAAATCCATACAAATATTTCATCTGTGGAAGCCGTAATACTGTAAAAAGTACAACCAATCTGACAGGGTTTGGTTGACAGACAGACAGGGCGGCAATCCGATTGGATTGCCGCCCTGTCCGTCAGCCTTCCATCTCGTGCACGCACAAATGTATCTCGTGCCCTCATTGGGCGTGCATTGCAGCAGCACTTCAATGACTCGCCAGCAACAGGCGGCCACTGTCACCAGTCTGCTGACGTCATCTGCGCAGGAAGTCTGAAGGAAGGGGCGGATTCTTTTCGGCTGTGTACTTTCAAATTTTAGTGCACTCGAGCCGGTTTCTGAAACTTACCTACCGGTAATAGTCCGGTAATTACCTGCTAATGGAAACTCTGCTACACAATTATTATTATTATTATTAGAGCCCGAGCACGGAGCGCTAGGACCCAACGGCGTCCTAGCACGAAGTGCGAGGAACCTATTGTTATTGTAGGTATTAATATTATTCCGCGCCATCTTTCCTGTTTTTGAGAGCTTTACCTCAAAAAGTTGGATAATTTTGCACGGACGCCAGGACCGGTAACAATTGCAACATTCTGGAGTCAATGGGTTCAAATTGTCAAAAATACTCGCTAGCGCCACCTATGGCCATTCCCATTTTGTGAAAGATTTACAAAGTCGCACCGTAAGTCCAAATTACTTGACATTTTGCACACTTATCCAGGTGGACCTGCTCTACAAATAATCCTATTGGACCCCTAAACTCCGCCTACTTTTATTTTAATTAGCATAATGTTCAAAACAGTGAAATGTTCACTTAATTAACAGCAGTTAATTGAACCTGGTTCTTCAGGAGTTAATAGAGGTGAGATCTTGCTGACGTTGATGGATCTGAGCCAAGCAGTAAACTTACAGAGACTCAATAACTTCGGTTAGGTCAATTAGTAGGTCTGAGTCATTCGCCGGAATAAAGTATCAGGCCTCCCGACTCCAAGAAACTTTAAAATCTTTCAAAATACAGTTGTGACAGTAAACTAACTTGTTGATGTTTGTTAGCATGTACAGAAATCATCATGGCCAAACATTTTCCTAAAAACAGCATACACATTGTTTGGGCTGTCAAAGCAGTCATCACATTTCTTTCACAAAACGACAGTTATCACAAAGAGTGCTACATCGAGTGAAAGAAAAGCAAGTCCGATGGTACAGCTAGCCTTAGCTTTATCTTAAATTACACTACTAATCGGTATTTATCCAGCTGTAATCAAAATGATTAAAATCTTGAAGCACCATGATCTTACCAAGTGTCACATTACTGCATTCACTCATACATTAGCATACAAACCAAACTCATGCTAAAGCTAACTAGCTTATCAGAGTAGCTGCCAAGCTAAGCTTTCTTGTGGAATTCATGTGATTTGTTGTAGTAAATCTACATTTAAAATGTAATACTTTCCAATTTATAAAAATAGATATGAATAAATGTAATGTTTTCAGCATCTCTGGAGAATACCTGCACTCTCTTGTTGACTATGTTGTGTTTTGTGAATTGTAGCTGTGTGCAGCAGTTTTTCCCCAAGCAAAATGTCCCATTGGGACAAAATGTATTTATTTTATAATGTATAAATAATAATACAATTTTCTTCACAAAAACAGTTACATTTAATCAAAAGAAATATACATATAGCACCACATTTTGCATGTAGATACGTCATTACTTTTCCTAGAATAGCCAATTGAAGATATTTTTTTGAATAAAAAGCAGAACAAAAAAGACAAATCAAGCATTAAACCGGTTGTATCCTTTACATCGGGTGCTGCTGGCCAGCCTGGAAACTTACTTTACATAAACACTTTGGAGATCTCTCCAAGGACCCCTGCTTGTAATTGGACCCCACATTGAAAGCCATATGAAAGACAGCAGAGTGTGTTTGGCAGGTTCCCATTACCTGACGAAATGTCACTCACCTTGCAAGGAAACCTCCAGGAAGTAATCAGCATACTTGGCCATGTATAGTTTGGTCTTCTCGAAGCTCGTCATCGGCCAGCCATCATGGAGGTCCCCCTCTTGCACAGCCATAGACAGGTAGTACTCTATGAAATGAGCGGCTGTGGGGATGTACAGGTTCCACTGGAAGGTTTCCAGCAGCAGCAGCTCCATGTGAAGTAGACCCTGCTTGGTCAGCACCAGATTCATGGAAAGCATGCAGGCCAGGCTGTTCAGGGTCTCCAGCTTGGGCACCCGGTCCTCCCTTTCCTCAAATTTACCTGTGATGATTAAGAGTTACAAATCATCACGAGCAAACCAGAAACATGTGCTGGAGCGGGAGGTCATCTACGCACTTACTGGCCAGAAGGAGACATGAGAGTGAGACCATGTGAAGCTGCTGCACCGTGACATCATAGCGGTCCATGAAGAGGTCCAGCAGGTAGACGGCCAGGTGTCGGGCTGCAGGACACAGCCTGAAGCGGTTGCTGACGATGGCTATGAGGTCTGCGAAGTACCGCCTCAAGTTGAGCTGAGGAGACTGGCCTTTGAAGGAAGGCAACTTGAGCTCCTTTTTAGACGACATATGGGATTTTATGTTCACTACATTAAAGTTTGGTTACAATGCAATGTATATTTGCAAACGTATACAAAAAACACAGCAAGAAGGATCAAGTAATTTCGGTACTAGATCTGCTTAGAGTATGAGTTGACCAATCGGTTAATCGATCGCCCAAAAATTAAACCCTACCTTTTTAAATAATTGATAATAATAATAAAAAAAATTAAGGCAAAAATGACATAAAAAGTAGTTTTCTGAACTTATGGGTTTTTCGATTTTACAAAAAATCACGACAATGTTCTTTATTAACAGCAAAACGCTTTTTCATTACATTTGTATGCAGATTTATTTAAAAATTATTATAATCAAACGAAATTCAATAAATACAAACAAATCAATATAGTAGTTTTACAATACAACAGTATTTTATCTATCTCCCAAATACATATTTTTTAATTATCGGCTTGATTGGTGTAGCCTATGCCTAAAGAAAATACAAAAAATGTAATCATAAAATGCTGTTATCAGACCCTGGGGATTTCCGTTGCTCTGTTTCAAATAAATGTGTTTAGTGCACAATCTGTTTTACTGTGTATGACCCCTTTCTTTAATTAAAAAACACAGCCTACAAATAAAAATGAATTATAAAAATATTTTATTTTTATTAACAAAAGTAATTGTAATATAAAAACATGTATATGTTGTGATTTTGTTTTATATCGACTTATTCTGTATATTCCTAAAAGAAGAATACATCACAGACATGCAATAACTAAAATATCCAATCATTAAAAAAGGTAGCATTAATATAACAGAAGGTGTTCTTAACAACATTTGGCATGACACAGGATTACAAATAAGTGTATTGTCATGGTTGATGTGACCTGGCAGCCATCACTAAAGTGTTCCCACTCACTTTGTACCGCAGCGCCTGGTAGATGTCTGCAGCCAGCTGTCCTTTCCACCATTGGTCCTCCAGCTCCATTTGACACAGTGCTTCTGAAACCTCTGAAATGCAACACATGGGAAAGACAGTCAATCATAAACCCCTTCATGCTGAAGATGCTCTGCACAAACTATCTAAACTTGCTGACGTTTCATGCGACAGCCGCATAACTGTCCACGATAGCGGGTCAGAAGTAGGCACAGTGATCGCTCAATCTCTGTTCAGTATTTTTCTGCACTAGGGATTCAAAAGTGTTTGTCTGAGGCTCAACAGAGGACACTCACCCTATGAGCACATGTAGAGAATATTTCGGGCAGTTTCACTGAAGTAAACTTCAAACCAGCCGGACATGCTTGTTCACAGTCATTGTTGTAGTGGGTGAGGCTGCGAGGCTCAGCACGAGTTCACAAAACACAACTGCTGCCGGAAATATCAGCTTTAAACTGAAACCACTGGTCAAATAAATCTGTGTCGGCCAAAATGGGGCGTTTAGCAGGCTGAAAATAAAAACTGGTGGTTAAACAGCTTTTGATCTAGGGACCTACATTATTGCGAATGTATGACATGCGTCATAATACACGCTTGATATACACCTAAAATAACCCCCTAAAGTTCAAGGTGAATGAAAATATTAACCAGGAATATTGAAATCTGATTGTTAACTATCTCTCAGAGGGAACTTGTGGGGTGTCCGATTAGCACTTGAAAGCATCACTCCATTGTCAGGACAGGCAGTGCACACAGGACGCAGCCAATTATATGTAAGTATAGAAACGATGAACAACCAATCACTGGCCAAATGCCCCAGGCCAATACCTGCCAATAACTAATCAAAATAAATGATACGATAACAAGTAAGGATCAATTACGAATTATGTGACCTTGTAAATGGCACCCCGTGGAAGAACCCATCGAGAAATGACTATTTTAAAATGTATAGAGGGATTATTTAAAGATTGCTATCTTTGAAAAAAACAGTTGTAATTTTCAGATAACAGAATAAGTAATGAAAATACATCTCTAACATCAACAAAATATTCTTAACGTTGTGTCTCACATATTTTTGATTTTATCTTTAATTGTATTAATCTCTTATCTGTGTAAATCTGTGTGGTCCTGTTTTTCATTCGTACCCTGTTGCTGTTTGAACTACTGAATTTCCCCATGGGGATGAATAAAGATCCATCTTATCTTAAGACAAAAATTAAGAACTACAACTCAAGCCATACCTGCCTTTTCGATGATGTTAGAAATGTGGAAATAAAATCTATGTAACATTACATGGAATATATTATTTTAAAAGGGACCGCTCACCCGAAAACATAAAATATATTTGAAAAACTCTACAGCAATGTCTCTTTACAGAAATCCTCACACGGTCAAGATAATACAGAGACCTTGTTGTAGGTTGTAAGCAGTATCATGTAGGAACTATTTTCTTGGTGTATGGATTAACCTGAGCCTGACCAGATAAGTATTTATGTCAGGAGACATTGCTGTTCATCTTTTCACATGTATAATGTTGGCACTTTGAGTGCCAGAATCCGTGTCCCATTTATGAATTAGTATAGGAGGACATCTATTGGGCCGAAATCTTCAACTCTCAACATCTCACACCAAAACAATTAACACATTTAAATAATTAACACACCAGGTTAGAAGAAGCATATACACTTTGGGGTTGATCAGTCTTCTGATAATCATGACATACAGCAGTTCACACATGCGGCTTTCACACCAGCGCTTTTCCCTTTCTAGCTCCGAGTGGGAGCTTTTCTGGTTCAGCTCCGGTTTCCCTTTTCAGCTCCCGCTCTGTGCACACCGCCCACTGGCGCCCCAGAGCTGCCCCTGCTGCGTCATGACGTCACCGTTTACATCGCTGATTTGTTCCCCAACCGCAGCCATTACGGCGCTCACAACAACGGGGAACTGCGTCGGGTCGATGATCGTGTTGCTTTTAATCACACGAAGCCAGAATAAATTGAATAACGACTTCTCCAACCTTATGCTCCAGAGTGCCGTGGTTCATTGTTTATTAATGTGTTTCTGCAGCATTTACCGACCGCTGCAGTGCTGGCTGCTCTTCCACGGGAGTTTATTCTCCCGTTAGCTCCCGGTTAGCTCACACCGCAGCGGCCGCTCTAAAGTATTCACTGTCCGACTCACACAAGCAGCTGATGCATATCCCCAGTCCCCTTAGCCTAAGTGAATGTGTCAGTCTGAATTGACGCTGTTTGGTATCACAACGCTGTTATGAAAGTGTCTCTGGTATAAAACGGGTGATGTTAGCATAGCAACCGAAGCTAAACTGACTACTTGCATCCGATAGCTGCAATAATACAAAACAACACGTCTGCCTCTCTCCACAATGATCGATAACAGCGAACGGACGGTCAAAGTAAGGTACAAATAAACAGAATCACACGAAGCCTGGTTAGTGCTGCCTGACTTTATAAAGTGTGTTTATAGGCACTACTGCTTGTAGGCAGGCATAACAGTCGACCCATGTTCAGGGGAGGTGGGTTTAGTTTCCTGCACGCCTCGACGTGAGAGAGACGTAAGCGACGCCACCTCTTAGCTCCGAAGCTCTTGCCTCTAGACCGACAATTTCTTGGAGCTGGAAGTGAACCCGATTCTGGAGCTAAGAGCCGGCGCCGCTGCGGTGTGAACAGGAAAAACCGGTGCTTTTCAGGCTCCAGCTCCGAGCCGGAGCTGAAAAAGCGCTGGTGTGAAAGGGGCAACAGAGTCTATCTCATTTGAAAACGAGTGCCTTTCACCTCTGCTAAATGGTAAATCGTTTAAATCCTGGATTTAAAAAAAAAAAAAGTTCCTGGAAATATACGTACAACATGTAAACGTACGCCATGGTTTTTTATGTGTTGGACTATAGAGGTTTCTCAAATGTTTAGATAAAAGTAAATGTAAGCCCTCGTTGGGGACCTGTCCCCCACTCTGGAACCACAGTGTGGCTGTAAGAGCGATTCAGTAATGACGTACTTTTGTAGGCTAACCAAGAGTGGCATCTAGCAGAAACACACACACATCTATGATATACATCAGCAGGATCATGTAAAACATAACTGTAGATGTAAAACAAACCATATTATAGTCTAAACGTGGACTAGTGTGCAGCGTGAAATCTTTTAGTAATCTTCATTTAGCCATGTTGTTAGCAACTGCTGTTTAAAGACACGTAAAAGCTTAATTCATGAGTGGGGTATTTACTGACATGTTGTAGAACAAAAAGTGAGAATTTCCTAAGCTTGTGGTAACCACACAAAACACAACAATTATTTGAGGCATCTAACCAACAATTAATTCAACCATTGAATTTGAGACGAGGAAACCGAGAATTGCTTAAATGCTAATTGATGTCCGAGTTAAGGACTCATTCCCGCACCACTCTTTAGACATCCTATTTGCTTTGAACTGATATTGTACTGTAGAAACAATCCGAAAAACCCCATCTGTCACCATCCCTGTTTGCTTTGTCTCTTATTAGCCCGAGGCACCTTGACACTGATGGGAATGTATCTGAACAATGGGAAATACAAATGTGTATGTGCATGAATGTGAATGCTAATGTGGAAGTAAAAACAAGTTAAATCCCGTATGTTGTTGACCTAAAACAGTGGCTGAGCACGTTTCAAGTTAATGTTGGAAAAACAATTCAATGAATAATTCGTTGAGTAGAAACTGAAAGTGGGTCAGCGCGCCCTATAACAGTTCAATTTGACCCAAATAGGTTAACAGTTAAAGCGACATTAATGTTACAATGACTTCCCTGTCTTTCATATGAACTAATGCACTGTGCCAGCCAGGCCACCTGAATACTTAATGTTGGCGCAGAGGAGAAACTGATTGTATAATTAAAGTCCTCAGCTGATACAACACTTATAGCCATGAGCTTTCAGACAGCACAGGACCTTTTAGAGGGAGCTATAGAGCTTTGGGTTTCTAATGTGTTGAGACATTACTTAGAGAAAATCAGATGTATTTAATGATGGAAGGAGGTGAACGTGTGTGGACAGGACACTTGTAACAGTGAATCAGTCACAAAGCTCCTTCGAAGAGCCCATACATAATTAATTGAACATTTGACTATGTATTATGAGCTAATTATTAATATATCAGCTATTAAAACGGGCATCATCAGTGATTATCAGTCTCATGGAAGTGGGTTAGAAGGGGTCTGCTGCACCAACTAGCATACTAGCATGTTGTTATTATCTGTTCACATTGTTGATTACCAAAAAAGGAATACAAAAATGACACGGATCCAATCATGACAATAGCAAAGAGTGGTGACATAGGACAAGGAGCGAGAAACTAAAACACACAACTTTTTACAGGGGAGATTTTTGCTGGCGTACTTTGTAAACCTTCAACATGTTGTGGTCTTTGTGTTCACAACATTAAGTTTCACTTTCACTTAACATAACAATGGTAGCCCTAATCTTCGAATCTGAGAGTGCTTTGGTTTCCGTTTGTAGTCCGACTCGTTTCTACCAATCAGGTTTGAGTTGCTTTGGTTGCCTGCAGGTAAACAGAGTCATTGGAGAGTATTAACTTCCATCATTTGTCCTTTTAGCAGATGTATACCTTGCACACCTGCTGCTTGTGAAACCATCTGGCAGTGGAAGTCTTCTCTCAATTCCAACTCCAGTCTTGCACCTTAAGTTACTAATTGGACTATTAACAATTAGTAAAGATAGGAGGTATGGGCCTGGATATTTGCTGGCTTCACCGGAACTTCAGAAATACAGCTCCTTTTCCTAAGATGCGTATTATTGTCCAACAGATAGTCTCGGGCTCTGATTGAGCAAACTAAATCCATGATCTTTAACTAAGACTTAATAAGTTGCAGTTGTCTAGTGGAAATGTTAAGAAGTTGCAGTATTTTTGCACAAACCAAAAAAAGAGGTTGCCGTTTTGGTGCTCAAATCTATCATTTGTTTTGGTTGCTTTCAAAACTTTATTTGTACTTGTCATTTTCAAGTTGTACACATTCAGAAGAAGTAGTTTGTTACATTTGGCCTGTCTTACGCAGTATACTGATAAAATGTATTTGTGTAACTTATAACTTTTAAAACGAGGGTGCAGCATCAGCTTTATTCACATGTAAGAAACACATAAAATGAATCTGTGCTGGAATCAACCTCACATTCTTTGTACTTGTGTATATGTTCTGCAGGATGCATTAGTGCAAAGACACCGTGGTTTCATGTTGTGCTTAAAAGAGCAGTCTGGGGATTGTGGCTGCATGCAGGGGGGGTGGGGTGGGGGGGAGGGTCTTAAGAGGATTGGTGATTGTAGCTGCTGTGTGGCGGAAGCTGTTGAGCCGGTGGGCTAGTCTGGTTCCTAATGGGCTGGAAATGTCTCCCAGAGGAACAAATGGTGTCCTGCGTGGAGGGAGCTGGTGGCAGTCCTTTCTGTGCTTTCACTCCACTGGTGTCATGCAGTGCCTTTGGTAAAGGGCGGCTCACAGCCATTGACTTGCACAGCAAAGGGAACAACTCGCTGGTTTTACTCTGAACTGACATACATACCAAAGTAGAGGGTGTGAGGTCTGGCAGTTATTGATATCAGAATCAGAATTCCTTTGTTGGCCCGCAACGGGGAAATATACATTATTACAATAGCAGAAGTATAGTGGAGATAAAGTGAAGAGAATAGACTCACATATTAAAAAAGAATTAAGTATGCACATGATGTTAATAATAAAAAACACAGTGAGTAAGAAAAATAAATAGCAGATAGGTACACCATGATAGAAAAGAAAGAATATAAATTAAAAAAGTAGCAGGATATAAAAAAAAAAGTAACATATAAAATAAAGAGGTAGCTGGTACTGTTTGCAGATAGTAAATCAATTGAAAGAACAAATAGAGCGTGAATTGCACGAGGGCATACATGTGTGTATATTACGTGTTATGTTCACAGGCAGTGTTATTTTACAAAATCAGTACTTATAAGTAGTTCATACATTTAAACCACTGATTTGTGGCTGTACATCAGACATGCTTGGTAACACAAATCGTCTTTACCTTATCTTAGTTTAAAGATCTCCTATCATGCTATTTTTAGGCATATATTATGGGTCTCAGATATACAAATATATAAAAAACATGTCTATGATGTGTTTTGCTCAAAATACCAAACAGATCATGCTTTTTAGACATCCCTCATATCCCTCTGTTTCAGCCCTGTTTATGGCACTTTTCCACTACAAGGCCTTGCACGGCTTAGTACAGTATGCTTAGGCCTTGGTAGGCCAGGCTCACTTTATTCTGCGTTTCCATTACAGTTTAGTACCTGGGGTAGTAACTATAGTAACGCAGTGTAGGCGGGGCGATCGGCGGGCGGAGCGACGCTGCGTAAAACTGCCGTGACGTCATCTTCCATGCGAACCACAAAACCAAAACATCAGCCGTTAGCTCTTAGCACTCAGAGCTCACAGCTCCTCATATCTGTTCAGAAACTAGACAAAAGTTAAACAAGTACAAACCACAGACTGTCTGTGTCATGGCGAATACAGTCGCTACTTTATTTATGTCTGTAGGCCGTTGTTGTGAGTGTGGACAGTCGGAGCATATACAACGTTAGCTTAGCCGATATCCATTCAGAAAACACGCATTTTAAAAGGTTTTTTACCTGCAGACCGGTATCAGTATGTTGTTAGTTCGGCATCATTTTGAAACGTGTATTACAATTAAATCACGGTAAAATATGTTCATTTTGTTGTAGTCCCCTTGCCAGCGATTGTCTCTGACCATTCAGCAGTCGAGAGTGTCCATGCTAAATGCTGCATATCATGTTCGAAACCACTTCAAGGATTATTTCTGAAACAGTATGGAGCTCAAATGCTTCTTTCCTTGCAGGTTTACTACTCTTGCAGGTTTAGCTCTGAGTGGTAGCGATGCTTGCTAATGTAAACAAAGACCATATTACGTCCAAAACACGTTGCGCATTGTTTCTGATAGCAACGTTTCTGATAGTGCTGTGGGTGTAAAGCCAGCCCACATTTCCGATATTACGTAATATCGGCATCAAGTCTGGATCAGCTCCGTTGTACCCCCATTTCTTTAGATCTGGGTACGGAGGAAAAGAGAGGGTTTTATTTTCTGACACTTTGTGAGTTCCCTGACACACCGGGGACACATATTTATGTATAAAAGACATCAATTACATGATAGGACACCTTTGAGGAGCTCCAAGTTGTTGCAGCACAAAGGTCACCGTCTACAAAGACTCCTTTGAACAAGATTCTATGACAAATCTAGACTAGTTACACAGGAATGATGGAGTCCATATATTGTGGTTTCTGACAAAGATCACAATGAAGACTCTAGAGGTTTCTCAATACTCAAATGTCCCCTCCTCGACTCCTCGGTCCTCTGGTAGTGACCCGGAAATGAATTTCAGCGCGCCATGTTGAAGGACATCTAATTTCTCTAAATGCACTTCAAGGACCGAGCATCGAGCAGGCTCTAACCGAGGAGACACTGATGCGTCCTCCACGGCTCCTCCGCGGATGCATTTCCGGGAACGGTGGAGTACAAAAGAGGCGTGACACACCGCTGGAATCATTTAAAAACCATGGCGGGAGCAAAGCACACATGTAAGTGTTGATAATGAAGAAGTGAAATGCGCGATTAAACTGCATTCCTTATTGACATTTCACCTGATATTCGTTATGTATGTATCCACATATTAACTACACCCAATCCTGGTATAAGCATGCCATGATGTTTAAAAGTGCAAACGTTTATTTATTGTTAAGAGTATTAAATCAACACAAACTTTGTTTAGCATTCAGCACTATCATTTGGTTTGGGCTATGTTGTTATATACACTAGAATCGCTCATTACAGAGTCTGTGAATCTTCCAAAAATATTTAAGCTACACCTTTTACTTTTCACAGGGACAGAGGAACACACTCTGACCCTCATCAACGTGAGGTCAGAGAATGGCCAGCTTTTTACAGGCCGAAGGCACACTGCAAAGAACGCCTGGGAGTGAGTGACATGTTCCAGGTTGGGAACAGATCCTTAGCATTTACATATTGGTGGTTACAATTGGTATTTTAATATTGTCTGTTGAACCTGTGAGTTTAAATATCAATTGCTTTGTTCGATGACACCTGTTGCTGCAGCAGACCTTATTAATTGCTGACCAGCTTGAAACCTCTCTTGGATCACTCAGGGAAATTCTAAAGGCCCTTGGGCTGTGCGGTTTGGTAACCCCCACACAGATCGGGAAAAAGTGGGACAACTTAAAACTTGTCATTTTTTCGTTTACTCTTGTGTGTCTGTGAAACCATGGTTGTTTCTGCTCAGCATGCTGGTGTATAACTTTACTTCTTGTTTGTGTTTTTGTAGGAGTTGAGATGCCCCCCAACCGGGACAGGGACCGACAGGGGAGAGGCCACAGCAGCCGTATTTTACGGCCATGCATGAGGCCATCGGTGGGAGGCCATCCATCGACCCTCCCACCCTGATGGACTCGGCCACTGCTGCTGTGGCTTCTGGCAGTGGCTCAACATCCACTGAGGCTGTCCAGAGCCAGGCCACAGTGGAGGATGAGGAGGCCACAGAGTCTGGCTCGGACAAGCAGGAGGATGTTGAGCCATCCACCTCTGCCGCTCCCCTTCCCCGAAAAAAAATAAAATGCAAACCACAGCTGTTGCAGTTCCTGGAGGCGGCCAAGGAGGAGGACCGCTTCAACCGCCAGCAGGCAGCCAGCGAGGAAACCTCTAAAAGGTTCATCGAACTATTTGAGGAATTAGTGCGCAAAGAATAGTTTCCTTTGTTTTGGATTTGTTTTATTGTTTTGTGTGAAGTATACAAATATTTAAGTTTGTAATAAACATTTAGGTTTGTCGTTAAATCAAGCATGTGGCCTTCTTTACAATTCGAAATACAGAACAAAAACCAACAACTGTTTACTGAAAAGATAGAAGGAAATCTTTATCTTATACAAAGCTGAATATACATGTTATGATTGTGACGTGACTAAAAAGCCAACGTTTTGAAAGTCATTGTGCAACCCAAGGTATAACTGTCTATAGTCATACTAAAACTCATAATGACCACTTTCATTTCTGAATTTTAAATCTCCACCTCAAATAATTCGTGTGTAAATTATCTAAATGCAATATCAGGGATGTTATATTAATAAAATACATCAAAAGAAATTGAGTCAAGTTACTGCAGCTCAAGCCCAATAAGTACAGTTACTAACACATGCACCTTCTTTCTTTTTAAGTTCAGTCAAAGCAATATGTTATCACTGAACACACTAAACGTAACACTAAACGTAACACTTTCAGATGCAATTCTGTGATGGCCTATTTCATATCATACAATTTGTAATAAAGACATGTGTCTGTAAAGCCCTTTGCTCTAAATCAACGTGAGCAAGGTGACTTTGGAAATAAGGCTTATAAATGGCACAAACAAAAGAACAGAGTAATGCATCTGGCCAGTAAATGCATTTTTAACCTGACAATAAAACTAATGGGTAACAAAAGAACTGGCCATAACAAAACATCCTCTTCGCAGTAATCGTGCAGCGGGTTGTGGTCAGGAGCCGAGATGTGGTCTGCCAGTCTGTCTCTCCGGCCCTGTCCACCTTGCACCCCCCTCACAGGACGAGGTGGAGACAAGAGTTTCCTATTCACATAATCCTGGCCACTGGGTCCGGGTGGGGCCCTGATTCTTATGTGGCACCCGTCTATTGCACCCACACGCGCACGCAATGCCGGGCTGTTGGCCAACTGCTGGGATCCCTGCCCGACCTCCTCCAGCTGGGAGAGTGTGGTGCTGAACCTACAGGAAGAATACAATGTACAGAGGTCAATACCTTTGTCCAGCAAACTAAACTCCTTTATCCCGCAATTTAAACTGCACATAAATATTCTGTCATAAGAAATGAAGCCATGGCTAAATCTGGTAGGCTACATTTGATGGTCTCAAGTGCTCGTGTTAACTAATGTGCATGGTCCCTTCTTGAATAAATACAACAACATAATAAAAAACACAACTTTCTCTCTGACAAACATGCTTTCTCTCTAACTCCCAGGCTTAGGCCTATGTGTCATGATTTTCTTGCTACAAGTAGTTGGTCATTTTTGTATTCAAATCAAACAAGCCAGCTATTTTTCAACCATTTAACTTTTTTTTAAACAAACACTCATAAATACCTCAAGATGAAGCAGGATGGCATTGCGCATTCTCGCTTTCCAGCGCTGGGAACGGCGTCTTTCCTCACGGGATGTGGTTGTCTGCAGCTGGTTCCACTGCCATAAGGCACAGTACTGCAGTCTTCATAGCCTATATCTCAATATCTCCGTCGTGGTTGAGATATGAATCAGAGGTGTGCCTGGACCTTATACAGGTATAGCCTGTCAGGTCTCTCATGATTCGGTAATTGATTAGAAATTCGGTGCAGGTGTTTTGTCAAAGAGGTGTGACTTGATGACCTATGAGATCACTAAAACTTGAATAACAACGATGCACATATAAGGGAACATCTACATTTTATTTAGAATTTTCAAAGTAACATTTTTCATTTCAAAATGATTCAGTTTATTATTTTATTTCTTCATATTATACTCCCTCCTTGTTCAACTAACTTCTCTTTCTGGTTGGATCTGTTCTCTCGTCATAAATTAAGTATTAAGGCTTAGTTTGATTATATACAGCTTCTTTTTTTTAAAGAAAAACTAGAGCAAGAACACATTATTTATAGATGACTGCTATTTTTTTTTTTTTATCTTGTTCAATCAGGAGCCTGATCCACAAAGGCGCATTGTGTTCTGGGTAATACATTACATTACATTACATTACATTGCATTTAGCTGACGCTTTTATCCAAAGCGACTTACAATAAGTACATTCGACCAGGAAGACACAACCTTGAGGAAAACAGAATCATATAAGAACATCAGGTTTCAAAGAGCCAATCGTTTCAAGTGCTACTCAACTGGCTAAGCCAGTTCTTTATTAGTATATAAGTGCTCTGTTAGCAGTTCTTTGTTAGTCATTCTATCGCTCGAAGTGGAGTCGAAAGAGATGAGTTTTCAATCTGCGCCGGAAGGTGTGTAAGCTTTCTGCTGTCCTGATGTCAATGGGGAGCTCATTCCACCATTTTGGAGCCAGGATAGCAAACCCACGTGTTTTTGCTGATGGGAACTTGGGTCCCCCTCGCAGCGAGGGTGCAGTGAGACGTTTGGTTGATGCAGAGCGTAGTGCACGTGCTGGGGTGTACGGTTTAACCATGTCCTGGATGTAGGAAGGGCCAGATCCATTCGCAGCATGGTACGCAAGTACCAGTGTCTTGAAGTGGATTCTAGCAGTTACCGGAAGCCAGTGGAGGGAGCGGAGGAGCGGCGTGGTGTGGGAAAATTTTGGAAGGTTGAAGACCAGACGAGCCGCTGCATTCTGGATGAGCTGCAGAGGTCGGATGGCACATGCAGGTAGACCAGCCAGGAGGGAGTTGCAGTAGTCTAGGCGTGAGGTGACGAGAGCCTGGACCAGAACCTGCGTCGATTTCTGGGTCAGCTGTGGGCGTATCTTCCTGATGTTGAAAAGCGTGTATCTGCAGCAGCGGGTTGTAGCAGCGATGTTTGCAGTAAACGACAGGTTGTTATCTAGGGTCACACCCAGATTCCTTGCAGTCTGAGTCGGGGAAACAACAGAGGGGCCGATGTTGATAGTTAGGTCAAGAGTGGGACAATCTTTTCCCGGAAGGAAAAGCACTTCAGTTTTGTCAAGGTTGAGCTTGAGATGATGAGCGGACATCCACTGAGAGATGTCAGCTTGACAAGCAGAGATGCGTGCGCCGACCTGGGTCTCTGAGCGGGGAAAGGACAGAATTAATTGGGTGTCGTCAGCGTAGCAGTGGTATGAAAAACCATGCGGGCTAATGACAGATCCGAGCGAGTTTGTGTACAGGGAGAAGAGGAGAGGACCAAGAACAGAGCCCTGAGGGACCCCTGTAGTTAATTGACAAGGGTCGGACTCAGACCCTCTCCAAGTAACCCTGTAGGTACGGTCTTTGAGGTATGAGGTGAGGAGGGAAAGTGCAGAGCCTGAAACTCCAAGTTCTTGGAGAGTGCGAAGGAGGATCTGATGATTCACCGTGTCGAATGCAGCAGACAGGTCCAACAGGATGAGGACAGAGGAGAGGGAGGCTGCTTTAGCAGTGTGCAGTTCCTCAGTGACAGCAATGAGAGCAGTTTCTGTGGAGTGACCTGCCTTGAAACCAGACTGGTGCGGATCCAGAAGGTTGTTCTGATGGAGATAGCAGGAGAGTTGTTTAAAGACAGCGCGTTCAAGTGTTTTAGACAGGAACGGGAGAAGAGAGACAGGCCTGTAGTTTATAACATCAGACGGGTTGAGAGTGGGTTTCTTCAGGAGAGGGTTTACTCTCGCCTCCTTGAGAGTGTGTGGAAAGTGACCAGAAGTTAGAGAAGTGTTGATGAAATGGGTGAGAAACGGTAGAATATCAGGAGCGATAGTCTGAAGGAGGTTTGAAGGGATAGGGTCCAGAGGACAGGTGGTAGGGCGGGCAGAGGTAATGAGGGTAAGAACCTCACTTGGAGAGAGAGGGGAAAAGGAGGTTAGTGTGCCGGTTGAAGGTGGCTCAGGTGATCCGGCGGTGAGTAGGGGTGAGTCAGAAAAAGAAGAGCGAATGTCGTAAACCTTTTTTTCAAAGTGGTTAACAAAGTCGCTTGACAGAAGGGAGGAGGGGGAAGGGGCTTTGGGAGGGTCCAAGAGGGTGGAGAAGATGGAAAATAGTTTTTTAGGATTGGAATAGGAAGATTGGATCTTATCTTGAAAGAAAGTGCTTTTTGTCTGAGAGATGGAAGCAGAGAAAGAGGAGAGGAGAGCCTGATAGGTTAGGAGGTCGTCACGGTGTTTGGATTTCCACCATTTCCGCTCTGCTGCCCTAAGGATGGTTCTATTAGCACGCAGTGCGTCATTTAGCCAGGGAGCAGGAGGGGACTGACGAGCCTGCCGAGATGTGAGAGGACAGAGAGAGTCCAGAGAGGATGAGAGAGTAGAGAGGAGAGTTTCTGCAGCAGAGTTTGGAGGCAGGAGTTGGAACGAGTCAGAGGAAGGGAGGGCTGAGAGCACCGAGGAGGCAAAGGTAGAGGGGGAGAGGGAACGGAGGTTACGGCGGACAAGTGCAGGATGAGAAGAGATTAGTTTGTTATGTTTGGAAAGGGGTAAAGAGAATGAAATGAAGAAGTGATCGGAGGTGTGGAGCGGGTTTACAGAGAGGTTAGAAGTAGCGCAGTTCCTTGAGAATATGAGATCGAGGACATTGCCAGCTTTATGAGTCGGTGGGGACGGAGACAGTGAGAAAGCAAAGGTGGTTAACAGAGATGTTAGTTCGTCTATCTTCCCCGTCTGGAGGTTGAAGTCTCCGAGAAGTACAGCGGGAGGGCCAGTTTCAGGGATGTGTGAGAGGAGATTATCCAATAACTCCAAGAAGTCTCCCAAGGCGCCCGGTGGACGGTAGAGAACAACAATGGTTAATTGTATAGGATGGGTTACTGTGACGGCATGGAATTCAAAGGTGGAAGGAGTGAAGTTAGGTAGCTTGAAGAGGGAAAAGCTCCATTTGGGAGAGAGCAGGAGACCAGTGCCACCTCCTCTGCCAGTGGGTCTGGGTCTATGGGAGAAGGAATATGCTGTGGAGAGAGCTGCTGGGGTGGATGTGTTGGATGGAGTAATCCACGTCTCAGTGAGAGCAAGGAAATCCAGAGACTGCAGGGAGGCGTAGCCAGAGATGAAGTCAGCCTTAGGAACAGCTGACTGGCAGTTCCACAGGCCGCCTGAAACTAGATGTTGGATCTCAGTGGAGCACGTGGGATAGACGAGAGCGGGCCGGTTATAGCGATTAGGAGATACACGGGGCCAGTGATAATTGCGAGAAGACACATGAACAGGAATGGAGAAAATACACATGATTATAGCATGAGGGTCTGGAAAGCTAAACAAAAGAAAAATAAGAATAAGACACCAGTGATACTTAGCTCAAATTAGAGTAGGATTTGCCTCCTCTTTGCCACCCTCGTGACTCCCGCAGGACTCCAATGTCTTTGGCAGTCTTACTCCCGCAGGACTCCAATGTCTTTGGCTGTCTGACGCTGCCGCTGACGCTCAAGAAACAGCTGCCTAAATGGACGCCTGATTGCTGAGTTCTCACAGCTAAGGTGCCACGCCCCTCTAGTTAGTTAACTCTCAACAGCTGATGGGCGACAACGCAGAGGGGTGCGTATTTAAATGCAGCCCAGACAGAAACTGGACGCAGTGACAGTTTCACGTGGACAGATCTGAGATTTAAATTCTCTCAAAAGTGCCCTTTTAGCTACAACAACTACAGAACAATTATACAGAGTAGAATAACTGAAATAGAGAAGTCTAATTAAACAAGATTATTACTTACAGCGGTTTCTGCGTCCGAGGAGGTGTAGCAGCCAGGTCAAAGGAGTACACTGAATTAACTCGTTTTTGAGACCGCTATTTAACTGCTTTGTCAGCTGGGAACTGGTTTCTCCAGCTGTTTCTACACGTCACGCACAATCAACGCAGAGGGGTGCGTATTTAAATGCAGCCCAGACAGAAACTGGACGCAGTGACAGTTTCACGTGGACAGATCTGAGATTTAAATTCTCTCAAAAGTGCCCTTTTAGCTACAACAACTACAGAACAATTATACAGAGTAGAATAACTGAAATAGAGAAGTCTAATTAAACAAGATTATTACTTACAGCGGTTTCTGCGTCCGAGGAGGTGTAGCAGCCAGGTCAAAGGAGTATACATGTGTGTTTTACTCCAAATGTCATGGTCTTTCAACATGTTTTAACAGCTTATCATCTTTTATAATATCAAACTTAACATTTGTCAAGGTGGTAACGTTTGTTTTATTTAAATTACACTATATAACAACAGTGGTGGAATACATTTACTCAAGTACTGTACTTAAGTAAAACATTGAGGTACTTGTACTTTACTTTTTCACAATACTTTACTTTATACTTTTACTCCACCACATGTTGTACTTTTTACTCCACTACATTTTATTTTACAGATGTAGTTACTAGTTACTTTACAGTTTTATATTATTATAAAAATATAAATCAGTTAAAACATGTTCATATATTGTTATAGGTTAAGCTACACAGTATACAAAGTAATTGAAATTAACTCCACTTTTTAAGTGCAACACTAAAGTGATGAACACATAAATTCATCAATATCTTTAATACAATTATACAAAATATTTACTGCTTAAATGCGGTAATTCTGCATAATGAGTACTTTTACTTTGGTAGTTAAAGTATTTTTGGTACCAATACTTTTTAACTTTAACTTAACAATAGTGCAGCAATTGTATTCCATGTGCACTTGCATCCAACACCAGGATAGTGAATACAGTTTAACAGAGGCGGTAAGTAACTAAGTACATTTACAAAGGTACTGTGCTTAAGTACAATTTTGAGATACGTGTAGGCCTACTTTACTTGAGTATTTTTCCATTTTATGCTACTTTGTACTTCTACCCCACTACAATTCAGAGGTAAATGGTGTACTTGTACTCCATTACATTTATTTAAGATCATTAGTTACTTTACATATTTTGATGAATGATGTGAAATATAATCAAGTGTTAAATCAGACTTTAGTTCCACCTGGAGTAAATTCACAAGCTACCCTGCAGTCTACAAAGCTAGCTGCACCTTCACCAGCTTTGAGAACACTTTGATGATCAATCATTATAAAACATATCATATATATTATTCTGAAATGGACCAATCTGCACAATGACTTTTACTTTTGGCAAAGCAAAAAAAAAATCTGCCACTTCCTTACAGAGCCCCTCCTCCAACACACACGAACGCGCACATGACCAATGAGGGCACGAGATAACTTTGTGCGCAGATGGAAGGCTGACAGGCAGGTAGGCCATCCAGTTATTTTAGCCGGGCCGGCTCAGATGATTGGTCGTGCTTTTTACAGCGCTACGGCTTCCACAGATGACGTTTTTTTAATGGATTTTTTTTCAAAGCACTTAAGATATTCATTGCTATCGGGATGTTAAGAGCATTCCATGGAATATAACAAAAAGTGTATCTCGAGCCGGTTTCTCAAACTTACCTACCCCACCTTTAAGTATATTTTGAAGCTAATACTTTTGTATTTTTACTTGAGTAATATTTTGAATGCATGGACTTTTACTTGTAACTTACTTGTCATCAGTATACAAAAAAAAGGTAACTGTATTCCCTTACAGTTACATAAAAACAATACGTAATCAGATTACTGTTATTTTTCAAAAAATAGGGGATTACTTGCGGGATTACAATGTTACTGAAACTGAGCATTTTCTGTCAGCTCAGATTTCATTTCAGTTTTTTTAAACTGTAGTATGTGCTCATGTGTTTTATTGTTGGTGTATAGGCTACTGCCTGAATATGCTGAATGAAAGGCTTGTTTTCCTATCAATAAAATCATTTGTCATACTAAATATCTTGTTTTTTTCAAGGTTACATTGTTCTGTTGTTTTACATAATAAAAATAAAAGCCATCTTATTGTTAATTATTTTCTCTTGTATTTATTAGCATTGCATTTGATATTGAGGTAATCCAAAAGTAACGGAAATATACTCAGACCTTGTACTTACAGTAAGTAAAAATAGAGTGTATGAATATTCTGTTACAAGTAAAAGTCCTGCATTCAATGTTACTCCCATGAGTAGCCATGAGACCTTGTTTAGCTAAGATGATGGAATTTAAGAACATCATAAAATTGTAATATTTTGCAAAACTATTGTTTAATTTTTACGAAATAATTGTTTACTATAAGTAATTCATGCAACAGAGTTGAAATGTTGAGCTTGACAATCTCATGTGACAATAAAAAAATAGTAAAAGTACAAAAGTATTAGCATCAAAATATACTTAAAGTACAAAAAGTAATATTTTATAAATAAAAGCTAAATAAAAATAGTGCACGAAAAAACGGAGTCAAATAGATTAGAATAAAATATAATATGCAGCTAGTTTTAATTATCTTTATATACTGCAGGGTAGCTTGTGAATTTACTCCAGGTGTCTTATTTAAGTGTTGATTATATTCACATCATTAATCCAAATCTGTTAAGTAACTAAAATACTAAATAAATGTAGTGGAGTAAAAGCACACAAGGATTTGTAGCAGATTAGAAGTAGCCTACAAAGCACCATAAAATGGAAATACTCAAATCAAGTATACATCTCAAAAGTGTACTAAGTACAGTAGCATACTTGAGTAGGCCTATCTACTTAGTTTGGTGATTCTCTGAATCGGGTGCCTTTTGGGTTTTTACATTTTTTGCATTTTTGATCATAACATCTGGTAGTGGACAACTTAAAACTTTGAGAAAACAAATGTTCCCACCTCAGGCACAACATATATATAATTACTAGGAATTTCCTTGAAAAAATGTGATGGGGTTGAATGTGATGGCGTTGAAGTTTTTGGCAAAAAAGTAGCCATGAGACCTAAGCTAAAATGATGGAATTTAAGGACATCATACAATTGTAATATTTTGCAAAACTATTGTTTAATTTTTCCGAAATAATTGTTTACTATAAGTAATTCATGCAACAGAGTTGAAATGTAGAGCTTGACAATCTCAATGTGACAATAAAAAAATGAAATATAGGTAAGAAAAGACACTGACACTTGCCTTTCTTTGCCGCCTTTTTCTCAATAGACTTCTGTGATGTCACTCCCTCAATGCAGATGACACATGGACTGATCCATTATTTTAATAGGGGGGTAAAATGTAGCGTGACGGGATTGAAAACAACTGGGGGACGAGTGTCAATAGTGCAATTTCATAGATTCATGTATTTTTTCAGATTTCTTTTTCTCAGTTAAAGTATACATGCATTATTATTATATTAGCATCATCATGTTGGTATAATTGGCAATTGTTATTTGTTTAACATTAAATGAATATGTGATGATGCTCAGTGAGGACATGCAAAAATGTGTGAGACATTACAAAGACAACTAATTATTATAAAACAAAAATAAAAAATATATATTTAGTTTTACATTGTAATGCAAAACACCCTGTTCCTTTAATTCAGTGCTTTAAAAATACATTTGGTAGTTTCCTTTCATTTAAAATATTTGAAGTAAGCTTGGGGGACACAAAGGGCACCCGATTAGTCTAAAGTTGACCAGTGGTGTATAGTAACTTTACCAAAGTTGACTAGTGGTGTTTAGTAACTGTAACTTTACTATATACCACAGGTACACTTTGGACTAATTTGACGTGTGTAGCTTCCAATTGTTGCTACTTTGTTTGTTTTACTTCATTTTGGAGTTGGGGTTGCTTCTACAACATTCTGACAAACGTGAGCACCATATGATCGTATTACTACATGTTTGCATTGAGCGGCTCGGTGTATAGATGTAGGCCCCGGGACAGCACTGTGTCTGTTGGAGGCACCAGGCTAAAGGCTAAAGCAGCTCAGAGGCTGTAATCCCCGTATGAAACCATCATGGCTGCCACTCGCTGAGCTGTCAAGCTCTCCACAAAAGAAAAGGTAAAAACCGAGACAACTACACACACAACTACGGCTTTATGTTTTATCTGTACTCACGGGTATTTTACCTGCAGTGATAACTTGATGCAAGGTTTAAAAAACTATTGTGGCGTAACTTTGTTGCCACGCTTTTTATTCTTCAAGTTATTTCTTCTTTGTACGCTACCGTCGCGTCACGTTATATAAATCACTCAAATGCTATTTCAGAAAACGTTATAACAGTTAGCTCGTAGGCCTATAGTGAATAGCCGCGTGTGTTTGTACGTGAAAGGTAAACGGTTCTAATTTAATTACAGTGGGATAGTTTTATCGTAACTTCCCTATTCCCAAGGCGGCCGTTGCTTGTTACAAAGGCAGTCTCATCACTTTGTTATGGTCAAGTCAACTGCACAACAATGGCCGCACGATTCACCGACCAAAATGCTCCGTAAAAGTGATACGTCGAGCCTTTCTTGTGCTTGTATTGGTGTGTGGTTTTGTTTTTCCTTCAAAATGTCGCTTTCGACCGTAGTGCATTTGACTGGGTTATATGCAAGTTCACAATGATTGTGTGTGCAGGTGAGTGAAAGTGCAGTTCCATGCACCTGTGAGCTGATACATTAACTGTGTTGTGTTATACCTGATCTGAGTGTGTTCCATCAGGCATTATGTCCATGCAAAGGCGTTTTGAACCATAGCCAGCAACAGGTGGACTTAACATTAATAACACACAGTTCCACTTTATGCAGCTTCTTTTGATGTCTTTACTATGGAAACAACAGCATTAATCAATCGCCAGAGCCTCACAAATAATACATTTGAGGATATTTAATGTATGTGAGTCATAACGGTAATCTCTAGTATGGTTTAATCTTTCTTGAAGTACATTTGACTACATACCTGCCGAGAGTACAGGCGGTATGCTGTATCTATTAGTTAATTATATCTTTACATGTTTTATATTGCTTTCTTTGTGCATGTCCCTATTAAGATAAAGAAACACAACATAAACACTATTACAAATAGGAATACATTTGTGTAATTGCACATATTTAAACACATTTTTTACACCGCATAAAATTAAAACAACCAAGTGTTAATTTCTTTAAAGAAAGGTGACATTAGTATCATATATCTAATGCAAACTTGCTTCAAACAAGCCTTCACTAGAAGCTAGTAGCTTTTTGTAAGACATATAAACAGATGTAGGATCCATATTTTGTTTTTGTTAAATGACAGAAAATAAATGTACAAATATCTCAACTATCGTTATCTGGCATCCCTGGCCTTAACTCGCATAACATGTTGTTTGTGAAAGCAAAGCTTTATATGGAACCCATTTCAAAGAACCCCTCTTTGGCCGTGAATCTATATATTTGTTTTCAATAAATATTTGTTTGCCTTCATTTTCAGAAATCTGACGGAAGAAACATGGATGCGGGGGATATTCGCGCAGCTACCTCTAGAGGAGATAATAAACGGCGTGGCAACACGAAGAATAGAGATTGGCACAAACGGCCCTACCTCAGGAACACAGTCGTTCAACCCCCAACTATGCAAAGTGAAGATAAGCGTGGACCAAAGAAGATAGCAGAGGGGTGGGAGCAAAGCACAGTGTGGCCTTCATCAAAGAAGCCCCCCCAGGAAGCACAGCAGGGTCAGCACAGGATTAACGACAATGGAAATACACTCAGGTTTACATGCTCACAATGCAAGGACAACTCCGAATATGTTCCCAAAGACTTAGTGAAACACTTCAAGGTAAATCACAGAGGGAGCCCGCCTGTGTTCTCCTGTCCTACGTGTACTTTCAGTACGCATGAGCTCTCCTACCTTCACGTTCATCAATTAAGCCACAAGGACACTTTTTCTTGTTGCAGCATTTGTAAAGACAACATTCAGCGCACATGGCCTGATTTCAACGCACATTTGACTATGTATCACAGCCACAATGGCAAATATTCATGTGAAATGTGTCAGAAATTCTCCACAGGTGATGTTCATGTTTTTTTAGAGCACATGTATGCACATCATTTTGGACTGGAGGAAAGTAAGGATCTTTCTCCACGCACAAGGGGCAGGAACAAGTTAGGGTCCAAAGCGAACACTCAATCTTTACGATGTCAGCACTGTGGCTTTGAGGCATCTCAAAAATGCTTGCTTACTAAGCACGTTAAAGCTGTCCACGTTTGCCAGAATGGTAATCAGAAGAAGAAGAAGAAGAAGAAGGAAGAGGAGGAGGTCCACCCCATTGCAATGAAACCAAATGACCCTATCCCAAAACTGAAGTCTAGATTAACGAGAAGTGCAGTTAGGGAAATGTGTTGGCTGACACAGGACTGCCTCTCTCTGCCAGGGAAAGAGTTCCTGGATAAATACTGCCACCTGTCAGATCCCCAAACAACACTTAAGGAGACGCAACAGTTTTTGATGAAATCTGTTGCCGGAGAAACTGGCGAGCAGAAATGGTCCAAGGCTCTTCAAACCGTTTTGTCAAATGTACCTCAAGATATTAATCTTTACCCAAAGTCAGAGAATGGTATTGTGTCCAATGCGTCAAATCTCGCCATCCTGACCGCCAAGAACAAGATGACTGTGTCTCAGAACGGGGCTGCCAACGGCAAAAGGTTGAAAATGATGACATCGTTAGACAAGGAAACTCATTCCCCTGAAAGCGCTCCTGATGAAGCTCGTAGAGTCGTTGATCAAAATGGATGTCAATCCAATTTGAGCGATCAACCACCTTGTCCTCAGACCGAAACCAAACTAAACCACGTGTTGCCAGCCCAGAGCGAGCCGTCCGCATGTGGTCAGATGCAGGAGAACCGAGAGAATCGGGAAATAAAGACAGATCAGGAAATGGAGGATAAAAAACCTGAGGAGCCTATGCATGAAGATAGGAATAATATCTCCTGTGAGCTGAAGTCGACAAATGAGGGCGAAGAGCAGACATCCATTCATAAAGTCTTACCAAATAATAAGAAGCGACGGCGGAAAAGAAGGGCCAGATCTAAGAAAGTGGCTAAAAGATCGTCAGGGTCTGCGTTAAAGATAGTGTTGAAGAAGAACCCAGTGAAAGAGAAGCAGTGGGTGACTCAAAGCTCTTTGTCTCCATCAGGTTGTGGTCAGACGGATGGACCTCCCAACACTCATGTCAAATTAGAGGGGATTCTCCAGAATACGCTGTTAACAGAAGAACACCAGCAACAACTGACCAAAGCTTCCGAATCTGATCCAGACGACCTTTCTAAAGCCGTCACTCAGAATCCACAGCCACAGCAAGGGGAAGAACTGACCCCGTGTTGTGCTGCGAAGACAACGAGGTCTAAAAATACAGACGGAAATACACCTGTCAAGCTCAAAGGCTTGCCGCTGATGCATCAAGAGATGGGACATGAGTCTGACAAGCCACCGGAAGCAGAAGTTGACGAGGGCGGTGCGGCTTGTGAGACGGGTCTGATAGCTGGGACTGAAGAGTGCCCCGGGAATGCTCAACTTCACACATCCGGCAGTAACACGGACGGCCATGTGTCAGCAGCTGATGGAGAGACTCCTCACAGCAGCTCCACCCAGCCGGCCCCTGTGTCCCAACCCGTAATCACAGCACAGGGTAACATTACAGTTTCTATGCAGACCATAATGGTTAAGGATTTAACACGGACTGCCTTTTTTCTTGACATGTATTTCAATATCTCGCTTGAATTTCAAGCAAGATATTGTTTCATATGAAAAGTGCATGTCACTATTATAATGGCTAAAATAATTCACAACACAATCCAGATTAAAAAAAAAAAAAGTGCTGAAACAATCAATTCACCTTATATATTGGATAGGATCACTTTGATTTTTTCCTCACATATAGGAAGTATACTTTTATTCAAGAGTGCATCCTCTTAAATAATAAGACAAACAAATAACCTTAAATAAGGTATGCCTAATCATAAACCATACGGTCCCCCTGCATAAAAACAGGATAAATAAACCACTTTTTTCACCACTGACAGCAACGCAAGTTGTATAATAAAGTTGTATGAAGTGTCCTATAACTGGCATATCGGTTCAATTTAAAATCATGTATTCAAAGTGTAATAACAAGTCCTTTTTCCAGTGGGAGCAAATTGTTAAACACAAAAATAGAAAGAAGAGCAACAACAAATGCTTGAGTTTACGTGGTACATCCAAATGCAGCATGAAGTCCTTGCTCCCACATGCTTCAATGAAAAAAACAATGTAGATATGCACTCAATTAAGTTGAGATTTTTCACTTGCAATATAATCTTTCATTGTCCCATTCTTATGTTACGATCAACAGCAATAGCACACCAGTCTGTTTTGAATCTAATATTTTCACATTTTGTCTTGCAGGTAAAGTCACCCAAACAGATGTAAGCCATGCTCTCTCTTCAGAGCACAGTGTTGAGGGCGTGAGAGTCAGTGAAGCGCCTGATGACCTCCTCAGCAACTCGTCTTCAAGCGACGCCATCTTAACGGAGCCCTCTTCGCCGTCTGGGCATCAGTGGCTGCCAAAGAGCCAGGAGAGGACCCTGAAGCTAGTAGCCATAAATCCATCTCAGCTGGTGAAGCGTCCGGCAGGGGACCAGCCCGTTGTGGTGCTAAATCACCCGGACGCCGACATCCCAGAGGTTGCCAGGATCATGGAGGTCCTCAACAGGTACAGAGGGGAGGTGCAGAAGGTCGTGCTGTCACGGAAAACAGTCAGCGCTCTAGCAGCCGCGAACTGTGACGCAAATGCCGTACCCGTACCCGATCCCGCGGGGAACGCTAAAAACTCTGTACAGGAGAGATTTGTGTTGAAACTGAAACTCCGTAGGTTGAGCAGGAAAAAGTACGAAGTGGTCGCGGCAGCCGCTCCTAGCGGGGACGTTCGGAAGGAATTCCGCTGCTGGTTTTGCGGCAGGGTCTTCGCACGTCAGGAAGCGTGGATGGTCCATCGGCAGAGACATCTGATGGACTGGGAAGGACCAAAGTTAGAAAACTCTTAAACGTCACTTACACTGGATGAAAAACAAAAGAAAGTCTGGAGAATAATGACTTGTTGCAATACAGCAATGGAAATAGTCTCCTCGTTTTTTTAAAAGTCTTAATTATGATTGGTTGGTTTTGAGGAGAAATCACGCGGCTCACATTCTCAGGGCTCACCTGTTGGAGTAGCTCGATACACAATCTGTACATTAGTGATTGTTCGGAAACCACAAGGACGTGGTGTGGATAATTTAGTCCTTTTGTATGGTCTACGAAATAGCTTTATTTAAGATGATTTACGTACACTGTCTAACGGAATCTTTTATAGAACACTGTAACATGTTCGGTTGCCATCCCATCAGTTTGTGTGCGGGTTGGCTCTGCGGTGAGGTAGCTATCATATTTATGTGTTTTGGAATGGGACGCAGAGACCTACAACTTTCTCAGATATACCAAAACAGAAAGAAGACAATAAGCTGTTATTCAACATTTATTTATGACTCTTTTATATCTCTATGCTTTTGCTATTGAAAGAATAGGCGTGTTTGTAAAAAAATGATATTCAAATAAGAGTATTGTCTGTATAATGTATATTTTCATGCAGCAGATTGTCCCTAAAGTCACGATTAATTTAAACTTGCATTTTGTGATGTCGCTGAAATCTTTTTTTAATTCTGGAATTTAAAAGGCCAAGATGATTTGATCATATTTTTATTTTTCCTCTCTCAATGAGTTTCCTATTTTGACTTGAAATGATAATCTTATCTTTTAATTGCACTATGAAAGGAGGATTTATATTTCCCGTTACCTCGCCCTTATCAGTCTGAAGCTTTTGACAATCTCCTCCCTGTGTCCTGCTGTCTCAACATTTCCGTATGCAGCCACGATCCCTCAGTACTCACGGCTAGGGGACTGTGTGCGTCGGAATGATCCTGTATTCCGATATAGCGCCTGTTTCAGGAATGCACACTTCACTGTCATGAAATCACTGTGTATATATCCTTTGTTTCAATTTAGATCAAAGATTTATAATTGTGTATATAGTCCAGATAGAGGTACTGTCAAAACTGCCTGAGTTTCACCAAGTGCCTAGGAATTGTTATGATGCAATAAATGTGCATGAGGATGATAGTTTGTCGCTTTTATGATGACTGGAAACGATGTGAGCCCAGGTATTATACAAGAAAATAATTGTATTAAAAAATATACAACCTTGTACATTTTACTTACCAAAGTCTCGCTGTCATACATAATCTATTTGTCAACCTGCTTTCTCTAGCCACAGCAATACTGTCTCATTCCCCACATTCATCTTTATTACACTGTTTACGCATTAAAAACCCATCTTCAAAAAGTTATTGAGTGCAATACATACAGTCCTGTTTACTGGACTAAATATGAAAGGAATACTTCAACCACAACATGACCAAAGCGTTAGCAGTTTTTCACAGCTGAGATATAAACAAAGAGTATTCCACAGACTTAACAAATCATATTTGATCCTTCAAAAAACACCATGATCATCAATATCAATGTAATGCTATGTGTTCAGTCTGCGGTGGAACAAAGAAACCTCTGGGTGGTGTTTTGCATCGTAAGCTCTTAGTCTAGTGTATACGCGCATAACAAGTCTGCTCAGCTTTATGCTGACTGCTTCCAACACACACGCATTCTGACTAAAACCTTACAGTTTCAAACTCTCCTTATGGTCACTTTAGAGTTTTCTAAATGCATGTTTTCCCGTCACAGACGCACGTTGGCCAATAAAGAGAAATATCATTTCAGTATCTCGAACTTTAAATAAGTTGCTGTTCTGAGTTTGTATCCTCATGATTGTGAGTTGCTCTGGATAAATGAAATGTATACATTTTTGTGACTCCTTCAGATTGTTCTCCGCTTGTGGATTCTTCTGGAAGGTTCTTCACAAATGCAAGGTCACTCAGGGATAGTAATAGATATACACATTGAAATGATGTGGATGAAGCATTCATTGAACACTGGGAGGCGATATGCATCAAATAATGACTTCTGTCAACAATAGTCTGACAGTAAAAACAGCAGGTTCGTCCAATCCGTGGTGAGGTCATCAGGGCGTGACGGGCTGGCTCAATCTGACGGCGTCCTTGCTGTTACTCTGGCTGTCGATCAGCACCAGAGGATGCCTCTGGTGGTTCTCTACGATGTGGGAGATGCTGCTGAAAAACTGAAAAAGAATAAAAGACGAGTATGTTTAAAAGAGAAGATGAAATGATTTTAAAACTCCACTAAACATTTGAAACTATTCAGGAAATGTTCAAGGTGATTATACATGAGTCATTATAACTACCAAACACCAGCGGAAACAAATATAGTAATGGCTCTTTTTTTACAATGAATATACAATGGTGGACACGGCTATGTTCATCACTTTCATGTACATGGTGTACTATGTATACAATGTCACCAAATAATAAAATTGTATCTACAGGAGAGTCACAAGGGCCGTGTGTCGGGGTAGTAAGTTGAAATATTATAAGGCATTGAAGTATAAATAAAGTTGAAATGTTGAAAAAAAAGTTAGATTTCTGAGAAGAAATGAACAAAGTGAGTTTGACCTATTTGCAACATCTTGACTATTTTTTAAATAAAGCTTTTCTTGGCTCCCTCTTCTACAAGGCAATGGTATTGAATGAGTTTTTGTTTAAATACCCCAAATAAGGTCTGTGGTTGACAAAAGCCTAAGATACAGTTGCAATGGAAAGTATTCAACCCCCATTGTACATTAGTTTTATTGGCAAAATATACAATGTCTCAGCTGTCAATAAACAAATTACACAAGAATAGTCTAAGTAGTTAAATGAAACTTATACTACAAGGGTTTTTATCCAAATTCAACACAAAATGCTACTTTTAATGACTCCTGCAGTCTCAAAATGATTCAACCCCTTCCTGGAAAGCATCTTCAGTACTGAGTCGAGCACCCTCTGCTCTTCTGCCCTGCTGCACACATGATGCCAGACCCCAGCTTCTACTGCGTTCCTGAGGAAGATTAGCCCATTCCCCATTCCCCATGGGCAATGGCCTCCAGTTCAGTATTATTCCTGAGTGTGCGAGTTGCCACCGCCTTCTTCAAATCCCACCAGAGATGTTCTATGTGGTTCAAGTCAAGGCGTCTGCTATGGCCACTCTAGAATGCTCCATTTCTTCTTCTGAAACCAAGCCTTGGATGACTTTGAGGTATGCTTGGGATCATTGTCCTGTTGGAAGGTCCAACGACGCCCACGCTTCAGCTTCCACACGGACGGCATGACGTCTTTCCTTAAGATGTCCTGATACTTGGCTGAATCCATCGTGCCCTCAACACACTGCAGGTTTCCAGTGCAGAGGCAGCAAAGCAGCCCCAGAGCATCACTGGGCCACTAACCCTTATGTGCAATGGGGTTGGATCATTTCGATTGCAACTTTAGTTTCACGTTTTGTTTTAGGACATGAAATATGCCAACAAATACCCAACTGGTGAAAAAGTGTTATTTGTCTTAAAAACGGCGGTTGCTAACAAGTGGCTAAATGAGACTAGTCATCACACAGAACATTAGGCGCCTTTACCTTAGCGTTGTTGACATGGAGTCATGTAACCATGGTAACATAAGATAAGATGGTACTTTATTGATCCCAATTTGGGACATTGTTTGTGTTGCAGCAGCATAAAAAGACAATAATAATTCAAAGACTAGAAATAAACAAGAAAGTAGAAAATATATATGTTGAATTTAACAAGGTATTATATATACAAATATGTATATATATATATATATACATACATATATGACAGAAGGAATATTAATATTACATATTAAATATTGAACGACCATAGATCCTATTTTCTACAATATTCCAAAAGCCCTTTGTAAAAATCCCTTTGCCTTTAGTTAAGGGAACCCTTGCAATGCAAACTCACGGGTCGGCCTACAAAATGATATCATCAGTCAAACCTGGTTTAACCCCACAAGATGAAAAGCCCTCCACTCTACCTCCTCCCCCTTCTTCTCTCTTCCCAGAGCGTACTGCTGAGTGCCGGCTATGAAGCGGATGGGGATGTTGTACACTCTGCCCTTATAAAACACCACTAGTGTGTATGGCTGCTGCGTGTCCTGGCCGGAGCTCCTCCTCACCATGAACGCCCCGTCCTGAAACACAAAGCTCTCACAGTCACACCCAGCAGGGGGTCATTATGGGATACAACCTGAACCCACACATGCTATTCATTTTGTTGACTGCGCTCTCCAAAATAAGAAGATTCTTACTTTGCCCGAGCGACACAACGCATCGTCAGCAGTCTTGCGGTCACATGCCAAGGCATACCAGGATTTTTTATAGACGCCTGCGTCCTGAAATGAAGTAAATGGAGGACATAATTTGGTGTTATTACGTGTTATTTGGCTAACCTTTTTATCCAAGCTACTTACATAGACTTTCATTCCGAAGATGAGCTAACAGGAGCAATGTGGGGTTTCTTGCCGAGGGACACTTCAACACATTGACTGCAGGGGATCATGAATATGAAATGAGCTTCTCAGTAACATGCTGAAAGGGCAAACCTTATCTTGGTCTGTTGTCCCATTCTCAGCAATGACACTTCCTCTGTGAGTTGGCTCTGGGACAAAAAACGCAAACATGATATTAACAGTGTAATGTTTGATTATATAGAAATGTAAAATGCTGTTTATTTTTTATTTTAAAATGGAGCAACTGTAAAAAAATCCAGAGCAAACCATACTTACTTGAGAAGGTCATCTGTGGAAAAGGAATTCTGCAAGAAAGAAACAAACAGAGCAAACCACATTTAAGATATGTCATGATCTTGATTTTTGTGCTTCCTTTTTAAAAGTATTCTCTCCTTGTGTCTTGCCTGGTTACTTCCTATCACCTGAGTGGCATCACCCTGCTGTCCGAGTGGTTTTGATGCCCTCTCCAGTTGTGCCTGGACAATGTAGTTATTCTGTTTGTGAACATATGCCTGTCTGTCCCAGTATTCTCTGTTAGTTCCATGTCAACGTTCCTGCCAATGCCCCCCCACCATGTGTGGTCCGGTTACTAAGGTTTCCGTCCATATTCCCAGTCCGTGTTTCCGCCCTGTCTTTGTGCTGCTCGTGTCATCCTGGAACGTCTTTCATTTTGTGTCTACTTTTTCCTTTTAACTACCTTAACCTGCTATATTAGTTTCGTGTTTTTTCATAGCAACTTTTTAAAAGCTGGCTTTTTGTTCTTTTATACCTGGGTCCCCTTTTTTGTACTTGATTTGGATTCTGCCTTCCTTACCCCCACCCCACGACAACACAGTATAGAGTTATCATTAAAGGCAACTTCCCTCAGTTCAGAAGCAATACATATTGGGACTGCTCCATTGAAATAAAACGCATGTGTAAACCAGTTGGCTGCATGTGTTACTTTGGTCGTTGGGGGTCCAGTGTGAAAGCTGTTCTCTGAGGCTTCAGATCCTTCTGCATCACAGGCAGCGTTCGGCCTGTAGGAAACCAGACGTATGGCTGTTTAGTAATGAGTGGAAAGTGAAAGATACATTCCACAAATAAAATATGTACATAGGTTTAGAGGAATACTGTATTTCCTTAAACACTTACTTTCAAATTCCCTAGGTTTGAATTCTGGCTTCTGCAAAAAAAAACAGTGTCCCACATTAAAGCCATGACAATATGGATGATATCTGATTCCAACATCAACGATGAATCGCATCTACTAAATATAAAATGAATTGCTAACTATTTCACTATCCGATTAAACGTTAAAAGTATTTCTGTAATTTCTGTAATTTCTTTACACAGAAAATGCTGTTTTCAACCGCTGAAATATCAGAATCAGAAACAGGTTTATTGGAGATTTCCTGCTTTTTTTCTGTACTATATGTTCCATAGTGGATTTATTTGGATTTTGGACTGACAACACAATTTAAAATTCAAAGACATTAACCTTTACTTTGTGAAACTGGGATAAACATTGTTCACTATTGACTGACATTTTGTAGACCAAAATCGATGAATCTATAAACAATCTGCAGATTAAATGATTATTATGATACTCAAGTTGTAGCCATATATCTATATATATGATACAAATCGTAATAGAACTTGTCTGATATTCCTACCGGCTTGACAGGTGGTATTGGGGACCTCCTGAGAGAGAAAGAGACAATGATTTCAGACAACTAGTAATTCCCTTTTTAAGCTTAAACATGATATGGAATCGTAAGTGATGCTTACTCTCTTGGCAAAGGTTTTGGTGGGGGTCGAGGAGGACCCTCAGCACGTTTATCAGTGGAACCTGAAAGAGCACACAATGAAATGACAAGAGATCTACCAACAAGTAAGGATTACGTAATCAGGATACAAAAAAAAATTACATCAAAAATAAACGGAATCAGATTACTGTTCGTTTCTAAAGATTGGGATTACTAGCAGGATTTCAACGTTACTAAAAACCTAAAAAGATAACTTGTTTGTTTTAAATGTAAAGGATCAGATGTTATCTCTTCTCTGTCAGCTGTACTGTTCTGTAGGCTAATACTTTAAGAGTGAATCTGTACGCCTTCTGCTTTTTTAAACTGTAGTATGTGCTCATGTGTTTCAGTGTTGGTGTATAGGCTACTGCCTGAATATGCTGAATGAAAGGCAGCTTTTCCTATCAATTAAATCCTTTTTTATCCTTAATATATTGCTTTCTTCTTTACTAAGGTCACATTGTTCTGTTGTCTTACATTATACACGTAAGGAAATAAATGTTTCTCTTCCACTGGTCATCCTCTAGATGGCACAACATGACAGCAGTAATACTTACTATCTTCTAGATCACAAACTTCATATTCGTCGTCGCCTGTGGGCTCCTGGACCTGGAAAATCCCAATATTATTAACTGTGGAACATTCCGGAAATCTCTGGAAAACCACTTTCACATGATCATTTGTCATCACTCACAGGAGTAGGAGATCTCCTTGGGTTCGCTCTGAAAGAAACACAACTCATTATTGGAGTATTAGGAAAGAAATGTGCTAACTTCCTAACAGACAGAGAAAGAGTTGCACTTAAAGGGTAGCTCCACTATTCTTCAACCAGGACCCTATTTATCCCAAGTGATTACGTCTAAGAGACTAAAGGGGACGACAGTCAGATATCGGCCCAGTACTGAGCAGCAGCTAAACATGCTGCAATGTCATCACATTGTTGCAATTCTGCACTGTCACCGTCTGGTTTTGGCTTCTGACCAGCTCCGTGTTGTGGAACTTTACAGAATGGACCCTAAAGAGTACATTTAAATGTTTATCATCCTTTTACGGACTGTTACTTTTGTGTCATGTGACCTCTTGCCTAAAGAAAGCAGTCTAATCGTGGGTGAGAGTAGTGCCAGTGTTTGTTATGTTGAAGTAGAGAAAGTGTATCCTAATGTAAGGATACACTTTCTTGGTTTCCAAGGTAATGACTGAATATGGTAGCCGATTAAGACAATATGGACGGGACATGAGATTTCAGAACGAAATCTCAGAGACTCATCAGATCAAACAGCGGAAAATGGAACAAAGTTTTATATATCCACAGGGTCCTATCCATAGTTTTGTCAGACATTTATATAACAATCTGGGCTTGTCAGTGGCAAAAGCAAGCCCTTTTGGTGTACATAGTGCATTTCCCTTAGTAATCCTACCTGGGGCTGGGCTTGGGTGGTGTAGAAGGAGACTGTGTGGCGGGGATTGGACAAAGTCTGAAAAATTCCAAAGATTATAGTCTCAGAGTCTTAGAGACTGCAGTCTAAATACTATCATTGTGTTTTGCATGTCTGTACAATTACATGAATGAGCCTCCATGAAGAAAGTCTCCCACTGACCTGTTTGCTGGAAGAGATAATGAGTTCCCCTGTGAAGACACCATCAAATGGAACCACAATGAATTCCACATGTAAATGTCCTTTAAAGAATGCTTGGAAATGCTCTTACATAAAAGCTTACCTCTTTGTCAGGAACTTCATAACAGTCTGAAAAACAACCAGAGCCGAAATTAGACACAGTGTAGAACCAAACCACTTGCTTTGTAGGAGGATTGTGTTGCAACATATTCGCCCTTGGGTCTTTTGTGTGTGTTTGGACTGACTGCTCTTGCCTGTCTCTGATTTCTGCGTGTCGACAAAGACTATTCAATCATGTAGGCCTATTATCTGTTTTTTCAACATTAGCCGCGTTCACACCGCAGGACTTTCCCTGGTACTTTAGTTCTTTAGTTCCGTTAGTACCAATAATGTCGCGTTCACACCGCCGGGACTACTCAGTGCCGGGAACTCTTTTGGTACTTTTTAGTCCCTGCTAGAGAGGTGGTACGAACCTGGTGACAAAAGAGTGCCAATTTCTATTCTATTTCTATTGGCTGGGCGAATTGCAAACCACGCCCCGTTAGACTCTGAATTTGTTTTGTTAGGCAGCCATTTTCTTCCTCGCTACAAAACCACATCCACACCTGAGCGAGTGTTTTTTTTGTACTTTAAAGCAGTTATGACCACACGTACTACAACACCGGAGCGGTGGAATGATGAGGAAGTGTCGGCGCTTCTGGCAATTTACTCCAAGGACGGGATGCAGCAGCTTCTACAGAAAGCAGTTCCCAACTCCAAATGTTTTGAGCGATGTTCGCTACTTGAGCTGGGAATCGTGCACAGTGCACACGGATGCCGGGTAAAAATAAAGAAACTCAGGCAGGACTATAAAAAAATTAAAGACCACAATAATAAGAATGGTAACGATGTTCTATTGTTATTATATATATATATATATATATATTGCCACTGTTTTTTAATACTGACACCTAACTTGCACTATTGCCACTGTTACATTGTTTTGAAACTACTTACACTTTATTTTACATTTCACACTGTTATTTAACTTCAATTTACATGCATACGACACACCTGGAACAGCAAAAAGAGCCGGAACTAAAATTAGTTCATCAGAACCTTTTTACCCCCTTTTCCGTCCCTGCTAGAGAGCAGGTACTTTCGTGGGAGAAAAAGGTTCCTGTTTCTCATTGGCTGGGCGGATTGCAAACCACGCCCCGTAAAACTCCCAAAAAGTTTTGTGAAGCCGCCATTTTATTATCCTTGCATTAGCATTATTATCATTAGCATTATCTCAGCGCACAAACGCAGAGAGACTAACTTATGGCAACACAAAAGAAAACATGGGAGCGGTGGAGATGAGGAGGTGTCGGCGTTCTGGCGGTTTACTCGGAAGTCCCGAACTCCGGGGACTTCCGGCTGGGGACTTCGGGTGGCAGTATACGCCGTGAAGTTGTTTGACGTCAGCGGCTTCATTTGCCTAATCCTCCCCCAGGGGCTTATTCCGGTCTGAACGCGATCTGTACTTAGTTCATGAGAACTCTTTAGTTCTCATGAACTAAGTTCTTATGAACCTGTGTGGGAAAAGTACTGCGGTGTGAAAGCGCCTATTGTTATGAGTACAGGTTATAAAGACCAGTAATCTGTAATTTTGATAGCCCCTCGTGAATTAGCGTTGGGGTACAGCAGCATGGTTATTGATGTAGCTACCAGGACTGGGTGAGCGCTCTGTTAAAGGTGTAGGCATCATGGGACGGTCCCTTCCTGCTTTGCTCCCACAATGCATCATAGGATCTGAGAAGAAGCAGAGAGATCATTATTACATCTTCATCGTGACAGTCTTGCAGCAGTAGCTTCAATATAGCTACAGTAATTCTGTGCCTCCACCGCCAATTGAATGGTGCAGTGATGACTTATTTTTGTAGGCCAACCCGGAAATCGCACGAGTCCCTGAACAAAAAACAATAGGATTTCCAAATTGGATTTAGGTATTTAGCTGAAATTAAGCTTTGTGGCAAAACACATGTTTATGATACTTAAACGTTTTGTTCAACATGATAATCTCCACATATTGACACCACTTTTTGATTTTTGAAGCGTAAATGCGATTGGCAGTAATACAAAGCTAACTCAGATCACGATTGCCTGCTAATCACCACTGCTTAGCTAAAGGCAGACTAGTGTCAGCGTGATGACGTTTAATATTTTATTTAGTCGATTGTTAGCAACCATCATTTTTATGGCACATCAAAGTTGCAAACATTTGACAAGTGGAGTATTTACTGTTGTAAGCTTGTGTTAACCACAGACCTTATTTCGAACCACAAACATGCTAAAAGAAATGTGCACGAGGGAACCGGATGTGGTACAAAGCTTGTTCTTTCCCAGGTTTTAGGACTATTCTATAGTAGTGGCCGGACGCATGTTGTTTTTGCGTTGTAGTCCGTTCATCTGTCCATCCCAACCTCATGAACGCAATATCTTAGAAACCCTTGGAGATTTTTTTTTTTATTTGAGATGCACGTCATGAAATGTGGTTAAATTAGACAAAGGTCAACGTTTCTGTGAACTCACCAAACACATGTTTTTCTATAATATAACAATTCCTACGTTAATTATAACAATATTCAACAAATGTCGTACAGAACTGGTTGAAAACTCCAACTTGATTGGTAGACAGAAGCATAAAAACATTTTAGTTTTCAAAGATTTCAAATCAGTGTGCCTCCTCTCTTTCTGATCTGTATCTTACTGGAAGGGGGATTCTCAGCAGGTTCAATGTAGTTGTCATCATCGTTACTGCAGTCTGCATTGATGTAGTCTTCCTGCAGAACAACAAATTGTGAAAATGGGGTCAGCTGTCCACACTCATCATTTGCCAATACAGGATATGGCGAAATACTCCATGACACAGTAATGCGGAAGTACCCAGGACGAGACAGGCCTGCAGTATTAAATAAATGTTTAGGTGGACAAAGTTGCGTTACTTCATCGCTCCCTTGAAGGGGGGGTTCTGGGGGCAGCTGTCTGGAGCCTTTGCCCGGGCGGAGGGGCTTCCTGGGCAGCCGGCCGGGTCTGCTCCGGCGGTTGTCTGGAAAGGAGAAGTAGAAACAGGACGTCAGCATTTGCATGAATCACCGCTGTGAAGCCCTGTGAGAATTGTGGCTTTGTCTCAATGGTGAGAAAGGGCTGAATGGACTAATGCAAATGTACCAGGAAGAGAGTGATCACTGTTAAGGAGAAAATATTGAAGAAATAGAAACTGTGAGTGAAAATGAATCCGGGAGAACTGATGATGTTGGTACAAAAATATTTTTTGGGTGAAATAAATGCAGACATAACGAGTTGTCAGATGACTGTACTGACCGAGGTACTCCCCCATCGGGAAGGAAGCAGAGGGCGTAGGGGTGAAGGCTTTGTGGCTGGGGGGAGGCTCGTAGTTGTCGTCGTGCTCCTCATGTGGATCCTCATACATGTCATTGTCCTGTGAACAACTTGCTTGTTATGTTCCATAGAAATATTACACTTTAAATCAGGGGTGTCAAACTCAAATTCATTGTGGGCCACATCAGCATTATGGTTGCACTCAAAGGGCCGGTTGTAACTTTAAGACTATATAAATATACATATATAAATATATAATATATATTAAATAATGTATTATATTACATTATTGGCTCTGCACTGGATTATTATCAGTTCTGTAAATAACTTATAAATAACTACGTCTGAAAGCAGAAGTCTAGGGCAAATAATTGATAGCAAATATTCATCAATTACACTAATTGTATTGTATATTATATTCTTTGCATGCTCTTGCGGGCCACAGAAAATGAGGTAGCGGGCCTTGAGTTTGACACCCCTGCTTTAAATGATATATAACTCACATACTGTATGTCCCAACTTACATAATCAGAGTCCGACCGTTCTTCATCTTCCCTGACATCTGTAAACACAGGTATGTGAAATGATTTTATTAGTGGTCAAATAAGTAAGTATGTGATTCTTCACTTCAGTAAGAGTACTAATACATGAATGTCAAAATACTTCATTACAAGTAAGGATTGTTCAAGAACTCACTTATAGAAGCCCTATTCTGCTTTGGGGTTTCCCCCTTACCTGTAGTGTGTTATCGGTGTGTGTGCATGTCAATGGTCTGCAAAGGCTACAATCCCAGTGTTTCCTCCAGAGGGAGTTTTTCTTACTTTTTGATATATTATAGTTTACTTTTGGACCTCAAACTGATGTTTATTCTTTAGAGATATTATGTTATATGTTTATCAATTATTTTTTACATGAAAAATCATAATCTGAAAAGTATCTAAAAAGGTTAAATAAATGTGGTGGACTACAAATAAAGTTTTTCTCTATTAAAAGTAATGGAGTCGAGGTATAAAGTACTATTATGGAAGCACTCTGCAAAGTACAGAATCTCAGTAAGTGTCACAACCCACCACAGAGGGAGAAATGAGCTTGTCGAAACTATTTTAATTGTGGATTTTTAAGAAACCCAGGCAACTAAAAATATTAGATTCCAGTATTAAAGTCATGCGAGCAGGTGTCAGAGAGCCTTTTCTAATTTGAGAACGAAAGCATACTCCGAAGGCCTGCCTCTTGGTTGAGGAACCAGTGGCGCTTGTCTCCTCACCTCTCACTTAGAGTTGTATAATCTCTCCACAATGACTTAATTGCTGTTTTTACGATGCAGTTGTATCAGAAGCATCACGTACAGTAATGGATCACAGTATGCTTCTCAAAACGGCAAATGGAAATGGGTGCAGTCATGTGTGCTTTCTCCTGAAGCACAGTTGCAATGTTTTTGTAAATCTGGACATTTTAAGAGCTTGGAGGCTGGAGATATTCCTGCATTTTACTTTTACTATATTTTATGTATTTGTATTTGTATGTGTGGAGGCGTGTGGCGCAGTGGATAGAGCCTTGGTGTTGGGTTCAAACCCCACTGCAGTCAGCATGTCGTTGTGTCCCTGGGTAAGACACTCGCTCCTGTGGGGAGTGTCCACAGTATTGGGTATGTAAGTCGCTTTGGATAAAAGTGTCTAACAAATAACATGTCATGTATGATACACTGTTGGAGTGGCCAGGGACTTAAGATTTTCATTGCCAACAACTACTGTAGAAAAGGCCCCAAAGTTATAAGTTATTGATATATTCAGTTATCATATAGAGTTGATACATGTTTAGTTATGACTTCATAGTGGGGAGGGGCTAACCCACGTGTTTTGGGGCACGTCATACATCAGAGGGTAATGTGCGTCAGAGGTAAAGTTGCAGGTTGTGCGATGTCATCCTCAGTGTTTCTACAGTATTGTCTGCGTAAATGAAGGTGAGTGTTTGTCCACAGTACTGCCTGTTGTCACTTTATTATTATTATTATTATTATGATAACTTCTGTGCCGATGTGGCTCAATGCAGAGTCTCCGTGCTCATGTGATTTGTGCATGCTGCGTGCATGTTTGTTATAGCGGCTCATTAAGTCACTCGTTAAGTGAGTCGGCACTCCGTCTCAAAGTTTAGGATTATATACACCATGTTGAGTGGCACAGTCTGTATTATTAATGTTTTAAGATGTAGTTTATGTGGATAAACGTTTATGTGGCGTTAAATGTGAGATGTTGCAGTGGTGGCCGGCCCATAGGGGCGCTAGGGGCACAGCCCCACCTCTTCCCACATTCTAGATCTAAAATCTAGATCTAGATCGTCTAGATTTTTTTTAATGAACAAGGTACATATTATATAGTTGGTGTCA
Organism: Pseudochaenichthys georgianus; assembly: GCF_902827115.2. Taxonomy (NCBI): domain Eukaryota; kingdom Metazoa; phylum Chordata; class Actinopteri; order Perciformes; family Channichthyidae; genus Pseudochaenichthys; species Pseudochaenichthys georgianus. The sequence goes on along the minus strand of NC_047517.1, from coordinate 8,579,108 downwards.
GTTAAATGTGTAATCTATGATAAAATATCGATACAAATGGCTTTACGATGTCTAAAGTTACTGATAAGTCACGTGTTTTCTGCTTGGGGCGCAGAAATCTTTGCACATAGAGTGTTGCAGGGATGACGTAAGTAAGCTGCGTATGGGTTCCCTCGACACATTTATTTTGGAAAATAGCTCGAAATAAGGTCTGTGGAAAACAAAACTGTTTGATAAATGCACGTTTTGTTCAGCTGGATAGTCTCCACATGTCTACCCTACTTTTATCATTTTCGAATCATAAATCTAATTGCCAGAAGCAAAATGCTAACGTTATGCTATAAACAAACTACAGCAGGGTCACACGACTTCAACGTCACGCCAACTTAAGATCGATATTCAAAAATACAGATTCAAAATTGTACAAGTTGAAGCGTGTGTTTGAACAGTTTTCAAAACTAGCTCCACAGGAACAGTGAGTGTGCGTGTGCGTGTGTGTGTGTGTCTGTACTTGCTTTCAAGCAGAACAGGGGCAAATAAACTTAGTAGGAGTGTTTAGGTGTTCGGCGTAATGACGTACAACGGCCTCGACAGCTTCTGTAGTCCTATTCAGCCACTTGGTAACAACCATCGTTTTTCAGACACGTAAACTCTTCAAATATCACCAGTGTGGTCACTGCTGATGGATTTAATGTCGTAGAACAAAACGTGATCCGTCTCTTAACTTTGTGTCAACCACAGACCTTATTTCCAGCTATTTTCCAAAATCCTATGGAGAAATCCCATTGGCTCTGAGACCAGGGAACCGGTAGTGATAAAACGCTAACTCACTACATGGTGCATGCGCAGTCTGCACTTCTTCAATGCAACAGATAGGAGCAGCTCGGGGTGCTAGTGATGTGTCGGTCGCGAAGGAGCCGGCTCTTCTAAGTGAACGACGGGAGCCGACTCGCGCCCGCGAACGAGCCATTTCTTTTTTTGTTGTTAAGTAATACAAGACAGAATGATATGATAATGTCCGCGCTACGGGTGCTCCACGCATGCATGCAGTGACATATCCAAGGATTAGAGACTGTTGGATGTTGCTGTTTTGAGCATTGCAATACATTTATTTTCACTATGTTATTTATTTATGATTATCTTTAGGCTCAGCAAGGATTTGATGTCAGCTGTTGCTGTCTTTCTTTCTTTAGTTAATACTGAAATAGAGCCCTGCTGTTTTGTCAGGGCCTTTTCTTTAAATACAATTTTAAAATGTTGATACAGTAGCTGTCCTTTTTTTAAATGTCTATGCTATGCGTTCATTGGGTGGTATCAGAGAGCACCAGAGAGTGAAGCCGAAGAGTGAGTGATTGACGTTTGAATGAGACAGAGGTAGACGGAGACGGAGTGTAAGCAAAACTAGATAGCGAATATGGAGAAGGAAAATGATGTTTAATCACTGGAGGGAAAAGAGCTCGGACCTGATCAGCCTGACATAGGCAGGAGTTAAGGACAAAGGAAGGCAGTATACATGCTCTTTTTCAAGGAGCTAGTTTAGCAAGAAGGCTTGGCTAACTACCAACACCAGTGCTATATTTAGCCTCCATTTTCAAATGTCAGGATCAGACCAGTCTATGGACCAGACCCAGCATGGATCCAGACAGATGTGAGAGACTTGAAGCACATGTCAGCAAAAACTAAAAAGCATGAACAAACTATAGGGTCCACATGGATGATGCTATGCACCGTGTTTAGGAAAGTAAACACTGCTGTCCAATGAGGGCTACAGGATAGGGATCTGTAAGCATAATAAGGATGTTGACAAAAACAGGCACTAAAATAATAGACTGTATCAAGTGCTGTGTGCCTTTGAGCTAGCCCTGTGTTGTAATATGACATATATTTTGGGTTTGTGTATAAGTTTGCTTACATTTTGATAGAGCCCCCCCTGGAGAAAAATGCACCAGCCGCCACTGGTTTCGTGTTTACTGTTCAATTATGGCTCCGATAACCTGACTACCAGAAGTAGCATGTCTGTAGCGTTTCACAATAAGAGCATCGGCTGCCGCTTTACCCACGGACAGGAAGTGGAGCGTTAGCATTAGCGGTAGCTTCACTTCGGATCTCTGTGTGTCCCTTGTCAGCCTACTGAGTATTTGACATGATGTGTTAATGTATTTACTACTATTATAGGGGAAGGGAGACATGTTATATGTGTCTAGACTATTATCTCTATAGGGTTTAGTGACATTATATATGTTGTTTATGTATGCACAGTGGGGCTGCAAGACACTCTGGGGGCCCGAGGCAGAAGAGACATGCCTCCCAACACGTTCAGCACAACCTGTATGTCTGCCTAAGTCAGTAAAGGAAGTCAAGCCTCATCTCAGCCCCTAATTTCTTCTATTCTGGATCTTTGGCCACCAGTGTTCTGGCCGACACCTGAACCTAGTAATAAACACAAAACTAGTGCCAACACAGAGTTTAACCGTAACTCTCCACTACAACTACTCTGTATCTATTGTGCACATGGCGATAAAACCTTTGAATCTTTGTGGTAAATAGTGGGATGAAGCAGATCTTGTAGGAGTTATGTTACAATGAACTATTACACTTCTCTAATACATGTAGTTAGTATTGCTGATTTGCAATAATAAAAAAGAAGGGTTTATGAAGTTCTAAACTACTCACATGATCATTGCTGTAATAATCCCTACAGTAACACCGTTGCAATGTGAGAGATAGGAGACCACATGAACACTCCACACTTTATGCTAAAATCAACTCCAGGATCAGCTGAAGGCAGGTAAATGGCCTTCCAAAGCTACACTCCTTTTGGCACAGAATGTTCTCTTTGTTTCCTGCAATGTGTCCTTGCTAAGCTTTAATGGTGGTACATTAACACAAAGTACTTCAGACTGTTACTCTGTCTGATTCTTGCAGTGTACGGTCAGGCGACCATTGTTATTCAACAAAAAGACTTGAAGAGGCCTTATAATGCTTTGGGGGGTTTCCCTTTCCTGTAGTGTGTTCTTTAGGTTTGTGTGCAAGTAAATGGTTTGCAAAGGCCAAAATCCCAAATGACTTGAAATGTTTATATATAGTTGAAAAAAAATGGTATAACAACACAACTCAACAAAAGTGTAGTTGTTGTCACAAATGTTATGGCTGAAATGTTACATACCATATACATTAATTGCTAATGATCAAATTATAGTATGCTGAACTAAGGTGGCAATCTTGATGAATTACCACGAGTTACCAATTTATCATCAAGTCAATAATGGTGCGAAGCCTGTGAGCTAGTTCAGGCAGTCAACTCGAGCACCAATCCCTGTGTTCACTCGAGAGGGAGTTTCTCTCCCACCGCCCCCCCGCCTGAAACACCTCAATTGGACTGCTTTGTTTTCTTCCCTAACATAGTGACAATGGGGTGGGACAATTCTAAGCAGTTGACCAATCACAGCAGAGTCGGCCAGCTAACCAATCAGAGCAGACTGGGCTCTGGTTTCAGACAGAGGGTGAAAAGAGGTGCTGCAGCACAGGCAGTATGAGAACAATAAAGAGCTTTATGAACATTAAAGCATGGAGACATGTCACAGTAGAGGCATTAAATACTAATATTAACCTGAAAATGAGCATAGTAGGGCCCCTTTAAGTAAACATGTATATATATATTGAACCAACAAAGGTTTATTTGTTAGTGTCATAAGAGTTGTAAATACCAGTTTTTTCCATCTCATGTTTAAATATTCCAGTTGCATCAATGATGTGAAGTGAATGGCTCAGTTCTTACCTCTGTAATCCCTCGCAGGTACTTTTGGAACCGGTTTACTTTTCAATCTGCCACACAAAGAGATGTTGAGGCAATGAATGGCTAAATAACAGGGATTTGACACAATATGAATTGTGATTTAAATGAGTAGAGTTGAATGGTTGGTGTAATGATACTTTATCTTGCTGTATGGGACATTTCATTTGCATACATACCACTCACCACCTGTGCTGTAAAACTGTGAAATGTCCATATTTACATAAAAGCAGTTAGTAGACTGCTAGGCATATTTACCAGACACGATGAGATTGAATGGCTTCTGTAATGCATGTATTTTATTTCCTGATGTGCCTTAAAGGGACTCATTTCAGGAATGGAAATTGAAACAGCCATCTGCTGTAGTTATTTTTGCTTTGTTGGTTTTTCTCTTATTTCACTGCTTGTGAAAGGGGAATTGACATTCTCCAATAATGCATGTATTCACCACAGGGACATCAGATCAACAGCCACACATATATTCATGTGAAGTCAAACTGATATATTTGGATTGTTTTTTCCAAGTGTTATAGAAGTGTGCAGTACTAATAAAAAGATTAAGAGATTTTAGAGACTCACCTTCTTAGTTTGTTCAGTAAGCTGCCGTCATTTTTCTTGATGTCTTGAACAATCTTCTGAAGCTGCCTGGAAAAACACATCATTTGTCTTTATTATTCAGAAACACATGATAGACATGAAGTTAATGATTTGTTCAGCTTTAAAGGGTATTTAAGAAGAAGATTGCAGTATTCACGTCAATTAGTCACACATCATGCTTTCTTTAATTCTTTTGAATTCTCCTCTTTATCTCTTTTCATACATAATTTAGGATTTATGTAATGGTAAAAGCATCCTTTTTTTATTCAAAAAGAGTACTTTGAACATTGAGATTGTTTGTTTTTGTTACTTTCAGTAAAAAGTTATCAAATGTCACAATACTTTTTTTCTGGCACTAAACTGCAAACACACACAAAAAAGTATTTTACATTTGTTGTCAATAGTGCACCAAATATATACACAGTTCAATAGAATAAAGCAGCTGCAAAAAGGGATTTTGTGTCATCAACCACCTCAACATATAAAATAATATAAAACCTCTTACCGAATCTTTGCTGTAGCCGGAGCAGCGAGTTTACCTAACGTCTCCATATTCATGTTTAACATTTTCGGCCCTCTACTTCTCAAACATTGTGTGCTGCAAGACTGTCCACAGAAATGTAAATTAACTCAGTATTTGGCTACAAGTCACGTCATAAAGGGGAGGGTGTTACTCTCTACAGCCTCTGCAGCAAAAATCACTTCTCTTTTCCACACACACACACACACACACACACACACACACACACACACACACACACACACACACACACACACACACACACACACACACACACACACACACACACACACACACACACACACACACACACACACACACACACACACACACACACACACACACACACACACACACACACACACACACACACACATGGGCATTTGATGGGCAAATGGCGGCCCCCACCCCCTCTTTTTGCGGCCCTCAGATTAATTTATAAACAACGTAATTAATACAAAAAATAAAAAATATTTTTTGTTTGTTTTACTTGTAGTACTGATACCATCCACTAGACTCCTAGTTACGTCGCGAGCTGCGTAGATGATTTCAAATACCGCGAAATAATCTGTGACGCATTTGTGTGTATTGTGTTTGTTTCCCGGGGAAACCCTCAAGAAACGCCGGCTGCTGTTATGCCTGCTGTGACGTTAAGTTGCCTCTTGTAATTATGCCTTTATAAGCTTAACAGTTGTTTTTATCATCTGAATTTGGCGAAACAAGTTTAATATTCTTAAAACCAAGACTTTGTTTATTTTAAATCAGATGAAAACAAACTGTCACGGACCCTGCCGTGTTATCGATTACTTCGCTTTTCATTCATAATTTCAGCGGGAGGGAGGGGGAGCGGCGCTGAGGAACAGCAGAGTGCGGGCTGACAGGTGTCTGTGTTGACATTCCCCTTATTGTGGAATAAGGGGAATGCAGAGACTGGCTACAAGTGTTTTAGGTTCAAGTTAGACAACTAATGTCTGGGTTAGTGTTCATGACTTCATGTGTATGTCATCTAATGGTTAATCTCAATACACACACATTTTCCGTGCTTTCCAATAGTTTAAAATAGTTTTATTCCACTGTTAAATAACCTGTTCAATACAAACATGCCACTTGTAAAAATGAAATAAAATGTCTGTGAACTGATATTTGTTTAGTGAGCGTATTAGAGGATGTTCCCATTTTTTGGGGATGTTCCCTTTGATTGTAAAATGTCAATGAAGATGTCAGACTTAGTATATTTGTTAATAATTACATACAACACATGGAATTTGTGTGTGTGTGTGTTCCAAGTGAATCTGCGGCCCCCTGGTGGCCAGTACATCAATAATGTGGCCCCCACCACCATCAAAGTTGCCCATCCCTGATCTAAACATTACCCAAATGAAACTACTATACTTGGTTAAGGCGTTCCAGTTAACGAAGTAACGCGCGTCGGGCAATGTTAGTAACTGTAGTGTGATTACTGAATTATAAAAGTGTTACACGTCGTTACATTACTCCGTTACCGACAAAAGTAATATTATTACTAACACGTTATACCCAACTCTGGTCGTTACGTATCTCTCTGTTTTTGTGTCTTTATATTAATAATGAATAATTGTGTGTCTCTTTGAAAAGTATTTTTGAAGTAGTTCTTTGTTTGTGATTGTTTGTCCCTTTTATGTGAAATCTCTAAAGGTGCTTTCACACCAAGTACTTTGACATACTTAGTTCATCAGAACTTAGTTCATCAGAACTCTTTAGTTCTCATGAACTAAAGAGCAGATCGCGTTCACAACGGAATAAGTCCCTGGGGGAGGATTAGTCAAATGAAGCCGCTGACGTCACTTCTTCTTCTTCTGCTTTGGGTTTACTGGCAGGCCGCAAACAACTTCACGGTATATACTGCCACCCGAAGTCCCCGGCCGGAAGTCCCCGGAGTTTGGGACTGGCTTCAGTAGAAGCTGCTGGGAGTCCCAGCAGCTTCTACTGAAACCTTCCGAGTAAATCGCCAGAAACGCCGACACCTCCTCATCTCCACCGCTCCCATGTTTTATGTTGTGTTGCCATAAGTTAGTCTCTCTGCGTTTCTGCGCTGGGCTAATGCTAATAATGCTAATGCAAGGGAAATAAAATGGTGGCTTCACAAAACTTTTTGGGAGTTTTACGGGGCGTGGTTTGCAATCCGCCCAGCCAATCAGAAATGGGAACCTTTTTCTCCCATGAAAGTCCCTGCTAGGCTTGTTTGAGACGAGCTGCGGCTCGCCTCGAAAGTAGACGAGAATAGCCGATCGCAGCCAGGGGAGGTCTAAGAAAGCTCGCCTGAAGTCGGACAGCTCGGAGTCGGCTGTCACTACCCGATCTTCAGCTCTGCCCGATCTGAAGTGCTCATGTGCGAGATGGTCCGCCATATTGGACAACTCCGTACGGCAACCCAAGTAGGACACTTGACACAGTGGCTTTTGGCAAAGCTCAAAATGTGGGTTGCCGTCCGGAGTTGTCCAATATGGCAGACCATCTCGCACATGCGCACTGCAGATCGGGCAGGGCTGCAGATCGGGTAGTGACTGTCACTACCCGATCTAACCCTAACCCTAACCCGTCTGTATTTCTTCAAGCACCACAACATTCATAGTTTATAAAGTACAATTCTGGGCCATTGATTGTGTTATTTCTCCAAACACGTAAAAATGCCTGTTATGAAGCCTTAAAATGGTGCAGGAAAAGGACTGTACATTGGGTTATACTTAAAGACAGGACTATTCAGTTAAGAGAAGAGCAAAAAGGAAAGAAAATTGTTATAATGGATGATGTAACATTAATGACAGACATAATATGAGGTCCTTGGCACTCAGACTCTAGAGGGGTCATGTTGTGATCATGGGGCATCACCCTTACAGCATCAGGACAGTATCATATGGAGTCAGACACTGGAAGTGTGCTGGTGTCACAAGTTAGACACTTTTATTATTGTTTGTTTGATGCCTCATCTAAACTCTCCTGTCATTTCAGATCCCGCTTTCCTCCAGGCCCTTGTAATCAGCTCATTTCCCTCACCTGGTCTCCTCAGCCCTTCCCCTCACCTGTTACTCATTCCCTCATCACTCCACAGTATTTATACCACCTCATTATCAGTTGTCCTTTGCCAGATTGTCTTGTCGTTTCCGCCAAGCTCTCAAGTGAGTGTTGTGCTCTAGTCCCGAGTTTTGTCCTGCCCAGTTTTGGATTCCTGCCTGCCTGTCTGACGGATTTACTGGTTTTGACCCTGCCTGTCCTTGACCTGGAATAAACTGAACATTACTATACTGGTTGTATCTGAGTCGTGCTATTGGGTTCTGATCTGTACCTGTGATCGTGACAGTACAATCTGGCCAAACATGAATCCAGCCGACTCAGCGACAGAACCGCCTTCGCACGATATCGTGTTACAACGCCACGAGCAGCAGCTTACCTTCATGGCTGAAGCGATGCAGGAGATGGCCGCTCGCTACGAACGGACCTTTGTGAATCTCCGTGATCATCTTCAGACCCGTCCTGCAACGGTCCATGGCCCGGAACTAACTCCAGCTTCCGCTGTTGGAATCCAGAGTCCTCCGGCATCGGATGCACGCCTGCCTCCTCCGGAACGCTACTCTGGAGCTCCAGGTTCGTGCAGACCATTCCTGGTCCAATGTTCCCTCGCCTTCGAGCTTCAGCCTTCCGCCTTCCCAACAGAAAGATCCCGGGTGGCGTATATTGTCTCTCTTCTCACGGGCAAAGCTAAAGACTGGGGTACCGCCGAATGGGAAAGACAATCCTCTGCCTGCTCGTCTGTAAGCGTATTCTCCGATGAACTGCGTACAGTTTTTGATCACGCTACACCCGGAAGAGAGGTAGCTCGGGGACTGTTTAACCTGGTGCAAGGAGGGAGATCTGTGTCCGATTACTCCATCGAGTTTCGTACCATAGCCGCCGAGAGTAACTGGAATGCTTCTTCACTTCTCGATGCCTTCTACAACGGTCTCTCGGATCGCCTTAAAGACGAGCTGGCAGCTAGGGACCTTCCTGCTGATTTAGATGAGCTGGTGGCTCTCTCCATCCGCATTGACTGCCGTCTGCGGGAGCGGAGGAGAGAGAGGGTTTTCTCCGTCGCTCCTCAGGCTCCGCCTCTCCCGTCAGCGCATGCTACTGAACAGGTGAGAGGAGGATTTTCTAACTCGTCTGAACCAATGCAGCTGGGGCGGACCCGGCTCTCCGAGGCAGAACGACAGCGCCGCCTGCGGGACAACTGCTGTCTTTACTGCGGCCAGCAGGGTCATCTTGCCTTCTCTTGTCCTGTAAAAGACAGGGCTCACCAGTCATCCAGAGGGCGCTGGTGAGCCGTATGATGAATTTAGAAATGCCCTCTCGACCCCTAACCCATGCTCAGCTGAGCTGCTTGGGGAAAATGCACACTGTGGCAGTTCTTATTGACTCTGGTGCTGATGCCAGTCTTTTGGACATAACACTGGCCTTTCAAATGGGACTTGGTCAGGAGGCTTTGGAGAAGCCCATCAATGCTACAGCTCTAGATGGTCGTCTTCTCTGCAGAGTAACACACCGTTCAACTCCAGTTCAAATGAGCATGTCAGGTAATCACAGCGAAACACTCTCTTTTCACCTTATCCATGCATCACATCAGCCTGTCATTTTGGGGTTTCCTTGGTTAAGGAGGCATAATCCTCATATAGATTGGGCTTCAGGGACTATTAGAGAGTGGAGTGCTCATTGTCATGCTGTCTGCTTAAGATCTAGTTCCTCAATTGATTCCAGTCAGCCGAGTATCTCTGAGTGTGAAGACCTTTCCGGTGTTCCCAAGGATTACTGGGATCTTAAAGAGGCCTTTAACAAAGTTCGGGCCACCTCACTCCCGCCTCATCGTGCTAATGACTGTCCTATTGACCTGTTACCTGGTACTTCTCCTCCTAGAGGTCGACTTTTTTCTTTATCGGCTCCTGAAACTAAGTCAATGGAGAAGTATATCAATGACTCTTTGGATGCAGGGCTTATCCGGCCTTCATCATCTCCTGCTGGTGCAGGTTTTTTCTTCGTGGGTAAGACGGATAAGACTCTGCGCCCATGCAGTGACTACAGAGGACTCAATAACATCACTGTCAAGAACAGGTACCCCCTTCCACTTGTTTCCTCTGCATTTGAACTGTTACAAGGCGCTACTATTTTTACCAAGCTGGACCTACGTAATGCGTACCATTTGGTGAGAATCAGGGAGGGGGACGAGTGGAAGACGGGATTTAACACTCCTAGTGGACATTATGAGTATTTAGTCATGCCTTTTGGACTCACCAATGCACCTGCAGTTTTCCAGGGGTTGGTGAATGATGTTCTGCGGGATCTTCTCAATATCTGTGTTTTTGTATACCTGGATGACATTTTGATTTTTTCCAAGTCTAAACAGGAGCATGTGGTCCATGTTCGCCTAGTCCTCCAGAGGCTCTTGGAGAACCACCTCTTTGTCAAGGCAGAGAAGTGTGTGTTCCACACCACAGAAGTCCCTTTCCTGGGATTTGTGGTCTCCACCGGAAACATCAAGATGGATCCTGAAAAGACCAAGGCGGTCACTGACTGGCCACGCCCTTCAACACGCAAGGAGCTCCAACGCTTTCTGGGTTTTGCCAACTTCTACCGGAGGTTTATTCGAAACTACAGTTTGGTGGCAACCCCTCTCACAGCTCTCACCTCTCAGAACATTCCCTTCCGGTGGCTGAGGGGGCTTTTGGTGAGTTAAAGTCACGCTTCACCTCTGCTCCCATTTTAATTTTTCCAGACTCTACTCGGCAGTTTACTGTAGAGGTAGATGCGTCGGACACTGGAGTTGGGGCAGTTCTTTCTCAACGGTCGGCCAAGGATCAGAAGATGCACCCGTGTGCCTTCTTCTCCCGGAAGCTGTCTCCAGCAGAAAGAAATTACGATATTGGAAATCGAGAACTGTTGGCAGTGAAACTTGCCCTGGAAGAATGGAGACACTGGTTGGAGGGAGAAGAGCAGCCTTTTGTGGTCTGGACGGATCACAACAATTTGGAGTACATCCGTTCAGCTAAGCGGCTGAACTCTCGTCAAGCCAGGTGGGCTCTGTTTTTCACACGCTTTGATTTTTCTCTTTCATACAGACCTGGTTCTAAGAACATCAAACCTGACGCCCTGTCTCGCCAGTTCCAGCCAGAGAGCTCTCCATCTCATTCTGAGAATATCATCGCTTCTACATGTGTCATTGGTCTGGTGACCTGGGAGGTGGAGGATAAGGTCAAGCGCTCTCATGCTGAACACCCAGCCCCAAGTGCCTGTCCTGTTAACCGTCTGTTTGTTCCTGCCACTCTCCGTACCCAGGTTCTCCAGTGGGGTCATAACTCCCGCCTGGCTTGTCACTCAGGAGTGAGACGGTCCCTAGCCCTGATTCGACAGCGATTTTGGTGGTCTTCCATGGAGAAGGATGCCAAAGAATTCATTGCTGCTTGCCTAGTCTGCTCCCAAAATAAGACCTCACGCCAAGCTCCCTCCGGTCTTCTTCATCCCTTGCCTATCCCTCATCGTCCCTGGTCCCACATCGCCTTGGATTTTGTCACCGGACTACCACCCTCAGACGGTAACACAGTCATACTCACAGTCATAGACCGGTTTTCCAAGTCTGCCCGGCTTATTCCATTAACCAAATTACCTACTGCCAAGGAAACGGCTGAAATCATGCTACAACATGTGTTCAGGCTGCATGGTCTCCCCAGTGACGTTGTGTCTGATCGGGGACCACAATTTACTTCTCGTTTTTGGTCCGAGTTTTGCAGGCTGCTGGGAGCCAGTGTCAGTCTCTCGTCCGGATTTCATCCCCAGTCCAATGGTCAAGCAGAGCGAATGAACCAGGAGATGGAGACTGCCTTACGCTGTCTAGCTTCCTCCACTCCCTCCTCCTGGTCGAGGCAGCTTCTATGGGTTGAGTATGCCCACAACACCCTTCCTAGTTCTGCTACTGGTCTTTCTCCATTCCAATGCTCCCGCGGATACCAGCCGCCCCTTTTCCCGGCACAGGAACGTGAGGCCAGCGTCCCATCTGCACAGGCGTTTGTAAGCCGATGTCGACGCATGTGGTTAAAGGCCCGCTCCGCGCTCCTGCGCTCTTCCGACCGTTATCAACGGACCGCCAATCGCCGTCGCAAGCCAGCTCCACAGTACTCCCCAGGGCAACGTGTCTGGCTCTCCACACGGGATCTCCCTCGCAGAGTTGAGTCAAAGAAGTTGTCTCCCCGTTTTGTAGGGCCATTTCCCATAGCTAGGATTATCAATCCTGCAGCTGTCCGCCTGCGTCTGCCCCCTTCTATGAGGATTCATCCTATCTTCTACGTGTCCAAGATCAAACCAGTTAATGTGAGCCCTCTTCAGCCCCCCTCTACACCCCCACCACCACCCCGGACTATCGACGGGGAGACTGTTTACACTGTTCGTCGCCTCATCAAGTCCAGGCGACGTGGTAGAGGGTTGCAGTACCTGGTACACTGGGAGGGTTATGGTCCTGAAGAGCGGTCATGGGTGCCTGCTCGCAGTATCTATGACCCATCTCTCATTACTGACTTTCACCAGGCCCATCCCGATCAACCTCGTAGGACGTCAGGAGCCGTCCATAGAGGGGGGGGTTCTGTCACAAGTTAGACACTTTTATTATTGTTTGTTTGATGCCTCATCTAAACTCTCCTGTCATTTCAGATCCCGCTTTCCTCCAGGCCCTTGTAATCAGCTCATTTCCCTCACCTGGTCTCCTCAGCCCTTCCCCTCACCTGTTACTCATTCCCTCATCACTCCACAGTATTTATACCATCTCATTATCAGTTGTCCTTTGCCAGATTGTCTTGTCGTTTCCGCCAAGCTCTCAAGTGAGTGTTGTGCTCTAGTCCCGAGTTTTGTCCTGCCCAGTTTTGGATTCCTGCCTGTCTGACGGATTTAATGGTTTTGACCCTGCCTGTCCTTGACCTGGAATAAACTGAACATTACTATACTGGTTGTATCTGAGTCGTGCTATTGGGTTCTGATCTGTACCTGTGATCGTGACAGCTGGAGGCGTTGACTGGGACTGATGGAAGGATGAGGCTGATGAGACTGAAGAATCTGCGAGGTACGAACTAGCGGCAGAGGAATAATTATATATTAAAAGACAGTAGCATCTTAAGAGGGCAACCATGTGACAGAGTGTGTTACTTTGCTGAAGGATAGACCAGCTATCCAGGCCAGACTCTAAAGACTTTCCAAGGTGTAAAAATGCTGCTGCCGGAGTACTGACTGGAAGTATTGCTGATATCAAGTCTACCATCCTCTTAAAACACTCCGTCCAACAATATCAGTCTCAGGAAGAAATGTTTTTTAACGTTTATTAAAAGAAAAACATGCATTATAGTCGGGAGGGGACATTGGCAGAGGATTACTGGAAAAGTACACAATAAGTACTTCATAGTACTTGTGGGGGTAGTTTTACTAGTACTGAGTCCAACAGGATCAATCTCACGAAGAACTAATGGCAACAAAAAATAATTCCCTCATCAAACTTAGCAGAAGTGGCTTGATTTTGTTCTCAGCAGGGGACTTTGACAGAGTATTTCTCAAAAAATACACAGTCAAAGTACTTCAATGTATTGTAAGTAGTAGGCTAACTAATACAAAGTCAAACAGTATCAATTTCATTAAGAACTAATGGTAACATTTTATTTGTATCATTCATCAAAGATAGCAGAAAACATGCATTATGTAGGCTACTAAGGAGGGGACTCTGACAGAGGATTTAATCCTTACTTACAAAGTACACAGTAAAGTACTTCATTTTATTTCTGGTAGCAGTCAACTAGTAGCCTACTGAGTCCAACAGTGTCAGTTTTATTAAGAACTTGTGGTAACAAATATTTGTATCACTCATTGAATATAGCAGGAAAGAAAATGAAGAGTGCAGAATCGCTGTATGGTTTAAATCTCCTTAGTTACAATGTTGTCCATTTTAGACAAAGGCTTATTATATTTACAGTCCTAATAACATTCATTTTCTGGGCTCAATATGTGTCTTGGCTGTTTTCGTTGTGATCGCTACATTCACCTTGTTCAAACACTGACCCAGATCGCTGGATCGCTAGAAACACCGCTGTCATCAGGCTGGCAAGGGCTGTTCCATGCTCTGCTCAACCTCCCGGCGGGAGGCTCCCGCCTTCCCCAATGGACTCAGTAGGGTGACGGATCGGGTAGTGACACTCCCTGCTGCCATGGAGCATATGCCAGCCGGCGGAATATTACTGCCAAAAGTCACGTGACTCACGTGACTTTTGGCAGTAATATTCCGTCGTGGAGTTATGGCAGGAAATTAGCTCCATACTCAAGACACAGATGAGCACTGAGAATAAGCTACATTTGACAGAGTTTTTGGTTCGATTCCACAGGTCTCTGGTTAACTCAAGCTTACGAGATGTTCATGTATTGTTTTTTATTAAACAATACTTCAATACACACCCCACTGGTGAATTTTATTAAGCTTTCTGTGTCCTAATAAAGGCAAATGCTAACAAGTGGCTAATTGAGACATGACAATGATGTAGTTTGTTTATAGCATTACCTTTTCACTGTGTTTTAATTTACTATCATTTCATCATCTAAAAGAGTTCACAAGTTTTGAAAGTCTACTGACAAGTCATTACTGAGGAAATGTGTGACACATACCGTATTTTAAGCAACACACGTTGGGGGTGAAGTGTAAGTTGCAGGTCTCCCTTGAAAAAGAGATCTATGATCTCAATGGGACCAATCTGGTTAAATAAAGGTTTGAAATGAAATGAAATGAAAGTTCAAGTATGGTGTCATGGAAAGATCAATTTAGCAAAAATGAGTATATGGCTTTTCTGTTAGACTGGCACAATGTTCCACTACAGTGTGTGTGGTCAGCATATCATACAGTCTATGGTTACCATGGAGCTGTTTTTGCTATACATGTCTGTTCAGTCAACTACAGCACAGGAGGAAAAACACAGGCTGTTTGTGGTAAAAAATGTGCATACAGAATTACAGTTTTAGATTATTAAGGAAACGGCTGTTCATGATTCATAGTAATACTAATCTTTAGACAGCCTTTAGTCACCATTTGGCCCGGAGATTAATGTGAAACCACGGACACTCACATGATTATGAAACATTTAAATTCCTAAAGTGTTTTCCTATTCATTCATTAAATAGATCGGCTCTGTATATTCTTGTTACGTCAAAGACAAAGTGGAAACAGTTTGGTTTATTACTGGCTTTGTGAGATATTAAACAAAGTTGTGTTATGTGATGAATATTAAGAGTAAGTTATGAGGCTCTGATATATGAAGCAATGACTCACAAATTAAAAATAAATGTTTCTACATTGTGTGGGAGGACCAGAGAAAACTCTCAGTATTTTATTAGCTCTAACATGTTCTTTCCTGGTTCAACAAGGGATGAACAACCATATCAAAACAGGACATCATAGAGAAATTAGGACACACATTATTCAGTGAAAATGTGTCGTACCTGTGCAGTGTATAAATCATATTACATTTCCCCTGCTTGTTCTATGTTAGGCCTAAAAGTTAATTAAACGAATTAATTAAACGTGTGTCCCAAATAACAAAATTCACATAAAATGAAAAAGATAATGAAATGGACTTCACTTACATATCTTCATTTTTTATTGCTAAATCTATGCTAAATCAAGAATAAGTTAACATTCAAAGTGTAAATAGAAAATAGTTATTTCATTTTTTGTAATAGTTTTATAAATGTGTTTAAAAAGTAGATATAAGTTGGTAAAACATATATCAAGTTTTAGTTTTACTGACCCATTTCAGTTAATCACTGATATTAACAGACATGTTTTTTTGAAACACACGCAAAGACACACAGGGATACATAAAGAGGAACAACATACTGACAAATGTGCAGGTGCAGCCAGGCAGACAACACACAGATCCAGCTGTGTGTACACAAGTCCAGACAAACTGCATACACACACACACACACACACACACACACACACACACACACACACACACACACACACACACACACACACACACACACACACACACACACACACACACACACACACACACACACACACACACACACACACACACACACACACACACACACACACACACACACACACACACACACACAGTAATTTTACCTCTGAGATATCCTCTAATTTTCAAGTTTTGTATTTTATCAGGCACATTATAAAAGCTATGAACAGGAGGAGGGGGGGGGGGAGTAGGTGAGAATAGAAGAAGGTGTGATTGAAGTGTGTGATGACTGCGATGACATCAATATGTTACTTACGGTTGGTAGACAAGACTGAACTTGTTCATGTCACTGTCAGACAGGCTCTGTGGAAGCATGGCAGAAATCAATTTAAACACATGGTGGTACATTTGGAGAAAATGTGAGAACTTGCTGTGATTTCTTACAGGCAGGGTGACGATACAAACTTGTCATCCTCCCTAAATACATGCATTTGAGCTTCTGTGAAGGCACAATTATAGTCATGCATCACCTCAGAGCCGACAGGAGATGGCAGCACCTCACTAAGGGCCGCTCCATCAGCTATCTCCATCACTTTGTTTTCTAATGAAACCTCTGTAATTTTTAAACTGAACCAGTACGGAAGGGAAGTCCCTTGTACGTACAGCATTGTATCAGCAGGGTCAGATATGGTTACAAAAATGACAGGCTTGGATTTTCATCATTTTAGGGGCAAGGCCATTTGGCCTTTGGTGTCACACAATTTTTCAGGGCGCCAAGGCCACATGCCAGGGCACAAAGGCCATTGAGGGAAACATTTGGATTTGGAGCTTACAAATAAATAACTTCACTTTCTGATAAGAAAAACACACAAATGACATGGAAAACAAATCACTTTTTGTTTTTGCACCCTTAACATTTATGATGTCAATCTAACCCAGGGGTGGGCACACTTTTTTGCTCGGGGGCCACTATGTGTTTTAAAATTTGACAGACGGGCCAGGCCAGTAGCAGATCGGTGAAAAAATATTTTGCTGTCCACTCCTCATTAAACACTCGGCACTCAATGTTGACTTTTCTTTTCTTTGGTCCACTCATTGTTACAGATGCAGGTTCAAAGGTGAATTAGGTTCAAAGGTGAATTATTGCGTCATTGCGTCATCGTTTGCGTCATGACGTAACCGTTTACGTGCCTTCTTATGACACACACTGCGTTCTATTTCGTCCCTACTGACCGCCAGAGGCGGTGCTTTAGCACTGGATATGTCCATCGCGCGCATGCGCAGCTCGAGTACCAATAACAACAAAGTCACCTGTGACCCACGTGACACCGGCTATATCAGCCGGTGTCGTCAGAGGATCTGTTCCTTTCATCTTCTCGCTGCGCGAGGGTACCGTGGCTACATTTTTGTAGCCTACAGCGTTCAGGTTTGAACGTTTGATCTGACGGATTTCTCTGCAAACAGCTGGCCGCGTGCAGCTTCGCGACTGACAGTCGGAGCTACGGGTCGTTAACGCGTCCTCCAGGAGCTGTGGCCGGCTGTGCAGAGCCTCAACAGACAGGTTGTGTCAGCTTGTTGCTGGTGATGGCTGTGTTTCCGCACCCTCTCCCAGCCAAGTTGTCCTGATTACCGTCTTATTTTTTGTGGCTTAGACTTTCTGGTGACGACAGTGTTCCCGCTTCCTCTCCCATAAAGTTGCCCTTATGCTCTTTTGAAAGTTCTGCTTGTGGCGTTGTGCCCGAGCTATCATTAGCATTTGAGTCCCAGCTTTGGCTGCGTCCCTCATTCAATTTAGTATGGAAGCCCAGAGGGTCATACTTTAAACCCGTTTTTCGTTTAGATGCAGAGAGTAAGGTAAGTACTTTCTATTTTTAGAAGCTATTATCTGGTCTTATCATTTGTGTTCTGACTTGGTCGCTTGATTGTTAGCAGTAGTGTTAATTTCGTCAGCTATTTTTTAATTTAGTTTTAGTCTTAGTCCTGTGTTAAATTTCCTTTTTCGTTTTAGTCATATTTAGTCACCTTCATCCTGTTTTTATTTAGTCAAGTTTTAGTCGACTAAAAGTCTGAGCATTTTAGTCTTATTTTAGTCGACTAAAACAGTAAACATTTTAGTCAAGATTTAGTCGACTAAAAGTCTGAGCATTTTAGTCTTATTTTAGTCAAAGAAAACTGTTGAGTCTTTTTTAGTCATCAGATTATATAGAACATTTCAGTCAAACTAGTCTAGCCAAAACCAATAATTTGTCATTTTAGTATATAAATAAATAAGATTATCTTGTCCTTATTTGATGAAAAACAGGTTGAATGATTGAGCAGCTTTGCAGAGAGTATCTGGTCAGGTTTGTGATGTTGTTACCAGCTGTGTTTTGGCCACATTGCTTCTCTTCTGATAATACAATGCATTCGCTTTTTTTCTCCGCCTCATTGTAGCGAAAATGGGCCCAAATATCACATCGTTTCTTTCTCCCAAGCAGTGGTGGCTTTAGACTTTTTCGTTGTCAGTCATTTTGACGGACAGGATCGTAACATTTCCGTCATAATCCATTATTACCCGTCGAGTGCACAATTTATCACTCACTCGCGCTGACGGGGGGGTATTCGGTTAACGCGACCACTGCTCCTAAGCCCTGTTGTTGCCATTTTATTTTCTGTTAAATAAGGTTAGTTAGACCACCCGAGTCTTCCTGACAGTTCATATTGTGCCGCTGCCCGGTGTAATTCAAATGTACCGCCGCGCGCAGCACAGAAACAGCTGCTGCTCTGCCGCAGCACCGGAAATGGAACTGCTGGGAGAAAAACTGACTATCAGAGATTTAACGTTATCTTTGATAATATTTCGTCTCCTCATTTTTCGTCAACGAAAGTAAAGAGAGATTTTGTCATAGTCTTTATTTAGTAAACTACATTTTCGTCTCGTCACTTTTCGTCAACGATATTGCATGATGATTTCGTTACAGTTATTGTTTACTGCCGTCGGTGCCGTCTCGTCATCGTCTCGTTTTCGTCATGGAAAAAAAGGTCGTTGACGAACATATTTCGTCATAGTTTTAGTCAACAAAATTAACACTAGTTAGCAGCAGCCGCTTGGCTAACACCTTGCTGTTGAGCTTAACTATTGACTCAGGGCAGTGCTCCCGCTCCCGGTAGCATAGGGTTTGATTGCAGTAGCGCTAGATCGTTGTATTACTGCTCCTAGTACTAGACTCTTAGCACTAGGATGATATGCAGAGAACATCTTCACGGCGGGTGCTGTGTGCTCTGCATGTGCGGTTACTACTGTAACCAGGCACGGTTCTATGCGGGCTGTTCTCTTTCTTAGAAGCTAATTATCTGGTCTTAACATTGTGTTCTGACTTGGTTGCTTGATTGTTAGCAGCAGCCGCTTGGCTAACACCTTGCATGTACTGTTAAGCTTCATTATTTAACTCAGCCGGTGAGGGCAGTGCTCTCGCACCCGCTCCCGGTAAACGCATGGTATGGTTGCAGTAGCGCTATATCGTTGTATTTACTGCTCCTAGTACTAGACTCCTAGCACTAGGACGATATGCAGAGAACAATCTTCACTGTGTGCTGTGTGCTCTGCATATATGGCCATTAAGGAGGATTTCATCCTCCCAATATTATATTGTCTAGTGGGCAGCCGTTGGCTGCCACTTTTAGGCACCGGCCACAGTTACTATTGTAACTAAGGCCTAAGCCGTAAGTACTGGCCATAATTACTACTGTAACTACGGCTCCAAGCTGTGTAAGTACTGGCCATAGTTAATACTGTAACTACGGGGTTAAGCCGTAAGTACTGGCCATAGTTACTACTGTAACTATGGTTCCAAGCCGTGCAAGTACTGGCCATAGGCAATACCGTAACTACGGCTCTATGCTGTGTAATTACTGGCCATAGTTACTACTGTAACTACGGTTCCAAGCCGTGCAAGTACTGGCCAGAGTTACTACTGTAACTACGGCTCTATGCTGTGTAAGTGCTGGCCATAGTTACGACTGTAACTACGGTTCTAAGCCGTGTAAGTACTGGCCATAGTTACTACTGTAACTACGGTTAGATGCCGTGTGAGCCCTGGCCATGGTTACTGCTGTAACTACGGCTCTGTGCTGTTCTCTTCTTTAGAAGCTAGTTATCTGGTTTTAAACATGTGTGTTATTTGACTTGATCTCGCTTGATCGTTAGCAGCAGCCGCTCGGCTAACATCTTGCGTATACTGTTAAGCTTCTTAATTTTACCCAGCTAGGTGAAGGCAGTGCTCTCGCTCCCGCTCCTTCTACCGGTAATGCGGGTGTAGCTACATCCCTTTTTTTGTTTGGCGAGTAGTAGCACCGCTCTACTCTTCCCGTTCAGCAGGTAGCCGGTGAAGGCTGTGTTCCCGCACCCGCTCCCCGTTACACTGCATCTGGCATTCGTCTCTAACTCAACCAGTGAAGGCAGTTCTCGCCCCCGCTCCTGGTAGACGCCAAACTGCCTCGTTTTTCCATTAAGCAGGTAGCTGGTGAAGGCTGTGTTCCCGCACCCGCTCCCGGTTACGCTGCATCTGGCATTCGTCTCTAACTCAACCAGTGAAGGCAGTTCTCGCCCCCGCTCCTGGTAGACGCCAAACTGCCTCGTTTTTCCATTAAGCAGGTAGCTGGTGAAGGCTGTGTTCCCGCACCCGCTCTCGGTTACGCTGCATCTGGCATTCGTCTCTAACTCAACCAGTGAAGGCAGTGTTTTCGCCCCCGCTCCTGGTAGATGCCAAACTGCCTTGTTTTTCTGTTAAGCAGGTAGCTGGTGAAGGCTGTGTTCCCGCACCCGCTCTCGGTTACGCTGCATCTGGCATTCGTCTCTAACTCAACCAGTGAAGGCAGTGTTCTCGCCCCGGCTCCTGGTAGACGCTAAACTGCCTTGTTTATTCCGTTAAGCAGGTAGCTGGTGAAGGCTGTGTTCCCGCACCCGCTCCCGGTTACGCTGCATCTGGCATTCGTCTTTAATTTAACCAGTGAAGGCAGTGTTCTCGCCCCTGCTCCTGGTAGACGCTAAACTGCCTGTTTTTTTCCATTAAGCAGGTAGCTGGTGAAGGCTGTGTTCCCGCACCCGCTCCCGGTTACGTTGCATCTGGCATTCGTCTTAGTTTAACCAGTGAAGGCAGTGTTCTCGCCCCCGCTCCTGGTAGACGCTAAACTGCCTGGTTTCCATTAAGCAGGTAGCTGGTGAAGGCTGTGTTCCCGCACCCGCTCCCGGTTACGCTGCATCTGGCACTCGCCTCTAGCTCAGCCAGTGAAGGCAGTGTTCTCGCTCCCGCTCCTGGTAAACTGCCTTATTTTCTAATCCAGCTAGGTGAAGGCAGTGATCTCGCTCCCGCTCCCTCTGCCGATAACGTGGGTGTAATTACATCCCTATTTCTGTTGGGCGAGTAGCGGCGCGGCTCTACTCTTTCCGTTAAGCAGGTAGCTGGTGAAGGCTGTGTTCCCGCACCCGCTCCCGGTTACGCTGCATCTGGCATTCGTCTCTAACTCAACCAGTGAAGGTAGTGTTCTCGCCCCCGCTCCTGGTAGACGCGGAACTGCCCTGTTCTTCCGTTAAGCAGGTAGCGGGTGAAGGCTGTGTTCCCGCACCCGCTCCCGGTTATGCTGCATCTGGCATTCGTCTCTAACTCAGCCGGCAGTGTTCTCGCCCCCGCTCCTGGTAGACGCTGAACTGCCGTGTTTATTAATCCAGCCAGGTGAAGGCAGTGCTCTCGCTCCCGCTCCCTCTGCCGGTAACGTGGGTGTAATTACATCCCTCATTCTGTTCGGCGAGTAGCAGCAACGCTCTACTCTTTCCATTAAGCAGGTAGCTGGTGAAGGCTGTGTTCCCGCACCCGCTCCCGGCTACGCTGCATCTGGCTACCTACAGAATGGTTCATTCATGTAGCGCCTGTATGGCTTCTCTTGAGCCCGAGGACGGCCACGACCGCTGCCCCTCCTGCCTCGGCCGCCTCTGGCGGTCAGTGGGGACGAAATTCGAGCATCTGAGGGAGGTTCTCACGGTAAATGTGCTATAGCTGCATGCCTCGGGTGCTCAGAGTGGCTCGAATCACTGAGGTGGAACGTCTGGCAGCAGCCAACAGACACCTCTCCTTGTCACGTCCTCCTCCAGATCAATTCGGCCATTCCCGGCGACTTGAGGGAGCGATGGCTGTGTACTCCCCCCAACAGAAGGACTAGAAACAGGCTGTCCTCTAAAGTGGATCGGCTAGCTGCCGATAGGGGCATGATGAAGTCGCCTCTTGGCCCTTCAGCCTGGGCCCGGTGTAGGGGCTGCTAGTGGGCCGCCTGTCCCCCCCCCCCTCCTACGGTTGGCGCCCCTCCTTCGGTTGGCACCCCTCCTTCGGCTGACGCACCTCCTTCGGTTGACGGAGAGTCCTCCGTAGCGTACCAGTCGAGCCAGGGGAGCTGTTTAGGTCAGCTGCCCTGGAGGCACTGGAGCGTGCCGCCCAAGCTAGGCAGACCAGGCAGCAGCACTCGGGTCCTCGCAGACCTGTGCCCACTCCCAGCAGGCCCAGGGGCCGCTCTAGCAGCCATACTCAGCTGCCGGATTACAGGGGTGGTCTGCAGAGGTCTTAGCGGCCCACTGAACCGCCTCCCAATGACTTTCGTGCCACATGTCGCCCGCCTTTCAGCCGGCCTCGTGCCCCAGAACCTTACCGGAGCTCCCCAAGAGGCTCCAGGGTCCGGGGGGCTGGGCCCTGAAATCCCGGGGGTGGTCGGCGGCTGCTTTCCCAGCAGCAGCTCAGTTTCTGGGCAGTCTGTACTTCCGTCCCTTGGGTGGTTTTCACCTTAACCCAGCGGTACGGACCGCAGCTCCGGCTCCTAGCCTTCGGCTGGGTCTAATTGACAGTCGTCAGCGATCCGGCAGGGGCCCTACCTCTGGGCCAAGAGTTGTCCGTCCTTCTGTCCAAGGACGCGATCAACCCAGTAAGACCCTCTGTTTAGCCAGGGGGTTCTACTCGGCATACTTTCTCGTGAGCAAGAAAGTCGGCGGATTTCGCCCGATCTTGGACCTCAGAGGAATCAACAGATTCCTGAAGGTGCTGCCATTCTATATGCTGATTACTGCATACGCACAGGTGGAGTGGTTCTCAACCGAGGGATGCCTACTTCCACGTGGGCCGGGCAAGAGGGTGCCTTATATTCAGTTCCTCCGGCCCTTGGGCAGACTGGCAGCTGCCTCGGCCGCTGGGCCCTTAGGCCCGCTGTCGTTGCGCCCCATGCAGATGTGGCTGAACAGCCTTCACTTGGACGCCAAGTGGCACAGGCACAGGGAAGTCAGGGTGTCGCAGCATTGCTCCACTCTCCGTCACGCTGGAGGGGCAGGGCCGATCTCCTGGTAGGCGTGCCCATGGGCGCCATCCCATCCCGCCAGGAGACCATCACCATAGGTGCATGTCTCTCAGGGTGGGGTGCAGTGCGGCAGGGCAGGACCGTTCAGGGTCAGCGGTCTGCCCAGTAGAGTGCGCGCCAGGTCAACGTGCTAGAGCTTCGGGCCATGCAGCTTGCACTCACGCACTTTCTACCCCAACTGGGGGGCAAGCATGTGCGTGTTCCTTGGGGACAGCATGTACATTGTTGCTTAGACAACAGTCCCTTCTAGATAGTGGACGTTCTCACTCAGTAAACTGCACACAGGAAGGAGGAACCTATTGCGGTGAGCACGTTGTAACTTCCGGTTGTTGTTGTCATCTCCGGGTATCCCGTGTGCCTGTTCTGTTGCTGATAGCTTATTAACTTAAACTTAATCGATCGTTTTAAAACTCTTGATCACGGCAACTGCCTGACGTTGTAATCACACGTTACTACAGCTTAAGCACTCACAACTCTCCTTCTCTTAGCGACTGTAACTCCACAGTTGCCTACACTCTTTTCGGGTTTGCTAACGGTAGCTACTTTAGCTTGATAGCTAGCCATGGCTCTTTCCTCACCTTCTGGTGCTATTTCCTGCTCTTCCTGTCTCATGTTTGGTTACTTCCCGGCCTCCCTTACTGTTAAGGATACATGTGTTAAATGTAGTATAGTTGTTAGGTTGGAGGCGGGAATCATAGCCATAGAAGCCTGGCTCCGCATCTTAGAAAGTAACTCAGCTAAAGTAAAGCCCATGTTAGCATGTGAGGACCGGCAAAAGGTAGCTCCTCTTAGCCGTCCCCCGGCAACTCCCGAGCAGCAGGGAGGCTGGGTGACTGTTCAGAAGGGGCATAACGTGAAACCCGCAGGTCCCCACCAACCCGTTCACGTATCTAACAGATATTCCCCACTCAGCGAGACACCCGCTGAGAAGCCAACTATGGTTATTGGTAGCTCTATTATGAGACACGTGAATTTAGAGACCGAAGCCTCCACAGTCACATGTATTCCGGGGGCCAGAGCGGGCGACGTTGAGGCGCATCTTAAACTGCTGGCTAAAAATAAACATAAATACGGTAGGATTGTTATTCACGTCGGTGGTAATGATGTTCGTTTACGCCAATCAGAATGCACCAAACTTAATGTGGAGTCGGTGTGTAGTTATGCTAAAACAATGTCGGACACCGTAATCTTCTCTGGTCCCCTCCCCAATCTGATCAATGATGACATGTATAGCCGCATGTCATCATTTCAGCGCTGGTTGTCTTGGTGGTGCCCAGCAAACAATGTGGGCTTCGTAAATAATTGGACAGCCTTCTGGGGAAAACCTGGTCTGATTAAGAGAGACGGCATTCACCCTACTTTGAAAGGTGCAGATCTCATTTCGGCAAACATTTCAGGGCTTTGTGGACTTAATCCATGACAAACTGGAGTTGAGACCAGGAGGCAGAGTCGCAGTTTTACACGCTTCTCTGCGCTCTCTCCTAGGCAGTCACCCATAGGAATCCCGAACCCAATAAAATACCCAATATTAACGGTGTGTGTGTCTGCCCAAGGACAATTTAAGGTAAAACCTAATAGAGGTGTCATACATAATAACCTAATAAAAGTAAATGTAACAACTACTACAGTGCAACAAAACAGGAAGATTAAATGTGGTCTCTTAAACATAAGATCTCTAGCATCTAAAGCAATATTGGTAAATGATTTAATATCAGATTATAATATTGATATATGCTGTCTCACTGAAACTTGGTTGAGACATGAAGAATATGTCAGCATAAATGAGGCCACTCCACCCAGCCATGTCAACACTCATATTGCTCGAGGCACGGGCCGAGGAGGTGGAGTTGCAGCAATCTTTGACTCAAGTTTACTTATCAATACTAAACCAAAATTAAATTATACCTCTTTTGAAAGCCTCGTTTTTAGTCTTACGCATCCGACCTGGAAAACTTTGCAGCCAATCTTATTTGTTACAGTGTATCGTGCACCAGGTCCTTATTCAGAATTCTTATCAGAATTCTCTGAGTTTTTATCAACTTTGGTTCTTCTTAGCACTTTGAATTACCCTGCGTCGAAAAGTGCTATATAAATAAACTTGCCTTGCCTTGCCTTGCCTTGCCTTGCCTTGCCTTAAAACAGACAAAGTAATTATCGTAGGTGACTTTAATATTCATGTTGACGATGATAAAAATAGCCTTACTGTTGCATTTAACTCTATATTAGATTCTGTTGGTTTCTGTCAGAGTGTAAATAAACCAACCCACTGCTATAATCACACTCTCGACCTTGTTCTGACTTATGGTATTGAAATTGAGCAACTATTAGTCGAACCGCATAATCCTGCTTTATCCGACCATTTCTTAGTAACTTTTGAAGTACTGTTACTAGACTACAAAGCATTAGTCAAAAGCTCTTGCAGCAGAAACCTATCTGTTAGTGCTATAGCCACATTTAAGGAAGAGATTCCACCAATACTTAACTCGATAGCATGTCTGCATGTAGGGGAGGAAACTTATACAAAATGTACACCACCCCAAATTGATCATGTTGTTGATAGTGCTATAGATGCGCTGCGAATAAAATTAGACTCTGTTGCTCCTTTGAAAAATAAGAAAATAAAACAACATAGATTAGCTCCATGGCATAATACCGAAACCCGCAAAATAAAGCAAAAGTCTAGACAACTTGAAAGGATATGGCGTTCCACTAAACTTGAAGAATCTCGTTTAATTTGGCATATTACTCTCAATGAATATAAGAAAGCACTGCGTAAAGCGAGAGCAGCCTACTACTCTTCATTAATAGATGAGAATAAGAATAATGCAAGATTTCTTTCAGCACTGTAGCCAGGCTGACAGAGAGCCACAGCTCCATTGAGCCTTCTATTCCCATAGCACTCGGTAGCAATGATTTTATGTGCTTTTTTAACGATACAATTGTTACTCTTAGAAACAAAATTAATGACCTCTTACCTTTGACCAGTATAGTGTTATCAACAGCTTCCGGAAACGTAAGTTCTAATATTACACTAGATAGGAAACTAGAATGCTTTTCAACCATAAGCCTTGAACAATTAAATTCAATGATTCTCTCTTCTAAACCATCAACGTGCATGTTAGACCCAATTCCAACTAAGCTGTTGAAGGAAGTTTTTCCATTAATTAGCACTTCTTTATTAAATATTATGAATATGTCTTTATTATTAGGCTATGTTCCACAATAATTCAAAGTAGCAGTGATAAAACCGCTTCTTAAAAAGCACAACCTCGATCCAGAGATTTTAGCCAACTATAGACCTATTTCTAATCTTCCGTTCCTCTCAAAAATTCTTGAGAAAGCGGTCGCAAAACAGTTGTGTGATTACTTAAAAAACAATGATTTATTTGAAGACTTTCAGTCTGGCTTTAGAACACATCATAGCACAGAGACAGCTCTGGTTAAAGTCACAAATGATATTCTAATAGCCTCAGACAAGGGACTTGTCTCTATTCTTGTTTTGCTCGATCTCAGTGCTGCATTTGATACTATCGACCATGATATCCTATTGCAAAGACTAGAGCACTTAGTTGGCATACAGGGAACTGCTTTAGGCTGGTTTAGGTCCTATCTATCTGAACGCTCTCAGTTTGTACGTGTTAACGATGAATCTTCCACGCAAACCAAAGTTAGCCATGGAGTGCCACAGGGCTCAGTGCTCGGACCTATTTTGTTCACATTATATATGCTTCCGTTAGGCAATATTATAAGGAATCATTCTGTAAACTTTCATTGTTATGCTACATTTGTCAATCAAGCCTGATGAAATTAATCATCTAAATAAAATTCAAGACTGCCTTAAGGACTTAAAAACGTGGATGACCTTAAACTTTTTGATGTTAAACACGACCAAAACTGAAGTTATTGTACTTGGCCCGAAGAATCTACGAAACAAATTATCTAAAGATATACTAACTATGGATGGCATTAATTTGGCCTCCAGTGAGACTGTAAGGAATCTTGGTGTTATATTTGATCAGGATTTATCCTTTAACGCCCACATAAAATCAATTTCAAGGACCGCCTACTTCCATCTACGTAACATTGCAAAAATCAGGCATATCTTCCCTCAAAACGATGCAGAGAAACTAGTCCATGCATTTGTTACTTCTAGGCTGGATTATTGTAACTCTTTATTATCAGGGAGTACCAAGAAGTCAATCAAGTCGCTTCAGCTGATTCAAAATGCTGCGGCTCGTGTACTAACCAGAGTTAGGAAAAGAGACCACATTACTCCTGTTCGGGCTGCCTTACACTGGCTCCCTATAGAACACAGGATAGAATTTAAAATTCTTCTTCTCGCCTACAAAGCCCTTAATGGGCAGGCGCCATCTTACCTTAAAGAACTCATTATACCCTACTGTCCTACTAGGGCATTGCGTTCCAAGAATGCAGGGTTGTTGGTTGTTCCTAGAATCTCTAAAAGTGCAATGGGAGCCAGAGCCTTTTCTTATCAAGCTCCACATTTGTGGAATCAGCTTCCAGTTTGTGTTCGGGCGGCAGACACCCTATCCGTTTTTAAGAGTGCGCTTAAGACCTTCCTTTTTGATAAAGCTTATAGTTAGGGCTGATTAGATTCAGCCCCTAGTTTTGCTGATATAGGCTTAGTTTGTCGGGGGACATCTTACTTCTTCCTTCTCTCTGTCTATACCTGTGTACTCTCATGTTCCGATTAACCCAGCTTCCCCAAATGTCTTTCTTTTGGTGTCTATATACACTGGGATCCGGAGTCATGGATGATCCTGCGGTCCTGTGTCCTGGATCGCGAGCGCTGGATCTTGAGTCGTGGCTGTGGTCCTGGATCATAAGTCCTGGATGGATATCCTCGTGGATTCATCTTCCTATTATACACACATGCATTTCCAAACATCTGGACTACCTATGTTGCAAATGTATTATCTTTTCAATTTACACACGGCATCTATTGCACGTCTGTCCGTCCTGGGAGAGGGATCCCTCCTCTGCTGCTCTCCCTGAGGTTTCTCCCATTTTTCCCTTTAAACTGGGTTTTCTTTGGAAGTTTTTCCTTGTACGATGTGAGGGTCTAAGGACAGAGGGTGTCGTATTGTCATACTGATATTCTGTACACACTGTGAAGACCACTGAGACAAATGTAACATTTGTGATATTGGGCTATATAAATAAACATTGATTGATTGACTCCACTCTGAATTTATGTGGCTGCGATTCTGCCCGACATGTTCGGGTCGACGGCGCCACGGCGGGGTACCACAGGTCGGTGTCCCTCTTTATGAGAGGGGCTTTACGGCAGCGTCCCCCTTGCACCCCGAGGGCTCCGGCTTGGGACCTGCCCTTGCTGCCGGATGCCCTATCCTCCCTTCGAGCCCCTGGCCCAGGTGGGGCTTAGGTGGCTGCCCACAAAGGCAGCATTTCTGCTTGCCATAGCCTCAGGGAAGCGAGTCGGGGAGGTGCATGTCCTCTCCATAAACAATACATGCCCGAGGTGAGACTCTCAGGCGTTGCCCTTTGGGCAAATGTGGCATTCCCGCCCGGGGTCCTTCCACAAACCCACTTCAATCAGCCTGCCCAGCTGGCACGCTTTGATATTCAGGAGTACGGCACGTCTAAGTTGCTGTGCCCTGGGGGTGCCCAAAGGGCGTATATCAAGGCTACTGCCTGTATACGGCAGGAGGAGCAACTCGTGGGTCACAGGTGACTTTGTTGTTATTGGTACTCGAGCTGCGCATGCGCGCGATGGAAATATCCAGTGCTAAAGCACCGCCTCTGGCGGTCATCCGGGACTCATAACTCGTGGCAGCGGCCGCTGTAAAGTATTCACTGTCTGACTGTCACACAAGCAGCTGATAAATATCCCCCATCCCCATCAGTGAATGTGTTTTAGTCTGAAAGCTGTTTGGCATCACAACGCTGTTATGAAAGTTTCTCTGGCATTCTACAGGTGAAGTTAGCATAGCAACCGAAGCTAATCATACTATCTTGACTACTTGTTCCTATCATATTGTGGCATAAGCCGTTTTCTACAGGCACATTTTACCGGCGTAGTTTTCGTCATGATTTTACTTGTGATGGCCAAATGTAGCCCATGTATTGATTCCATCCGATAGATGCAATAATACAAAACAACAGCAAAACGTCTGCCTCTTCACAATGGTCAATAACAGTGAACGGATGGTCATTAAAGTAAGGTAAAAATAAACAGAATCACACGTGCCTGACTTTATATAAGTGTTTTTAATAAGTGTGTGGTCGCATTCTAGTCACTTTGCTCAGCGCTACTGCTTGTTACAACTTGTATTCGCTGTACTCGCCATGAACTGTTATTGCTCAGGTTAATCTCGACCCCCTCCAATGTAAGCATGACGTATTTGGTTCTTAGATCTTGCCGGTGGTGTCTAGAGTGCGCCATCTAGTGGGATCAACTGAAATGCCGGGTATTGCAGGAAAAATGCAAAATGAATGCGGTCTTTACTATCATTTGGACGATTTTGTACCAATATTCGGCGGGTCGGATTAAAATGCCCAACGGGCCGTATTATGGCCCGCGGGCCTTAGTTTGCCCATGCCTGATCTAACCAGATGACCCACTATCCATTTCCAGATGTATAGATACCAAGATTATTTGAAAAACTGCAACCAGAGCACACGTTAAGAGCTCCAGCCAATGCCATACTGAAACATTCCCCTGTAAGACGATAGACTTAACATAAAACACAACACTGTTAGACAAAACCCATAAATGACAGAAAAACTACGACTATGAGCCAAAGCAGAACATGTGGCTCTCCTCCTTTAACTAAACTTCTATAGTGCATCCTGTGAAAAGGATCCCTGAATGTGTTCTTGGAACTGCTTCTTCACCATATCAAACTTCCTACGCTGCTGAAGTACCTCCTGAGAAAGATCCTGGAAGAAGAAGATTCTGTTGCCCTGCCATTCGACTCTCGTCTTGTCGCGGGCGGCCCGTAGAACGGCTTCTCTGGTGCTGAATCTCAGTAAGCGGACCAAAATGTGTTGGCTGTGCCCGTCATCCTTTTTCGGTCCTACACGATGTGCTCACTCCAGTTCGAATCCCATATCCTCTTCCAGGTCGAGCTTTTCAGCAAATATGCTAAGCACAAAACCATATAGCCTACAGTAGGTCCTGTTTCTCAGCATTTTCTGGTATGCCCGTTATACGAATGTTATTCCACCTCCCTGCATATGTGACTTTATCTTGGAGCTTTTTCATGTGTGCTGCGGTCATGGGCGGCACCAGGATTTTTTTGCTGCAGTAGCTTAGCTATATGACAGCAAGGCGTTGCTAGTTAATTTTCAAAATAAATAAACAAACAATACCAGTGGGCCAAGCACGAGCCTGTTCATATTGTAGCGTTCACCGCTATTCAAGATCACAGATCACTCGAGCCTTCAATGTCGAAAATCTTCTCTTTATTTTCTGGTATTGACGGCCACAGCCACGCCTTACAGAACCAATCAATAGTATAACACTCATTATGACTTTTCCCCACACTCGAACACAACTCCTACCGTCTCGTACTCCCTCCACACTCACACCGAAAACGCACGCACACACACCTGGAAGGGGCGGTCTCCCCCTAACTCCCACCAACAACATTGCCTAAATAACTTGACAAATGTACTAAACTGTGCACATCGGATAACTGAAATAACTATTAACTTGGACACGCTACAATATTATCATTAATATTTACATTAAAACATTCCTTTGACACTTATAACATTACTTTGCAAGGTAAGCACAACCAAAATAAGTTTGTAAAAGCAGAATTTGAACACTGTTTCTGTGCTCCTACAATATTTGTGTATAATACCATTACACCCTAAGCGTACAAGTACACGATGGCGATCGTTCACTGTTTCAACTGGCATGCTGTGGCGTTTAACCTCATCACCACACCGCAAACAGGCACACGCATTATTTTAACAACATTAGCCAAGTAACAGTTTGCGCTTTAACTTACAACGACCCCTGATAGATCTCGCGAGAATGTGTATAAATATAGATACATTTTCATAACAAAACAATGGGGTTGCTAAGCCGTTGCTAGACCAATTGTTGGAGTTGCTATAGCACCTTGGCTGTTGCTAACGTCCTCTAGGTTAGAAATCCTGGCTTCAGCCTCCGACATCCTTCCTCCAAGCTTCTCCACCGTGCTCTGTAGTACTTCCAGGCCCATTTTCACACATCTGCTGCAATTCCTCTCAGGAGGCTGTTAATGCTTGCAAGTTCAGATTTTGTGTCGTCGGCACGTGTTGCCTGTCTGCCGCCTTGAGCTTCCATCTCTGTCGGGCTCTTCTTCGGATTCCTTGTTGTTCGAGGTAGATGTTGCTTCGGTTCCTGCGACATGCTGGCTTATACCACTATCTGAGACTATTTTAGTAGAGTTTGGTCCAGTTTTATAACTGTGGCATGGGGGCAGAGTAGCTCAGCGGAGCAGAGCAAGGGGCTAAGCAGCCATGATGGTCACTCTCTTCACCGGAAGTCATCATCAAGCATTTATAAAGTTTATCCGGCTGCCCTTAGCCATTGGGATTTTTTGTGCCGTTTAATGTCTGCCGTGCAGTAAGGCAATTGTGATTCGCAAATGAAAGGAAATGATTACCATAAAATATGCAACAAAATCCCGCTAAATTATGTATCCCCCTCGTCATTCATAATTCATCGCTCCAGGTCGTTACTTGCTCTGTGTCTTTTCTGCTTTATATTTGTCATAATGTTAGATCCATGACAACAAAAGTAGTGACACTTGGATATTTTGTGTTGAAGTGTGTAAGGTGTCAAATGAACAAATAGAGAAAGGCTTGTGATGAAAAGCTAATGTTTGAGATATGAGCCTAATATGGGTAGTTAAATCAGATATGAATAATGTACCGACGGAAGGGTCTTCGGTGAAACATATGTAATGTTGTACTGTTAAGATGCCGACAGTTGATTATATAATAGTTTTCCAAAGCTGTGTATGCTCACATTACCTTGGTGGGTGAATATGGGAAGTTGGGTATAACTAAAGGATGTATTACCTCTAGGAATAAGCCCATAAAAGCCCTTTAAACAGAGATTGTGATTAAATCATTTGTAAATCAGAGAGTGAGATCACTTAATATGACTTAACCGCCTTCAAAGTACTGAACCTTGGCCTCACAGAAACAGTCTTGATCATCCCACTCACTAACAGGAGAATATCGGTATAAAATCAGACTTAGCCTTTTGACACAGAATATAATATCAAAAAGTCAGTCCCAGTGGATATTCAGACACTGCTCCTACACTGAATTATTTATAGGACTCTCTGTGCTGGTTAAAATGAGACACAAGAGCTCTACTAGCTGCAGCCTGTCCTCGGTATGATGGACCAGGGAGCCAGGCACAGAGCAGCATTTAATGACACATTTTCATTATTTACATGCAGTCCGATTAGAATGACATATGGTGAAACTACCATGTCCATGGTTCAATCTTTTTAAAGCTGGAGTTCAAGCATGCAAGGATGTTTTGTGTGAATATAAGTAGTGTGTATGGGTTCCAAATTGAGATTATTTAAAAGAAGGCTTTATAGAGTGGTGCAGGAACCAGGCCCAAAACCCAGAACTGAGTAAGCATTTTACAACATAAGGTTCCCTTGTTTCGAAATTAGCGTTTTTTTTTTAAATGTAGTTTTGTTTAATGTAGTTTTGTTTAGACAACTGAAATAAGGTTTGTTGGAAACACAAGGGTTAGGCTTATTATGGTTTAATGTATTTATTTGTTGCCTACTGTGACATGTTTACATGGTTATTCATGTGTCTATACTCTAACAATGCTAAAAACCTAATCCTATCCAAACTATAAAGTAGATACATCGTGCAATGGTATCAACACATATTTTATACTAAATTGAGCAATGGACATACAGTGAGCAGTGGCACCCTTTCTTTCTGGTATCATCTCAAACTCAGCTTTCTTTTAGATCTGAACAACACAACTGTAAAACTTAGTGACGCCTGTTAGGAAAATATCACTCGGCACCAGGTTGATCTTCAATACCAGGATACATGTATTTATTATCCTTGCAAGAATGGAAGTAGTCATCACATACAGAGCTGCATGGGACCAAATAGTTCCCAGAATAGTGTCCTTGACATGCTTATACATAAGAGAGTGTTACAGTCACAAGATGCAGAATACTGGTTCAAAGCAGTATTCAATATTTAGTTCAGATTAGCTAAGGCCTGCATAATCAATAAACATGACAGTCATATGTCTATCTCCATAGAGGCTGAATCATCATGTTAATCGTTGTCACATACACTCTAAAAACAAATGCCTTGGCTCAACAAAGAACATCAACGCAACAGTTTGCATCGATGTTTATTGAGTTAAGACAACTTCTAATGAAATTGTCTTAAAGCAAAAAAGTTATTTGAGTTAGGGGAGAAGGCTTTTCTTCTACAATCAGAGGTGTTTTTAATAACCACTTACTTAATAATTGGTATTATAAACACAAGTTTTGAAGTTGATTACTCAAAAGATTAAGTTGTTCCGACTAGTTTTACCACATGATTTAAAATGAATTTTAAGTTGTATGTACTTAATTACCCTCATTCGGGATACAAGTTATTAAGTTGATTACTCCAAAAATTAAGTTGTTCCTTAGCTTGTTCTTGTCCTTGTTCTTAGCTTTTTCATGTTTTTGCCTTTAAAGAACGAAATTAATTGATTCCACAACAAAAATATTAGGCAATTCACTTTTTATTTTGAACTGCAGTTGCAGTTGCTATCCTGGCTCCAAAATGGTGGAATGAGCTCCCCATTGACATCAGGACAGCAGAAAGCCTGCACATCTTCCGGCGCAGACTGAAAACTCATCTCTTTCGACTCCACTTCGAGCGATAGAATTACTAACAAAGAATTACTAACAAAGCACTTATATACTAATAAAGGACTGGCTTATAGCCAGTTGAGTAGCACTTGAAATGTTTGGCTCTACGAAACCTGATGTACTTATATGATTCTGTTTTCTTCAAGGTTGTGTCTTCCTGGTCGAATGTACTTATTGTAAGTCGCTTTGGATAAAAGCGTCAACTAAATGCAATGTAATGTAATGTTTATTTCAACACATGATGTTTCAATCAGGAGAGAATTCATTTTGTTTGAACATTTATTGACACATGCCATATGATAAGGTGCATGAACACCTGAAATCACAGCTGACTGCAGGAGAGAGGAGAACCATTTTATAGTTTGGCTGCAGCACGCTGATTGGCTGCTGGAGAATGAGGTGAAATGTAATAGGTTAAAGAGAACGCCTGTGATGAGCTGATTATATGCAGCTGCGGAGTGAATACACCCAGTCTTCCTGAAAGAACTTGCGCTGAGCTTCATTTAAATCTTGAAAAAAAAGATAAATAACACAAATTTAAATTGCCCCACAAATAATAAATAAACACATTAGCCATATTACCAAGGGAAATGGGGACACAGCAAATAAATGCTGCCATCACAACGAAGTTAGAGGCCTTTGCATATTTAAAACCAGTGCCAAATATGTAAAATCTGTAAAGTTTTTGTAAAACTACAGAAACAAACTTTCAATGGCCACCAATCTGCAGATCACACACATCCATTTTACAAAAGATGTAACAAAGATGTTTACACTGCCGACAGTCATTATTTCAAATAGTATGAACACATTTAACGCAGAATGCTTGCTCATTAATTTGTTTCCCTCGATGGTTGATGATAGTTGCCATCGTATGGTCAGATCTTGGGGTGGTCCGGTCACTGATGAAGGCGATATTCATGTCCTTTTGAAGCACATTAAATAATAGGTATAAGAGATAATGAATTAGGTAATTGCATACTTTTTAAACTGTCACTCTTACGGCCCGTCCACACAGCGGCGTGCGTTGACGCTTGCCGGCGGGCGTGTCTGAAACTCGACCAACAACCAATCACATGAATCTCCCGCCCCTGACACACAAGCAGCGGTTTGATTGGCCAGAGCTTGTACTGGCATATGATTCGATTGCCTGACGCTTCTGCCGAGGCGTCAAAAGTTGAACATTGCTCAACTTTTGCAGCGAGCCACGCCAGCTACGCTCCACGTCGCTTCCCGCGATGCAGTTCGGCGAAAAGTGACGTCACCCCATTCAAAGTGAATGGGGAAGCGTCAACACACGCCGCTGTGTGGACGGGCCGTTAGCGAATTCAGAGCCATTATTACCAGCTGCTAAAGCAACGCTGGTATTGTTTTCACCTATTGAGTCTGCATGTGTGTGTCACCATGGCAATGTGGTCCTGAAGACACACAGAGGTGCTTTTGAGTACTTTGCCTAGTGTTTGAATGCATTTGGACAGATTTTGTCAATCACAACCGTGCAAGTTTTAGTATCTTCTCATCTGTTTTGCAGGTTCCATACGATATGTGAACTGGTTAAGTGAAGAGCAGAAGCCACTTTTCAAATGTTACACAATCCTTTTCCCATGCCATTGCTGTAAACACCTATCCATGCTGAACGTTGCTAAGATATTATTGATTGGGGTGTGGCCAAAAGTGCAATATGCTTCAAAATGTAACTGACACAGAGCAGTGCTTTTGTCCTGTGTTTTTACACTGTGCCCATGGATTTTATTTTATTTCAAGATTTTAATTACGTCGCTAAACGTTGATGGCTATAGTTCTCTGCGTACTTCAATTGTATTGTGCTATTTTTGAAAAAGGGAAAAAAGTGAAATTACCTAAATGAATATATTCTGAATGGGTGACTGCCAACAACTTGCATTTCAATGACAACTCTAAATAACGATCCTACCTCAAGAAGCATGTCCTTGATCTGCTTCACCGAGATTCATTTTTAATAAAAAGCGATATCACTATAGTAACCAAAGTATTGTTACTCTCACAGTAGCCTCTATACTTTGTACCCTCTCATGCCCCTTTCACACCAACGCGTTTTCAGCTCCGGCTCGGAGCTGGAGCCTGAAAAGTACCGGTTTTTCTTGTTCACACCGCAGAGGCGCTGCCTCTTAGCTCCGGAATCCGGTTCACTTCCAGCTCCAACAAATTGTCAGTCTAGAGCAGTGCTTTTCAAAGTGTGGTCCGCGGACCACTGGTGGTCCGTGAGTATATTGGTAACATTTCACATTTTAAATTAATTAATTAAAGTTTTCCGCACTCTCGCGGGAATATCTCCGCAATGGAGCGAGCTTAAGTTTCACTTTCGATTGCATGATATAGCCCAGATAAACACCTTCATCACACATGTGGCCACTTGTTTGTACCATTTTCAGGCGATTTGTAAAAAACGATGTGTTTTTGGATATTTGTGGAGTTAGGTGGTCCTCGAGTGTTTTTTTATTGGTTAAGTGGTCCTTGGTATGAAAAAGTTTGAGAAACACTGGTCTAGAGGCAAGCGCTTCGGAGCTAAGAGGCGGCGTCGCTTACGTCTCTCTTACGTCGAGGCGGGGGCAGGGGCATGGGCGGGATCAGCCTCCTGAACAACAAAATGCTTGCGTGTGATGTTTGTAAAGTTCCAAGTAAAGTCGTCCCTTGTAAAGTCGTCCGATGCCTTCCATGTCGTTTCGTAAGAGGATAACCAAAGCGAACAGCGCTTCAATACAATCGGCCATTGTTGTTGTTGTCGGCCATGTTTTCTTTTTCTGCAGGGAGAAATTTGAAGATCACGTGACATAGACGCCAGCCATTGGAATGAATGGTGAAAAAAAACGGGGTTTGTCAAACAGAGCACATGGTGTAGTCCAAACGATAGCTGGGGATTCTGGGTAGTGTATTGTATAAAAAAATATTTGTTTCTCCGAATCGAAGGGGAAAAATACAAAAGCATTGCACACAATTTAAACCAATCAATGTTGTGCAATTAACAAGGATAATCTGGTGTTTTTTAGTCGATGAGTAGTGCAGATATCACTGTAAAATCAATCGACAGTAAGAGGAATACTTACTTCCGGGTGTACAATTCTCCGTTATCCAATGGGAATGGACGCTCACATTGCCTTTAAGGGCAGCCGACACAACGAATGCCGTGCTTCCATGAGCGTCAAATCCTGCCGCTGATGGGAATACATTGCAATCAGTTGAAAGCTATTTGCGTCCCTTTATGACGCTGAAGGAGCCTAGGAGCGCCACAACTGGACGCCACGGACACTGACCAAACGTCGCTCCTGGACGCTTAGGGAGTGAGAGTGTGTTGTTCTGGTACAGTGCGATCTGCATTTTCAACACAACCCAGGAGCTCTTTCATCTGACCATGGTAAAGTGGCGTTTATCGTGTCTCACTTAACAGGAAGAGCTGCAGCCTGGGCTACTGCAGAATGGTCTAGAGCAGGGGTGCCCACACTTTGTTTGGCTGGTGAGCTACTTTTGAAATGACCAGCTCACCGAGGTCTACCAACCAAAAATAAAATCCCAAATTGCAAGGGTTGCTGAATAACACGTTGTATTTATACATGAGATAACTACAATAGGGCTGCAACAAACGACTCATTTGATAATCGATTAATCTATCGATTAATGAAACGACTAATCGACTATTCGGACTATTACTGTACGCCTTGCACAATTTCTCAAACGCTCTTATTTAGCCATCAACTTTTAGATTTAGCTTGAGGTTGTTTTAGGCATGTGGAAACTAACAATGAAGACAATAAAGATTAATACTTGATTCAAAAATACATATATTATTAAATTAACTTAACAAATTGTGAACAAAATTAACATTGTTTTTTATTTAAATTAAATAAATAATATTTCACATCAAAAGAAACAACAATGTTTTAACAAATCGTATTAAATAATCTGATGACAGAACTGTAAACAGAATAGCTGAAACTTTAACAAAATAAAGAGTAACTCTGTTACCTCTAATCATTAACCCATGTTTTTATAACTGAGTTAACTCCGTGTGTTGCTGCTAGCATACACAACACCTGACGTGGAAACGTTACTCGTGGACGGGGCTACAGAGCTACTAGAAAGACAGTCGAGCCCGGTGCATTCCTCCGTCTGGATGTGGAGCACTTTTGCTAAATGTTTAGACAAATTGCTCGTGTTACCGCCCTCACATGTTAAACTCTCTTAGCAAAGAGCATTGTCCACCTCAAGACGGGTAACATTTAACCACACCTTGGAGCGCTTCTCGCCGCCATCTCCTCCGTGTTTTGCTGCATGTAGCAGAGCGTGTGTGTAAAC
Source organism: Pseudochaenichthys georgianus (assembly GCF_902827115.2). Taxonomy (NCBI): domain Eukaryota; kingdom Metazoa; phylum Chordata; class Actinopteri; order Perciformes; family Channichthyidae; genus Pseudochaenichthys; species Pseudochaenichthys georgianus. The sequence continues at coordinate 8,540,606 of NC_047517.1, read as the reverse complement.
TGCCCCGCCCCCTCGCACACAGACGGGAGACAGAGAGATCTCGTCTCGATTGGAAAGATCAAAAATACACCGACCATAGACGCATTTGTTTGTCTTTTTGCATGTTAGAAAGGAGTTGGCGACACTAAGACTGCGAGATAATGTTTGTGTAGCAATAATACATGACCTTTCTCTTTCTCAACTCGCTACTCGGAGGGAAGTCGCTGTGAACACTCCGATAATTTCTCTCCACGTTACCTTTCTTTGGCAGAGTGACGCTTGCTTTACAAATAAGGCAAATAACCTTTGAATGTGACATCACAACAAAATATTCTTCCTCCCATTCTGGGTGGAAGTGGTATGTCTTTAGCTTCTTGCTGCTCCGTCCCGCACTCATTTTGTTGTTTGTCTCTTTAACTTAATTTGAGTTCTCATTCATAACACTCCGTTCGATGTCTCACTATGGGATGCGCCTCAACGCGTATGCAAACAGAAGCATCAATCTCATTACGCCAATCCTGATTGGCTGGTGATCTTGACATCAACGTCAGGGAATCCACCCACCCTTTAAGTAGCTTGCGCTACGACGCAGCGTCATTCAAACACCTCTTCTCGCTTCAGAGCACATCTCGAATTATCAGTAACCGGGCTAGCTTAACGGTCCACAGACTGAACCCAAAACTAACATTCGGTCGACGGGCGCTTGCCGGTTACTTTTTTGCTTTGCAAGAAGACTGATCAATATTAACACACCAGTTAATATTGTAATCTGCCTCGCCGTTTCTTTCTGTCGAAATAACGGTAAGGTTTGATTTATTTCTTCAAGCTAGTAACATACCTGTTGCTAGCTTTTTCTTCCCTCCACACCGACACCACGGTAACGAGGACGTTTTCTTTTCTCTCTCACACCAGAGGAGACAGAGATAAAAAAGGTATTAACACACCAGTTAATATTCTTTAAAGAATAAAATCTACACCGTCGCTTTTTTCCTTTCGGACTAACGGCAAGGTTAGATTTTTTTTTCTCAGTAACTTACCTGTTACTAGCGTGTCCACTCCACGCCGACACCCCGGCGAATGAAAATGGACCCCTTCTCTCCCTCACACCAGTATATTACCCACACAGGAAATATCTGAGGTTCGCCTTTCAGGGTGTCTGTTACGAGTACAGAGTACTTCCCTTCGGTCTGTCTCTCAGCCCGCGAGTGTTTGTACGGTGTACGGAAGCCGCGATAGCCCCGTTAAGACAACAGGGTATTCGCCTGGCAACTTATCTGGACGATTGGCTCCTTCTCGCACAGTCGGAGCAAGAGGCTATTACGCCGACGAATGTCCTCGTAAAACACCTGCTCGATCTGGGTTTTGTAATAAACACAGAATAGAGCATGTTGTCCCCAGCCCAGACTGTACTCTTCCCCGCGCGTCATCGCGCGCGGAGAGTGATGGTCACGATGAAATGCGTAATGGCACTGCGCCACTGGCTACACCCAACTTTTCTAGTACGGGGCGTGCCTATGGGTGCTGTCCTATCGTGGAAAGTGGTCACCACAAACGCATGTCTGACGGGCTGGGGGGGTATATACGAAGGTCGACCTGTGAGGGGTCTCTGGAGCAGAGACCTCCAACGGTCACACATAAATTATCTGGAGCTTTTAGCGGTGTTCCTCACCCTGAAACGTTTTCTGCCTTTTCTCAGAGGACATCATGTCCTGGTGAGGACAGACAACACGACCACAATATCGTATATAAACCGCCAAGGGGGTTTGCGTTCTCTCCAGTTACACATGCTGGCACGCAAACTGATCTTATGGAGCTGCGGACGTCTCCTCTCTGTGAGAGCGACGCACGTACCAGGAGTGATGAACCTCGGGGCAGATCTGCTGTCCAGAGGTTCACCACTATATGCAGACTGGACTCTACATTCAATAATTGTGAGTCAGCTGTGGGTGCGTTACGGCCGAGCCGCGGTAGATCTGTTCGCATCAAAAGAAAATGCTCAATGTCAGCTGTTCTTTTCAATGCGCGATTTAAACGCACCGTTAGGCGTGGACGCGCTCGCGCACGTTTGGCCTCAGGTCCATCTGTACGCGTTCCCACCCCTGGCTCTGATACCCCCAACTCTGGCCAGAGTGAGAGAACAACACCACACACTTATCCTGATAGCTCCACACTGGCCTGCAATGTACTGGCTGGCGGAGATATATCCGCAGGGACATACTGTCTCAGGCGGGGGGGGGGGGGGGGCGATCATTCACCCACACCCAGAGCGCTTGACACTATGGGCCTGGCCCGTGAGTGGTACAATCCGAATACAGTGGGACTCCCTCAGAAGGTGATAAACACTATTCAGAGTGCGAGAGCTTCCAGCTTCCAGTACCAGGTCTCTTTACGACTGTAAGTGGAGGGTGTTTGAGGAGTGGTGCCTTCAAGAAGGACACATCTCTTTTCAATGTCCTGTCGGGGTGATTCTATCATTTCTACAGGACTTAATTGATAAACACAGAGCTTTCTCTACGATCAAAGTGTACCTGGCTGCTATTGAGATCATTGATCTCTTTTCCAAGGGAGACCTGCTCAAGTAGTTCCACATGAAACATAAAAACATAAATAGACCAACAAAAGGACATCATACAGCATCATTTACATAATTATCCACATAAACAGGTACCAATAGCTTCCGATTGACTAGCATCCGATCGAGCTTTAAAAACATTTAGTGGCACCAGATTGTTCAGTTTCCATTTAATTTGCAGACTAACTGACTTGCTTGTAGAACCACGCTACACAAAATAGATAGCAACACCTATAAAAACTATTTAACAAAAGGGCCCACTGTATCGACCTATATAAAGTATATAAATATAGTTTTTTTTTCAAAATACCAAAAAGATCCTGAATTTTAAACACAGAGGGGACATATTTATGTATACAAGTTTTGCATAACAGGAGACCTTTAAAATTCCATTTCACAAAAGAGAGAGCAGCATGGCAGCATTATCTCCCAGCAGTTGTTGAAAGTCCTGTGACTCTTTTAACATGTTGAAATATATACACTACATGTTCCCATATCACAAATGCTAACAAGCTATTCTGGAGTTGGTCGGTCAGACTATAACCACCACGACCCCTAGTAGACCCCCACACACACAACAACAACAACACAGACTATAACACTCCTTGTTGTTAACCACCAACTATGTGCAATATATATATATATATATATATATATATATATGCCGTTAATAACTGTGCAATATATACCTGGCTGCTAATTCCTCAGAACTGTTACAGGATGTGTTTTTTGTAAATTGTGCAACTTTTTATTATTATTTTTGTTTTAATCTTTAATATTTGTTTTTATGCATGCTTCTTAGGTAACATTAAGCTGTCTTTGGCTCTTTCTCTGCTGTAACAATGTACATTTCCCCTCTGTGGGAATAATAAAGGTATTCTGATATATTCTGTCTTCTTATGCCACCAAAGTGATTTCTCTATTATCAACCACAAGGGTAGAAAGCACATATTTGTTTTCCAGCATGCCACTCTAGATGTTTGATACCAACACAACAAAGCAATAATGTGTTATATTTTGCCAAATATGTGTGCATAGGCTGCCCTTTACTTTGAGTGACATCATATCTCACACAGCGCCACATTGATGGAGGCTGACGGTTCCTTTGATCTGATACATCCAGTATCTCTTTTAACCCGTCTATCTGCGTGAGCCGACAAGGCATCAAAGAGCTGGAGAACACCTATATCTATACACCGTGCTGACTGACTGTCATTCTCATCCACACTGTTGAACAGCCACCCACCACTCGGACAGATTGTATTTTTTACCACTGAATGAAGAGCTGGAATGTGAGCATGGCGCAGTTTAGCTCTGCATTGCCTATTATTTGTGCGTATTTAAATGAGGATTTTTATGACCTTTGCTCCATCTACTGTATAGGCATTATGTGAATATGCAAAGTAGGCCAGTGCAGGCAGCAGCGCATTTACTGGATGACATTCAGAGTACATGCCCTTTCTGCCCATGGACACATGCTGTGTTACTGATGAGTCAAAGTGAACTCATCACAAACAGTTGTTCCAGCTTTTCTGCTGCATTTCTGCTGGTAATACTTTTATTTATAACCATGAATAAATGGTAAGTAGATTTGTAATAACACAAATATAACAAGGATAATTTACTTAACTAAAACTTTTGTTGATTCTCTCAGTACACCAAGCCCACCATTACGAACCTTGGCATTAAAATGGATCCTGAACTAAAACTTGAGTCAGATTAAATCGGTGGTAAAAACGAGCTTTTACCACCTGAGGCAGCTAGCCAAAATAAAACCATTTCTCTTCAGACAGCAGTTTGAGACAGTAATCCATGCCTTTGTCACCACTCGGCAAGATTACTGTAACTCTCTCTACATGGGGGTCAGTGGGTCCTCCCTCGCTCGTCTGCAGTGGGGGCAAAATGCTGCAGCAAGGCTTTTAACTGGCACACGGAAATATGACAACATTTCCCCCATTTTGGCTTCGCTCCATTGGCTGCCAATACATTTTAGGATTAATTTCAAAATCCTTTTATTTACTTTTAAATCCCTAAATGGCATGACCCCACCATATCTTTCGGAGCTGCTACACCCTTACACGCCCAACCGCCCTCTCAGGTTAGCGGGTCAACTGCTCCTGAACGTGCCCAGAACCAAGTCAAAGCTCAGAGGGGGCCGTTGCTTCTCTGTAGCGGCTCCCACGCTGTGGAACGATCTGCCCCTGCACATCAGACAGGCCTCCACACCGCCTGCTTTTAAATCGCTTCTTAAAACCGTTCACTTCTTCTCCTTAGCGTATTAACATCTTTTAGAGTGTTGCTTTTATTGCTTTTAAATTGTCTATTGTTTTTACTTGTACTTGTTTTATGGTGTGAGCTGAGCTGTGTTACTTTTTGTATGTTTTGTTTTGTTTATTTGACTGTACAGCACTTTGGTCTGGAGGTTTAAAGTGCTCTATACATAAAGCTGTATTGTATTGTATTCTTATTTAACTATATACAATCATAATTTGTTAATTATTAGTTATGCTATATTTTATGTCTCTCAGGTTATTTTTGCACACATTATAGCATTGTATAGGACTGCATATAGATTATTTTGATTAGCAATAAATCCGTTTTTTCATAATTTGGTCGATAGAAAATATTAAAAAAAGAAAAATATGTCCATACAAGGTTTGAAATTATTAGGTGAAGTCTTTAAAGGGGTAATTGTTATGATCATTTTCAGGTTAATATTTGTATTTTATGCCTTACTGTGACATGTCTCCATGCTTTAATGTTAAAAAAAGCTCTTTATTTTTCTCATCTTTTCACCCTCTGTCTGAAACCAGAGCCCAGTCTGCTCTAATTGGTTAGCTGGCCGGCTCTGTTGTGGTTGGTCAACTGCTTAGAGTGGTCTCTGGTTTCAGACAGAGGGTGAAAAGAGGTGCTGCAGCACAGGCAGTATGAGAAAAGTAAAGAGCTTTTTGAAGACATGTCCCAGTAGAGGCACTACATACTGATATACACCTGAAAAGGAGCAGAACAGGGCCCATTTCTATTTTTATCTCTGGCTAAACCAGTGGTTCTCAAACTTTTTCTGTCATTCCCCACCTTGAACAGGTGAGCCTTTTCAAGCCCCACCTGTTCCTCATCGCTCCAATAAAATGGTAGGCCAAGCTTAAAATTGTCAAATGTATCGTTCTATGACAGGGGTCTCCAACCTTTTTTAGGATGAGAGCTACTTTAAAAAAATAAAACAAGTCGTGAGCTACTTTTACTCCTCTTTTTTGGTTTTTTTCAGTGTATATATTTAGCACATTTTAACATTATTATATGCTACCTGTTAAACCCAAGGTCGCCGCCGGCGGGGACCCTGTTTTTTTTTCACGACACTGTGTCTCAGGGAATCTTAATATTTAAGAAACTATTAATGTGTTATATCAGATTAACGGGAATAATCTCAGCTAACTGACGATATAAACCATTTTTACCAAAACAAAACACAAGTCTCATAAGAAGCATCTAAATGACCCCTTAGCGAAAAATAATAATGGACATTGGCACAGAACTCAAGATAAAAGTACCCTTATTACTTATCCTAGCTGCACATACAAGATATCCGATTAAAGCTGAGGTTCCACAGATTATTTAGGTATATAGTATCATCACTGAGTGATCCGAATTTGTGACAGGGGAAGCAAACACAGACATCACAAAACGTACCTTTACGGAGCTTCTAGGGAGATCGTCTCACCGTAGCTGTCAATCTGATCAAAATACGTGTTCAATGGCATTAAAACGAGAAAAAACGCGGCTGAATCGGTTAATCCATAGGTTTTTAACGTCTGTATAAAAAAAATATTTCATTTGTAATCCATAATTCCATTTTTATGTAAAAATCGCAGAGTAAAAGTTAGCCGCTAATGGTAGCCACGCCACCAGAGTGGCTGCTGCTTCCGGTCTTGGCTATGCGGCAGTCTAACACACACACATTACCAAATAAGGACTATGTGTGAGTTCCCCTCGATTCCATTGGCTCTGACGGTTAGAAAGATATGTCACATGTCAAAATCCAGCGGGGGGGCCAGAGATATGGAAAATCCACCCAAATGGCCCCAGAAGAGTTTTGTTTTGCTAAATCTGTCTAAAAAGGTCAAATATCACTTGTTTTGCATCAATCTTGATACAGGGTACTTATTCAACCTGATCTCACCAGAATGCGTGACTCCATCACGACTCCTTAACACCACAATGCGTGGTGGAGTCACGAACTTTGTTACATTTGCGTGTCGGCACCACGCAAACAACCCCAATGTAAAGTGAATGAGGCTCCTTTGTCGTGGTGCACACACGCATTTCTACAACGTGCATTGTGTGTAATGCAACTGTTATTTTTATTAAATTAGTTAGTTTTTAAGGAAGGCCAGAGCTTCAGCTGTGTCAAATAGATTGTTCCCTTCAGTTAACGTTATTTAAAAGATAATGATCATGTCCCCTGTATTGTATTATGAGCGTCCATTCCCATTGGATAACGGATCATTTTACACCCGGAAGTAAGTAGCCTATTCTCCTTACTGTCGATTGATTTTACAGTGATATCTGCACTACTCATCGACTAAAAAACACCACATTGTCCTTGTTAATTACACAACATTGATTGGTTTGAATTGTGTACAATGCTTTTGTATTTTCCCCCTTCGATTCGGAGAAACAAATATATTTTCGGAGTTTTTGGACGGCAGAAGACACTACACTACCCAGAATCCTCAGCTATCGTTTGGGACTACACCATGTGCTTAGCTTGACAAACCCCGTGATCAGTCCTCAACCTCTGTGATTGGATGCGCGACGTTTACACAGAGCGTCCAAAAGGACTTTGAAATGGAATGAAACCCATCGACGGCACACTATTCAAAACAGGAATTGAACGTGTCCTACCCCCTCCCCCCCTTAGGTCACAGGCTCCTCCAACAGTGCTACGCAATAAAACCGATGCACAGAAAAAATAGTGAAATAGTGCAATAAGAGTCTATATACAAGTGATTGGAATATGATATATTAGATAAATAATTTCTAAGTAGCAGCCAGATGAATGTTATTTCTAAGTTCAGGTGTTTAATAGTCTTCTGGCCTGTGGGATGAAGCTGTCTCTGTGTCTGGTGGTTTTAGTCCGAATGCTGCGGTACCGCCTGCCAGACTGCAGCAGACAGAACCGTTTGTGGCTGGGGTGATGGTGGTCTTTTATAATCCTGAGGGCTTTCTTTAAGGTTAACCTGGTATTTTTAATCCACTACATTTATTTTAGTTACTTTACAGATTTGGATTAATGATGTGAAATATAAACAACCCTTAAATCAGACTTTAGTTACACCTGAATGAAATTCAGTGAAGGTGATTGTCAAGTGCCAACAATCAGGAGAGATATTTGATAGTTGGTGCTTGAGAAGACTAAATATTTATCTGCAGATCCGTTTAAAGCATATTCATTACTCGTTATTCTCTAATAGTTCATTAAAGACTGTATATAATTGCTATTTTGCACATCCCTTTCAAGATTTCAAGATTTTCTAAGGTTTATTGACATATCATATACACAACAGTGTAGTTATGCAATGAATGAACAACTTGGGTCACAGGTTCATCAACAGTGCATTACAAGACATCTATCAATGTGTGTATACTTCCACCATTACACTGTCGTACTCTGCACATTTCTTTAAATAAAGCCTTATTAGTTAGCACATCCTCCTATCAGGCACTAAACTGTTTTACTCTAGATATCATTTGAGTATCTTCTTGATATTTTCTATTCTATATTTATATAATTGACCTTCTACTTTCCCACTATTTTGTATGTACTCTTAATATTTGAATGTTTTCATAAAATATAACACATTCAAAAGTGCGTTACAAAAATGAAAGACATTAAGAAAAAGGCATTTTAAACAGTCATTAAAAAGCAACACAATCTTCCTGCATTGCAATTACTCTAAACGTGTAATAACGTGCTTTAACCAGTAGGTGGTTTGGGTTAAAAGGCTGTCAAGTTTACAGTGTTAACAAAATAAGATATACTGCTGTTTCCGGTTTAGTTTACGACGAATATTATTTTGTTATTGTTTTGATATTTGTAACACAAAAGCGATGGAAAAAACCCATAGCAACCAAAAAAAGATGGTCTTAACATGACCCAGTCGTCTAGTAGTTAATAAAAAACAATAATATCAAAACAAAATATTACTACTAACTTTATTGTGAAATTAAAACAGAACGGTAAAAGAATAGTTTCCGGTCTATTCTGATGCCCGATCTCTGGAGATAAAGAAAGAACTACGACAGATGTGTAATATTTAATGCAGCCAAACTATTTATTACAATGCATTCATGTGATGACTTTCAAAGAGTAAAGCAAGCACTGCTGAATAAAGTATGATGTTCTCTTTTACGAAACGTTTTTTTTCATATGGAATGCAGTTGGAGGTCAACCAATCAAAGAACTTGAGGACTGATCACGGGGTTCATGGTGTAGTCCCAAACGATAGCTGAGGATTCTGGGTAGTGTAGTGTCTTCTGCCGTCCAAAAACTCCGAAAATATATGTGTTTCTCCGAATCGAAGGGGGAAAATACAAAAGCATTGCACACAATTCAAACCAATCAATGTTGTGTAATTAACAAGGACAATTTGGTGTTTTTTAGTCGATGAGTAGTGCAGATATCACTGTAAAATCAATCCACAGTAAGGAGAATAGGCTACTTACTTCCGGGTGTAAAATTCTCCGTTATCCAATGGGAATGGACGCTCGTAATACAAGACATGATCATTATCTTTTAAATAACGTTAACTAAAGGGAACAATCTATTTGACACAGCTGAAGCTCTGGCCTTCCTTAAAAACAAACTCATTTAATAAAATTAACAGTTGCATTACACACAATGCACGTTGTAGAAATGCGTGTGTGCACCACGACAAAGGAGCCTCATTCACTTTACATTGGGGTTGTTTGCGTGGTGCCGACACGCAAATGTAACAAAGTTCGTGACTCCACCACGCATTGTGGTGTTAAGGAGTCGTGGTGGAGTCACGCATTCTGGTGAGATCAGGTTGTACTTATTATATGTTGTACTTTGGATTCCTAAATCTTTTAGTCTACTAACCCATCATCCAAGGTTTTCACTATAAGTACAACATATTTTTTAGACGGACACTATAATTTACAGTTTTTTACCATGTTCAATCTGAATTTTCTTTAAAATAAAAAACATCTATATTTATACTGACTTTTATACATCCAACTCACAGGTTTATCATTACTTTGAGAACAAAGATTATTAATTTAACCCTTTTAGAAGGGAAGATAAGGTCATTTGTTCTGGGAATGCCTGAAACCTGAAAAACAGGCTCGGGGTTTAACAGGTTAACCTTTGTGTGCTGTTTGGGTCTGTGGGACCCGTTTTCAGTGTTTACTAAAATAAAATGTATGCAATTTAATTATTTTAACCTGCTTTATTTGGTGGTGGACGTCACATCCTCTAGGGTCCGGGGGCATGCACCCCCAGGAAGATCTTTTTTAAAAATTAAATGCATCAATCTGGTGCACTTTGAGCTAGGGCTGCTCAATTAATCGTATTTTAATCACAATTACGATTTTGGCTTGCAACGATTATGAAAACAAAACGATTTTATTTCTTTTAAATAGGTTTTTCAGTTGAATTATACTTAAAGTTCAGGGTAATCAACTGTTAAAAACATACTTTTCAAATTATTTTCTTCAATAAATTGATATTTTCAAAGTAAATGGTTAATCGTTTTTAATAATCGTGATATCAATTATTGACCCAAATAATCGAGATTATGATTTTTGCCATAATCGAGCAGCCCTACTTTGAGCCCAACATGAATTTATGGATACAGCTCTCAACACTCAGATGAAAGGGAGCTGTATACTTTTCAATAATCCAAACATCTTTAGAATATGATCACAACAAATCATTTAAACTTGTTTATTCTTATCTTATGTTACCTAGTTAGCATTCTTTCTTTTTATTTAAGCATATTTGACTAATCCCTCCCCTTTTAAACTTTTTACTGTCCTATAGTACACATTGGAATGATTTCTTACTTTATTTTTTACAACTTTATTAAATAGATAAAGGTGTGCTCTCTCTCTTGCTCTCTCGCTCTCTCTCTCGCTAAACATTGCTTTTCTTCCCGATTGCAACGCTGTTGTGTGTGTCTGTGAGAGCGTTTCACATGTGTGTATGAGAGATTTTTACCAGTGGCGAGCCTGTCTCTGAGGGCCTAAGATATTCTACAAAATAATATTTAAAAACATTAAAACAAATTAGTATGACAGAGCCTCACCTGTCATACTCCAATGTAACGGAAAAACAACTAAAGAAAAACTACATAGTAGTAATAATAAAATGTCTCCACTGATTTGTGTTGTAAGTGTGATTTCTGTATGATTCCAATCGCTTTTTATAGTCAAAATCAGCATATTGGCCGAGCTCCGCTACAACTACATGGGAGCGAAGAGGAGTGAGGCAGGGACGAGCTCTGCCTCACGTAAGCCCACAGTAACTGGCTGGAGCGCGGGCACTAATTTAACGCGGGCACTTATTTTGTGAGCACGCTCAAGCCAGTTACGGCCCGTCCACACTACAGCGTCGACAACTCCAATCTGCCCATTCACTTTGAATGGGGTGACGTCACGTTGCCTCGCTTTTTCGCCGAACTGAATTGTGGGTAGCAGAGCGGTGCGTCTCCGCCGGAGACGCCGGAGTAGCCAGCGCCAGCCAATCAAATCCCGTTTCGGAAAATCTGACAGCTCAAGCCGTAGCCAATCAAACCGCGTCTAAGCTGGGAGAGATATCCCGCCGTTCATTTCTATATTTCAAAAAAAGTTGGAGGAGAAACTAACTATCGCTGTAGCAAATCACCCGGTTTTGTATGACCAGACCCTCTTCACCTACCGGGATACAAACCGGAGGAACCAGGCACGGAGGGAGGTGGCAGAGACTGGTAGGTTTTCGCCTGTTTGGGGAGTTTATATATATATAGGCGGGAGATTCATGTGATTGGTTGTTGGTCGTGTTGCTTGAATAAAATCCCCAAGCTCCAGACACGCCCAGCTCCAAGCTTTTTTTTAAGCTGTAGTGTGGACGCTCCGTTACTGTGGGGTGAGGTGAGGCACAGATGAGCTTTGCCTCACCTCAGAATGCGTCACCCCACAGAAACTGGCTGGAAAGCGGGTCCTAAGCGCATGCCTGTTACCATCTCACTGTATGTCACCAATGTAATGTTTGTAGATCTCTTTATTACATTTCTCCTCGCCATCCATATTCTCTAAATAACTTATTTCACGTATATATGATATTTAGGCCCGCTGGTCTCATCATACAACAGCAATGAAAAAAGCACCTGGAGAGGCAGCCATAACCTCTGCCGCACTGAAGGGGGCGCACGTGAGCCCACATGTTCTTGTTGCTACTGTTATTCTACGCAGAGACGGTAGACGCGAACAACAAACTAGACTTTTGTTTTGAAACTAGAGGGAGATAAGGAGGACTTTTACAAAAATGTAATGGAGATTGTTGTCCAGAAGGATAGCATGGACTTCATCTTCAAGTCAAGGTAAGACCACAATTGTAATGAACATGGGATCTTACTAAGAAAGAACAATCCAATATTTAGACTTGGGGTATCCTTTTGTTGAACAGTCTGTTTAAAATGAATCGAAGCATCAGACTAAAAAAGCTTTTGAAAATAACCGAACATTTCGATTAAGGTCAAAATATAATATTTGTAAATCTGACTCTGAGAGAGTCAGTGCCTCACCAGCCATGAACGTCACCGCACGTCACTGCAAATGACAGTACAATTGACCAATCATATCTTCCCTCTAAATGGGTGGGCTTTATTATCGCGGACTTTATGACAAGTTCCGCCCGCTGTGAAACGTTTCTTGTTTCCATAGCAACAACAACTGTCAACAGCGTAAACTCGCCTTCAAAATAAAAGCATGCCAAATTACACTTAAGACATACAACTGCAACGAAAGTAACAAACACAATGCAATATCCTTTTCAATTTCAAAGAACACAAATTGGGTTATTTACAGGTGTTGTTTTGTGTGGTAGAGGGTCGCTTTCATTGATGCGTTTTGCACCCCGGGCGGGCCGTTGCGGGCGGGCCGTTGCGGGCGGGCCGTTGTATTGTTTTCGTTAATTAATTTTTTTACATTTTTTTATTTTGTATTTCGCGACCCACCTATCACATCTCTGCGCCCCACCAGTGGGGCGTGCCCCACACTTTGAGAAACGCTGCAGTAGAGACACTACATACTGATATGAACCTGAAAATGAGCAGAATATGTCCTCTTTCATACTTATTAAATAACTAGTTGTGATGTAACAAAGTTATATGTATATGTAAATGTTTTAAACTTCTTATATAAGACAAACTATCCTACTTTAAAAAAATTAAAATCAGCCTTCTAGTGTCAAACTGTAGCTCTAAGCTTTTTGAGTAAACCACACTTTTGACTGAAAGTGTTCTTTGAAGTAAAAAAGCATATGTCAATATACATGTAAGTAAATAGCTGTTTCTGCATTCACAACACAACTTTGATTCAGCCAACATTAAAGCATCAAAGCTGAAAGTTGCTGTTGTAAAATCCTCTTGCAACAGGAAGTGACATTTCATTGCCTGAGGCATTAGCAGGCTGTTTGTCAGATATAAAGGAGGAACTGCTAAGTAACAATAAGAAACAGCACTTATAACTGAATAGGTAAAGTGTGCACACACTGAATTCTGAGATAAAATATTTTCTAAAACTGACAAATGCTTTTAGAGCAATTATTTTAGAGCTTAAACTGTCAAAACAACAATTCATGAGGGTGCAGATGGCAGATTAAATATTAACACTGATCTGTCCGACACACATGGAGAAGTGATACAAGGACACACAAGCACACAGCAAAGAGACAAATCACTCTTTATACTGTATCCACCAAATGCTCTGTCTTTACAAGTCAGGTAAGCCATCAGGGAACTCACTGGTTGCCAAACTCTCCGCATTCAAGGTTTAAGAAAGTATTTCAGTTAGGGTTTAAATAATTTACGTGATATCAATTCAAATAACCTCCACATTGCATTTCCGACCTGACACTTACGGTGGTCTCCTGAATTAAAGTCTGTTGTTTGTTTGACCAACCCGCCCACAGTGAAGTTGCTCTGAGCGTCTACTTTTGACACTGAGTGGTTAACAACGAGTATCTTTACTTCTATTTGAGTAAAGGATGTGTGTACTTTTGGGATCTCTGCATTTAAATGTCTAAAATGTACTATACCTATGTTACATATTTTGTTGAGTTATGTATACCATCCATCCATTCATCCATCTTCTCCCGCTTATCCGTGGTCGGGTCGCGGGGTTTGCAGTTCCAGCAGAGAGCCCCAAACTTTATTTTCCCTGGCCACATCAACCAGCTCTGACTGGGGGATCCCAAGGCGCTCCCAGGCCAGCGTAGAGATATAATCTCTCCACCTGGTCCTAGGTCTACCCCTCGGTCTCTTCCCAGCTGGACGTGCCTGGAACACCTCCCTAGGGAGGCGCCCAGGTGGCATCCTAACTAGGTGCCCGAACCACCTCAACTGGCTCCTTTTGACGCGAAGGAGGAGCGGTTCAAGTCCGAGTCTCTCCCGGATGACTGAACTTCTCACCTTATCCCTAATGGCCCGTCCACACAGCGGCGTGCGTTGACGCTTCAACATTCACTTTGAATGGGGTGACGTCACTTTTAGCCGAAATGCATCGTGGGAAGCGGAGCGTAGCTGGCGTTGCTCGCTGCAAAAGTTGAGCAATGTTCAACTTTTGACGCCTCGGCAGAAGCGTCAGCCAATCGAATCATATGCCAGTACAAGCTCTAGCCAATCAAACCGCTGCTTGTGTGTCAGGGGCGGGAGATTCATGTGATTGGTCGAGTTTCAGACACGCCCGCCGGCAAGCGTCAGCGCACGCCGCTGTGTGGACGGGCCGTAAGGGAGACACGCATCCGACCTGGAAAACTTTGCAGCCAATCTTATTTGTTACAGTGTACCGTGCACCAGGTCCTTATTCAGAATTCTTTGTTTTTATCAACTTTGGTACTTAAAACAGATAAAGTAATTATCGTAGGTGACTTTAATATTCATGTTGACAATGATAAAAATAGTCTTACTGTTGCATTTAACTCTATATTAGATTATGTTGGTTTTTGTCAGAGTGTAAATAAACCAACCCACTGCTATAATCACACTCTCGACCTTGTTCTGACTTATGGTATTGAAATTGAGCAACTATTAGTCGAACCGCATAATCCTGCTCTATCCGACCATTTCTTAGTAACTTTTGAAGTACTGTTACTAGACTACAAAGCATTAGCCAAAAGCTCCTGCAGCAGAAACTGTTAGTGCTATAGCCACATTTAAAGAAGAGATTCCACCAATACTTAACTCGATAGCATGTCTGCATGTAGGGGAGGAAACTTAGACAAAATGTACACCACCCCAAATTGATCATGTTGTTGATAGTGCTATAGATGTGCTGCGAATACAATTAGACTCTGTTGCTCCTTTGAAAAAGAAGAAAGTAAAACAACATAGATTAGCTCCATGGCATAAGGCCGAAACCCGCAAAATAAAGCAAAAAGTCGAGACAACTTGAAAGGATATGGCGTTCCACTAAACTTGAAGAATCTCGTTTAATTTGGCATATTACTCTCAATGAATATAAGAAAGCACTGCGTAAAGCGAGAGCAGCCTACTACTCTTCATTAATAGATGAGAATAAGAATAATGCAAGATTTCTTTTCAGCACTGTAGCCAGGCTGACAGAGAGCCACAGCTCGATTGAGCCTTCTATTCCCATAGCACTCAGTAGTAATGATGTTATGTGCTTTTTTAACGATAAAATTGTTACTCTTAGAAACAAAATTAATGACCTCTTGCCTTTGACCAGTATAGTGTTATCAACAGCTCCCGGAAACGTAAGTTCTAATATTACACTAGATAGTAAACTAGAATTATTTTCAGCCATAAACCTTGAACAATTAAATTCAATGATTCTCTCTTCTAAACCATCAACGTGCATGTTAGACCCAATTCCAACTAAGCTGTTGAAGGAAGGTTTTTCCATTAATTAGCACTTCTTTATTAAATATTATGAATATGTCTTTATTATCAGGCTATGTTCCACAATCATTCAAAGTAGCAGTGATAAAACCGCTTCTTAAAAAGCACAACCTCGATCCAGAGGTTTTAGCCAATTATAGACCTATTTCTAATCTTCCGTTCCTCTCAAAGATTCTTGAGAAAGCGGTCGCAAAACAGTTGTGTGATTACTTAAAAAACAATAATTTATTTGAAGATTTTCATTCTGGCTTTAGAACACATCATAGCACAGAGACAGCTCTGGTTAAAGTCACAAATGACATTCTAATAGCCTCTGACAAGGGACTTGTCTCTATTCTTGTTTTGCTCGATCTCAGTGCTGCATTTGATACTATCAACCATGATATCCTATTGCAAAGACTAGAGCACTTAGTCGGCATAAAGGGAACTGCTTTAGGCTGGTTTAGGTCCTATCTATCTGAACGCTCTCAGTTTGTACGTGTTAACGATGAATCTTCCACGCAAACCAAAGTTATCTATGGAGTGCCACAGGGCTCAGTGCTCAGACCTATTTTGTTCACATTATATATGCTTCCGTTAGGCAATATTATAAGGAATCATTCTGTACATTTTCATTGTTATGCGGATGATACTCAACTATATTTATCAATCAAGCCTGATGAAATTAATCATCTAAATAAAATTCAAGACTGCCTCAAGGACTTAAAAACGTGGATGACCTTACATTTTTTGATGTTAAACACGACCAAAACTGAAGTTATTGTACTTGGCCCGAGGAATCTACGAAACACTATGGATGGCATTAATTTGGCCTCCAGTGAGACTGTAAGGAATCTTGGTGTTATATTTGATCAGGATTTATCCTTTAACGCCCACATAAAATCAATTTCAAGGACCGCCTACTTCCATCTACGTAACATTGCAAACATCAGGCATATCTTTCCTCAAAACGATGCAGAGAAACTAGTCCATGCATTTGTTACTTCAAGGCTGGATTATTGTAACTCCTTATTATCAGGGTGTACCAATAAGTCAGTCAAGTCGCTTCAGCTGATTAAAAATGCTGCAGCTTGTGTAGTAACCAGAGTTAGGAAAAGGGACCACATTACTCCTGTTCTGGCTGCCTTACACTGGCTCCCTATAGAACACAGGATAGAATTTAAAATTCGTCTTCTCGCCTACAAAGCCCTTAATGGGCAGGCGCCATCTTACCTTAAATAACTCATTATACCCTACTGTCCTACTAGGGCAGGGGTGGCCAACCCGCGGCTCTCGAGCCGCATGCAGCTCTTTGCCTAGTTTCATGCGGCTCTTCAGTTCATATCGAGTTGTATATGCGTGAGTTTGGGGGAGAGACACTGACTCCTGACTAGTGTTGCACGGTGTACAGATTCTTGAAAGGTACCGCGATACCCTGCCCTTAAAAACGTTACGATTCCTCCGTTTCATTAGTATCGGTACTTTAAGAATGACGGGGAAATGTACTCCGGTGAGAAAGCGCCGTTTTAATAAGAGCCGTGTGTGTTCAGCGCTCTGCTTCCACTCCCTGCACCGCAGCCGTGCCTGCAGTCCCGCCCCTCTCAAGCACGCTCAAGTGCCTCCCCTCTCTCGTACACGCGCTAGCTGCTAGAGCAGGGGTCTCCAACACGTCGATCGGGCAGCTTTTCAGTAGCTCGCCGCTCGATTATTGATTATAGCGTAGTAACGTTGCTTCTTGATTTTTCGGCCACGGCCGGACAATACCGTTTTTTTATTTTAGAATTCTTTCTGTCACACGAATATAAAATTGGTCGGTGACGCAGAGATCAAGGAACAGACGTGACAGCGGCTGGGCAACACCACACACGGAGCAGTCTGCTTTCTCCAGCAACACCAGTCCAGAACCAACAGCAGAATGACCCGCTCTGAATCAGGCCGCGTCGCTGCGGCTCAGAGACACACAGGGAGGGATTTGTGTTTTTGAAAAAACACTCGTTATCGTAATGTCAGGTTTTTGGTGGATTTAATCAAGTCTTGGATTGCAGAGTATGAATGTCCTCTTGCTATTTTCAGTTGATAAATACGCGTGGACAGTTTGTGAAGGCAGGAGGAAAGCTTCCGCGATCACCGTCTCCTCTCCGTTCCTCCAAGCCCCGCCCCCTCCTGAAAATAATGAGCGACAGGCTGACAGTGACCCGATAGAAACTTTATTATTCACTTAATCACTGAAATATAATGAAGCTAACTTAATCTCATACATTCATGGGATTCATGTAACAGTAAGACAGAGAATGTAAGTGTGCACCCACATGCACTATTTTTGTTTTTATAATGCTGTTGTAAATACTCCTGTTGTCTGCTGTGTTCAGACTCAAGTCCTGTGTGTGATGCCACATTCAGGACATTCAGTGTCCTTTTTTTAACAGAAGACCGTGGCTAGAAGCTGCAGCTAGACTGCAGAAGTATTAGTTTTTTGTTTTTGAGGATGGAAAAATGTCACACACAGATATAGGGAGGCTAGACCTATACAATTAATTAATTATGGTTTATAATTTCATGTCAACACGAAGAAGAAGAAAAGATGGCTGCACTGTTCAGTGTCAATCCTGTGGAGATGGAGGTTATAAATCTCCAAAATCATGTTCAGCTTAAGTCTCAGCAAAACTCACAACATTTCTGGAGCCTTGTATACGCGCAGAAAACTATAAGAACATTCACCAAGCAGCACTGAACATGTCTGCTTTATTTGGTTCTGTATACATCCCTTTGTGAAGCAGCTTTTTCTGGCATGAATGAAATCTAAATACAGAACAAGACCGACTGATGAACATGTAAATGACTCTATTAGTGAACCTAAGTGGGTCCAGCATACACCTGTATGGTAGACTGACTCCATGCAGCGCCATTCATCTCACTAACTGTAAAAAAGAGTGAATGCACTTATTTTACACACGTGCCATTGATGCTTGCAAGGTGGTGATTAAGGCGATGTATTTACTATGTGGGCCATACTAAGAAGTGAAAACATTGTAATTTGCTCTTGGACATGTATGTGAATCTTCAGTGATGTACTTACTTTGTTGTCCATATTAATATGTTAGAAATTGTCGTTTTCTTGGACCTTGATGTGAAGTTAAGATTTTAGATAAGCTTTAGGTATTGCAATTTCACACAATAGTAGCTTAATTCAACTGATGAGTGCTATGTGAATAAATGTAAGCGATGCGATGCAAGTAGCTCTTGGGCACTTTCATTTTTTCAAAGTAGCTCTCAGGTGGAGAAAGGTTGGAGACCCCTGTGCTAGAGCATGTGAGAAAACGAGAAGCATGGCTGCAAGTGGGAGTGCAACTGCCGCTGTGCCTCGGCTTGTTGACAAAAAAGACGCCAGAAGCGAAATTTGGAAGTATTTCAGCTATATCTCTGACAGTGAGGGCAAGCCTACGGACACCACGAGGCCTGTCTGCAAGAAATGTATTAATTTTATTTAATAGGAAATCTTGTCATTTATTTTATTTATTGTTCTCATTGTTTAAAAGTTTGTGTTATGGTTCTGGTGTGAAATAAAGCACAATAATTACATTTAAGACTGTTTCCCTTTTTTCGAAAAATAATCGGAATCGCAATTCTTGACTTGGTATCGAAACCAAAATGTTGGTATCGTGACAACACTAGCTACACTGTATGTGTGGTGTCAGGTGTCAGTATGAGAGGATGACAGCGCATCTAATTTTGATGTGGCCCAAGAGCCAATCACAATAATACCTGCGATGCAGTGAACCAATCACCTTTGAGGGGGGGGGAAACCTATCGTTGATTAAACACTATCCAGTGTTTCCCCTACCATTATTTTGGAGGGGCGCTGCGCCCCAACAACGGAGCCCCGCGCCCCCCCCTGAAATTCAAGGTGTTTAAAAAATATATATAATTTTTTTTTTTAAATATATATAGCACCAAATTGCAAATAATCTATAACTACTGTCACTTTTCACATTGAACATGTGCTCTTTTATTAAATAAACTAAACGCTTTCATTTTAAGTTGTGAGTTTAGTGTTTTTGACCCTAAGAAACACTGATGCATTAATCAATAACAATAATCCACAGCTCCTCTCTCTGCTCCAGAGGATTTTAAAAATATATATCCCAATGCCACAAAAATGCATCAGTGACGTGGTTGAAATCTTGTCTCCAGAAAACAAAAAAACGGAAACAAGTGGTATCAGTGACTGTGTGTTTGATGTGGCTCTTTGCAGTAACATAGAAAAGATGTGGCTCTTAATCTCTGACTGGTTGGCCACCCCTGTACTAGGCATTGCGTTCCAAGAATGCAGGGTTGTTGGTTGTTCCTAGAGTCTCTAAAAGTACAATGAGAGCCAGAGCGTTTTCTTATCAAGCTCCACATTTGTGGAATCAGCTTCCAGTTTGTGTTCGGGCGGCAGACACCCCATCCGTTTTTAAGAGTGCGCTTAAGACCTTCCTTTTTGATAAAGCTTATAGTTAGGGCTGATTAGATTCAGCCCCTAGTTTTGCTGATATAGGCTTAGTTTGTCGGGGGACATCTTACTTCTTTCTTCTCTCTGTCTATACCTGTGTACTCTCATGTTCCGATTAACCCAGCTTCCCCACATTTCTTTCTTTTTGGTGTCTATACGCTGGGATCCGGAGTCATGGATGATCCTGCGGTCCTGTGTCCTGCATCGCGAGCCCTGGATCTTGAGTCGTGGCTGTGGTCCTGGATCATAGGTCCTGGATGGATATCCTTGTGGATTCATCTTCCTATTATACACACATGCATTTCCAAATATTTGGACTACCTATGTTGCAAATGTATTATCTTTTAAATTTACACACGGCATCTATTGCACATCTGTCCGTCCTGGGAGAGGGATCCCTCCTCTGTTGCTCTCCCTGAGGTTTCTCCCATTTTTCCCTTTAAACTGTGGGTTTTCTCCGGAAGTTTTTCCTTGTACGATGTGAGGGTCTAAGGACAGAGGGTGTCGTATTGTCATACTGATATTTTGTACAAACTGTGAAGTCCACTGAGACAAATGTAACATTTGTGATATTGGGCTATATAAATAAACATTGATTGATTGATTGATTGATTGATTGATTGATTGATTGATTGATTGATTGATTGATTGACCAGCCACCCTGCAGAGAAAACCCATCTCGGCCGCTTGTATCCACGATTGCGTTCTTTCGGTCATGACCCATCCTTCATGACCATAGGTGAGGGTAGAAACGAAAATGGGCCGGTAGACAGAGAGCTTTGCCTTCTGGCTCAGCTCCCTTTTCGTCACAACGGTGCGGTAAAGCGACTGCAGTACCGCTCCCGCTGCTCCGATTCTCCGGCCCATCTCACGCTCCATTGTTCCCTCACTCGAGAACAAGACCCCGAGATACTTGAACTCCTTCACTTGGGGTAAGGACTCATTCCCTACTTGGAGTGGACAGTCCACCGGTTTCCTGCTGAGAACCATGGCCTCAGATTTGGAGGTGCTGATCCTCATCCCAGCTGCTTCACACTCGGTTGCGAACCGATCCAGTGAGTGCTGAAGGTCGCAGACCGATGAAGCCATTAGAACCACATCATCTGCAAAAAGCAGTGGTGCAATCCTTAGTCCACTGAACTGCAGATCCCCTCCCCCACGACTACGCCTCGAAATCCGATCCATGTTTATTACATACAGGATTGGTGACGAAGCGCAGCCCTGGCGGAGGCCAACCCTCACCGGAAATGGGTCCGACTTACTGCAGAGGACCCGGACACAGCTCTCGCTTTGGGAGTACAGAGATTGGATGGCCCTGAGTAGAGGCCGCCTCACCCCATACTCCCGCAGCACCTCCCACAGTAACTCCCTGGGAACTCGGTCATACGCCTAGAGTAGACTCCACGTCTACAAAAAACATATAGATCAGATAAGCGTACTCCCAGGCCCCCTCCAGGATCCTTGCGAGAGTAAAAAGCTGATCCGTCGTTTCACGACCAGGACGGAATCCACATTGTTCCTCCTCAATCTGAGGTTCGTCAATCGGCCTGACCCTCCATTCGAGTACCTTAGAGTAAACTTTCCCGGGGAGGCTGAGTAGTGTGATGCCTCTGTAATTGGCACACACCCTCTGATCCCCCTTTTCAAAAAGGGGAACCACCATCCCGGTCTGCCACTCCTTCGGTACTGTTTCCGACTTCCACGCAACGTTGATGAGACGTGTCAAAACATGACAGTCCCTCAACACCCAGAGCCTTCAGCATTTCTGGGCGGATCTCATCCACCTCCGGGGCTTTGCCACTGTGGAGTTGTTTGACGACCTCAGTGACCTCCCCCCGGGAGATTAGTTTTGATCCCCCGTCATACTCCAGCTCTGCCTCTAACATAGAGGGCGGAGTTGTCGGGTTCAGGAGTTCCTCAAAGTGTTCCTTCCAACGCCCCAACACTCCATCAGTTGAGGTCAACAGCGTCCCATCCTTACTGTACACAGCTTGGATGGTTCCCTGCTTCCCCCTCCTGAGGTGTCGGACAGTTTTCCAGAACAACTTTGGTGCCGCCCGAAAGTCCTTTTCCATGTCTTCACCGAACTTCTCCCACACCGACTGCTTTGCCTCGGCCACGGCCGAGGCTGCTGCCCTTCGGGCCTGTCGGTACCTTGCAACTGCCTTGCAACTGCCTCAGGAATCCCCCGGGATAACAAATCCCTGAAGGCCTCCTTCTTCAGTTGGACGGCTTCCCTGACCAACGGTGTCCACCAGGAGGTTCGAGGGTTACCGCCCCTTGAGGCACCTAAGACCTTGAGACCACAGCTCGCCGCCGTGGCTTCGGCAATAGAGGCTTTGAACACCGACCACTCTGGTTCAATGTCCCCAACCTCCACAGGAATGCCCGAAAAGCTCCGCCGGAGGTGTGAGTTGAAGGCCTCCTGAACTTGGGCCTCCTCCAGACGTTCCCAGTTCACCCGAACTACACGTTTGGGCTTACCAGGTCTATCCAGAGGCTTCCCCCGCCACTCGACCCAACTCACCACCAGATGGTCTCCCAGCAAGATTAAAGAGTCCCCTTCAGGAGCCCCATACAGGACTCTTTACAGGGTCTCCAAGAAGGCCGTATACTCTGAACTGCTGTTTGGTTATGTATACCAAATGTTTGTAATTATAAATAAACATAAAATAATGTGTAATGGCATTGTGTTTTAGCGTTTCATTGGGCATGGCTATCTTGTGATTCCCAGGTCGCTACCACAGTGTTGTCTGGTTTAGTTGTTATGGAGATTTCTAAGAACTTGAGCCCTTTAACATTGTTTTTTTTCAGTTTATGAAAGTTAATGTAACCTTTCGGTAGCCTTACAAAAAGTCTTGTTCAGCATTCGGTTGTACTTAGATTAATCCATTGTTTCACATCTGGTTTCATGGAACCAAGATGGCGACTGCAATTAGATAAAACTTGAGGGACGTTGACAAATGTAACTTCTTCTTTTGTACAGCCTATGATTACAAGCTGAAAAATAGGGGCTTCTATTATATCTGTAATAGTGAATGAATATGTTTTACATCAATTCATTCAATAGTTGTTGATATTTCACTATGAACCACATATATGATGTCAACTTAAGGATTGTGCAAGTGGAAAAGCCTGTGCTTTACATATTCTTGCAGGGACAATGAATGTCTGTTAATTCCATACCGATCCAGCCAATTTTTGTTGAAATATTTCAGATTTAGCCTTTTTACGTCGCTAGCAAGACTTAATATCAAACACAGAGAACAGAACTTCTCCTGACTAAAAGCACTACAAGTATTTGAGTGTATATATATGATTCTGTAGTCTTGAAGCTGGTTAAATTGAGTGTGTGTTCAGCCAGCTGTGCAGCCATGGTGAAATATCCTCATTCAATACGAGCGTGGGTTTACCTGAGCTTAATGGAGCCTGTGTGTGCTGGGTTGTAGCTACGGGATCTATCAGTCAATACACAAACGGCATGTATATGTATTTTTCAGATCTGCACTGGTAACTTGCACATCAAAGCCTCCACACTGCAACATTATTCATTTTGACTCATAAAACAACAGTGAGCATATTTTGTGGGAGATTGGTCTGTGAGAGATAGGGGGAAATATTACCATGATGCAATATCCCACCTAAAATGGAATCAGCTCAGGTTCATTGAATAATGAATACAAGAGAAGATTTATGCTCTCATTTGTTAGTGGAGAGAAGTGTTTATAAGTGTTTATAAGTGGCCACTAAAAAGACACTTATGAATATGCTTCTACGGGCATGTCAATGTGCCGGAAGTATCACTGAAGTTTTATTATGTTTCTCAGAATTATAATATTAGGGGATTATAAACCAATGCTTCAGTTGTTTCACTGCATGACATCCTCGTTAGACAGTTCCTCCCTCTCGACTGAAGCAGATTTAATGATACTTACTTAAATAAGTAGGGATCACAGCTTTATTATCCCCCAAGTCTCATTTCACAGTTCTTACTCTCTCCCGCTGACACACAAGACAGTTTTCACTTGCACTCATTGTGTCAGTGTTCCTCTCAGAAACATTCGAAAAGCCCTCAGAGAGTATACACACAATGTGGAGGATGGAGACCATGCACTTACAGTATGAGTGCAATATTAAAGCAGAAGTTGCAACTGATGTATTCACTTCCATATTAGTGTTAGGGTGGATTTCTTGAATGCGGGAAGTAATACAAGCTTTTATATTTACACTAGTCATGTTTCATATCCTGTAAACTCCCCCCTGTTTTATAACTTTAGACATTCACAGTGTTGCAGTTCAATTTATGATTCATAGTAAAGTTTATGCTTCGATGTATACAACAAATAGCTACTTTAAATGTTAAGGATTATATATCTTGACAATTAAATAACTCCTACAAATATATTTAACCTAAAAAAAAGAATGACAGTGTTTTAAAAGTTGGCTATTTTGAACAGTGTTTTCCTAAAGTTTTCTAGCTGTTTATTTTTAAAGCAAAACAGAGACAAATAGCTTGAGGAATTGTAATAATGTTGCTGTTTTTAATACCATAATCACAACAATAATTGCTCGGGAGGATTTGTCCATTTTGAAATAATTAGAAAACTGAGCCCTACCTCATCCCAGATATGATGCTGAAAGGATTAGTAGATAATGTAACGTCAAGATGGATCGAATGAGTTTTAAGAAGGAAAATGTGAGGGATTAACTCACCAGAAGTCTGTGTCCATCAATTCTCAGTCTATTCACGGTGCCAGCACACTCTGCCATTTTGTTCTGAGGGCATTAAACACATATTGATTAACTTTCCAGAACGTTTCCACTTAACTACACAGATTAACTGCATTTAATTCCCAGATGATTAGTGTAATTCAACAGCTATACTAAACTTTAAAATCATGAGAAAATAGGGCCATTAGCATCCATTGGTTTCCTGATATTTATTCTCCATTTTCTTCCTGTACTCACCTGGCCCAAAAAGAAGGCTACTTGTGCCGGGTCCCAACCCTCACACTCCTCTCTGGACGGCAGGTTCATTTTTGTCTCAACAGGGAGCTTCTTAGCAGGAACGTGCTTCTGTAAGTACAGTAACAGACTGACCCTGTCACGCATCTGCAGCTCAAACAAACAGCCAGCTTTGACAGGGAGAAGTACACAAAGGGAGGTCACCTCATTAAAACCAACACATACTCTGTATTTCCCTCTTTTTCATCCAAAGGCAATGTGGCAATCCATGGTTTTCTCAAACTCATCTAAATGTGTTACACAGATTGCAGTGAGGCATTCACAAAAGGGAAGTGGTTACTTCCTTAAAGTCCTATAAAAAGACCTTGAGAAACCAAGGTGTCATAATAAAGTATGATTTGACTTTCAACTTCCAGCCCACACTTTATTTACAGTTGAGTTCAAACCACAGTTATTGTACAGTTATTTTTAATTCAAGGTGTAATCTTATTCAAGGTGCCAGACTTCAGTGGGTGTAAGTACAGCTACAGTTATAAAAAGTGCACTTCTTATAATAAACGTCATGTGTAGAGATTGCGTTTAATCAATTTTAGAAAATGTTCTGTAAGACAGGATATTGTTACGAACTTGGATACACAAGGGAAAAAAGGACTCAAATGCACGACCCGGGAGCCAGAGATAAAGTACAAGTAATATACTTTATTTGCCAAAAAGGATATTCAAAAAAGATAACGGCACTCTTCACGAGGCGAACAAAAATAGGTTTCACAAAGGCACAACAAAAAAATCACTCACAACGTGAGGAACAAACTTACAATAAGTTTCAGGAGCATGAATAAGGCATGTAACAAAAAGAGCAACCGTTGATGAGCAGAGTTCTGGCATGAGGACAGGACAAGACGAACTGACACTGAACACTGGGGGACTGGGGGATTTAAACACTCGACAACAAGACACAGGTGAAAACAATCAGGGGCGGGGCTAACGCTGATGAGCACATTAGGAAAGGGAGTCAAGGAACCTGAAATGAGACGTGACAAAACAAAACGAGAAGTGAAAAATAATACATTAATATCAACATGAAACATGACTGACTAACACTTTTGGCGGTGCACAACAGTACCCCCCCCCCCCCCCCTCTAGGGCCGACTCCTGATGGCCCAGGCTGATCATAAAAATCCTGGATGAGAGTCTTGTCTACTATAAACCTCGCAGGTAACCAGCACCTTTCCTCGAGACCATAACCCTTCCAATCCACCAGGAATTGCTTGCCCCGACCCCTATTGCGGACCTCCAGCAGCTTGCGGACCTTGTAAGTTAGACCACCTTCGAAGAACTGGGGTGGTGGAGGGGGCTTGGAGGCGGGAATAAGTGTGCTCTCATACACTGGTTTTATCTTGCTGACGTGGAATGTAGGATGTACTTTCATGGACCTGGGAAGTCTTAGGCGCACAGACACAGGATTGATGACTTTAGACACCGAAAAAGGCCCCACAAACCTTGGAGCCAACTTCTTGGAAGCCACCTGAAGTGGTAGGTCCTTGGTGGAAAGTGTGAGGAAATATTTGTATGTATGCATGTTAGTGAACTATCAAGATGCTTAAAAAGGGAAAATGATTTGGGTGAGTGAACTGTGGTTGGGGCCTGTGAACATTTGGTTTTGTGAAGACAAAAGGAAGAGGGGGAAGGTGTGGAGTTAACATACAGTCATCTCAGATCCCTGTGATAAGGAAAGTTGAGCCACTGGGATTGGGGATGTGAGCTGTTGATACTAATTTGGGCAGCCAATCACTGGTCTGGAAGGGGGGGCACAGATAACTCCTCCTTCTGGTCAGCGAAGTATTTAGACAGGACTCCCAGCAGGCTCTCTCTCTCTCTCCCCTCTCGCTGGCACAGGTAATTATGGGATCCCACAGAACTGTATGTAATTTGTACTGTATTGATTGTACTTGATTGTATTGCATTGTATATTACCATTAAAGTGGATTATTGTTAAACGGTTACTTGTTTGCTATGGGTTTCCTTCCTGTAAGATAACGGCTATGTTCTAGGAACGCGAGGAGGTTTAAGAAAGCGGACAAGTGGTCCACACAAATCTCCTAACAAATGGTGATCTCCGACGTTTCCAAGTAGACAGGGCTGTGGAAGGATTCTGATGGCCAGACTGGGTCGGGAACAAACGCTTTCAAACACCTCAGACAATCGGCAGGGCCCTGCAACGACAACACGAAAGGTACCACGGACACCTGTTATGAAAATCAAATGTCTGTGATTGGCTATATCTAAAACATTAGGATTGTCTGTAGGCGTTTTACGGTGTTTTTTGATTTTTTAAAAACAAAAGGTTTAAATGGAATATACGATGCATATTGTACCATGTTAGGAAAGTTATATATAACACGTGAACGTTGATCGCAAGGTATAGAGAGTCCTGCGTGACGATAAATAAAGGCAGTTTGCGTGGATCTCAGGTATTTTAGTCCTGAAGTGACGTAGGAGCGGTGCAGTTCGTGAGTTTTGGGTGTAAGTCCCAGACGACGGAACCTGGATGGTCGATATTTAAGATCGATTCGCCGTTTATAACTGGGGGTAAAATAGCAGTCTGAGACCAAATAAGCGAAAGTGTCAGTTGGACTGCTATTCTGTTAAATCCTGGGGAGAGAACGCTAACGTCACCGACATTGTGACGAGATCGGCTCTCGTTTCCCCTTGTCTGTAAACATTGATTTGAAAAGCAAACGTGTGGTAAAGGGCTCGCTGAAACCTGGGCGTTTAAGCTCCATGGGGCGGTCACATTCCTTATGCGTGTTGAAGCACCGTCCGTGGTTTTGGTCTGCCTGTTGAAATAAACACCACATTACAAAGCCGGACAAAATGTACGGGGAATAAATCTGTGTGATTTTTACCTGAAATACTTCTGCGACCAAAGCACTCAGAAGAGTGAAGCTCATTTGTGGTCGGCTGCTGCCATCTAGTGGCTGAAAGGGGGTAACACCCTTACAAGTTCACCAAAGTACATTGCTGCTCGGTATTGAAGAAGGGAACCACGTTAATAGTAGCGACGACAATAGCCTAGTATATTAATACAAGTGAACACATATTTAATTAAGTCAGATAAAAAAACGAAGTCAAAATGGAACATCAGAAAAGTATAGACAATTCTGAAATTCCAGGGAGTTACAGGGAGCAATGGGAACAGATTAAGAGATTGATTTTGAGTGGAGTCAAACAGGGAGCTAAGGAAAAGGCTTGTAATGATCTCCGTTTCCTACACGATAAGATGATAACAGAGAATAGAGTGGAGGAAGATGACACCGTCGGTAATTTGGGCACAGCATTGAATCTATATGAAAGACAGATTGTAAAGCAACTTGCACACCTAAACGAACAGAAGCCCAGATGGTTTGCCCGTAGCAAATGGAACAAACAAATAAATACAAGAACTAGATAGATTGAGGAGGATTTGTCACAATGCTGCCCTGGCAATGATTGGGATTTATGTTCCTCCCGTCACAGACGAAAATCTCCCGGGTGCAATGGCAATCCAAAGCCCCATAGAAACACATGAAGATAAAGACACGAAGGTGCCTACAGATGGTGACATTTTTGCCTATATAGCGGAACGGGTCGAATATTATACAACAATGCAAAATAAGGGTGTCTCTAACTCAGAACACAAATCTCAAACGGGGCCCATACAAAACCCAGCAATTCCCACCCGCTCCTCTCTCCTTTACCCGAATTTAGGTACTCTGATTACACAGCCCCCTCCCCCTTATTCTCTACCCGACGAAAGCGCAAATAAATTGCAAATGACAGTAACAGATGTATCGGACACGGAAGGAGAGGAGACTGCCATAAGCGGGGGGAATTATAGGATGGTGGGCACAGTAGCGTTGAGTCCGTTAAGGGGCGTCCCTACTCCAAAGAAAAGAGTACATGTTACAGAAACACAAGTTTCCTCCCCGTTAGACGGACTACACAGCGCACACACCACGCGGAGGCCTAGTTTTAACACAGGACAGGGGGTGGTTCCCCCGAGAGGGGACAGTCAACCTGATAGGGAGCTCACCTCAGAACAATTGACTTCCCTTCTAACAGATCTTACAAAGAGCCACTCAGGCGCTACACAGGGAGAAATAAAATACGTAACTGACCTCCTAGATGAGAGGGAAATACGAGAAAAACGGTGCTATGAACAACAGATTCAAGATAGACGTAAGGAGGAAGTCAGGGGACAGGAACGAAGCGTATATGAGGGTTCGGGAGAAGATAGAGAGGAAATTAGGGAAAGGAGAGACCAGCACACAGGAGTACTCAGGCGCGTTGAGGAGGGGGAGAAAGGTGATCCTTTTCAGAACAGATCACGCCAAACATCGACGTCTTATTACCCAGGCGCTGGGGGAGGGGCGTCGGGACATGAAAGTGAGGAAGAGACAGCAGACCACAGAAGTGGGGGAAGGTCAGCTGGCCATAAAAGAGATAGGGAAACGGCAGGTCATAAAACTGAGGGGTTTTACAATGGAGCAGGAGGCCAGGGTCATAAAGACAGCTGTCAGGACACCTTTCAGCAGGAACAAACAGGACATGAAAGTGAGGAAGACAGCAGGGGGGCGAGATGCAAAGTTAAGCTGATATCTCTGACAGGAACAATCAGTGAACGACTGGGAGTAGGTCAGGTCCTTTCAATGCCCCGTAACAGATTGAGGTCTCAACACACCCCAGAAGACCCCACCGAACATGCTTTTATTGCTCCAGTATTACAAGCGCCTTTAGTGGCCGTGCAAAGCGGGAAAACGGCTTATCACCCTTTCACACTAGGGGACATACATGCGCTGATCGATAAAATGCCGTTGCCTACTGAGGGAGGAAGACATTGGATGCGAAGGTTTGCAGACATGGCTGTAGGACAGACTATCTGTCTGGGAGATTTCAGGAGAATACTGGCACAACAGACTTCCTATTATGAGGTGGAAAGAGTTGAGGATAGATCAGGAACATCAAGAATGAAAGATGACGTGCCTATTTCCTTTAACAATGTTCACAGCCTGCTGGGCAAAGCAATGAGAGAGCATTTCCCACAGACAGGGGGGGGGGTACGGGGCGCTGTCATTTACATTTGCACCTGGAGAGGCTGCGGCAACCATGTTGCTCAGGTCACGCCAACAATACACAGTGGCAACTGACTGCAGTCCAGATAGTAATGACCAACATATACAAATGTTTCGTAGGGCAGTGCTTGCAGCGGTACCGAAAGAAATTAAAAGTCTGATGGAGGACAATCCAGAGATAGATCAGTTAAACACACAGACGTGGGAACGTCATTTAGCCCATCATATGTGTAAAATTAACAAACAACATGCAGAAAGTAGAACTGAGGAAGAGGACTTGAGGGTGCAGTTACTGCAAACGCAGCTGGATATAGCCCGGAAAACAGTTCAGAATAAGACAAAAAGAATGCCAAACAGTTAATTGTTCACCCAGAAGCGCCGGCCGTGCTGCCACAGGGGCAACAAAACCCACAAGGGGGCTTTTCCAACCAGGGTCCGCCTTATAGTCAGCCCCAATTTGGCTATGATAATGGTTCTTGGCAACAGAGGGGTGGGTCCAGAGGCGGGTTCGGAGGTCAGGGTGGTTTTGGAATGGCTCCTAGATTGGTCTATCAGAAGGTGTGTTTCATTTGCGGACAGCCAGATCACTGGTACAAGCAGTGCCCAAATAAAGACTCACCAGGAAACAAGCGGGCCAAAGGGGGAAAGAAAGGGAACGGAAAGGGGAATGGATCAGAGAAACCATATGTCCAGACACCTCAGGAGGCTGTCCCATGGCCGCAACAACCAAACCAGGGTCACATTGCTCCTAATGCTATGGCCGCCCCCTATGGCCAGTTTGTCCTGTATGAGGGGCAGCTCTACGAACAATGACGACGCCCAGGGAACTCTGGATGTACGGGCCTGGCGGATCCATACATTACTATGACTGTTAAAGACTCAAAGCTACCATTCCTGGTTGATTCAGGAGCGAGATACTCCACCATCAATTCTCCCGCCTTCAGGGCGTCCCTTTCATCTACAACAGTTTCAGTCATAGGGTTTTCGGGAAAAGTAGAAAAAATACCGCTTTCCACGCTGTTATCCACCAAGATAGCAGGACAGACATTCTTGCACCAGTATATTCTTGCACTTAAAAGCCCGGCTAACCTAATGGGGAGGGATATTCTGATCAAAGCGAATGCTTCCATCCTCTGTTCCCCGGATGGACTGATAATATCATTCCCAAATGGCACGACAATCAACTGTTCGGTATCTACCATAAAATCGGGTTCTCAGATGATGTTGGCCCAGTCCACTGAGGCAGAAGCAACTCAACATGCCACTATATTCCGGGGACGGTTGGACCGACCTCGGGACAACACACCTGGACTATACTCCATTTTTCAACAATGGAAGCCATGGATTAACCTCCTCAGGCCTTATGGCCCCCCTCCAGACCCCCCCCACCTGACGCTAAACTATGATAGAAGAGACGACCAAAATTATGAATATG
Source organism: Pseudochaenichthys georgianus (assembly GCF_902827115.2). Taxonomy (NCBI): domain Eukaryota; kingdom Metazoa; phylum Chordata; class Actinopteri; order Perciformes; family Channichthyidae; genus Pseudochaenichthys; species Pseudochaenichthys georgianus. The sequence goes on along the minus strand of NC_047517.1, from coordinate 8,508,934 downwards.
AGTATGATAATGAGGTGTCTATGGCCGTTTGGGATGTTACCACGACAAATCTATTGGTGGGACAGGCGGGGGTGGCTGCGTCGGTTGAGCTCTCTGATGAACAGCTGTATTGGTACCGTTTGTCTGCTGAGTCCACACCACACATTTCATTGGCTATCAGGAAGGGTTATGTAGCTAAAGAACTTGGTCCCATGGTAAAGACGCTGCTAGAAGTCGAAGATTGGGAACCTACGCAGATCGCGGCACTGACATACTCTCCCACACACAGAGCTTATCGTCTTAAAATCTGCACACAAGAATGCATCCACATGGAGAGACACGAAGTAGATAGACATCATGGTAGGGAGAAAACTGACCATGCATATACAGTTGACATGTTGCGTGATCTCCCGTCTGACCTGTGGGCGTCGCACTCTCATGATGTAGGTTTCTGCTTAAAAGCCACACCAGTAACATTTGAGGTGAGCAGCTCTGTGCCTGTGAACCGGTCGCAATACCCGATCAAAGCACAGGCAAAAGGGGGTGTTGACAAGGCAGTGGAGGGACTGAAGAGAGCAGGGGTGTTAGAACCCTCACAAAGCGTTTGGAATACTCCCATACTTCCTGTATCAAAATCTAGCGGGGAGTACAGAATGGCTCATGATTTGAGAACCGTTAATGCTATTACGACTACAGCTCTGATACCCGTTCCTAACCCCTACACGGCTATCTGTAATATCTCACCTGAACATACATGGTTCACCTGTATTGACCTAGCCAACGCTTTCTTCTGCATACCTCTGGCAGAGAGTATGAGACCTATTTTTGCTTTTACAATAGGTGGGGTGAAACTACAATACACAAGACTGCCACAGGGCTTCAGTTTGTCTCCGGGGATATTTAACAAAGTACTCAGGGAACAGCTAGAGGGCGTTACATTGCCAGTGGGGGTAGTATTGATACAGTATGTAGATGACCTTCTCATCGCAGCACCTTCTGCAGCCTCTTGTTTGGAGGCCACCAGAAACCTACTGGTGCGGCTCCACGCATCAGGGTTCAAAGTCTCCAAGAAAAAGCTACAATGCATCCGTAAAGAGGTGACATTTTTGGGCAGAGTGATTTCCACAGCAGGCACGGGCATGTCGGCAGCGCATCAGGAACACATTTTGAACCACCCGAAACCCAAAACAGTAAAAGACATGTTGTCTTTTTTGGGTCTCACGGGCTACAGCAGACACTACATCCCAGAGTATAACCCAAGAACAGCTGGACTCAGAACACTGATCAATGAGAAAGGCATGCGCAATCTCACTGCCACGCTGAACTGGACACAAGCTGCAGAAGCTGCGTTCATTTCTCTCAAACAGTCCATGTCCCAAGTCACGGCTCTCGCCTCTGCATCTTATGCATTACCATTCTTTCTTGATGTTTCTGAAAATGAAAACACAGTAAATGGGATTCTTTTTCAGGTACAGCACGTATCTTAAACAAGATTTCACACATTGTGATGAGCCATCCTTTGACAGTACTGACAACACACAGCATTGTCTCTTTTGTGAACTCAAGTGCATTCACAATGACTTCCACAAGACAGACCAGGCTGGAGAAAACTCTGACACAAGCACACATCACCTACACACATGACGGAGTTAACAGCGCAGACACCATAGGCAGCGGAGAACCCCATAGGTGTGAGGAGAGAATCATCCAGGATGTGAAGCTAAGAATAGATCTCAGAGATGAGCCTATGCCACATGCAGAAAACCTGTTCACAGATGGCTGTTGTTTCAGACACCCCACCGACGGGCTCCAGGCAGCCTATGCAGTGGTGGCTCAGACAGCGGAGGGACAGTTTGAGGAAAGAGCAGCAGGAAAAGTAACAGGGAAAGTCTCAGCACAGTTGTCAGAAGTGGTGGGAGTCATTGCAGCATTAGAGCTATCAAAAGGAAAAGACGTAAACATCTATACTGACTCAGCATATGTTCATGGTGTCATACATGTGGAAATGCGCCAGTGGATGAGAGCAGGATTTGTAACGTCCACAAATACCCCCATCAAACATGAGAAAGAGATCAAAAGGCTTGCAGAAGCAGTAATGTTACCTAACAAGTTAGCTTTACTTAAATGTAGAGGTCACAACACAGAAAATAACTACTTGGCTTGGGGTAACAATGCAGCAGACAAAGCAGCTAAAGACAAGGCAGGGTATACACCATGGTATCAAATGCTTGTCTTAAAATCTGCTGACTTGCTGCCCGCAATAACAGACGAGACGCTTAAAGAAGCTCAAGAAGCGGGGTCTCCTCAAGACAAAGAACTATGGTCAAACAGGGGGGCTACCAACAAAGATGGGATATGGTACTCCCCAGATGGGAGACCAGTGATACCCCCAGAGTGGATAAGATCCATGCTCAAAGAAGCACACGGCCCAACGCATTGTGGTAAAACTCAGATGAGCAGACACCTGACTCACTGGTGGCACCCCTACCTACCTGACATGATAGCAAATCACCTAGAAGAGTGTGTAATTTGTTTAACCCATAACATCAGAGCCACAGTGAAACCACACCAGGGAAAGTTTCCTTTACCTAAGATGGCAGGAGAAGAAATCATCATTGACTACACTGACATGATTGACAAAGTAAGAGGATTCAGATATTTGTTAGTTGTAGTAGATGCATACACAGGTTGGCCAGAAGCTGTGCCATGCAGGAGAGAGGATGCAGACTCAGTGATCAAATTCCTAGTCACGCATTACATTCCATTACATGGATTTCCTAGGAAAGTGAGGTCAGACAATGGCAGCCATTTCAAGAACCATGACCTACGCGCAGTAGAACAGTCCTTAGGACTAAGACACAGTTTTGGAGCAGTTTATCATCCACAGTCTCAGGGAAAAGTGGAAAGGATGAACCAGAACTTAAAACAAAAACTCACCAAAGCATGCGAGGAGACAGGCATGAAATGGTTAGACGCATTGCCTCTAGCTCTTATGTCAATCAGGAGCTCCATTAACAAAGGGACAGGTTTCTCTCCATTTGAGCTCACTCATGGTCACCAGTTCCCAGGCCCAGGGGCCCTAAGTGTAGGAAAGGAAATAGAGGTTCTAAGTTCGAAACCATACTTCCAGCAACTTAAGGGATTAATGGTAGATTTTTCCACCCAGGTTGCAGAGGCAAAAGGGGGACCCGAGAAACACGAAGCGAACACTGCGGAGTTCGTCTGGCTGAAAGCGATCAGACCCAAGTGGCTGAGACCCAGGTTCTCTGGACCCCATCGGGTGATGCAGAGGACATCTCACGCTGTCCGCTTGGAAGGGAAAGGAGACATCTGGTACCACTGGAATCAGTGCGCCGTGGGGAAACCTCCGGGAAGGACCCTAGACGACCTCATCACGGACGTGGTCGGCGCAGAGGAGGACCCAGACGACAACACTCCTATCACCGACCCAGATGACAACACTCCTATCACCGACCCAGATGACAACACTCCTATCACCGACCCAGATGACAACACTCCTATCACCGACCCAGAGGAGGAACGGCACTGAGGGAACGAGGCAGAGCGGGGTGGATCAACGCTTCCAGATGGCGTCTGTCTTCTCGACCGGAGGCTGGCGTGTGAAAGCTGTCATCATCCCCCTCATCCTGGGCCTGCTGTACCTGTCCAAGGTAGCCCTGCTTGATGAAGCTGGGGCCATTCCAACGACAGGTGGCGAGGGCTCTCGCCCCTCGGGGGGAGAAAGTAAGGTGCTCTTATCCAAGAGCCCAGACCCTGAGGGCAAAATCACACCAACGGGCCAATCAGTGCCTAGCGACAAAGACAGGTTGTTTCCAAGCACCACACGAACATACAGTACGATGAGAGAAAGACAAAGAGAGAGACACAGAGTGAGAAGAAGGAGGAATGCCCCTCTCTCTGCTCACGAGCCACAGAACATTTCTTTTAACTGCCCAACGGCAATATGTGACTCACCAAACTGTGTTATTAAGTACCCTGTGTTTTTTAACAAGGGGGGCGACTCCACGGTGTGGAAAGCGTATCCAAGGACACAGTATCAGGAGTTCCGGGTCTCGCCACGGATGGTAAGAATAATACTCAACACCATTGCCAATATGCCCCCAGAACTGTGGTGTACCACGGCAGAACAGTTAAAATACGAGTCCCAGTGCACGACAAGAAAACCAGATTACAAAGCTCCCGATTCGGGGGTCACCGGATGTGCATTTATTGAACCAGAGCATGAAACACGTTTTCCAAGGAAGGCTTTAATCGCTCCACCTAAACTAACTAAGACCAATTCGGCAATAAGTTTAATGTTAGACTATGCACACGAACGTAATGTTAGTAACTGTTGGCTGTGCCAAAACCTGCCAGAATCCGTACATTCTCCCATGTTTAGCCCAATCCCATTCTCAAAAACTGACTACAGTTTAGTTAGCTGGAACGATATATCATCCCGCATTGGAGATGATGCCGAGGATTGTTACACTCCATCGTACCCAATAAACTCTGAGAAACCTCTAAAATACAAGGGTTTAATCTCGCTCATTGTTGAGACAGTAAATAAAGATTACCTGCCAGAGGGCTTCAAACAGTTGAAGGTCCTGAGACTAATATATGTGAAGAAATATATTAACCTAGCTTTTGAATACAGATTCCAATTAGCTCTAGCCCAGACTAATTGCTCGGTTAACTTTGCCAGTCCAATATGTACACTGCAACCACACACTCCATCTTTATTAGTTGAGGCTTTGGTAACAGTAGTGCCCTGGTTTGGCTCCAGAACAGTGGACTCAGTTGTGGTTAAAATACATGACTGTTCACAGCCATTACCCTTAGGTAAGTCCCCTACCCGTGACTGCTCTGTCTATGTGCCCCCAGTGGTGGTACATGAGTGGAAGAATGTGTCCATCTGTTTCCAAAATGAAAGAGGATCTCTTACCTCTCCAGATGTGGGACACAGCGACTGTAATACTGTAATAACGGTGCAGTTAGCCAGAACGCCCCTCCCACAGAGAGTTTACTTAGTTTGTGGGGACCGAGCCTATGGCTGTATGCCTTATGACATTTTCTATGGCACCTGTTACCTGGCCTATCTAATCCCTTTAATCCGTGAAGTAAAGGCTGATGAGATTGCAGCTATACTTCCCTCTCCACATAGGAACAGCAGGTCAATTACAAAAGGACAGCGGATGGCTAGTCTATTGTTACCATGGTACGGTATTTATGTTTCTCAGCAGGAAATTGTAGCATTGTCCAAAGTAGTGGAAAATCACTTAAATGCATCTAACACCGCCATGTTAGCCGAACATAAAGAATTACAGGAGGTTAGGACGGTAGCATTACAGAATCGTATGGCACTGGATCTTCTATTAGCCGCCCAGGGGGGCACATGCAAGGTGATTGGTTCTGAGTGTTGTTCTTTCATCTCTGACGCTACTCCTGAAATAATGGACATGGCTCATGATACCGCCAGGGGGATAAAAGAGTTGCATGAAACTCATGGGTTTACCCTTGGGGATTTAACTGGAACTTTTGGATCGTGGGGTGCGGGGTTGGTTACATTTGCAGTGACCGTTTCAATGTTTATCCTAGTTGTGTTAATTGTGATAATCTGCTTGGTAACTGTAGTTAAACTAGCCATACGAAAGATGACCAAAACCGCCCTCCAGGCTCCCCAGACACTAGTAGGATATTCCACAGTAAATGACTCCGTGTTGATGTACGACGCCCAGGTTTCAGATCCGTGGGGCTCAATCACGGCATCTGCGCCATGGGGACCCCCACGAAATGAATGACAAGTTGATGAAAATTGACACTCAGAATGTAGAAGATGTATATATCTTTTCGGGTTTTCACACTATGCAATAAAGGTCTGATTCTTCTTTTCAGATTTTTGAACTATGTATTGGACTAAAATAAATGTATTGATAAGTGCCTTACTTTGGACTAAAGCGTAATGAAGTGTACATGGAGTAATGTTAAAGCTTGAAGACACTGCAATTTTGCAGATTACAGATTAATTCAATCACCACTGTGAAGGTTATACTTTAAACTGTGAATTTCAACTGGACCTTTACAATCCAGATTTTATACCTCAGGTGGATTTCTAATAATCCTAAAATTTTAAATGTGTTTTTACTATAAGGGTCTTGAAGCAAATCTTTGAGATGCAAGCTATTTTTAAAGTTTGTAATTTGATGATTAAGGGGGACTGAAGGATAAATGATAAAAGATGTTATTTGGATGTTATTTTACTGTTTTCTTCTATATTTTTGGTATGTTTATTTTTGTACTATTGATAAACGATTTGTCTAAACACTGAGGAGAGATGATTTTCTATTACGATTAGCGGTACTCAATCATTCTGATGGAAGGTTTTTATTACCTTTGTTATTACTAAGTAATGGAATTGATGTATGGAGTTATTTACATATTTTGGTATTTCTACACGGTCATATGGAGTTGATATGTGGAGCCATTCCTGAATGTTTAAATAGTCTGAATCCCAGGTTATAATGTGAATGTCTTGGAATAGTTGGTCTCTTAAGGGTAGACCAAAAGGGGGAATTGTGAGGAAATATTTGTATGTATGCATGTTAGTGAACTATCAAGATGCTTAAAAAGGGAAAATGATTTGGGTGAGTGAACTGTGGTTGGGGCCTGTGAACATTTGGTTTTGTGAAGACAAAAGGAAGAGGGGGAAGGTGTGGAGTTAACATACAGTCATCTCAGATCCCTGTGATAAGGAAAGTTGAGCCACTGGGATTGGGGATGTGAGCTGTTGATACTAATTTGGGCAGCCAATCACTGGTCTGGAAGGGGGGGCACAGATAACTCCTCCTTCTGGTCAGCGAAGTATTTAGACAGGACTCCCAGCAGGCTCTCTCTCTCTCTCCCCTCTCGCTGGCACAGGTAATTATGGGATCCCACAGAACTGTATGTAATTTGTACTGTATTGATTGTACTTGATTGTATTGCATTGTATATTACCATTAAAGTGGATTATTGTTAAACGGTTACTTGTTTGCTATGGGTTTCCTTCCTGTAAGATAACGGCTATGTTCTAGGAACGCGAGGAGGTTTAAGAAAGCGGACAAGTGGTCCACACAAATCTCCTAACAAAAGCCACACCTTTTGACCCGGTTTGTAGAGGGGAGCGGCCCTGCGGTGGACGTCTGCTACAGCCTTCATCCGAGTCGAACTTCTGAGAAGAGATTGGCGAGCTCCAGCCCAAACTCGGCGACAGCGTCTAATCAAGGCATGAGCCGATGGTACCGTAACTTCCCCTTCGTTGGTTGAGAACAGCGGAGGTTGATAACCATTGGCACAATGGAAAGGAGAGAGACCTGTGGCCGCCGTGGGAAGAGTATTGTGAGCAAACTCAACCCATGTGAGGTGGTCGCTCCAGGTGGTCTGGTTCTGGAAAACGAGACAGCGTAGTGTAGTCTCCAGTTCCTGATTCAGGCGCTCCGACTGTCAATTCGATTGAGGGTGGTAACCTGAAGACAAGCTGACAGTAGCGCCTATGAGTCTGCAAAACTCCTTCCAGAAGGCTGAAATGAATTGTGGACCCCTTTCGGAAACAATGTCATTTGGGAATCCGTGGATCCTGAATATATGGGTCATCATGACCTCTGTGGTACCCTTGGCAGAGGGAATCTTGGTTAGAGGAATGAAATGAACCATCTTGGAGAACCGGTTCACCACTGTCAGGACCATAGTTTTGCCTCTGGACGAGGGGAGACCTGTCACAAAGTCCATATATATGTGTGACCGGGGACGTTGAGGAATCGGCAGCGGTTGGAGAAAACCCATCTTGATCTGGGACGAGGTTTTATTGCAAGCACACACAGGACAAGCTGCAACGTACTCCTGCACATCCTTCTTCATGGCTGGCCACCAGAAACACTGCTTAATCCTGCACATAGTCTTTTTAACTCCAGGGTGGCACGAGAGCACAGACGTGTGGGCCCAGTGGATGACCTTGGAGTGGAGAGACACAGGAACAAAGAGCAGGTGGTGTGGACACTTGCTAGGTGGCGGGTTCAATATATTAGCCTGCTTAACGTCCGACTCTATTTGCCAGGAAAAAGCTCCGACCATACGGTTTAACGGAAGGATGGTCTTGGGCTCTACAGAAAAGGGTTCTGGGTCGAAAAGGCGAGACAAGGCATCAGGCTTTTGATTCTGAGATCCGGGGCGAAAAGAGAGAGTGAAATTGAACCTACTGAAGAATAGAGTCCACCTGGCCTGCCGAGAGTTGAGGCGTTTAGCCTTTCTAATATACTCCAGGTTCTTATGGTCTGTCCAGACAAAGAACGGCTGTTCTGCCCCCTCCAACCAGTGTCTCCATTCCTCAAGAGCAGCTTTTACAGCTAACAGTTCCTTATTCCCCACATCATAGTTCTTCTCTGCCGTCGCCAACTTACGCGACAGGAAGGCACATGGGTGTATCCTGTTGTCCTCCATGGATTTTTGGGACAATACTCCTCCAATTCCCTCATTGGAAGCGTCAACCACGACCACAAACTGGCGCTGGGGATCCGGGATGGTGAGAATAGGAGCTGTGGTGAACTTCGCCCTGAGGAGCTGGAAAGCGACGTCAGCCTGGGAAGTCCACTTGAAGGGAACTTTAGGAGAAGTTAGAACATGCAGAGGAGCAGCAACAGAACTGAAGTTTCTTATAAACTTTCTGTAGAAGTTTGCAAACCCTAGGAACTGCTGAACCTTCTTCCTGGAGTCTGGTGTTGGCCACTTGGAAACTGCACTGATTTTAATAGGATCCATCTGAATCTGGTTTGGTGAGATTATATATCCTAGAAAAGCCACCTTTTCTGCGCGGAACTCACATTTTTCTGCCTTGACATATAATTGATTTTCGAGTAGTTTCTGCAGAACCTGACGGACATGGTGAACATGGGACTTAGAGTCTGGTGAGAAAATCAAAATGTCATCAAGGTACACAAACACAGAAACATTCAAAAATTCCCGCAAAACCTCATTCACAAAACCCTGAAACACAGCCGGTGCATTACACAGTCCAAAAGGCATCACAAGGTATTCATAGTGACCGCTCTGAGTGTTAAATCCTGTTTTACACTCATCCCCTTCCCTTATTCTAACCAAGTGATAAGCATTTCTTAAGTCCAGCTTGGTAAAAATCTTGGCAGTCTGAAGTAGCTCGAAAGCAGAGGACATGAGTGGCAGAGGATAGCGGTTTTTCACCGTAATGTCATTAAGAGGGCTGTAGTCTATGCAAGGTCTCAGAGAACCGTCCTTCTTTCCTACAAAGAAAAACCCCGCTCCAGCTGGGGAAGATGAAGGGCGGATAATCCCTGATTTGAGAGAAGAGGAAATGTAGTCGACCATTGCTCATGCGACTCATTGCTCTCTCTGGCCTTGAGATTGAATACAGTCTTTCCTTGGGAATGGGAGCCCCCGGTAGGAGATCAATGGGGCAATTAAAAGGTCGGTGAGGAGGAAGCGACATGGCTTTTGATTTGTTAAAGGCTTCCTTTAGATCGTGATAACATAACGGTACTTTCTGTAGGTCAGGATAGTCTGAGTGATCTATGACGATCCTACTAGGGTCTGTTGGTGCCTTAACAGAGCGTGAATGTTTACACATGTTAATGCAATCCTCTCCCCACTCCTTCATTTTTACTGAGCGCCACTCAATGTGTGGGTTGTGGATTTTTAACCACGGAAAACCCAAAATAATCGGATGATGAGTAGATTCAAAAATGTGAAACTGCATAACTTCAGTGGTCATTATTTACAGTAATCTGGATAGGTTCTGTGCAGTGGGTTACTGTAAACAACAAACGCCAAATTACCTCAAAATTATCTCAATTTACCGCCAAATTTGAGAACAAAAATATTTTTTTGGGATGTAGCCTATACCAGTTCATCTTTATGTACACTTAGCGGAAATACTGCAGTATCTTTTAAAATGTATTTAAAAAGCAAATGTTCTTTAGGTTAACATTCACTTAGCTAATCAGTATAGTGCCCCATAAAAAAACGAGGGCATCTCCATCATAGCTCAAACCTTTTTGGCCTTTGAGGGCCAAACTGTGAACAAAAACTTGATTTGGCTAACAGTTAGCTTGTGGAGTCACGGAGAAACTGCTAGCCTAGCTCTGCCCAAAAAAACAATGTGTCATTTTAACACTTACTGAATTTAGTAAAGATTAAACAAACAAAGTATAATGAGTGAGCTTTTTAAGTACTAGTTTGGTGTATTTATGTAGATATTGTCAGCTTTGGTAAGCCAGTATCTGTGCTATGCTGTAGGTCAGTTGCTGTTGTAAGCTACATACAATTAACGATTCTGTACAGACTATGGAGCAGAAGCCATAAAGGGATAAGCTTACCTCTAACTTCATCAACAGCACCCAGCCACTTCTAATGTTAAACAGTTACACTTTTCTACTAAAATAATATACTTTGTAGGCCTACATATAAATAAGATACAATGTGTTTATAAGTACGCTTTTGAGATGCTGGGAGTCTTTATGCTAAACTACGCTAAGCTCATCCTTAATTCTCAGCAACAAATAATAAAAATGTTTTTTGCATTATATTTATCATATATATTATGGTTTTTTTTATTTCTTGCCAAGAGTTAAGTGAGAAATACATAAAAAGTAGTATGATCTTCTTATCTATGGAGCTCTCAGAAAGAACATTTAACCAAAATGTGATTATTCGGTTTCAAAACAGGATATGAAGATGATGAACAGGAACCTTTATGATCTAAAATAGGGTTTGTGTAAATCTTTTTATTCTTATTTTAAACTACAGAAGTGTCCCTTTTCTAGATGGAAGATTTTAATTACTTTATTTTCTACCTTTTCCAATTATATCCAGTAATAGTGATTGTAAAAGTGTGGACACATAAGATCCTCACATTACCCAACAGCAAATTGAATCCTCCGAAGATAATGAATACAACTTTAAAAACACAGCCACACACTTCCTTAACACATGCAAATTAACAAAGAAGTAGATCCCATAGAACCCCATTAGGGCCTACTACTTTGTTTAGTTTCAGGGTATGTCTTTAGTTCAGCCTTTTACTTTGTTTGGAAGCATTTTATGGAAGCAAATAAGAGAAAGAATTATTTGAATTTGTTCAGACACCGAATTTATAGCATTGAAAATGTTTACTTTGAAAATCATGTGGCAATGAAGCCACACATTCTGTTGCCACTGAATTTCTTAATATTACTGAATGTTTTCATTTCAAGCAACATGTTTCTGGCGCCACTCACGTGGGTGGTCATACCTTAGACCTTGTTTTTTCTCACATCTGTTGTGAGGATCTACTGATCAGTGATCAGAAATGTATTTTCTTTAATCTATCTGTAAAAACCGACCCCATGTGTCTCAAAACATCATTACGTCGTTCACGCATTATTACTCAGAGTACAGCTGATCAGTTCGCAGCTCACTTTTGCTGTGATAATAACACTAATATGATCGATGTAGAGCTTTTAATACAGTCATTGCTTCACGTTGCTGGACATAGTGGCACCACTAAAGTAGTGGTTCTCAAATGGGGGTACGCGGACCCCTAGCGGTACGTGGGAGTACTGCAGGGGGTACGTGAGATTTATTTTATGTTAATGAAAAAAAAAAATACCAATTTTAGTTAAAGTAACGAAGTTTGAGCAGTGTGGGTTTTATATTAACAGAGTTACACATATTTCAAAACGTGAAGTGTAATAACTGCAGTGGCCTTCCTGTCACTGAGAAAAACAAAGATCCTCAGTGAAGCACAAGCCCATGTTTCTCACTAAATTGTAAGTACAACTTATTAAAAAGATCAGTTAAATGCAACCAATGTCGTCTTAGTGTTATGGCATGATGTTAAAATTGGTTTGCCATGAATTTAGTGATGGATTGTAAACATTTGAAATGTAGAGCATTTAAGTGTTTCTCAGTTACAAGGTTGTTGTTTTAATAAATCAGACACCGATGGTGCAGCACTGTACTGTATCTCTTTATATAGGCATTTCTTCCCTAACAAATAGTTTTTGCGCTGATCAGGGGGTACTTGGCTGAATTTTTTTTTCAAAGGGGGTACATTATTGAAAAAAGTTTGAGAAAGTTTGTATATTTTTTTGTTTTTGTTTCACGGTTATGCCACGAGCTCACAAGACAGTTTTGGGTACGACAACGTGGTACTAAAGGATAGGACTAGAGCTATCTGCAATACTTCTCCATGGATAACGGACGCTATCTGCTGCCTGAGGCGGAAGTGTCGCAGGACCAGTGGTGTAGTGGGCGTTAGACGTGGGGGTACACCGTACCCCCACTTATTTGGAGCATGATCTTTTTTTTAATAGTCTAATAAATATAAAATCATTGCCAGTCTTATCAGTTGCAAGTGTGTATTTGTTGTAATAATGACAAAAACATAATACATTTCACAGTAATTATAATAAAAAATAAAAACGATTTCCTTAAAGAATTGTGATTCGCCCTCACGCTCGTGACCCCGCGGCGAGCTGTGGGTGTGTCACTGACACACCCACAGCTCGCCGCCCGCCGATTTTGCGGCAGCTCTTTCCCTCAAGAACGCTAACGAAAAAGCTCTATAATGGAAGGAAAACATTTTTTACTTGACTTCTTTTCTAAAAAGAATATAATTCACAAGAAGAAAGAGGCTAGCAGCACCGAAGCTACACGTGAAGCTGCTACTAGTACTACATCATCAGAAGAGCCGCCTAAAGACGTGGATAATGCTAGAGAGAGAGAGAGAGAGTGAGAGAGAGAGAGAGTAATTAAAGTAGGACTATGCATACCGGTAGTTTCTGTGGACCTGTCTTCCCGTTTTGTGAGTCCACTGCGCGTGCGCACTTGTGTGGCATTGTTTGGGATGACCTAATTAAAATAGCGTCCCCCCAGTAAAAAAAATCCCCACTACACCACTGCGCAGGACAGAACGACTATGGAAAACCACTGGGCTGGAAGTGCATCACCTTTATCTCAAAGATCTAAGATTGTTTTTTAATGCATTAGTAAAAGAAGCCCGGACTGCTTACTTTGCTAAGTTAACTTCTTCAAAGAAAAATCCCAAGATGCTATTTGACACAATTAATAACATTGTTTCACAACCACTAACTACATTACCGTGTCGTTCGAACAAGGGTGTAACTTTGGTTTGAGAAGTGGGGGGGGACACAAAACAGGGCCCTCCGCAATTAAACATTTTCCCGATTTAATTTAAGAGATTTATGGATACAGCTCTCAACACTCATGAAACAGAACTGTAGCCTATAGCTATTTCAATAATCAACAAACCAATGCTCACAACCAATAACACATACTTGATAAACTCCTCTCTCCTATCTAGTCTGCATTCTTTCTTTCTAGTAGACTTTTTTAGACTAAAGTTTACAATCTAATCACTCAGAGAGTCCTTTAGCTCACTGAGCTGATGTTATCTCAGCCTCTCAGTGCGACAGGAGAGAGCTCTCTCTCTCCTGGTGAAACTGCTTATAATCTCCGTTAGCTCCGAGCTAGCACCAGATGCTAACAACAACCCCCGTAACTCTCTCTGTCTCTCTGTCTCTCTCTATCTGTCTCTTTATCTCTCTCTCTGTCTCTTGATCTCTCTCTCTTTCTTTTATCTCTCTCTCTCTCTCTCTCTCTCTCTTTATCTCTCTCTCTCTCTCACACAAAATGTGCTCGTGCCACACACACACAGACGCTCCTCCGTGACGATGACCGCTTGCATAAAAAAAAAAAAACACATTTGAAAAGTGGGGGGGACACAAACGGGATTTTGAAAAGTGGGTGGGACATTTCCCCAGTGGAAATTACGCCCATGCGTTCGAATAATGACTAACAAGTTCCTTATTTTCTTTGTAGATAAGGTAGCATCTATTAGGTCCAATATTCATCCTGGGACTTCACTGCCGCTCTAGCCCCTCTCCATCCCACTCTGTGCTCGGCTCCTTTGAACCTATCAACTCACAAGACCTGATGGATTTAATTAGGAAAATTAAGCCATCTTCCTGCCCCTTGGATGTAATACCGACTTCCCTATTTTTAAAAGTGTTACCAACCATTTCCATGCCATATCAGCTATTATTAATACTTCCTTGTCTACAGGATGTGTCTCTTCCTATTTTAAGCATGCCACTATTCAGCCCATATTAAAGAAAGCTAACTTAGATCCAGCCTTGCCTGTGAACTACAGGCCTATATCTAAACTACTCTTTCTCTCAAAAGTTCTAGAGAAGGTTGTGGCCAACCAACTCACTGCTGCACTGGAGAGGCACAATATTTACGATAAGTTCCAGTCAGGTTTTCGGAAAAAGCACTCCACTGAAACGGCTCTCCTGAGGGTTTCTAACGACATCCTGATGGCTTCTGATGTGGGTGATTGCTCTGTGTTAGTACTTCTTGACCTAAGTTCTGCGTTTGACACTGTAGACCACCATATCCTGATCAAGAGGTTACGTGACTGAGTGGGCATATCTGGCATAGCATTAGACTGGTTTGCATCATATCTTGTTTATAGAAGTTTCACCGTCTCGATTGGAGACTTTGTGTCAGACTCCTCTCTACTGTCATGTGGTGTCCCGCAGGGCTCGGTCTTGGCTACCCTTAGGTCTTGGCTACCCTTAGGACAGATCATAAACAGTTTTAACATTACATATCACTGATACGCGGACTATATCCAGGGGGGAGCTCTCTCTCAAAAGGACACGGTAACGTTGTGATTCACGTTAATGATAATTACGTAGCTTGCTGACAGCAAGGCATAAGGCTACATCACTCATTTAGCTAGCTAATGTAAGATACAAATGCTATCGAGCCCTCACTGTTTTTAAAATAAACTGCACAAACTGACTACTTATCGGAGCCCCGCTGTTCTCCGTAATCTTTCTTCAAATTAAATTTGTTTAGTGAAATTATTAGAGGATGTTCCCTGAAAGATTGTAAAATGTCAATGAAGATGTCAGACTTCGTATATTTGTTAATAATTACATACATTACATGTAATTTGTGTGTGTGTAGGTTCTCAACCCAGTCTCACATCTAAACGCAGGGCCACCCCAGGCCAACTTGTGGCCCCACGCAAAGTTATATGATGAGGCCATGAGGCCCTCTGTGTCGCGAGCGTCGAGGGGGGTGCTAGTGGAGCCTTGCAGCGGCGAAACTGTGGCGCGTTTACACTGTAGGTGCGCCGCATTTGCGCTTCAGATGAGGCTCCCTCCACAAAATGAAGCACCCTCCGCGAGGTGAGGCACCCTGCGCGAGGTGAGGCACCCTCCGCGAGGTGAGGCACCCTGCGCGAGGTGAGGCACCCTGCGCGAGGTGAGGCACCCTGCGCGAGGTGAGGCACCCTGCGCGAGGTGAGGCACAGTCCGCGAGGTGAGGCCCCACGCAGTCTGCGTGATCGGCCTGTAGGGAGGGGCGGCCCTGTCTAAACGTGTAATAACTACGTTGGTCCACAACTTGGGATGTAGTATTTCTACAAAAACGCCTCTGAAATGGTAGGATCCCTACGTTTTTTTTCACCATTCATTTCCAATGGCTGGCGTCTATGTCTGTCACGATATTCATGTTATGTCACGTTTTTATGTCTAGGTTTGGGTGTTTTGCTGTTCTCCCTGTCATGTTTTCCTCCTGGTTTATTGTCTGGTCCTTTTCCCTGTGTTTTTCCTCCTGTCGTTAGTTTCCCTGGTGTGTCTAGTTGTCTGATTGTGTTCACCTGTGGCCCTTGTGTTTCTCCTCCCCTGCCCGGCTGATTCTCGTCTTGTGATTACCCCTCCCTGTATTTAGTCTTGTCTCTTCCTGTGTTCACGGTTGGTTCATTGTTTGTCTTTCCCTTCATGTCACGCTCCATGTTTGTCCTTGAAGTTTGGTCCTGGATTATTTACTCGTGCTCCCCTGTTTTTTGGAAATGCTAACTTTGTCTCGTTTTCTTTTGTCATCGGCTTTTTTTGTAAATTAAAGCTCGCTTTTTGTTAATACTGCTTTTGGGTCCTACCTTTTCCACGTACCCTGACAGAATGAACCAACTGTGGACTCAGCAGACTCAGATTATTTTGCTCTATAGGCGGAATGTCTTGGGAACTCTCTGGAGTACATTTTTTATACTTGGAATGGCGCCTCATCTAGACAGGGTAGAGAGGCTGCATTGCAGCAGGCACGTCAGGAGGTTGCTCGCAAGCCCTGGCTCAGGAGCATGTTGCCTGAGTGGCTATAACTTTTCACAAGTTGTCCTGAGGACTTGTCCGAAGCCTCTAACCTTTTCCTGGGGCATGACCAGGCCTTGGGAGGTCCACGGATCCTCCAAATAATCTTTAGGAGACGCAAGACCAAGATTCCAGCCCGTGCTCCAGTGGTCGCTGCTCCAGAACCGGCCCATACAGCCATGGTTCCGGCCCTGGTTCCTGCCCCAGCAACCATGGTTCCGGCCCCAGTACCGGGCCCAGCAGCCATGGTTCAGGCCCCAGCAGCCATGGTTCCGGCTTCAGTACCGGCCCCAGTAGCCATGGTCCCTACTCCAGTTTCGGCTCCAGGACTGGCTTACCGGCCGACGCCAGCTCCCAGAGTCGTGTCGGTGTACCGGCCGACTCCAGCTCCCCGAGGACTGTCGGCGTACCGGCCGACTCCAGCACCTCGTCTCCTGTTGGCTCTCCAGCCGACGCCAGCTCCCCGTGTCCTGTCGGCGTACAGACAGACACAAGTCCCCTCTCAAGTCCCCTCTCAAGTTCCCTCTCAGGTCCCCTCTCGAGTCTCTTCTCGTGTTCCCTCTCAGGTCCCCTCTCGAGTCTCTTCTCGAGTTCCCTCTCAGGTCCCCTCTCGAGTCTCTTCTCGAGTCCCCTCTCGAGTCTCCTCTCGAGTCTCTTCTCGAGTTCCCTCTCGAGTCTCTTCTCGAGTTCCCTCTCAGGTCCCCTCTCGAGTCTCTTCTCGAGTCTCCTCTCGAGTCTCTTCTCGAGTTCCCTCTCGAGTCTCTTCTCGAGTTCCCTCTCAGGTCCCCTCTCGAGTCTCTTCTCGAGTCTCCTCTCGAGTCTCCTCTCGAGTTCTCTCTCTCTCGAGTTCCCTCTCGAGTCTCTTCTCGAGTTCCCTCTCGAGTCTCCTCTCGAGTCTCCTCTCGAGTCTCCTCTCGAGTTCCCTCTCGAGTCTCCTCTCGAGTTCCCTCTCGGGTCCCCTCTCGAGTCTCCTCTCGGGTCCCCTCTCAAGTCTCCTCTCTCTCTCTCTCTCTCTCTCTCTCTCTCTCTCTCTCTCTCTCTCTCTCTCTCTCTCTCGTCCCCTCTCAAGTCCTCTCTCCCCTCTTTTGTGCGTCTAGGTATATGGCTGACACAGGTTGTGGATTATTTATATTCATCCAAATTAAATGTAATAGTCTTCTCATCTTATCAGTTGAGGATCTATTTTTTATAAATCTCACTTGGTCTTTATGGATGAGTTTTGGTAGTATCTGATCCAATCTCAGAGCTATCGTGTCTAGATAATATTTTGCAGTCAACATTTATTAGGCTAAGAGGTCTGTAATTAGCTGGATCCATTAAGTCTTTATCCTTTTTCGGTATTAGTGATATAATGGCCTCATTAAAGCTTTCTGGGAGTGAGCCGTATTGGAATGCTTCTTGGAAAACTTTAGAATGTCTACATATTTCTTATAATATTCTGCTGGGAAGCCATCTACTCTCAGTGAACTCCCAGTTTTCATACACATTATAGAAGTTCTGACTTCAGCTTCCGTTATAGAAACATCCAAATTATTTTTGTCTTTTTTAGAGAGCTGTGGTAGCTTCATCTTCTGGAAAAAGTTATTTAAGTCTTCACAGCTAGTTGAACCCATGGACGTATACAATTCTTCATAAAAGTTTTTAGAAACGGTGTTAATCGCCTTGGATGATGTAATTATTTCATCATGTTTTCTGATAGATGTTATAGTGTTATCTGCATCCTGACGTTGGAGTTGTCTCGCTAGTAATTTTCCTGTCTTTTCACCACTCTCGTAGAACTTTGTTTTGAGCCTAAATAACGAATATTCTGCATTTTTATTATATAGGTCGTGTAATTCAAATTTTAGTTGACAACTTTCCTGAATTTTTCTTCATCATAACCTTCCGCCAAATGTTTATCCAATTAACTTTTTTGGCGTCTGTCAGGAACTGAATTTCAAAATAAAGTAACAGGAAACAGATGTATGCCTATAAGGGACATTTTGAGCGTCATTGCGATACACACCCACTGAACTGATTACCCAAGATCCTTAGCTATGGTTTGAGCTCGGTGATTGGATGTTTTAGCCGCAATGCACGTTGGGATATGGTGTTAATGCGATATGAAATCCGAAAAACATTTCAGACTTTAGGATGGCCGAAGACACTACACTACCCATAATCCTCAGCTATCGTTTGGGACTACAGTCCCTTTGCTTGAAAACCCTGTGATTAATCTTCAAGCTCTGACTATCCAGACTATCCAAAACTGGACTGGAACGGGACCAGCCCCCCCCCCCCCACTCCCCTGAACTACACATGCTGGCTATTGTGTTTCGCAAAATGTTCTATGGGACGTCTCTACAGGGAACGTTTTCGTTTTTCCCACAATTAGAAGTTGCCAGTATTAAACACATTGGTGTTATCAAATGTAAAACATATAATTAATACATGGGTGAAAATTGCTTGTGTCAATAATGGGCAGCATTAATATATACCCACATAACAGCTCATTGTTACTTTGTAATACTACTCCACTACAATTCAGAGGTTAACCTGTTATTTTTACTCCACTACATTTATTTTAGTTACTTTGCAGATTCTGATTAATTATGTGAAATATAAACAACCCTTAAATCAGACTGTAGTTACACCTGAGTAAAATTCAGGTAAGGTGATATATTTGATAGTTGGTGCTTGAGAAGACTAAACATTTATCTTCAGATCCCTATAAAGCATATTCATTACTCGTTTTCTCTACTAATAGTTAATTAAAGATTGTATATAATTGCTATTTTGCACATCCCTTTCGAGATTTCAACATTTTCAAAGGTTTATTGACATATCATACACACAACTATGGTGTAGTTATGCATTGAATGAAAAACTTGGGTCACAGGTTCCTCAACAGTGCATTACAAGACATCTATTAATATGTGTGTACCTCCACCATTAAACTGTCATATTCTGCACATTTCTTATTCTATCTACATACATAAGAGTATAATTAATGTGTATAATATCAGTTAAAATAAGTGCTTCAACATAGTTAACATTGCAGGAAAGCAATATATTAGACGTTAAGTACTTTGTCAGGCTTAATATTTATATGTAGGTACTCCTAAAGCTTTTTTCTTATTTAAAAGAAGACCTTAACCTAAAGTATTCTTTAATGTTTACATAAAGGTTAACTCGTTTTTCTGTTTTGCACCTCCTCCTATTAATATTTTTGGACGTCCTGCACTAAACTGTTTTATTGTAGAGATCACTTATAGTATCTTCTTGATTTTTTATATTCTATATTTCTATCATTGACCTTCTACTTTCCCCTTATGAAAGTATGTACTCTTAATATTTTTTTCATCAAATATAACATATTAAAAAATAATTCAATAACGTACTTTAAACACTAGGTGGTGCACACAAGGTACACACAAGGTATTTCACTTATTGTAGTTCTACACATTAATATCTGATTTGTAAAACATCACAGACAGAAAGGTATATCCGTCATTTAATGGTAAGCTATTGAAATTCTGATTCCATAGATGTGTCTCCTATCACCCAAAACCCCTGACTATTCTCTCAACTCAGTATTTACATTCTTTAATTCAAAGAAAATCAGTAATATCTTTAAAAACTACAAGTCTGTGCACCGTTATGGTGTAAATATAACCTATCTACCAATTGGATCAAATATAACAGTCAGCCGAATTAGTATTGTTACTGCAAGGAGACGTATTGTGTGAAGAGAAATAGAAGATGTTGTTTAATTGCTGATATATTTATGATCCACGTCAAGTATTCAGTTTCAGTGGCAGTTCTTCCAGTTTGTCTAGAAGTCTTCTAATCAGGGCTCTATAAATAAAAACTACGGCAGATGTGTAATATTTAATGCAGCCGAACCGTGTATTACAATGCCGTCATGTGATGGCTTTCAAAGAGAAAAGCAAGCACACTCGGAATAAAGTATTATCTTCTTTAAAAAAAAAAAGGTTTTTCGAATTTCATATCGCATTAACACCATATACCAACGTGCATTGCGGCTAAACAATCCAATCACAAGCTTAAACCATGAGGATCTTGGGTAATCAGTTCACCGGGTGTGTATCTGTTTCCAGTTATTTTATTTTGAAATTCAGTTCCTGACGGACGCCAAAAAAGCCCGAGATTATAGAATTAAACAAATAAATAAAAACAAGGATAATTGTGTGTTATTGTTGAGTAAATAACAGTGTGTTATTTAGAAAATAATAACAAATTAGAAGGAAAAAAAGATTTGAAAAATACACATTTCAGTATTCTGAGGCTCTGAGCCCCATTTATTTTCCTCACGGACGGCAAAAAAAGTCAGACATTATACGATTTAAAATAAAAACAATAATCGTGGCTTGATATTGAGTAAGAAAATGTTTTTATGAACCCCACAGCTTCCGGTCTTCCAAGACCCGACCGGACAAAAAGACGTGCTGCAGGCACAAAACACACTACCAATAGAAATACATTGCTTTTAAAATCGTTCTGTGTGACACGAAAAACAGGGGAAAATCGTGTTGGTGATCAATAGATTAAATGTCGTGACTATAACACGAAATGCTGTGAGACTGGGTTGTCTTTTGGATATCATCAAGTTTTTACCATGTGTTTTCCCCTAAAGGTCACTTATCATGCTATTTTTAGGCAATAGCATAGGTCTCAGATATATAAAAACATGTAAAAAACATGTCTATTAAGTGTTTTGCTCACAATACCAAACAGATCACCCGTTCTAGCCATGCTTCATATCCCACTATTTCAACCCTGTTACTAAAATGCTGATTCTGGGTATAAAGCTTTACAAAAAAAGAGGGGAGGGGGAGTTTACTCATGCGGGATATTCTACCGGTCGTTATAGGCCGTTGTTGTGAGTGTGGACGGTTGGAGCATATACAACGTTAGCTTAGCATTCAGAAAACACGCATTTTAAAAGGTTTTTCGCCTGCCGTCTGTCTGCATACTTGTCAATGCATTAATTCATGGTTTTTACTAACCGGTATCAGTATGTTGTTACTTCGGCATCATTTAGAAACGTGTATTATAATTAAATCACGGTAAAATATGTTCATTTTGTTGTAGTTGTAGCCCCCTTGCCAGCGATTCTCTCACGACATGCTTAAACTGTGCTACGCGCTGCAGTGGAAATGCGCCATTATTGATGGTAGGATGTCATCGGCCTCAGTTTGAATAGGGGCCAGCACCCTCATATCCAGCTGAGCGTT
The DNA here is from genome assembly GCF_902827115.2 of Pseudochaenichthys georgianus. NCBI lineage: Eukaryota > Metazoa > Chordata > Actinopteri > Perciformes > Channichthyidae > Pseudochaenichthys > Pseudochaenichthys georgianus. The sequence continues at coordinate 8,487,492 of NC_047517.1, read as the reverse complement.
TGGGGTGTTACATAGCCCGGCAATTAGTCACGTCTGCACTGTGACACCCTTTAACCCTCAGAACTCCATGCTAATGAGACTAGTGTAAACAAATGATGTCGAGCTGACAGAGGCAAGGTGTGCTTATTAAAGTGAAGAAATGAACTGCAACTTTGTAATTAGAGTAGAATCAAGGCCTGTAATGACCCCCCCCTCCCCCTCCCTCCTTCTTTCGCCTAAATCAACAAATCATTTCTATTTGGTCTACTGGAGTAGAAACATTATGGTAGATAATTACAACTAAGTGACATTTAAACCTTTTCTTTCTGTTGACCGCTGATGCGGAGAAATCTAAACAACACAAGGCAACGGCTCATGTTGTAATTACATCTTTAGAAAGAAAAGGAATAGAAGAGTTATAAAGATTAAATCCATTTTCAGTTTGTGTTCCTGACCAATGCACATGCAGTTATTCTCCCCTGGATGAATGTTCCTAATCATCAATGGCCCGCTCGATACATTACCTGTGTGTGTGCAAAGGCCGTGTATGAGCTTGTGGGATCTCGGGGGAAATGCCCACAAAGGCTTTCATTTTAAGGCAGTAAGCTAATTAAAGCACTGGAGCAGATGGTGCAGACTTGGTCCGGACCTAATGAGCCAGTGAGTGGCGAGACGAACCGGACATGGCAGGACAGCTGTGGGAGATTCGTGAGGTGACAAGAATTCAAGCATCTCCCAGGAGTGAGGCTTTACTCCAGCCAACAGAATAGTCACAACTGCAAGAACATTTTTGAGGCGATGTTTACTTCCTCCAAACTGTTGTTTGCAGAAAAACTTTTACTGGAAGTGTATTATGCCATGCCAATAGGGTCTTTTTTTATCTTCCTTTCCCCCATCCTTAATCATTCCATCTTTGCAGGTGGTTTTTGGTAAACACCAAATCCTCAGCACCTGTTAGAGGCTTTTCCTGTCTTTCAACTATTACCAACCCTGCTCTAACTGACACACTGTCCTAGGGAATATAAAAGGAAGATACACTGGTGTGAAATAAACAACTGTGGCATTACCAAAGTGTGTACCTGGATGCAAGTTGGGAACAACAACAATAAAAGCTCTAAAATAACAGATTCCTAGAGGTCCTGAAATACGATAGCTCACCCCAGAAGAGATGTTCCACACTCCTATTGTGCCTTTTGCTAGGAAAAGATCAAGACCAGTGGAAGCCGCTGTTCCCAGACATGATGTGGTGAAGTTTAAAGATGTCAGACTGTACCTGGTGGAGAGGAAAATGGGATGCAGCAGGAGAAACTTTCTGACCCAGCTGGCCAGATCTAAGGGCTTTATTGTGGACGACAATCTAAGGTTAGAAAAACTTGTTTTTTATGTTCACAGATTGAGCTCGGTGCCTAAAAGCTTTTCTAAATGTGAAGTGAACATATCAATGTGGAGCTAAGAGGGATGCAGGAGTCTTTTTTCTGTTTCGTGTTCAGCTGCCAGCCAGAATGGTTTAAGCTTGTGTTTTGCTTTCAAGGCCTATATTGTAACTCTAGGGAAAAAGAAGGTCAACATACTAATTAAAGGACTGTTTGAAAATGGTCAATACATGCAATGAGGAAAACTATTATTATGTATTCATAAATAAGCATGTGTTTATAGTTTGTAGAAGCAGTGTAATATCTTAATAATGAATGGAATTTATGTTTACAGGAAAGACAGCCTGTTCCTCTGAAAACAAAGGTCTTGTCAGTGTTATAAAAAGAAATTCACCAGGGAGATACTCTGTGTGACTTTGTGGCATTTTCCGGAAAACATGCTCCTTTTTTTCTGAACTTTAGTTCCAATTAGCTAATTAGAGAACCAATATTGTCTCATGAATACTTAATTAGGAAGGGCTAGGGCATCCATCCTGTCTCCGCTACACCTTAGTGGATTTCCCCCTGAGCCATAACTCACAGCTCCTACATAAATACATTTAAGAAGGGGAAGAAATTGGTGAACCCACCCAGCTACAGCTTGTTTAAAAAACAAAACATATTGGAGGGAAGGTAACAGAGCACACACACACTTTTTTAATGAGTTGGGCAAGAGTTTCTTGTGAAGTCACACTTAAGGAGAGGTGTTTTGTGAGCGTGTTGCCTGCTATCAATCAATCAATGTTTATTTATATAGCCCAATATCACAAATGTTACATTTGGCACAGACGTGCAATAGCTGCCGTGTGTAAATCGAAAAGATAATACATTTACAACATAGGTAGACCACATGTTTGGAAAAGCATGTGTCTATAATAACAATGCTATGATGAATCACCGACAGTGCTGAGCAGTAATTATGGAAGCAGCTTCTTCAAACTGTGAACACAGCAGAAGTTCTCTGCTTCACATCCCAAATGGTTCGGTGTGCGGTTTCTTTAGGCTAGTGATACTGTTGATGCAGTCTCTCCTTTTTTAGAGAAAATAAATCAATACAACCAAGCAAAACAAGAAATACATACATTAATAACATACCAACATATACATATACAGATGTTGACAGTAAACGATAATTAAAAAGAGAGAACTCAAAACAACATAAATGATTTAAAAAGATGTCAATGGACATGGGAATTGTCGAAAGGTTTGAACAGTAAGTTATAAAGTTGGTAGACAAGAAGCTAAAATCCAATCATATTTTGATATATATCTTATACATTTATACATTGCTAATAATAAAGGTCATATCTAGTCTTTCCAAAAAAGTTCTCTAAGGCCAGACCATGAGAGACTGAGCGAGGGGTTCTCTGGGTGTTTCCAAAAGACGGATAATGTATGTCTAGCTTGAAGAAGAGAAAAAACATCTAGCTTCTTTTGTTGTTATTAAATCTTGGAATCGCTGGGAAACGCAATTTGACTTTGAAGAAATTCACAGGAAAGGCCGTTCTTCTAACATACCGTAATATATAAGGAAGGTTAGGAAGTCAGCATGTGGTTAAGGTCAATAAAAGGCACTCGTGAACATGGGTGTGAGTGTTCATATGTGTGTGTACCGTAGGTGGGCCTGCCAGCCGTGCTCCAGCTTGGCCATGGCAACATTCCCAGAAACACAGCTTGAGCGCTCCTACGGTTACACTTGGCTTGATGCAATTGTTTGAAACCAACGACAGGAAGTAGAGCGTGCCTGCCTCAAACTGACAAAACTGATATCAGCTGCAGTTATGCAGTTAGCAACACCTCCCGTATCTAGTCTAGTCTAGACAAGTTACAGGCACAGTGCCTTGAGCATATGGTCAGATACACTGTGTGCATTCATCTGTACACACACACACACACACACACACACACACACACACACACACACACACACACACACACACACACACACACACACACACACACACACACACACACACACACACACACACACACACACACACAACACACACACACACACACACACACACACACACACACAACACACACACACACACACACACACACACACACACACACACACACATCACTTCAGGGGACATTACATTGACTTACATGCATTTCCTGGAGGACTTTCCTGGACTTATCACATGCCTAACCCTTACCCTTAACCTTACCCTTACCCTTACCCTAAACCTAACCAAGTCTTCACCCTAAAATTAATGATTCCCCTCATGGGGACCTCCAATTTGGGAGGCGAGTCCCCATTGAGGACCCCACAAGTATAGTAATGCTAGGACACACACACACACACACACACACACACACACACACCCCCCCCCCCCCCCCCCCCGGCTGAATTTCAAGTCTGATGCACATGAACACGGATTCGATATCGACATGTTGCCATGGCTGATTGATGAGCTGCACAGATTGCTCTTTCAGAACTGATTGTGAAGTTAGTTTAGTTTGTTTTAAGTTGGATACTCGACAGGCGTGTTCTAACACCCGTGTTAGCAGCAGGAAGAGTGTCAGGTCATGTCCCAGCAATTGCACTTGGGGTTAACGCTAAAGGGGTGATTCAGCTGCTTCAGCTGTTATCAGCTCTTTGGATAGCTTTCTCCGTGATTATCAGCCTCAAATATATGAGTTGTTACACCTACAGGTAAGTTGCCTTTATCATCTAGTATTGATCACGAATACTAATAAAAGACGACGCAGACCTCTAGTGGCAAGTAGTAATCATGTCGGGAGATAAGTTGTGAATCTGGTTTTGTGGTAAAAAGTCAGCAAAGCTCATGTCTCGTGTGACACGCTGTGAATTATTTTAAGTGACAATTATTTTAACCCAACAATAATCTTTCCCTAAACATATCAATGGACTTGTGTTGCCTTCAGCTAACTGGATTGTTCGTAAACCCGGAGCGTTCAGATATTCAGAGTAGCTCACTTGGACCATCAGACCGTGCTCAGGGCATAACAGAGGGGCAAGTTTCGCTTTTTTACTTTTAATCTGTGTCAGGAATATCAGGACTCAATTGCAGTTAAAAAGGGAAGCAGGTTTCAAAACAAAAGCAAGCTTTATTAATCAAAGCTGTTGACCTGGCAATAAAGACAAAATCATAAATCCAAAACACGTAGCATGAGGAAAAAAAACAACTTGAAACGTGACAAACATGGAGGGTGAGAAAAGACAACGAACCGACATGGAGCACAGGGGAAGACGAGGCTAAATACAAAGAGGGGTATTCACAGGACAAGACACAGCTGGGCAGGGGAGGCAAACACAAGGGCAACAGGTGAACACAATCAGACAATCAGACACAGGAAGGAAGACAAGACACAGGGAGAACAGACTTTCAAAAATAAAACCATGACAAGACAGACACAACTAAAATCGTGACAATCTGCCATCCTGACTGACAAGCAAGAGGCCATACATTTTGTATTTGACATAGTAATAGTACATTTCTTCTTTCATGTACGTATTTAAACGTACCCTTTCATTAACTTATATAAAAAATGGAACGCTCTGTTTGTTAGATCAACAAGCTTTCACTTTAGTGTCAGATTGGATATACAAATGCACCCAATGGTCACAGTAGCATATTTACATTAGTACTATTTGGAGACAATGGGTCCCTGGTCCTTGGACAGTTATACGTGGACAAAGGGAGGCCTCTCATTTCTATTTAAAGAGTGTGCTAAATAATGGCAACTACCAGGACAAAAGTCTGTCTTGCCACATTAAGTTGTTATGTATTTATTATAATTAATTGACTACCTAAAAGGATTGTGTGATTGTGTTTATGAGTAAAGATATCTCATGGGAGCTGCTGTCAAGTCCCAACAAACCAATACAACCTTACCATGGTGTACAAATCCTTTATGGACATGCCAACATGGTTTCCACTGAAAGGACGAGGAGCGTATCTGCCGACATGAGACGACTCGAGAGAGGTCTCTATGAAAGCTCATTGACTTTAGCCTGTCCTTGGGTCCGGGCTCAGGGTCCCACTGATTTTGGGAAGAACAATCTGCTGCTGGGCTCACATTCTTGCTTATTTGCATGTAATCTTCCATTTCACATTCTGTGCGACTGAATGATAAGAATCCAGATTCAGGCAAATATATTGAAGCTTTCAGAGATTATAGCTGTGCCCCTTAGATACCTCAAATGTATCTTTTTTAGAGGCTTTTTGTCCATTTCCTTGTGCTGGGATTGACTTTTTTTTTAAAACATGGCCCATCAGGGGCTGGAACGGTGTGCCGAGCATATAGAAGATTAGTTTCGCCAGTGATTTGGCCAATTAAGCCTTAGCCTGAGCTCTGCTAGGACATCATTTAAAGGGTCTTTCCACTGATTAACCACCGGCAGGAGAGGGGGAAGAGGAGGAGCATGCAGAGGGTAATTATACACGGCCGGGCGCCCTGATTGGTTATGTTAGTTAGAAGCAGAGGGGAGGAGGCGGTGATAAAAAGTCTGTTGAGAAAGTCTCTGCGGTGCTGGTGGAGGCACCGGTTCAATGAGTTGGGCTATCAAACAGTGGAGGGAGGCACTGAGGCTCTGTGCTGGTTGTTGTTCACCCAGTGTCGATCCCCAAACAGCACGAGGAAGAGCAGAACACTGAGATCCAAGCTGCATTTCAAAAGCCTCCCTTGAACCTCTGGACTCTCAAAGCTGCTGAGACGAAGGAAAGTTATTTTTGTTCAATCGAGCAGTGAATTAAATCTTTCAATCAAACAATATAAAGTATCCTGGGAGTCCTTACCTAAACATTGATTTTGTCGTCTTATTCTAAAAACGTATTTGTTGTGTTGTGTTTTCAGCTGAGGCAGGCAGCTGTTTTTATTGCAAAGCTCTAATAAGTGTATTGTACACTTTATACCCAGCACCAAACATCAGTCAGAAAAGATAGCAGCCTTTACATTTAGATTGCTTTGTGCAAGTATTTCAAAAAGGTAGCACCAAGCTCATAAGGCTAGTACAAGTAATTTAGATGTTGTATTTAGAACCATAGCAAACTAAGGACATTAGCTAACGTTAGCAAACTCAAAAGGAAGAGGTTATTTGCTGCCTAGTAATACATTATGAGAACACTTGACTTTGTAAATCCTGTGTGTACAGGTGTTTCCTAAAGATAGTAGGCCTACGTACCGAGTGTATTATCTGACATTGTCTCCCAAACACTTTTCAAAACAAAGTGATGCCCATGTCACCTACATACACAAAAACACACGTGATTTTAAACCGCGGGTCCTGGTGATGGACATGGTGTCTGTGGGAAACTGTTATGCATTGTACGTGGTTTCTTTACATGTAATTGATTGTAGAAAGGTAACCTAACCCCACCACTCTCTGTGACCTTTGACAGAGTTGAATAAAACCATAAAGTAAGCACTGAGCATTCTCACATCTTATTTTCTCCTGTCTCCCCAGTGATGAGGTCACTCATGTGGTGTCAGAGGACAGCCGAGCCTCATCCCTGTGGAAGTGGCTAAAGGAGTGTGCCCTTAAGAATCTACCCGGGGTGAATGTGTTGGACATCAGCTGGTTCACCGAAAGCATGAGAGAGGGGAGACCTGTTGCTGTGGAGACCAAGCACCTCATTCAGGTTCGTGTGCGTCACATAACTATCAGATAGAAAGGGAAAGCACTAGGAACAAAACAGAAAGCTTTTCATGTTAGTACAAAATAATTAAATAGGCATGCCCATGAAGCATTTGAGGGAACACGATAATAGAATACTCTTTCATGCTTGTCAAGGTATTTCCTCTTGTGAGATTCTTCCTCTCCAAAAGCAAATATGTAATGTGTACCCCCCCCCTGACAGGGAGCTATTAAAAGGACACATCTAACTTCCCTCATGCTCATTCAACCACAACTCACCTCGCTGATTGAAACAAAATCCCCCATATCGCGTGGGAGAGTCAAATAGACCCGCCAGCAGGACGTCACTTATATCCCCTTATGGATGGCAATATGAGGGCTCGGAAGCATATGGATACAAAATAAAGACATATGTTGTCTCCTGATGCTCCCCAAGTGGAGAAGAGAAAAACACTCAACTCCTGAAGTGTGCCAGGCCCCATCTAGGCTTTCTTCTAAATGCCTGATGACATTTGTGAAACATCCCAAAAAAGGCTTTTTTCTTGTTGCCCAGCATTGTTTCCACATGGCCACATGCAGTCGGCTCCATCATTAAGTGACAGGGCTAATGATGCCGTGCTGGCGTTTATTGACCCATCTCCCCAGGTAACCACGGGCCCACTTCTCTTCTTGTTTTGTGATGCACTTCCTCTACGGAGCCAACGAGGTAAAGAGCCATGGCATTTATGTGCGCAATGCTTCCAGTAGATTGTTTTTATGAGTCATAAATCCATTTAAGGAGCTACCATGTAGAGATAAAATATTCCCCAAACGGAACATATATTTGCCTGCGGCTCTTCTTGATAGTCTGGAAATGCAATGTGTTTTACTATCATAAATATTCCACACCGGCAAGTCAGGGAGGAATTTTAAGTATAAAACCCATTGAAATGTATCATTTTCCATTAGCTACTGGCGTGCTAAAAGGTTGTTAAAATGAAGAGGTGGTAGGATGTTGAAATACATGGCTTGAACAGGAATGAAAATGGAAATGATTGCCAGGGAATTTATGTGTCAGAGATACAATGTGTGTGATATGGCCAGAATATAGGTTTACACAACCATTACAAATAAACATGATGTTTATGTATTTTATTGCAGAGAAAACTACTAAATGAGCAAGATAAGAAGTTTGCCCCAACCTGTCTTGTCTTATATACTTTGACTTGAGATGCCATATGAGTCACTGTGCTATCCCAACCCAGTCTCACGGCATTTCTTGTTATAGTCACAACATTTAATCTATTGATTCGTGTTCACCAACACGATTTCTCCCTTTTTTTCGTGTCACACAGAACGATTTTAAAAGCAATGTATTTATATTGGTAGTATGTTTCGTGCCTGCAGCACGTCTTTTTGTCCAGTCGGGTCTTGGAAGACCGGAAGCTGTGGGGTTCATAAAAACATTTTCTTACTCAATATCAAGCCACGATTATTGTTTTTATTTTAAATCGTATAATGTCGGACTTTTTTTGCCGTCCGTGAGGAAAATAAATGGGGCTCAGAGCCTTAGAATACTGAAATATATATATTTTCTTTCTAATTTGTTATTCTTTTCTAAATAACACACTGTTATTTACTCACCAATAACACACAATTATCCTTGTTTTTATTTATTTGTTTAATTCTATAATCTCAGGCTTTTTTGCCGTCCGTCAGGAACTGAATTTCAAAATAAAGTCACCGGAAACAGACGTAGTCGATAAATATCCACTGAACTGATTACCCAAGATCCTCAGCTATGGTTGAAGCTCGGTGATTGGATGTTTTAGCCGCAATGCACGTTGGGATATGGTGTTAATGCGATATGAAATAACTATCAACAGAATTGCTTTGCCAGGCAACAGCTTGGGGTGAAAACAATATTTCCGGTCTCAAAGTTTGCATAGTAATCTGCACTACTCATCAACTAAAAACATCAGTTTATCCTTGTTAATTACACAACATTGATTGGTTTAAATTGTGTACAATGCTGTTGTGTTTTTCCCCTTCGATTCGGAGAAACAAATCGTTTTTTCGGAGTTTAGGATGGCCGAAGACACTATACTACCCATAATCCTCAGCTATCGTTTGGGACTACAGTCGCTTTACTTGGCAAACCCTGTGATTAATCTTCAAGCTCTGTGATTGGATGTTGGAGTGGCAGTGTGCCAAGGTTAGGCCGAGTGTCAAACAGCTCTATGAAATGGAATGAAACCATGGCAGACTATCCAAAACAGGACTTGAACGGGTCCAGTCTTTTGCATTACAAGACATCTATCTACCTTGAAACTGTCATATTCTGCACATTTCTTATACTATCTACATACATCTTATAAGAGTATAATTCATATGTATAATATCAGTTAAAATAAGTGCTTCAACATAGTTAACATTGCAGAAAAGCAATATATTAGACGTTAAGTACTTTGTCAGGCTTAATATTTATCTCTAGATACCCCAAAGCTTTTTTCTTATTTAAAAGAAGAGCTTAACCCAGGGGTGCCCAACCAGTCGACTGGGAATCTCCCCGCGATCGACCAGTCTCGATGGAGATTCCACCATTCGATCGCGAGATGTGTCTAAAAATAGAACAACAATATTCTGTTTTTATCGTTAATGTCCTATAACATAATCTTCCTGTGCCAGAATAATGCACTTGAACGCATCAACGCTTTGTGATTGGCCGGTGTGACCCCATGTGTCGGGGCGTGGCTGGTGGGCAGTGGGCACTATTTTGCTGACGTTGTCCGTGTCAACAGGAGTGACAGTCCACACACACAGACGCAATTATGGCAGAAGCAAAAAAGCCCAAAATATATAATTTTCACTTCGAGTGGGAGGATGATTTATTTTTGTATCTATTCCAATTCAAAGTCCATCTGTCTCATCTGTAATGCGAGCGTGGCTTTATCGAAGAAGGGTAATTTAGGAGCGGCATTTAGTGCACAACTGCAGTGCACAAATGCTACGAGACGGAATTCCCTCCTAATTCTGCACTCCGCTCCCAAAAGGGGAGGGGCCTGAAAGGACGGCTAAATGCACAGCAGTCCATTTTCACCAGGCCCAACAACAAGAGCAAGGCTGCTACCATAGCATCTTATCGTGTCAGTCACGTTCTTGCGAAACACATGAAGTCTTTCAACAACAGCAAAGTTGTGAAAGAAGCATTCCTGGAGGCTGCGACGCGCTTTTTGGGGACAGTAAAAATAACTAGCATTTCAACAGGTTTTTGATATAATAAAAACTCAAGTTAGATACCGTTATTAATCAACTGTAAGTTTTAGTTTGTTTGAACTTATTCATTATGATTATTGCACACATTAAGATCTGTTCTGTTTAAATTGATTATAGTCTATTATCAATTCAGGTTAAGAAGGTAGTGTTGCTTGCATCCTTAAAGGCATTTATTTTTATACTCTACTAAAATGCAACAAAAAAGGGTTTGATTCTATTAATTTTGTCTTTTTTATTGCATTTTGGCAGCAGATTCCTGTGTAGCCTCAGATCTGAGTTGTCTTATTAGTAAGCCTAATTTATATTTTTGTAGCAACACTATTTTTATATAATGGCAAAGAAAGGGTTCAGAGTCTTTTCTTTTTTTCCTGTGTCACATGTGGCAGCACTGTTCAATGTTTCTTGAAAACATTACCCACTGTAGTTTGTGACGTGTGAATAAACTCCAACTCTGTATCAACAACACTGTTGTGTAACTTCAGTTAAATACTTGTATGTGTGTAGATTAGAAAGAGATAAGATAAAGGATCTGCAGCATTTTATGAAGTATTCATCGTACAAAGGTCAGTTTTATACAAGTAGAAGTGTGTATTTACCTGGTCACCTAGTAGGCTGTCAGTAATGGCTACGCCTCTCTATTTGGCCTGGTAGATCTCGGCAGACTGGCAACTTTAAAAGTAGCTCTCGGTTCAAAAAAGGTTGGGCACCCCTGCCTTAATCTAAAGTATTCTTTAATGTTTACATAAAGGTTAATTTGTTTTTCTGTTTTGCACATCCTCCTATTAATATCTTTGTACATCCTGCACTAAACTGTTTTATTGCTTACTTACAGTATCTTCTTGATATTTTATATTCTATATTTCTATCATTGACCTTCTACTTTCCCCCTATTTTGTATGTACTCTTAATATTTGTTTCATCAAATATAACATATATCAACAAAACAATTAAATAACGTGCTTTAACCACTAGGAGGTGCGGGTTAAGTTGAGTCAAGTTGAAAGTGTTAACACAACAAATTATACTTTTTATTATTAGTGTAGGACACTTATGTATGTATAACATCTGAAGATGTGTAGTTTTATTCATGTTTTGACATAATTGTACAGGATATTGCTATATTATTTTACATGTTTTACTTCTACACCTTAATATCTGATTTGTAAAACATCACAGACAGAAAGGTATATCCGTCATTTAATGGTAAGCTATTGAAATTGTGATTTCATAGATGTGTCTCCCATCACCCAAATCCCCTGACTATTCTCTCAACTCAGTATTTACATTCTTTAATTAAAAGAAAATCAATAATATCTTTAAAAACTACAAGTCTGTGCACCGTTACCTATCTACCAATTGGATCAAATACAAAAGTCAGCCGAATTAGTATTGATACTGCAAGGACATATATTGTGTAAAGAGAAATTGAAGATGTTGTTTAAGGTGGGGTAGGTAAGTTTCAGAAACCGGCTCGAGATACACTTTTTGTTATATTCCATGGAATGCTCTTAACATTCCGATAGCAATGAATATCTTAAGTGCTTTGACAAAAAATCCATAAAAAAAATTCATCTATAGAAGCCGTAATACTGTAAAAAGTACAACCAATCAATTGGATGGACTACCTGCCTGTCAGCCTTCCATCGGGGGCACAAACTTATCTCGTGCCCTCATTGGTCATGTGCGCGTTCGTGTGTGTTGGAGGAGGGGCTCTGTGAGGAAGTGGCAGATTTTCTCCGGTTGTGTATTTTCAAATTCTAGCGATCTCGAGCCGGTTTCTCAAACTTACCTACCCCACCTTTAATTGCTGATATATTTATGATTCACGTGACGTCACACATTCAGTTTCGGTAGCAGTTCTTCCAGTTTGTCTAGAAGTCTTCTAATCAGGGCTCTATAAATAAAGAACTACGGCAGATGTGTTATATTTAATGTAGCCGAACCGTGTATTACAATGCCTTTATGTGATGACTTTCAAAGAGAAAAGAAAGCACACGCAGTATGAAGTATTATGTTTTTCGGATTTCATATCCCATAAACACCATATCCCAACGTGCATTGCGGCTAAAACATCCAATCACTGAGCTTCAACCATAGCTGAGGATCTTTGGTAATCAGTTCAGTGGGTGTGTATCGCCTACGTCTGTGTCCGGTGACTTTATTTTGAAATTCAGTTCCTGACGGACGGCAAAAAAGCCAGAGATTATAGAATTAAACAAATAAATAAAAACAAGGATAATTGTGTGTTATTGTTGAGTAAATAACAGTGTGTTATTTAGAAAAGAATAACAAATTAGGCAAGGCAAGTTTATTTATATAGCACTTTTCAACGCAAGGCAATTCAAAGTGCTTTACAAAACAAAATGAAGGAAAAACAGATTAAAAAAACACATTTCAGTATTCTGAGCCCCATTTCTTTTCCTCAAGGACGGCAAAAAAAGTCCGACATTATACGAATTTAAATAAAATTAATAATCGTGGCTTGATATTGAGTAAGAAAATGTTTTTATGAACCACAAAACTTTCGGTCTTCCAAGACCCGACCGGACAAAAAGACGTGATGCCGGCACAAAACATACTACCAATAGAAATACATTGCTTTTAAAATCATTCTGTGTGACACGAAAAAAAGGGGAAAATCATGTTCGTGAACACAAATCAATAGATTACATTTTGTGACTATAACACGAAATGCCATGAGACTGGGTTGGGTATCCAGTCTGCCGTCAGTCCAACATGAGTGGAAGAATAAGAGCTGCCCTTGAGCTTGGCCATACAGGGCATGTGTACATTTTCGATATTGGATTAAATTCAAAGTGGCATAAATGACTTGTGTATTTCTTTATTTCTCCACACGCTTCAAGGCTGCTTCCGCTAGGACAGGGGTCTGCAACCTTTTTGACCAAAAGAGCCATTTTGCCCCCTTTTCCAACACTTTTTTTTGTCTGGAGCCGCAAAACATGTTTGATAGCTTGATTGCTTATACAGTTGTATATATTGTTATATCATAGACAAAAACTACAGTTTTTTTGCATTTATTATTTATTACATTATATAAAACTGTTTACCTCTAATAATAAACAATGAGCTCTTATAAGGAGAATTAAAAAAAATATACATCGGCCTACTTTAAATTAAAGTAAACACAGCACTTGGGTAGTCCTCTGCACATTTGAAGAAAAATAAATACAATTAAAATTGACCCACTTTGAAATAAATAAAACATATTACCCTAAAAAGAGTTAAAGGTGGGGTATGTAATTTATTTCAGAAACACTTTTTGTTATATTCCATGGAATGCTCTTAACGTCCCGATAGCAATGAATATATTAAATGCTTTGACAAGAAATACATAAAAAAACGTCATCTGTGGAAGCCATAGTACTGTAAAAAGCACGACCAATCATCTGAGCCGGCCCAGCTAAAATAACTGGATGTCAGCCTTCCATCTGTGTACAAACTTATCTCGTGCCCTTAGTCATGTGCACGTTCGTGTGTGTTGGAGGAGGGGCTCTGTAAGGAAGTGGCAGATTTGTTCCGGCTGTATTTTCAAATTCTCCTTTGACAACTCGAATCGTTTGCTGTGAAAGCATATAACTCTAACAACCTGATCTCACCAGAATGCGTGACTCCACCACGAGTCCACCACAATGCGTGGTGGACTCACGAACTTTGTTACATTTGCGTGTCGGCACCACGCAAACAAGCCCAATGTAAAGTGAATGAGGCTCCTTTGTCGTGGTGCACACACGCATTTCTACAACGTCCTTCAGGGAGCTTTTATTCTATAAAACGTTTTTAAAATATACTTTATAGCTTGTAGTAACTCGCGGGAGGCTTCTTTTATTTTATTTGTATTCATAATAATTTTTATTTTTCGTCAGAATGTATTATGTTGCATTAGTTACGATTTTTTGTTCTAAAAGAACAGTGCATTGTGTGTAATACAACTGTGCTTTTTATTAAATGAGTTAGTTTTTAAGGAAGGCCAGAGCTTCAGCCGTGTCCAATAGATTGTTCCCTTTAGTTAATGTTTTTTAAAAGAACATTATATTCCAATTTGATCATGTCCCCTTTATTGTATTACGGAGAGCAATGTGAGCATCCATTCCCATTGGATAACGGAGAATTTTACCCCGGAAGTAAGTATTATCCTTACTGTCGATTGATGTCACAGTGATATCTGCACGACTCATCAACTAAAAAACACCAGATTATCCTTGTTGATTACACAACATTGATTGGTTTAAGTTGTGTAATACTTTTGTAATTTTCCCCTTCGATTCGGAGAAACAAAGATTTGTTCAGTTTAGGATGGCCGAAGACACTACACTACCCAGAATCCTCAGCTATTGTTCCGCGTTGCCTCAAGCTCTGTGATTGGTTGACCTCCAACTGCATTCCATATGAAAAAAACCGTTTCGTTAAAGATAAATCATACTTTATTCAGCAGTGCTTGCTTTACTCTTTGAAAGTCATCACATGAATGCATTGTAAATAGTACACATCTGTGGTAGTTCTTTCTTTATCTACAGAGATCTGGCCTCAACATAGACCGGAAACTATTCTTTTACCGTTCTGTTTTAATTTCACAATAAAGTTAGTAGTAATAATTTGTTTGATATTATTGTTTTTTATTAACTACTCATGTTAAGACTATCTTTTCTGTGTTGCTGTGGGGTTTTTCCATCGCTTTTGTGTTACAAATATCAAAACAATAACTAAATATATCCGTCGTAAACTAAACCAGAAACAGCAGTATATTTTATTTTGTTAACACTGTAAACTTGACAGCTTTTTAACCCAAACCACCTACTGGTTAAAGCACGTTATTACACGTTTAGAGTAATATTGAAATCTTGAAAAGGGATGTCCAAAATAGCAATTATATACAGTTTTTAATTAACTAATTAATTTGTAGAGAATAACGAGTAATGTATATACTTGATAGGGATCTGCAGATACATATTTAGTCTTCTCAAGCACCAACAATCATTACATTGCATTTAGCTGACGCTTTTATCCAAAGCGACTTACAATAAGTGCGTTCGACCAACAAAATACAACCTTGAAGAAAACAGAATCATAAAGTACATCAGGCTTCATAGAGCAAAACATTTCAAGTGCTACTCAACTGGTTTCAGATAAGCCAGTCCTCCAATCAAATATCTCTCCTGATTGTTGGCACTTGACAATCACCTTCCCTGAATTTTACTCAGGTGTAACTAAAGTCTGCTTTAAGGGTTGTTTATATTTCACATCATTAATCAGAATCTGTAAAGTAACTAAAATAAATGTAGTGGAGTAAAAATACCAGGTTCACCTTAAAGAAAGCCCTCAGGATTATAAAAGACCCCCATCACCCCAGCCACAAACTGTTCTGTCTGCTGCCATCTGGCACAACAGCCGCATTCTAGGAGAGGATGTGGCTGTTGTGGAGGACTACAGTACCTGGGAGTGCACTTATGGGCTGAACTGGAGGATCAACACTGACGCTGTGTACAAGAAGAGGATGAGCAGACTCTATTTTCTGAGGAAGCTGAGATCCTTCCATGTGTGCAGCAAGATGCTGGAGATCTTCTAGTCTGTTGTGGCCAGTGCACTCTTCTTTGCTGCGGTCTGCTGGGGGGGGGGGCAGCATCAGAGCCGGTGACACCAGCAGGATCAATAAAGTGATCAGGAAAGCTGGGTCTGTCATCGGCATCAAGCTGGACCCCTTTGAAGCTGTGTTGGAGAGGAGGACACTGAACAGGCTGTTGTCCATGATGGATAACCCCACCCATCCTCTCCACCTGCAGCTGGACATCCCACAGGCCATAAAACTATTAAACACCTGAACTTTGAAATAACATCCATAGCATTAATCTGGCTGCTACTTAGAAATGATTTGTTTAATATATCATATTCCAATCCCTTGTATAGACTCTTATTGCACTATTTCACTTTTTACTATTTTACTAATTTTCTTTTTGTATTGACTTGCACTATTTTCTCTGTGTATCTGTTTTATTGTGTTGCACTGTTTGAGGAGCCTGTGACCTAAGGGGGGGGGGGGGTAGGACACGTTCGATTCCTGTTTTGAATAGTGTGGCGTCGATGGGTTTCATTCCATTTCAAAATGCTGTTTGTCGCTCAGCGTAAACTTTGCACTGCCACTCCAACATCCAATCACAGAGGTTGAGGACAAATCACGGGGTTTGTCAAGCAAAGCACATGGTGGAGTCCCAAACGATAGCTGAGGATTCTGGGTAGTGTAGTGTCTTCGGCCATCCTAAACTGAACACATATTTGTTTCTCCGAATCGAAGGGGAAAAATACAAAAGCATTGCACACAATTTAAACCAATCAATGTTGTGTAATCAACAAGGATAATCTGGTGTTTTTGAGTTGATGAGTAGTGCAGATAGCATTGTAAAATCAATCGACAGTAAAGAGAATACTTACTTCCGGGTGTAAAATCCTCCGTTATCCAATGGGAATGGACACTCACATTGCTCTCCGTAATACAATAAAGGGGACATGATGAAATAGGAATATAATGTTCTTTTAAAAAACGTTAACTAAAGGGAACAATCTATTGGACACAGCTGAAGCTCTGGCCTTCCTTAAAAACTAATTTAATAAAAATCCCAGTTGTATTACACACAATGCATTGTTTTTTGAGAACAAAAAATCGTAAATAATGCACCATAATACATTCTGACGAAAAATAAAAATTATTATGAATACAAATAAAATAAAAGAAGCCTCCCGCGAGTTACTACAAGCTATAAAGTAGATTTTAAAAACGTTTTATAGAATAAAAGCTCCCTGAAGGACGTTGTAGAAATGCGTGTGTGCACCACGACAAAGGAGCCTCATTCACTTTACATTGGGCTTGTTTGCGTGGTGCCGACACGCAAATGTAACAAAGTTCGTGAGTCCACCACGCAATGTGGTGTTAAGGAGTCGTGGTGGAGTCACGCATTCTGGTGAGATCAGGTTGAACTCTAACCACGCAGAATTAAACCCTCTGTGTTCTTCCGATACTTTTATTTTCTTTGATTTATCCATAGTTCGCTCATGGAGCCGGGGGTCAGGTCATTCACCTGCAGGAAAAGGCGCTGGTGCGGGACCGTAGCAGGATATGACGCATCTTTTAGTTGACTTAATTAAAACCGTTTTGTTTTTCATTTATGTGTCACAGTATTACCTCAAAATACAAGATACGAAACATTTTCAAC
This sequence comes from Pseudochaenichthys georgianus, assembly GCF_902827115.2. Lineage (NCBI taxonomy): Eukaryota > Metazoa > Chordata > Actinopteri > Perciformes > Channichthyidae > Pseudochaenichthys > Pseudochaenichthys georgianus. The sequence continues at coordinate 8,470,015 of NC_047517.1, read as the reverse complement.
CATGCAACAACATTTAAATAGTCCTACAAATACTTTTATTTTCTTTCTTTCTTATTTTTGTCTAAGCTCAAGGGAGCAGAGCAGAGGGCTGAAAGAGCCGCATGCGGCTCGAGAGCCGCGGGTTGCCGACCTCTGCGCTAGGAGAAGAGGAAGCTATACTCCGTTAGCATTTAGCTCAAATCCAGCCAGCACAAAGAGGATCAGCAGATTCTGTTGTTACCCTGGTAGGCTCCCCTAAAGATTCACAATGTAGCCTACTTGAATACATTTCTGGATGTGGAGTAAAATGTGCTTAATGCAGAAAAACACCTCACAACCTCTTATGCTCATTTTTTTAACATAACATTACATTATATCTGCTGTTATGGTTTTGTGTTTTTTTTACATACGTGTTTCAGCTTGATTTCCCCGATATTAAGTTACAAGATATACAAGATAACATGCATGACTTATTAGTAGATGAGGTATTTCTTTCTAAATATCAGTGTAATGGGGTTACACGGTTAGAACTGACCCTTCTCCAGTCTGCTGTGGCTCCCAGTGCTGGGGTTGTGGCTACAATCCACCACATGAGGCAACTGACTAGGCTTCCATCTCATGGTCTCCATGCTTTACTCCTGGCGAGGTGGTTCCCTAGGGAAGGGGAGGACAAGTCAAGATTATGTTTTGGGTCGTTTAGTCGTTTTTACCGCTATGGATTAAGTCATTAAACAAACTATCAAACTGTAGAAAGACCGCCGACCTTTGCTCTGCTTAGCGTCCTGAAAGGATTTCATTAACCCACCTGAGTGCACTTCTCTCCCTCTACGGTTTGAAGTTTTGTCTCTGAGGTTTCAAGGAGTTTCTCTACGGTTTGTATCTCCCGTTTGATTACGTTATCTCTACGGTTTAACGGAGTTCTTCTAAATCTAAGGTGTGAAGGACTGTCTCTACGGTGTGAAGGTGTGTCTATACGGTTAAAAGGAGTGTCTTTATGGCTTGAAATAGCATCTCTATGGCTTGAAGTAGCGTCTCTATGGTTTTAAATGTCTCTACGGTTTTAAATGTCTCTACGGTTTTAAATGTCTCTACGGTTTCGAAGTTTGTCTCTGTGGTTGAAAGGAGTGTCTCTACGGTTTGAAGGATTGCATCTACTGTTCAATTCAGTGTCTCTAGGGTTAAAGGAGTGTCTCTATGTTTTGAAAAAGCCTCTCTACGGGTTTGAAGGAGCGTCTCCACGGTTTGAAGAAAGATCACAGAAGTTGGCGAGATCCTGCAATACTTACTGTCGCGGTAGCAGACATTGGTTTAGTTACATCCAAGCCATACAGCAAAGGTGAACAAAACTCTAGAGAGCAGGCCAGATGGGAATACTCTGCCTGTGAGGTCAGTCTGAGAGCATTAGCATCCACATAAGGACAAGCCTGTATACAAACTGAGGCTAGATGGGGAAATCCAACCTCTGCATGCTGATGCTGAGGCGTTTGTCTCCATGGATCCCACACTTCCATATTGGATTGAACAAACTGCAGCAAAGGTAGAACAAGTGGTGGAGAACCCCCTATTGTATTTGGGAGAAGCACAGTAAGAGAAGAGAGTTTATACTTTTGATTGGCAGAAAAATGGTGTCGTGAAATATATTCACAGGTATTTTTTTTAAGGGGACAGGAAAAGCTCTTGGCAGAAAATAAATGATGAAAATGTTTTTAATCCCTCACTGATTCAGCCCAGCAGCAAGAGATGCACCAGCTCTTTTCATTATCCCTTTGAGACACCCCTGTTCCTTCTGCAGAACGCCCCAGTCAACACTGTGTGGTGACAATTACTCCATCCTCCTCCTCCTCCTCCTCCTCCTCCTCCTCCTCCTCCTCCTCCTCCTCCTCCTCCTCCTCCTCCTCCTCCTCCTCCTCCTCCTCCTCCATTCTCTGTATCGTTCTCCCACCTAATCCATGGACAATGTTATGGACACAATGTTCCCTTTTGTGATGTCTAATTGTTTGCGAGCATATTAATATTACATTGGTAATCCTTATGACACATGTATTACAAATGGGGAACCATTTCTTCATAGAATGAAAAGGCAATTTACAGGAGGCAAATTAGATGATGGCAAGCAGATATGTAATGCCACGGGTAAGGTAGCGTAATGGATTTTTATGCCACCAGACTGTGAGATGAGAGTTATTAGCCTGTTGCCCTGGAGACATACAGTCATAAAAATAACTTCTCAAAATCTAATGGCTGCATTTATACGTAATTCAATTTGAACCCTTGACTCTGTACTTGTCAGGAACAACCTCACGCTTAGCCTGTCAACAATTTGCAAAAGCTCAGAAATTGAGACGATGCATGCTCTATGTTTGGGTTCATAAGTCTCTGATCTTTTTTTTAACCAGATCCCCCTGCCCACAGAAGGTTCTCCACTCACTCCTGTGGCAACCGTTTCTCGGTACGCCTGCCAGAGACGGACAACCCTGGAAAACCATAACAAGAAATTCACAGTAAGAAACTCTTCTCTAACGTCATTCTGGACACAGCACTTTTACATGTCGCCCACCTTAAGCTGTCGCACTGCTTTCCCATGCAAAAAGCCTCCTAATCTGTTCTGCTCTAATTGGATTGCTGGCTTGCTTCACTCAGCAGCACCCTGACACAACTCCCCCCAAAATACATTAACCTGCAAATGAGCAGCATCTGCGGCTCTAGCATTTTAGAGATGCAACAGCTGGCAGGCCTACGATCCATGGCACCGGGGCCGGCACGGACACGCCCTGAGGCGCCAAGATGGCCGACAGACGTGACGCTCCTTACAAGAAATTATGAATCTGTCCCTCTGCCATCTGGTGGGCAGTGTAGCAGGGAGGGTTAGGGCGGGATTCAGGTTCCCACTAATGATGGGGAAATTATTAACTAGTTGATTGGCTCAGGTGTTGATGACAGTGAAAGAAAAGGGAAAGGATGTTGCATTGAGACAGTGGTGGAAGAAATACTTATATTGTACTATCATAAGGGAATGTAGAGTGGTGCCAGTTTGAGTCTTAAAACATCAAAATTACCTAGCATTTGACCACTTCCGGTTCCCTCTTCTCGAAGTCAACGTTTTTTTGAAAGTTTGTGGTTTGAAGCCTGAATTAAGGTCTTTGGGTACTACAAGCTGAATAGATTTCACGTTTGATCTACATTATAAAATGTGGCAGTATTTACTCCACTTGTGTATTTCCAAAGCTTTCATGTGTGATACAAACAGCTGTTGCGAAGTGGCTAAATGAGACTACTTAACATCATCACAGAAAACATTAGGTGCCTTTAGCTTAGCAGTGATGATCAGCAGTCTTCATGATGTAGTACGTTCATAGCATAAAATTAGCATGATATTTCTGGCTATTGCATTTATGCTTAAAAAAATTATAAAATGGTGTTAATATTGAGATTATATTATGACACGATATGTATCTTGTATCGAACAAATGTTATTTTCTGCAATATATCGATATCCAATGAAAATGTGACACTTACTTCCAGGTCGGCCTAGAATTATACCTCATCACTGTACCACTCTTTTTACAAGAAAAAGTCCTGCATTCAAACTCGTACAAAAGCATTAGCACATAAGTATAAGCATCAAAATAAACTCAAAAGTAAAGTGCTAATTATTATGAATGGTCCATTTCAGAATCATATCTAACTAATTATATTATAGTTATAGAGCAGTTTGAATTCATATTTTTGGGGGGTAGGTGGGAATTATTTGAATTATTTTATATCATTTTGTTATATTATTATAAAAATATCTACAATATTTTCTAAAGTGTGTTACATCGCTTGCTATAAATATGGTGTAATATGTTATGTAGTATTTGCATATCATTCATCTCCAGTTGTGTGATCCCTCTCGGAGGCACTGTGTTGGTGCCGCATTTGGCACAGGATAAGAAATCACAGTTCTGCGGTGTGCGTTATCCCCGAGAAGCGTCTGGCAAACCATGTGTGTGTTTGGGTGGGAGTCTGGAGACCCGCTGATGAGTCTATTAAGCACAGCTTACCGAGGGCCCGTGAGGCAGCGGCTATGACATAATGACCTCGCAGTGATTGTAAGTGTACGTATTAGAAACACACACGTGTTCCGCAGTTCACCCACACGTGCCTGCGAGCATGTGCTGTTCACAGCGGCAGACACGCACAGATGCGCCTTTCCCTGAACTAGTTTGGCTTTTTTTGCACTAGTGGATATTTTCAGGCCACTAGTTGTGGTTTTCTTCTCTCTAGTTCAGGGATGGGCAACTTTGATGGTGGTGGGGCCACATAATTGATGTACTGGCCACCAGGGGGCCGCAGATTCACTTGGAACACACACACAAATTCCATGTATTGTATGTAATTATTAACAAATATACTAAGTCTGACATCTTCATTGACATTTTACAATATTTCAGAGAACATCCTCTAATAATTTAATTTTTACAAGTGGCATCCCAGCTAGAAATGTTTGGTTCTAAAAACATTCTGAGAATGTTACAGTCATTGTTCTAGAAAGGTTTTCAGCGGGAAGTTTTTGTTTGGTTCCCAGAACGTTCTTCTGAAAGGTAGGATAACGTTCTCTAAAAACATTCTTAAAATGTTTGGTGATAACCTTCTTCAAATGTTTTTGATGACATTGTTAGAACATTATGCTCTACTATTAATTACTGTCCGTCCTGGGAGAGGGATCCCTCCTCTGTTGCTCTCCCTGAGGTTTCTCCCATTTTTCCCTTGTACGATGTGAGGGTCTAAGGACAGAGGGTGTCGTATTGTCATACTGATATTCTGTACACACTGTGAAGACCACTGAGACAAATGTAACATTTGTGATATTGGGCTATATAAATAAACATTGATTGAATTAAAACGTTTTCAGCGGGAGGTTTTATTTTGGTTTCCAGAATGTTCTTCATTTAACATTCTTAAAATGTTTTTGCTAACATTGTTAGAACATTATGCCCTACTGTTCTTAAAACATTTTCAGCTGCAAGTTAGATTTTTTATGTTGCCAGAATGTTATTATTTTAGAGAAGGATAACATGGTTTATGTTAAAAAAAAGTATGCAAATGTTCTGTAGTAACAATTTACTAAAATATGTTTACATTATTAGAACATAAAGACATAATATTCCTGTAATCGTTCAACTCAAAATTCCTGGGTAAGTGGACTGACCACTGTGGTCATTAGGATGATTTTGATAGTTTACTTAACTATTGGAATTTGACTATTAACACATGTAAAAGGGTGCCTCGGAATCACATTTATTTCGTTAAAAAGAAACAAAATATGATTTTGTTTGAATGATTAAATGTAGGGTGAATTGCCCTAATGTGGGACATTTTTGCATTTCAGACTTCGGGAATATATTGCGATATGAAGCCGATACAATAAATCAAAATCCAGTACCATTCCGAAATCCCCAGTAATATTAGACACTAATAATACAGTAAACTATTAACACTGTACATATTATTGTTTGCCCGTGGGATTAGGATGATCGGTAGTGAGAGCCGCTGCATTTTCCTCCGGTGTGTGTGATATATATGTGATATAAAAACAAAGCGATTATTTTTGTTGTTGTAAACTCACATGGATTACATTTAGTGCATTCATTTCAACTCGCGAACATATGATACATTACATGATCGTGAGGATGATGATTGAACATCGTTTGTTTGACCCTGGATGCATTTCCTGATCTAAAAACATAGCGATGGTTTTGTACTTACGCCAACGTGAATTAAACATTATTTTGTTAAATAAAAACATGGTGATGTTTAGTAAATGATTACATGTCTCTTATTTAGCACAGAATATGATCCTATCCGTGACATATGGATCTTAACAAATATCCGCTATATCAGATACCTGTAGATCAGCTGTTTATTTCACATGAGTTCCAGTGTGGCAGCTTTTCACGGCTCCCCCTGGTGGATCCATGATCCATTGCAGCTGGTTTCATTATAATTAAATTTATTTAGCAAGGGGGCGTTTCAAGTCCTGCGGGGGGGTTTTCCTTTTCAGCAGGGGCCCACCCCGTGCCGATCACGGACCCGCACGGGTAGGCTTCTGAAATGAAGCGCTACATCTGTAGTTCAGTTTTAAGGTTTTCAGTCAAATTACCTGTCCCAAGTTTCTGCCTGACAGATACTGTAGCGGTTTTGAGATTTAAAATCACAATTTCAGTCAGATCAACTACAGAGCATTGATACAGAGTACACCCACTGAAACAGAATGTTACTCACACAATTCTAGAAGTGTCCAGTTGCTTTCTTGTCAAAATCGAGTTGCACACTGGCAGGTCAGTGATTAGGATGAGATTTAAATACAGTTTCTGTGGGGGAAGTGGGGGGAGTGGCCTCAGATCACAGCTGATGGGCCTCAATCGAGACTGGCTCCCTCCTGACTCGTTATAAATACATGTTTCTGTTGTTGCTTTTCTCCGCTTTGTGCGTGTGATTTTGTTGGTGCGAATGTGCGCACGCTTGTGTGTGAGAACACCGGCACTCGAGACACAAAAGTATATGATCGTGGGACATTTTATAAGCGGTGCTCATGAAATGAATAAAGCAGAAACACTGGACAGATCATAAAATCAGGATAACGATAGATCCGTATGATAAACAACCTCTCCATATTTTGCCTTAGACTAATATTTACGGAAGTAACGGCGATCTCTCAAAGCTGTGATCCGAAGAGGGTTACTTCCTCTTTCTATCCATCAATAATGTCACTCTGTTATCACAATGCAATTCTAATCCAAGCCACTTTCAAATTGCAGCTTAATAAAATGTTTTAAAGAGGATCTATATTCCTGTCTGCAGTCCTAAGGCACGTTTCTAATGTTAAGAAAGTCTTCAATGTTCTTACCTAATTTGATATACAATCATATGATCATAATTACACAAATACTTTTGATTTATATTTGTGTAAATATGGTCGTATGACTGTATTTTAAAACACAGTGTATTTAAGCTCTTAAATAAACTATTTTGGCTGGGTTGCGCTCTATAGCTTAGGGCCAATAGGAGACCTCGGTGCGTTCTTTCCCCTCCTCCTCATTAGCATTCTGTGCAACTAGTGTGGCTAGTGCACATTTGAGATCCACTAGTAGAACTAGTGAACATTTTAAGCCTCACTAGTTCACTAGTGGAATTTAAATGTATCTCACTAGTTAACTAGTAAAGGGCAAAGGGTTCACTAGTTAATGTGTAGAAATGTTGAGCCCCACTAGTTAACTAGTAAGGTCAAAAGAGGCGTCAACTAGTTAACTAGTGAACCTTTTGCCCTTACTAGTTAACTAGTGAGTGATTCTGGGTGCTACTAGTTAACTAGTGCAGACAAATGTATGCCACTAGTTAACTAGTTGTGCTTCTTTTGTGTAACTAGTTAACATGTCAGAGCTTTTGCAGCGCACTAGTTAACTTGTAAGACTTTTAGGGTCACTAATACGGTCAGAGGGCCACTAGTTCATCAAAAAGCTTACACGTTGGGACTTTGGCCTTACTAGTGCTGCTCCTGGCGTCACTAGTAAGGCATATGTGGTAACTAATCGGACACAAGTGCCACTAGTTGCTGAAAAAGAGCGACAAGTGTAATGTTTTATTTAACTAGGAAAGCAGAGTGCCTAACTAGTTTGACCATATATCTAACAAGTGAAATCAAAGAGCCAACTAGTGTAGACAGCTGCCGTCTGATATCAAGGATATGGAATAAATACTCAAAGGGCTTGCCATAGCTGTGCACACCCACACACACCGACACACACCACCTGGGAAGGGCCACTGTTCAATTTCTTATCCCCTGTTTTTTTTCCACAGCATTAACTCCGTAATTAGCGATCCCACTCCCATGTCCCATCCCTATGATTAACTCATTATCCCCACATAAAGCCCCATCAAAGAATACTGATGAAACGAAAAGGTTGTTTTGCATGTGATAGGTAAAATGCTCCATTGAGGCAGATTAAATGCAATTTTTTAAAAGTCTGTTAGAAATATGTTGGCGTGTCCTTTGACTGTAAACCAATTATCTGTTCGGATAAAAGGAACAGCAAGTCGATAGGCACAGGATATTATTGACTGTTTGGCAGTGCTAATGAAGAGCAGGCTATTGATCCACAATGGTAAAGCTACTGTACCCTTGATCTGTCTCGCTGTCTGCTTGATTGCCGTGCACAGTAATGACACAATCCCTACGAATATGTTCCCGATGAGAAGGTGTGTTTTTGAGCAGGTCTTTATATTGGTTATTACATGGTATCAGAATCAATCGGAATACTATATTAATCCAGGCGGAAATTGGGTGTGGTGACAGTTACTCCATTTTATAATTAAATTGAATAAAATAAATATATAAACATGAGAAGTTAAAGTAGGAATGTGCGATAGAAAAATAAAAAATAAAATAACCATATTTTGTAAACATAAGAATGTTGATGGCAATTTTGATGGTTCTCAGTTATTGAGACTATTCACTTATTAGTGAGTTTATATTTCCAATTTAACACTGTCGGAAAACTTCAATTTGCAGATATTCTGAGACTACATCAGTTGGGTGCTGCCCTTGTTGTCTAATCATGTTTATCACGGTGTTGGAAAGCAGCCAGACATCGATTGCTGCTGCTCCTTCATGAATGTCAATACCATGTGCTTGAACTCCTAACCTCACTGGCAAATCAGATATCAGTTAACATTGTCGAAGTGATGAGTATTTTCAGAGGAGAAGTATAACACTAAAGGCAGTGGTGTTAACAAATTGTAAGAAATATTACATTACATATTTATTCGTAACAAAGGGATGTTATATACAGCAAAACCATGTTGTAAATACCCTGAGTTCATTCAACTATGTTCCATTTTTAGCAGGCGACTACATAAAGGCTTGTTTGTACTTGCACATTTGCAGTAGCCAAACGGTGGTATTACAACTTTCACATCAGTCAGTGACCAAATAATTTGTTCCCATTGACTTACATTGGCCAAGAGACAACTGTCAATCAGCGGATAATTCCCTCACCATTCATTTGACTGAGCCGAGATCGGCTGTGACGCTGTGGACTGCAGGCGGGGCTTAAAGGGGCCCTCTTATGCTCATTTTCAGGATCCTATTGGTATTGTGTGCAGCACCTCTTTTCACCCTCTGTCTGAAACCAGAGCCCAGCCTCTCTGATTGGTTAGCTGTCCAACTCTGGTGTGATTGGTCAACCAATTAGAGATTTCCCATCCCTTAGCCACAGATGGCATGCAAGCTACGAATAAGCACAACATTTTTTTTAATGCATTGTTTGTTTCATTATTCTCAGAAATGCTGGACTCTTCTACGAAGAGAATGTACAAGCATTGCTAGACAAACCCAGTTTTGACCAAACATGCAAATCCTCAATGCCGAGGACGAATGGTCATTACCTTTTTAACTGATATCTTATTTTCATGGTATACTTTATCCTCTTTATACAATTAATATTTTGAAATAAAACATTGAAATGATTAACGTATCTAACAAATAAAGGTTAAATTGGATTTTTCTAGATTTTTAAGATCTCTAATTTCATTTTTCAATTTCATTCAAAAATAATTTCTCCTTTTACTTCTTAATTAAAGTTGTTTGCTTGATTTCATTTTCATTTCTATCTTTATTTCGAAGTGAAAAACATAATACCGTATTGTAAAAATACAGTCAGCATGTCGTTGTGTCCCTGGACAAGACACTTCACCCCAAATTGCTCCTGTGGGGATTGTCCACAGTATTGTAATAATGTAATGTAATGTCTTAGGCAGTCTTCTATCAGTATGCTAGCAGTCATATCTAAAAAAGCATCAAAACTTTGCAATATGCACACAATACGTTATAAGGTTATTTTCCCCTTGAGCACCTTAAAATAAACCTGGCTTGTTTCGTGGACTGCTTTTTCTTACAGGCTGCTCATCTGGCTCACACACTGCAATCATTTGGCTAGCCAGTGGCACTGTCCCCTAGCAACCACAACCATATGAGTTTGTCTTTAAGTGACGGCTTGAAGTTTTCTTTCTTATGATTATTATTATTTTCGACAATAAAGAAAGCCCCTTTCTATTCCAAAATGTCCACTTCAATATTGACTCTGCTCTGGAACTCTTTTCCTAACTATTTGATATTCATGTAACTTCAGATGCTTTGCACAAACACAGCATGCATACCAACAGAAAGAGTAACATGGTTTAAAAAAGAGAAAGTCAAATTAGAACATTTTGGAGAACCCCCTGAGCCCCTTAATGTTTAACGCAGACTGCAGAGTGAATACAAATCTACATAACAGCAGACCTCTAACGGTCAGGGACAGGCATTTGTAAGAAGGTTAATTATTTCTCTGTTGTTAAGAAATGTATTCATCAGAAGCAAAAGCAGGTCAGTCAGTCAAATTGGAATCTCTCCGCTCAATTAAATGTAGCTATCTTGGTTCGTGTTCAGAATTGCATTATATATGCATGTGTGTGTGTGTTAATGTGTTTTCTTGACACAATGCATTTCATATTCCCAGTATTAACAAAGCAGCTTTTTCACAAAACCAACGCAGCTTTATCAACAGCTATGCATATAGAAGCAGCTATTTTAGACCCAATGGGAAACTGGAAGTTCAGGTTCAGAAAATGTCCTTCAAAAGTACATGACATTTGAAATAATGCATATTGCTAAAACTCCACCATTTCTGGCACATTTGGTGGTTGCTTTATCAAAGTTGTTTAAAAATGGATGGTCATTTTCTTATTTCCAGCTCTCAGTTGACTGCAACACACATACTCTCCATAAGCCCTACACCAGCAGGTTAAATCATGACTTGATGAATTAAGGATAGATGAGATAAAAAAAAGCTTGCTGCCTCTTTGTCCCAGTGGCTTATAACAGCAAATAACCCCCATTATAAAGACGCATTAGTTAAACTCTCCTCAACCTGCAAACAAGGTCAAGTAACATTATCTGTAAATTGGATCCTTAAACCATGAAGGTTTACATTAAAGTTCATGATGTCACCCAATCTAAAGTCATTGGCGCAGCAAGAAACAGAAAAACCAATGCGCATGTGCATTGGCCTCCGAGGTGAGCAGTTTTCGCATAAGCAACATCTTTGAATACGGTTTCAAATTGTTATAGTACATCTATGTGTGAGTGTCCATGGTTTCATCACAATCATAGCAGAACATAGAGGTCTGAAAAGTGTGAATTTTTTAAATAGGTACATACTACAGCTAATTTCTATAACATTAGAGGATATTGTAGATACACTTTTAGAAATACTATGCTAATACTAATGCTCTTTTCTGTGTTTATTACGAAACCCAGGTCGAGTAGGTGTTTCACGAGGATATTCGTCTGCGTAATAGCCTCCTGCTCCGACTGTGCAAGAAGCAGCCAGTCGTCTAAATAGGTTGCCAGGCGAATGCCCTGTTGCCTTAACGGGGCTATTGCTGCCTCCGTAAATCGTACAAACACCCTTGGGCTGAGAGACAGACCGAAGGGAAGTACTCTGTACTCGTAACAGACACCCTGAAAAGCGAACCTCAGATATTTCCTGTGTGGATAATATATTGGGATGTGAAAATACGCATCTTTCAGGTCGATTGATGTGAACCAATCGTCCTGACGTACGAGACGCAGCAGAGATGTGAGCATTCGGAATTTGTATTTTCTGAGATACTTGTTCAAAGCCCTTACATCTAGGATAGGGGGAATTCCGTTCCCTCCCTGTTTGGGAACGAGGAAATATTTGGAATAGAAGCCGCTCTGACTCTGTTCGGAGGGTACTATGGATATGGCTTTCTTTTCTAGTAGCGAGAGAATATCCTGCTCTAGAATATGAGCCGACTCTCCCCGGGCTTGTGAATGCACAATGCCCGAGAAGTGAGGGGGGGTGACAGCGAATTGGAGTCTGTAGCCCCGTGATATCGTTTTGAAAACCCAAGCAGAGCTTGTGAGCACCTTCCACTTTTCGCTTCTCAGAGCGAGTGGAGATGTGATCACTTCCCTGTTGTCTGCTCTCTGTGTCTTTATTAGGGCCTGAGCACGAAGTGCAAAGACCTATTGTTATGCTTAGAATTCTTATTAAGGCCTGAGCACGAAGTGTGCGAAGACCTATTGTTATGCTTAGAATTCTTATTAAGGCCTGAGCACGAAGTGTGCGAAGACCTATTGAAAAATGTAACATTCTGGATTTGATGGGTGAAAAATGTCAAACTTGCTCTCTAGCGCCACCTGTGAAAATTCAGTTTTTCGAAATATTTACATAGTCGCAGCGTAACTCTGAGGGACCTGAAATGTTGCACACTTACCCGGGTGGAGCAGCTCTACATATTATCCTCTCAAATCCCGAAGCTCCGCCTACTTTGATTTTTTAAATTAGCATAATGTCAAAAACAGTGACATATTAACTGAAATTCCAATTTCTTGATTTTCCACACCAAACTTAGTGCACAGCATCAGTGGAGGGTCAGACACATTACCGTAGAAAATGAGCACGAGGTGTGGAAAAATGTGGCCGACATCAATCAAAAAAAACGTAAATAAATAATAAATACTCACAATTCATCCGAAATGTATCCAAATATCACAGATTTCGGTGGATAGGTTCAGAATAGGCACACAAAAGCATGTTCATTTCGGACAATAGGGGGCGCCAAAAACACAACTAATTTATATCTCAAGAACCGATGGACGAAATAAATATATTTTGTCATAGACATACTGGCAGGGTGAGATTTAAAGGGTCGCAACCAATGGAAAATGTGGGCGTGTCCTATTCAGTTTTTTCTTGAAATCGAAGGGTTAAAAACACTTACGTGGGGGGGAAAATGAGTTACGGCCTTTAAACTCGGAACACATGTCACAGCCCACAATCTTTTCCAGACTGTACACAATCGTACGTTTTAGCAAATACGGCTCAGTAGCGCCCCCTATTGTGCGGTAGTCAAATATAGTTTCTCCGAACTACCTGAAACTTGGCACAGACATTCCTCATGAAATTGCGGACATATTTCAAAATGGCTTCCATTAGCCCCGCCCCCAATAAAGTCGGCCATTTTGGAAAATGTGCATTTTATGGGCGTTTTTGCCAACTCCTCCTAGGGAAATGATCGGAAAAATTCCAAACCAGGACAACATCAGCCCATATTGCGAATGAATAGTCGACCGCTTGACACCGTGAGGGGCTCAACTCCCGCGGTGGTCGCCACCATGCCTCGATTGCCGACCGGCAAACCAACAGGCATGAAGGGGTCTTGTCCAGACAGGCTAGCTTGGCGCGCTAGCCGTCGGCGGAGGCTCTTGGTGGTGAAGCGGGCACAGTGTCCGCACGAACCGGGGGCGTCGATAGCCTTTCGGGCATGTTCCAGCCCAAGGCAGGACGAGCAGACCTGGTGTGAGTCCGTGCTCAAAATCTTGAACCTGCAGCCACAGAGTCGAGCCTCCGAGCCTCCGTCTCCTCTGGTGTGAGGGAGAGAAGGGTCCATCCTCGCTCGCCGGGGTGTCGACGTGAAGGGACAAACCAGTAACAGGTATGTTACCGTTTGAAAAAAAAACAAAAAAAAACCTTACCGTTATTTAGGAAAAAAAGGGCGGGGCAGATTTTAGTATTAACTGGTGTATTAATAAATCAAATCTTTGTGCGAAGCAAAAGTAGCTGGCTAGCGTCCGGCGACCGAAGGTTAGCTTGTGGTTCAGTCTGTGGACAGTTAAGCTAGCCCGGCTACTGATATTTTTGAGATGTGCTCCGAAGCGAGAAGAGGTGTTTGAATCACGCTGCGACGTAGCGCAAGCTACTTAAAGGGTGGGTGGATTCCCTGACGTAGTCGTCAAGATCACCAGCCAATCAGGATTGGCGTAATGAGATTGATGCTTCTGATGCATACGCGTTGAGGCGCATCCCATAGTGAGACATCGAACGGAGTGTTATGAATAAGAACTTGCAATGTGTTAACAGAAAATGTAAAACGTGTGAATTAAATGTAACAAACAGAAACATGAGCACCAAGTATGCTCCTATCCATATGAAAACATCCACATCTGATTTATCACACAACAGGCAGGCAAGTTGAGTTCTCTGATGTGCTCTGGACCTTTAACTGATACAAAAGAGCAGCGTACAGTTTCACAGGGACTAAGACTAAGTTAACACAAGCACTGTAAAACTGAAAGAAAAGAGAGAATCCTGCTACTGCGTAAAGGTGCTGTAACTGTGCAATTATCACTCAGGAACCCGACAGGTGAAGTTTGAGCTCACCTGGCGTGTTCTAAGAATTTAACAGATAAGTGACAGTTTAACTTTACTGACTTAACATGCGGTAGAGATACTAACAAAACTATACAATCAATGCGAGTAAATATATAAATAAAACCACATGCGGTAACACTGATTGGCACAGTTAAAACACAGCGGACTCGGCGGTCCGTCACAACAGTAGCATGTAATGCAAACAAAAGATTGATAACACACACTAATAACCTATATCTGCCAAGACACGAAACCTCGTACATGGAACCGTTGTTGGTAATGATTATATGGGTGCGTGAAGTCCGTTCACTATGCGGCGGAGATTTCTTTCATTCGGCTCGGGGGGCCGTTGTCTCGCGTCCGAGAAATAAACACAGCGGCTGGTCCTCGTTTCACCACGTAGGAAAGCAGCAGAAAGTCGATTGGAGTTAAAGAGAGCGGGCTCTAGATTACCCTCTGCGGCTTCCTTCTGCAGGTAACGGGTGACGCGCTCTGGCTATTGGTAATTTGCCCTTTTTTTGTATACAACGTTTTTTTTGCACACTTATTCCTAGTGCCTAGCCTCGGGTTGCCGACCCCTAGTTTACAGTGTTTGACTAGGCAGTGTACTTAGGAAAGTATTCCAGTTGAGACACAGCGCTCACTATGTTTAGCTACTCTAAGCTAATCACCACCTTTTTCTAGCTTTAACCATACTGCAACACATTCTGAGCCACACTCCTGGCATAGTAGGACTTACAACATCTGGATTTGTTTGCAAGTATTTGAAACCTTTGCTTTTTCTTTTGGTAGTAAGACAAAGACATACATTCAATTGACCAGTTTCCAGCACTACCCAAATCCAATTAATTTGACAGTGAGGTGTAGTGAGGCAAACAGTCTCTGTATAAATGGATTGAAAATGGAAATTGGAATTGGAAATGTTGGAGAAAACAACCTGCCTTCAGGATGGCAGGGGAGGAGAGGAGCACCCCCGCAGGTCAGCAGGGTGCTCTGGGGAAGAGGAAGGAAGTAGGTGTTGCAGAGAGGTGTTGAGAATCAGGAAGACAGGATGAGCATCATCTCAAACAGCACCCCAGTGAGGTGTCAATCACACACCGGCAGCAAGCAGCCCTTCATTCCACAGCCATGCACTATTGATTTTTTTATCCCGCTACCTCTTTATCCCTCACCATCTCTGCCTCACACTCTTTCACCCCCCCCCCCCTGACTGCTCTCTCTCACTCTTGTTGTCTCCGGCTGTGACGGGGAAATCCACACTAGACACAAGACCTCTCTTTAAAAAAAAATGAAGTCTGCTTAGCAATGAGTCCTCTGTCATATTTTCACCATAAGCTTGACATGCACTGACACAAAAATTGACATTTGTGTCTTGGGCGATTGACAGGGAGCATCGCATGCCTTTTCTCTGATGGCGACACACACACTTGCACACACAGAATAAAGCAGGCAGAGATAGAAAGAGATAAAAAAAGAGCAGCCGAGAGAAGAAGCTTAACATCCTGAATTGGTTTCCCTTCAGGAAAAAGGCCTACAATGTATTGATAGTAGAGGCAAACGCCACGGATGAGGAGATGGGTGGATGGGGTATATGGGAGCACTGAACCTTAAATGCATCAAATTGATTCCCTCCATTCCCCTAGCGAGTTAACATTTCAACTAAAAGAGCTAACAAACAAAAAGCAGTAAAGATCATACATGGGTCAACCTGTGCTTGTTTGGTTTAGATGTGTGACAACATCTTGTTGGATTTCATACTATATTCATTCATTTGAAGGCTTTTGTACTAGGTAATTTGCATTCCTCATGAGGTAAACTTGACAAATACACAAAGAAAAACATTCAGATTTGGGTACTTCTTCATTAAATATATCCATCCAGCTGTTACCCGTGTTGTAACTCTTTTCACCGGTTTCTCTGACCTCCTTTTATGTTTTTTTTATGCATGCTGCATGGCGGGCTGCTGTGCGGACATGACTAGCAGGCGAGTCCGTGATATCTGGTGGCGGGGGGTAAATCGGCGTGCTATATCAACTTCCTCCACACCAAGTCTCCCTACCATCACTAACTCTTTATTAATTAGATGAACGCATATGCAGAGTGGGTTTTTGAGCACGGAGCAATGACTCCATGCAGCTGCTAAAACAACATGACAGGTTGACAGACCTTCTGCAGAGAGTGTGTGTCTGTGTGAGAGGTATTATTATTTTTTCTACAGGTGAGATCATTATAATGGGGTGTTCTGCTTGAGTGTGATTTTGCTACTAGATACACTAATGCAATTATGTCTCCATAGAATAAAGATCTTCAAAAATGCATCTGTCTGATGATATATAGGTAACATCCACTGGCTTTATCACAAATATTTTTTCTGAAAACATCTGCCTCTGCACGATGCTGAAATGGTGGTCAATGAGTGCATTGAGAGTGATCAAAACAATAGTATAGTCTTTAGCTTTTTTTAGACTGCAACACTGGAAACAAAGACAATATGTCAGAATCGGACATTGTCACTGGGATTTGTTCCATTTTGGATGTTGGTATTTATATATATATTTTTAAAGAGGTATAGAGCTCAGTAAATCCTAACACTGACCTTTTTAGGTGACCAAAAGATTACAATTAACATCCACAAATTGATATCAAACGGCGAAAAACGTAATTCTATAAGATAACCTCTCTAACAAACCCTTTTTTATTGTCTATTGTCCTCTAAATTACATAACATTTCACAAAGAGAACTTCATGCTATATTGAAAATAACTTAATATAAAAAGTAAAGTAAAAAATGCAAGTAAGAAGTAGGAGGGTCATTAGGCACTTTCACACCGGAGTACTTTCCCCCGTACTTTTCCTGTTTAGTTCGGATACTTCCTGGGATTTTGCGTTCACACCAAAAAGAGAACTTATAAATTATTATCTAGGGCTGCCCCGAATACCTATTCTCCTGTCCAACTGTCCTGGGAGCATGCCTTGAATATCTCTCTGTCTGCTTTGCAATGGAACTCCATTTGGAGGTCAGCTCTGTTCTCTTCTAAATGTGTAAGATTCAGGATCATACAGTTCAAAATTCTCAATAGAGCTTACATCACCCCTGTTCCAAAATCCAAGATGGACAATAAACACAGAGACTTATGCTGGCATGAATGTGGCAAGCGAGGTACATTGTTGCACCTACTCTGGGAATGCCCAGCGGTAAAATAACTTTGGTCAGAAGTAATATCCTTAATGTCTGAATCTTTAAAAGTTAATTTCCCTACATGTCCCATTGCATGTCTACTGGGTCTCAAGCCAGATGGCAATGTTGCAAGGACTGCCGATCGGCTCTGGACATTGGGCTGTTTAGCCACAAAAAGACTCATCCTACTAAACTGGAAGGAACGCAAACCAGCCTGCTTTACTAGGGACTCACGGCTGAGGGAGTATCTGGACCTACTGAACATGGAGCGTGCAGCTTCTCTGCTGGGGGATTTTGAGGGGAGACAGGAGGATTGCTGTTCACTGTCCGCAGCTCTCCTATCTGACCCTGTCAATATGGCATCTCCTGTGTAATGTATAATGTATTGTGTATGTAATGTCCTGTGTATGTCACAATCAGCTGTCTTAGGAAGTCATCCTTGCATCCCCCCCGTTACGTTTTGTTTAGCTGTTACATGTTTTGTTATCTGGAGCAATGTCTGTTTATTTTATAACTGCAAAAAAAAGAAAAAAAAGAAAAGAGAACTTAGTTCATGAGAACTTTTACCCCCTTTTTAGTGCCTGCTAGAGAGGTGAAAGTTCAAATTTCTGAAGTTGTTTGCGGCCTGCCAGTAAACCCAAAGCAGAAGAAGAAGAAGAAGAAGTGAAGTCAGCAGCTTCATTTGCGTAATCTTCCCTCAGGGAACTTATTCCGGTGTGAACGCGATCGGCTCTTAGTTCCATGGGAGTACTAAGTGCTGGGAACTAAGTGCTGGGAACTAAGTATGGCAAAGTACTTGGTGTGAAAGCGGCTATTATTTGGTAGTCCTCTATACATTCTGAGTCATTCTTTACAATCAGTTGAGTCACCCTCTGCTGGTCTACTTGTGAATGCAAGTGACTTCCACATCAACTTTACTTTTAAAGGTCCCATGTCATGGCCATTTCTACTGATGATATTTCCATTGTTGAGGTCTACTAACTAGAATACATATAAATTGTGCAATTTTCCAAAATCACATTGATTCCTCATACAGCATCTCTGTATAGTATGTGTATTCACCAGGTATTCACTCTCTGTCCTAAACGGCTTGTTGGAGCTCCTGCCCCCCCCCCCTCCCTCGAGCCCAGTGTGCTCTGATTGGTCGGGATGTTGCGAGGCTTGTTGCGAGGCTTGTTGCGAGGCTCGTTGCTGCTGCGAGGAGCGGACAGGTTTCCGGGTCGGCGATACAGCGAGACACAGCGAAACTCATCCTGAGCACACAAACACTCACAGCCGAAGTAAAAACAATAAGTGTGGCTTGATATTGAGTAAGAAAAAGGTTTAAAACGCTGTGAGAATGGGTCTGCGGAGAGCATTTCTCCGCCATCCCAACTCGTCTATTACCAGCGTTCAGGGAGCTCTATGCAAGTCAATGGGACTCCCTGTTAGTTAGCCAAGGGATCCTGGTGTTCGAGGTGCTCCGCGGATTGGTCCATTTGTACCCAGGAAGCAAACAATGGAAAATGAGAAATCTCCAACGAAGCATTTTGGGGCAGCATAGACAGGTCTTTTCTGTGTTAGAGTTGTACTACCTACAGGGTGTACTTTGAGGGTTTGTGACTCTGCAGACTGTTTACATGCATAAAAACCTTCATAACACACAAGGGGACGGGTAATAACCAGAAAAGCATGACATGGGCCCTTTAAGATCTTCAGTTTAACAGAGGTTGGAGCTTGACTCGAAATAATACATATATAACAAACGGTGTATTGCATCTTTAATTAAATACCTGTGTTGTTTCTGTATGTGGTTCCAAATTAAGAAAACACGCATGCTGTGTATGGAGTTACATCTTAAATTGTCTCTCCTACCTCCTGCCTTTATGTTTAGCGAAAAAAGGAAAGAGTGTGGATTAGGGTGCATCAAAAAACACAATTCTTGAATTTTGATATGGCTGGGTGCTAAAAGTGTTCCAATATATGTAGAAACAACACATGCAAAATATGTTTCCAATACATGATGATTTAGGGGTGCCACCGCACATCTGTTTTTGTTGGATAAAGTGGTAAACAGTGCTCAATGGGCGCCATGGAGATCTGAGGTAAACAAGACTGCAGTTCAAGAAAACTGAGGTGATCTTTCTGTTTTTGTGTTGGGTATGTATTATTACATATTACTGTCATATCTGTAGTTGTATCTTTGTATACTTAAGTCATATTTATAGGTATTTGGTGCTCATTACATCTAGCTAACGTTAGCTAGCAATAGTTTGCTAACCACAGTTATCTATCTATGTTAGCTAAGCTATTAAGCTTAACATCAACAGTTGCAGCTATTCTAGAGTGGACAATGTCATATTCAGAGTATTGATGTCTCATGTTTATTGAGAGTAGCATTGTAGTTGTTACAGTAAATTAACATTTTAAATATAAGTATATTTGCGAGCACAGCTAGCTACTCTGGTAGTAACGGTAAGTTATGTTGAAGTTAGACTATGTACAGCTAACATTTGAGGCTTATGCAAGCATGGTTTATCATAATTGAGTGATATTAAGTATGCCAAGATATGATTTTAAACTCTATCCTTGTATTAAATTAACATTTTAAACATAGGTATATTTGCAAGCACAGCTAGCTACTCTGGTAGTGATGTAAGAGTAAGTTATCATTGTAATGATGAAGTTGGACGATGTACAGCTAAAATACAGCATGGTTTATCATAATTGAGTGATATTAAGTATGCTAAGATATGATTTGAAACACTATCCTTGAGCTTGTGTCCTTTTCCTTCCCAGGCACTGCACAACACAAACCACCCCAGGATCCAGCTCTCCTAAGATGCTGCCCTCACAAACTGGTCCCTGCCAGACTAGCAGTCGCAGCCTGGTCTTTGGTCTGGGCCCCAGCATCACCAGTGAGGATGGCATCATCACTGGCTCCAAACTGCCAACTGGTCGTCAGATCATACGCTGCATGCTTGCCAAGAAACCTGGTGCAAACGGAGCGTTGTCGCAGTTCGAGGCAACCAAGGGTGTCCTGGAGCAGGTGCGGCCATTTTACAAGAAAGCGAACATCGCAATGATGAGCGACAAGCGTACCTGCCACAAGATGGTAGACTGAGTCAATGCTAACAACAAGCTGCGGAAAATCTCCCAGGCCAAGCGCTCCAGTGAGACTACAGCGAAACAATTGGAGAAAATGGAGTGCAGACTTGATGCCACATTTCCGCTGTGGCCTCCAAATGTTGAAAAGCTGATTGATAACCCATAAGTCCTAGCTTTCTTGGCCAGCATGAAGACCGACAGAGTGGCCACATTTGGTGTATTGGACAAAAAGCTGCAGCTCAAGGTGAAGCGGCGAGAGGAGCGTCAAGCTGCTGCAGCAGCCAGGCAGTCCCGCTGTGAAAAGGAGCAGGAGGAGATGACGGCAATGTCCAGCTTGGTGTCGGAGAGTGATGAGGAGCCAGAAGAGGATACTAACAGTCTGTCCAACATCTGAGGGCGAACCATCCCACAAGCATAAGAAGACTGGAACAAACGTCTTCATTCCACATGACATCCTTAGCCGACCAAGTGTTGTGTCACTGGCTACAAGGTTGAAGATGTCACCAACGCAACTGGCTGCCTTCACGCGTGGCCTGGTTGCAGAGTCAGGCGGTGAATGTACACATCTCTCTTCATGACCACAAGTGAGGTGACTACCGTGAGTTTGTGCATCTGTGTCTTGTGTTTCTGGATACAGGTGGTGAAGAGCAGACTGCAGTGACCTTCAAACGACCGGGAGCGCTCCACAAGGCACGATGGATGGCCAAGCTGCTCTATACTCTCAAGCTGGCTTTGATGAAGTAGCACATCGCGTTGCTTTCCCAGGGCACACTTACCACACGGCAGCAGGTGCCGAAGATTCGGGCATTTGCCATTTTCATTACACACATCTATGCAAAGTGGTGGTTGACCTGCGAGAAATCTGTAGATGCTGCCTGGAATGACCTGACACTCTACCACCACCTGCAGGCATACAAGGCTGTAGATGAGGGCATTGCAGCATCAGCGATCAAGGCACTGGAGAGGTATCGCTGGTACCTGACAGGTGAGATGCTACCCCTGGCTCTCTTCAGCAGCAAGGTGCCCAATGAGGACAAGCGTGCACTTGCCAGTGCGATCTTGGAGCACAAGCCCGCTGATCTCCCCATGCACATCTCTGAGCAGCGCTTTGGCACTGGCTTTGGCAAGCCAAAGTTCCCCACCCTCTTGCCAACCACCAGCTTGGCTGATCTCGCCAATAAGGATTGCTGGTTTGGGATGCACCAGCTGCACATAGATCCAGAATGTATGTCTCTCGATGTGAAGGAATGGGCGACCAATGCTGCGTTAAAAAAAAGTGAGGTCAATGTATGTGCAATGAACGTGGTCAATGACTGTGCCGAGCGTGGCGTCAAGCTCACGTCCGACTTCGTCGCAGTGGCCAGGAAGGAGCAGCACCTGCAGAATGTGCTGCAGGCAGTTGAACATGACCGCAGCCAACAGCCAACCCTTCGCCGCTGCAAACGCAAGCTAATCGCAAGCTTGCGATAGGACGGTTACTCTTGGGTGGCGGGTGGGAGATATATCTGGGGGGAGACGCACGGGCTAGGTTCAGAGTTCAGGTTCCATTTCCTCTCTCTTTCTCCCTGGTGATGTTGCTCAGTGGAGCGGACTCTGGCACAGACTGAGCAATTAAGTTTGAAGTTTAGTTAGGGTTTGTTCTTTTAAGTGTGTCAGTATTGCCCCTTGAATTTAACAATAAAGTCAATTCAACTTTATATGTGTGTCCGACATCCATCACTGCTGCAAAAAACTCAGGGTAACGTGAACATGTCCCATTGAGCTCCATTAATTTTGTCTATAGGACAAACGAATGGAGAATCTTGAAAATTGAATTCTGAGAAATGCCCAAGTTGCCCAAAGGGCAAACAAACAACTTTTACTTTGATAACCCTATAGAACATGTTACTGTATAAAAATTCACTGTACTCAACATTTCCAGTCAACCTTTTGGCAATTAGACTAAAAATTGTAAATTTTTGAAATTTCACAAAAGTTCATGTCTTAGGTGGCACCCCTAAATCTCAATGGAATTCCTCAAAACTTTGCAAAAGTCATTTTTATGTTAATTGGAACACAATGCAATGCCAGCCAAATTGATATTTTGAAATTAAAATTTCCCATTCAAATGTGATGCACCCTAGTGTGGATGTTAGTAGGTTGTTATTTTGTATCAGGTTTGAAACATGTGTTGTAGACATTGTTGCCAAGGGGAATCATTTGTTTGGCTCACGGTGTACAATGTTTATGCAAGTATTGAGGGTTATTATTTTTGGGTATTTTAGCTTTCCCTTTGCTTATCAGTAGTGACCTTCAAGGAACACTATGCCACCATATTGTCAGGGACCAAGCAGTAAGGCAACAGGACAAAGGAGTTGTTTAAAGAAAATGGGTTTGTTATTAAACCAAAAATTCAAAAAACATTATAAACCAAGATTTCTTAATAACTAGCCCTATACAAGTGGTCAACAGAAAATAACTCTGATAGATATACAAGCAACTAAACTTGTGTTAACTGAAAAAAACAACCTGCCACAATGACACAAAAGGGAACATATCTATCGCGGCTTGGCCAAACCAAATAGAAGACAAGAGGTAATTAAGATTAACAGCATACACAAAGACATTGACAAAAAACCCTTTGACATGAGCACATGGTTTGTCCCAAATTGGCTGCTGGCAGTATTTATGGGTCCTCAGCCCTCAGCCACACATTTTGCTGAACCAGGAAGTAAACTCCTCCAACCACCACGGTAACTCAAAGAAAAATAACATTATTAATACAAACAAATACCTGTGCTAACATGTGTGAACATAAACTAAATAATGTCAGGTTTAAAGCAAGTAATGAGGTCACTATTTATATCAGAAGTTAATTGTTTTTTTGGGCTTCAGTGTTTTATTTCAGATCATGAGCTGTGAGCCCGTTTAGTCTTAACATAGTTATTAGTGCAGACATTTTACAACAATTGTATTTGATACATACAGGAGCTCAACATAAATATGTGATTCGTGTCATAATCCAGCACCGGGATATTGTTACTTTTAAGTGATTATGGGGCTGCTGCCAGAACATTTGCTCATGTTTTCTGTCAAGTAAACTAACCATGGCTGAAATAGATTGTCTTGTGTTGATAATCCTGATAGGTGTTAATTGTTGACTGCAACTAAATGAGGTAGAACTATCGGAGGTGAGGGTGCAGTGTTATTGCTTTACCCTGTGTGGATGTGGCCATCACACACATGTAGACAACTATTTGTACAATGCACATTAACCTGGCACAACTCAAGCACGCCCCGTCACCTATCCAATAACAAGCTTCCTCCTTCTGTTTGTGGCATGCTGTGCAGAGAGCCCAGCTGTGTGTGTTTACTGGGATGTAAAGGCCCTTTCCTTGTGCTGTAGTAAACGGGTCAGTGCGTCTCCTGGGTGAGCTGGTCTAAAGTCTGCTGCTCACTGACCTGAGGCCACATTTCTGCACATGACTGCGGGTCGTGCACTGACCTCAGATTGCTGGCTTGGGCAGGGAAGAGGAAACCAAGGCATGAATATGTCCGACTCTGCCCTGAGCTCCGGCTGCATCGAGTCCAGGGCATGGATGTATAATAAGAACTGGATACAGCGTGGGCCTCATTCATTCCTATGAGAGTTGCTCATTAGCGCATGATGATAAAATGGCCCAACTTTTGAGAGAGCGAAACGTCACAGATTACCCGGCATGCCTGAGAAGTACCCATATGTGCGCTCATAGCGCATGCGCAACTTTAACCAAAATGCTCGTTCACATCAAGCACGTCAATTTGCGTTCACGTAACAGCACCGCACGTTCATGACAGCATGGTGATGGATTTCATATTAACGAGGCGGCAGTTAGTAGCTAGCGGCAAGCTAGTAATTATGCTAATGTACACATCAATCGTTATGTACTTATATTACGCTGTAACAGGATCTAGTGATATCCAAGCAACAGAGCTTCATTTAGCATGAAAGAATGATTGCACTGTATATATATACTTATAATAATAAGTAATATTAACTTTATTTAATACAACATTTACGGTACAAGATTTAATCATACAGCCCATGTAGTATGATAATGAATTACAGCAAACATGTGCAATATATCCATTATTACAGCTCCGTGGGATGGCAGTAAGACGTGTTAGGAGATATAAATGTTAATTAGGCCGCATTTCCAAATCTCCTCGCGTCCCTACACAAGCCATTATCTTACAGGAAGGGAATCCAGATCATACAAGTAACCGTTTAACAATAATCCACTTTAATGGTAATATACAATGCAATACAATCAAGTACAATGAATACAGTACAAATTACATACAGTTCTGTGGGATCCCACATTTACCTGATACTCACGTGAGCCAGCCAGCCAGCCAGCCAGCCAGCCAGCCAGCCAGCCAGAGGAGAAAGAGGCCGAACACAGCGGGGTTTCTGTCTATATCCCTCGCTGACCCAAGGAGGAGTTATCTGCGCCTCCCTTCCAGACCAGTGATTGGCTGCCCAAATGATCATCAACACCCCACATCAGGGATGACTGTATGTTAACTCCTGACCTTCCCCCTCTTCCTGTGTCCTCTAAAAACCACATGTTAGCAGGCCCAAAACCAGCCCAGTTTTCTACACAAATCATTTTCAAGCTTCTTCACAGTTTGCATGAATACATACAAATATATCCTTACAGACGATACATGGGTCCGTTCTTATTGTGCATCCATGGGTAAAGATAAACGCAACTCACATTGGTTTCCCAAACAGCATCTCTGTTAACTACGTGTATTCACTGAATTTCACTCTCTGCCTTTAACGGCTCGTTGTAGCTCCAATAGCTCTAGCCCCCACCCTCCCTGTGAGCACAGTGTGCTCTGATTGGTCGGGACACGTAACATGAACGTGCCGGGCGGCGCGGTCCCGTGGGTTAGATGCGCGTTCATAATGCAGAGGGAAATAACTCTCAGAATAACGTTATTAGCACATTATTACAACTTGAGGAACGAATGTTTTTAATAAGGGCTTTACAAGTGTTCATACTGGGTAGTTTATTTAATTTAAAAAAAATTATCCAACGATTTACAGACCACTCTTTCCCCATGTAAGTCAATGGGAAAAAGTGTTTCCGGGCCTGTCAACCAAACGGAAGTGTGGTAACGCCGTTTGGCCAGCACGAATATTTTCATCTGAGTCTGGCGCACTTCCTGGGGGCTTGGTCCAGGGGCCTCATGTATAACGCCGTGCGTAGGATTCACGTGGGAAGGTTGCTTACGTAGTAGAAATCCGAACAATAGGTCGATACATTTTCCGCAACTTCCCGATTCACCAAACATTGCGCACCGGCGAGGAAAGTGCGTACAGCACTTCCTACGCCGGTTTCCCTTACTTTCACGTAACGCCCATATTTGCCTATAAATAGTCAAAGAAACGCCCATTCATTCATTCATTCTGACTAGGCTTGTTTGAGACAAGCAAGACCTGAGCAGTTGCGATCAACGTCTTGCTAGTGTGTTGCATGATGGTTAGTCATTTTTTCCGACTTGCTCTGGAGGCTCGCCCACATGAGACTTTGAAATCTCGCGGGACAAAGACGCCCGCAGCCTTGAGAGCAAGGCGAGGCGAGTTGGCGCAGTTGCTCTCCACGAGCTGCGGAAGCGAAATGCTTGATGGGAAACGGCTCGCTGGTATCTCGAGCTGAGCGCTCATTGGTGGTTTTTACCACGTGCTGCTGATGAAACTCTCCAATTGGCTGGCAAAAGTTTGTTGTTGTTTTGTGTCAGTTTTACGTCGCCACATCATTCCCATTTTTCATCATTGTTCCACAATGTTTATCATCATGAAATTAATATATATATATTTTATACTATACTGCTTACCGTTTTCATACTTTATATATCTTAGCATATTCATACACACTGTTCATACTGCTCACAGGCTGATATAGTGTATTCATACCCCTCACTGTTTATTCATCATCTAATTAATTCTATATGTTATTCTGTAGATTGTGTACATTACTTTCCACTTTACTGCTTGTTGCACCTGGTTAGAAGCTAAACTGCATTTCGTTGTCTCAGTACCTGTAATCTGTGCAATAACAATAAAGTTGAATCTAATCTTGAGCAGGAACAAATGTATTTACTTAGTACCTACATATCTGACATTAACGATTAAACACATGTGTGCATTCTTTATAAATGCAAACCGAGTCAAGCCGACTCCGGAGGTGGCGGTATGCACCTTAAAGTTGTTGGCAATCCGCCAAAAAACCAAGAGAAGAAGAAGAAGACGACCAAGCCCACTCCGAGCTGTCCGACTTCAGGCGAGCTTTTTGAGACCTCCCCCGGGTGCAATCGGCTACTCTCGTCTACTTTCGAGGCGAGCCGCAATGTGTCTCAAACAAGCCTACTGACTTTATGAAGAAGATCGCAGGAAATGACGACAGAACAGCTAAAAAAGACATCTCACACCGTGTCAGATGTTGGTTATTTTGGGGAGGTCGAGATAAATCATATTGTTTGGTGGATGCAGTTTGAACAGGGGAGCAGCATGGAGGTCGGATCGTCACCAAAATAAATAAATAAATGGCCCGAAAAAGGTTAATGACAAAAACAATACACATCCTTCCTCAGGCAGTGTGTTTGTACCGGGGACAGGAGACACCCCCTTGATAATTCAGGGAAGAAAGGCTACTAAGTATTTCCATCAAACTTTATTTTTAGAAATGTACAAAATGAACATGTGTAAATATACATATATACACTCATCCATTCCTCCCCTTATAGGTGTTTTCGGCATCTTGCCTATTGCAGCTTTTTAGGACGAGGCATCAGAGTGGTCATCCCATCATGTGTTGTCCGCCGGATACGCCAGGAGTTTCCTGATCTGGCTGGACGAAATCAAATGCAAATCACACAATATTAGAGAAACTTAGTTGTTTTAGGTTTGTTAGCTTGCCAGCTAGATTAATATGCTAACCTACGTTTGCTAGTTGTTCAGTGTAATATGGCAACCTACTATGAACAACAGCTAGTGGTTCATATTAGGCTAGTAAGAACATGTTTACAATTGCAATCTTATACGGGGTAGTCTGCTACGTTCGGTCATTCATTGTAGCCGGCATAAAAACAATGTTTTCCCCTAGCAAACGTATAGCTCTTGGTAGCCTTCTTTTTTAGCTCGGTAGCATAAACGCTAGGAATGCCAACTATAATGTAATTCAGTTTTGCGACTGACCCTACGGTAAATCACCCGGAGTATACGGCCTATGAGTATTTTGGGTGTGAATGCAGACATTCTCCAGCTATGAGATACATGTAAGGCCATCTGCTGACATTGGAGTTGATTTATGGAAATGCTAGCAACTTAGTTATCCCAGTTGGCACTGTGTCAATGGCTTAGCAGCCCGAAAAACGTTTACCCATTTAAACAGTCGTGGTAGATACCTTGTTTGTTTTAAACATCATAAATACACAAACAACAATGAATACTTACAGGTTGTGTACCCGAATCTCCCGCTGGTCCAAACAAAGTAGGAACAGCATCGTTCCTCAGCGCCCTACGCTGTACATATCCGGCATGAATCGCTGCAATGTTTGGGAAGCTTTGTTTCGTGAAAGGCTGGCAGAGGGTGTGGCCTCTGGGTATTCACACGTCACAGTACCCAGGAAGTAAACAATGGAAAATGAGAAATATCCAACGAGGCGTTTTGGGGCAGCATAGACTGTGTTAGAGTTTTACTCGCTACAGGGTGTTCTTTGAGTGTTTTTGACTCTGCAGACCGTTTACATGCAGAAAAACCTTCATAACACACAAGGGGACGGGTAATAACCGGAAAAGCATGACATGGGACTAAAAAGACAAGATACTAAACTCTTAGTTGTGTGTTCTTTAAAATGCAATGTGTAAGATATAGCCAGAAGTTCGATATAAACAACAGAAAAATGTACTTTAATAACATGTAAGGAGGTTTAAGTGTTGACTGCCCGGTCCACTATAGGCAATAGTTTGAGAGTTCAATAAAGCTCCTTTGAATTTGAGTCATTGTCAATCCATGGTTCGTGTGTAATTCATAGTTTGTCCATTGGATAAAATACAAAGAGACAGAAACTAGAGAGCGACTTGCATCTTCATCTCTTCATCATCACAGGCAGTCAAACAATAGTAGAGTGTGCTTTTGGAAATGGGAAAAGTCTTTGGCATTGGACCCATCGTGATATTGTATATCTTTAGGTGGAGGTGCAGCTGTAGGTAGAATAGGAAACCCTTAATGCCTGAAATGACAGCTGACTGCAGGAGAGAAGAGAACATGTTTAAAGTTTGGCAGCAGAACGATGATTGTTGGGGGAGTCAGAGAGGGAAGTTGTTATGTACATTTCTGATTGAATTTGCGCTGTGCTTCTTTTCTCATAGATTTCTATTCAATCTGACTTTTTGCAGCTAGCCATAATAAAGAATTCAGGTTAAAAGGCACTTCTGCTTTGGCTTTACTTTTCAGACCCATAGGTTGCTGCTTGGTTACATCAAATGAATAGTTTGTATAGATTGCTGGTAATCAGCTTCAAACACCTAACTGTTCCCATAAGCAACTTGATGGGGCTTACAGCTAAATTGCTCCTTGTTGTAGTTGTTTGCGTAAGATGCTAAACGATGCTGATGTGAAGGCTGCTTTGTATTGGTCAGTATCTCATCACTCAGCGGTAAGACTGAAAAACAACAATTGGATTAGCACAGGTGTAAGAGTGAAACAAACGATGCCTGTTTCCATGTATGTGCTTTAGTTTCTGGGTACAGGTATTGTTCAAGCGGACGTTTGAAAAGAACAGTTCTATTGTTGTCAGTCACTTTTTCCCTACTATGACAAGTCAAATAATCTGCTGTAAAACAGGACTTTTGCACAAAACCTGAACAGCATGAAAAGACTGTCGAATAAGGTAAATGGCCGGACGTTAATTAAACATTAGAACAACAAGTTGACGGAGCGAAAGGCAGGAGCGAGGGGTGGGGGTTGGACTTAATTTAACTTTATTTGAATCTATGTAGCGAAAACAGGTTGAGTTCACAAAAGAACACAAGATTGAACAAAGAGGTTTGAGGATTTTGGTACATTTTCTGAGAAGACAAAGATGACAGTTTCTCCATCAATGCAGTTAGATAATAATATAATAGGTGGGTTGGAAAATGAGTTCTGTACAGTGTAATATCACACCAATTAAAACTACAAAGTGAGATGGCGCATCAACAATTAGATCAAATATACACCACATAAATGCAATGATCACATTACCCGCATTTAATTGTGCACATAATCCAAAATGTTTCGGGGTTTTGGCAGAAAGTATATCCTGTGGATGTTCAAGCAGCAACACTTTAGCATTTTCTGTTACATGCTTCTATAAATGAGCAAAAAGTGATAATTGTGTTTAGTTACTTTTCATTGAAATTTGTTCTATACTTTTTTTTTTTTTTTTTTTTTTTTTTTTAGCAGGTGGCTAAAAGGAGAACCATACCTGGTACTTCTCTTTAAAGAATTCAACCAATGGGAGTTCTGAGGCACAAAGCCCATCTGCAGCTCGGAGACATTCAGACAGCAGTCTCTTAGCCCACATAATGATATAACCTGTTTAGCTCATACATGGCTCTATTGATGATCCAACTCTCATGTGGTGACATGTTTTCCGTTCACTTGGTTCTGCAACAGTAGCTTGTCCCTTCAGCACAAATATCCAGCTGCAAGCCAATATCACAAAGTGTGACGGTGATGTATTTGTTCTTGTTTCATTCTCTTAAAGTGAAATAACTCATTAGGGTTTTGTGGAGATAGTGCCACCATTTGGCAATTTGCAAAGCACAATGCCTAGATTGCAAATCAATCTTTTATTGTGATTAGTTTTAAATGTATTTATATGTTTTACTTTGCTTTTTTTAAACTGTACAAATTACATGGGGACATGCTGATATTTGTATACGTGTTGTACACTAGATTAAATCAGTTTTTCATCGACACTATTAGGACTTTTTAACTGGTATTTATAATTTTTCTATGACATAAACAAAATCATCACATTTCACTTTTCTACCCTTAACATAAATGAAATGACCGTTCACTACCTGTGTATTGACTAAACAACAGTGTGTTACTATCCAAATAAAAAGAAGTACAGTGAACTAAAATAAATAATAAAAAGGAAAATAATAAAATCATATTTACAGTAAATATTAATAAAGAGGTGCGACTAGAGCTCTGGTATTGCCTGTTTTAATGTTGGCCATCTTTGATCAAACCTGCCTCTTCATTGCATTCTGCTGCAGGGCTGCGGCTTCAACCAGGAAGCTGTTATGGGTTTTCTTTTGCTATTAAAAGCAGAATTCTTTACAAGATAATCGTATTTCTCTCCGTCAGATCACTATACAGTATTGCCAAGTATACAAAGGGCTGGATCCAGAGTTAATGTAATGCCTAGCACCTGTTTAATCTTCATTTGAATATCTGTCAAGAAGTCCAGGATCTTTGGGCTGTCATTTATTTTGTAACGCTATTCAAAACAACATAATGATTGACAGCTGTGTGATATACCTGCTCAGAGTGAGGTCTTCACTGACTAGGGAATTAAAATTAGAGGAGGAACATCAAGGGGTGATGGTAATTTATATTTACATTACCATGATTGTTTGTTTCTAATACTGCAGATAGATATATGTTCATGACTCATACAGACACTGACCAGTCGCTAGCTAGCTTAGGAAGAATTTCACTGACAGTAGAATTTAGCCTGGGCTATGAGATTGTTGTGTGTGTATCAAAAATATGATCTACACACTAGAATAGAAGTTCGGATAATTTTGTATTTAGCAATGTTTTGGGGCAGTCCAATCCTGTCCTGACCATGGTGGGTGTTTATATCAGATGATGTTTCTGAAACACACATCATCTGTTAAATATAACTTTTATCAAACTGATCATAAAGGTATTTATAGAGATACTAGGGTTGTTCTGTTGAGATGCTATCAGACACCGGATCTGTAGTGTTCAGTCCAACTGATATTACAGTCTATATATTTTCTTTAATTAACAACGTTTAGGTTTCTAAAGTCTGGTAAAGGATTAGTTGATATAAATTGCTGATATACTTAGTGACTGCAGTTAAATGAAGAGTCTCACTGGTCAAGAATGTGACTCACCTGACATTTGAACAGTTAAAGATTGTGTATAATCCTCGACTTCTCTATATATTCCCCAAAATGCAGCACTATTAGCACCATTCTTTTATAAATGTAGATTCACAAAATATTAAATTATTTTAACCAGCATTTACAATTTTCATCATGCATGGTTGACTCATTTTCAATTTTTATGAAATATTTACAGATTTGTATTAATGATCTATAATGTAGATAAAATGTATTTAGTTGTTGAAGACCAATGGCACAATGCCTAGAACAGTTAAGATAAGCACATTACTTAAGTGTAGTGTATCCTTTAAACCAGTCCTGCCATATTACAATAACCAAGACAATATATAGTCTAATAACACACTATCGATATATTGAAATGCGGTTTTTTTAAATCACATTTAAATTAATTCCAATATTTACCATCTCTTTAGATCTGTTTGTGTCCATCAACTCCTAAATATATATATATACACTCTTAACCTGCTTCATTCCTCATCCCGTTAACCAGTTAGTGGCTGATCTTTGCCGCCGACTTACAGTATGTGATCACTCGTAGATTAATTCATTCCATGATCTTGACAAAAGCCTATTTGAGCATTTTACCATTCAAGGGAAAGCCCATAGACCCCCCCTCCCCCCGAGGAGCCTGCTGTGAACAAGTGGGAAATGACAGCTTCCTGTCTGCTGTTTGCCAGCCTCTAATGTCTCTGTCTGGTCATCCAGGAGGAAACCAACATGCAGCATGTCCTGCTGTAAAGTGACAGAGAAGAGTGATGAAGGTGTGGGGGGGAGTGAGTTCTGTTCCCTATCTGATGTCCTGTACGGGTCAGTGCATCTCACATGTGAATGCACACCTGACACATCGGTGCTAGCTCTCACTTTCTTCGCTGGGTTTTCTCTCTCTCTCCTTGGTTTGATGTTTAATCCAAAAATGGGGATTCATGCAATGTTATCAGCTGATTTAAAAGACTTTATCAGTGGTTATTGGCCTTATAGATGTGGGTCAGAAGGGGCCTGCTAGTCAAACTACTACTAGCCTACATTTTAGCACTGATTAACATGGTTGAGCACCAAAAGCAGCAATACAATAAAATGATGGATATCTTAGCGATAATTATGAGCAAAGGTGAACACAGTCTGGTGCTGTAGCTCCAGTTTGAAGAAGTTGCTTTCTTTGTATTAAACACATTAAGTTCCATTCAGTTTTACATATTACATGTTATTTTTAGGTTTCAGTTTTACAAAGCAGTAGGAGCAGATAGGCCTGTCTGACTCATTTGAATGGAAGCGATAACAACTGGTAACGTTAGGCGTGTTGGATGGATGTTGGCATCCATGTTAAAACCATCTTTATGTACACAATGTTAGGGTTGAGGTTAGGGTTCTGAGTTTCACTTTTACAGTTATCTAACCCAAACCACGATCTTTCTCCAAAACCTATCCGAGATTGTTTTTTTCCTCAACCTCAAGTTGCCATGTTCTGTCTTTGTGTTTCTGTTTTTACCTTGAAAAGCGTTTCCCTCCCTGGGTTACATTTGTTTTTCCCTCCTGTCTTTATGTTTTCCCACCTGTGTGATTTCTACCTTGCACTGCTGTCTGGTTCTTGTCCATGTTTCGTGTCTGCATTTTCTACCTGTGGATTTTGCTCCTTGTGTTTCGTCCAGTCATCCTGATTTGTCCCTGTTTTTGCTACTTTCCATTTGATTTTACCTTGCCTGCTCTTTTAGCTTTTTTTTTTGTGTGGACCAGCTTTGACTATTTAAAGCATGCTTTTTGTTATACTTGCCTCAATTTAATTTTTGGACCAGCATTTCGATCCTGCCTTTCTTGACACTTATCCTATGACAAAAGTAATAATACATAGTAAAGATAACAATTAATAGTTCCCATTTAAATGGCTGTATACACACCTAATGGGTGCAGTAAGCCTGTCTTTTGATGCTCCTGATCTGATATTCTATTGGACATGTTTCCTCTTCCCCTCCTGTAGGATGCTTTTGAAGTGCTGGCAGAGAGCTATGAATTCAACAACATGGAGGGTCCATGTCTGGCTTTCAGGAGGGCTACGTCTGTTCTGAAGAGTCTGCCCTGGGCGGTGCGGTGCCTGGGGGCTACACAGGATCTGCCCTGCTTGGGGCAGCACACCAAGAAAGTGATTGAGGTAAGGCCCCGTCTGCAAACAGAGTCCAGTTAATATGACAATGATCCATCTGTATTACGTGGTCTCATGAAACAGCAGTATTGAGTTTGGCACTCCAGTTTGATTTAGATTCTATAGCCTGGAAATGCAAAGGTTTTCAGAAGCATAATCACATTTCCAAACACGGAGAGCTTTCAAATCCATCTCTGTGTGCATCCGATAAATAATGCAACGTTTATTGTGATAGATTGCCTCCATCACAACTCATTTTTATGATTCCTTTGATTTCATTTTTTTTCAACTTCATTTGCATTCTTTTGGGAAATGATCTAAAATCAGTCGCTGTCCTGAAAAGAGAAAATCAATCTGGACACTCATGGAAATGCACTGGAAAATGGTCAGCAGTAATGCTTCGCTAAAAGAATCAAAGCCAAAAGTATAGTCATTTAATGTAACATACATTTTTAAAGACAGAACTGACAGTACAAAAAAAAAAAAATTCGATTTTGTTTTAAAGATGTATGTCATCATTTAGAACCAGTAGGCTCGGGTTAGGTGCCATAGCTAAAGTAGGGAAATAAGAAAGTGTTGAGTGATGGTTTTGTTTTCTACATAGGAATTGTTAAAGAAGAAGAATAAGATGGACCTTTATTGATCCCCCGAAGGGGAAATTCAGTTTTTACAATATCGATATATTGAAATACGTTGTTTTAAAATCACATTTAAATTAAGTCCAATATTCACCATCTCTTTAGTTCTATTTGTCTCCACCAACTCCTAAATATATATATACTCTTAACCTGCTAATTGACTCACCCGTTAACCAGTTAGTGGCTGATCTCTGCCGTCGAGTTGTGTGATCTCTCGTAGATTCATTCATCCCATGATCCTGGCTACAGCCTATTTGAGCATTTTACCATGTTGCCTTCAAGGGAAAGCCCATAGAGCAGTGGTTCTCAACCTTTTTACACCAAGTACCACCTGAGAAAGTAGTTGGCTCTCCAAGTACCACCATAAGACCAATGTTAAAATACAGTCTATGCAGTTCATGCAGGACTCGGAGGCAAATGTATTCATAATATCGTTAGTTATTGTCAGCCACAGCTACATGTACAAAGGGCAGTCTCTCTCACTCACTCACTCACTCACTCACTCACTCACTCACTCACTCACTCACTCACTCACTCACTCACTCACTCACTCACTCACTCACTCACTCACCACAAGTGAGAATATAAAGAACAAAATAATAACTTATTCTCACACAACAAATGACAACTGTACATACATGTCATTTCCTATACCAAAGTTTGAATGTAGGCCTCCTGCAACAACCTACATTGTAACAGAAAATGCCCTATTGGGAATTCAGTTCCACAATAATAATGAAAGCATCCAGGAGCAGATGAGCCTAAGGGCTAATAGCTCATATTCAGTCTGCTGATGTTTGCTATTGCCATTTATGTGGTGGCAAAGTAAAAAAGAAAAGAAAAAAGATAACAATTAAGGACAAGTGTGTGCTTTTTCAGCGGGCCGGCCCTGACTTTCATTGCGCCACAGGGTTTTGAATGCATCCTCTGACTCGCACGCAATCTTAGACTCCTTGGTCCATGCTTCAAGATGGGTCGGGTGGGTTGCGGACATCGCAGCAGACCGCTGACGCCTTTTACGTGAGCCGATCCCCGCTCTGGCGGCACGACGAGGTCGGAGTGCACTGAGGACACTCCGCCCCGGTTGACAGTCGCACCGGGAACAGGGGGCCCCGTCCCTCCCCCGAGGGGGAGAAAGGGTGCAGCAAGCACTTTGTCCACGGCCCCGGGAAGCGGTGAGGTCTGGGTCAGTCCGGGTCCTTCTCCAAGTCTTTTATTTTCATTTTAAAATATTTTTTATATTTCAGATTCCTCCGCGTACCACAACCACAGGTTGAGAACCACTGCCATAGAGTAACCCATAACAAGTTCTACATTGGTTTGAATCCTACTTAAAGGACAGAAAATATGTTGTTTCTATAGGTAAATACACATCTGAGTTGACAAATATGATGTGGGGTTCCTCAAGGCTCCATCTTGGGGCCTCTTCTCTTTAACATCTACATGCTACCACTGGCTCAGATAATGAAAAACAACTAAATAAGTTACCATAGCTATGCAGACGACACACACATTTACATAACCATTTCACCAGGAGACTACAGTATGCTCCAATTCAAACACTGAGTAAGTGCATTGAACAAATCAATGTCAGAACTTTCTTCAATTAAACACAGATAAAACTGGGATTTACAAATATATTGAAATGTATGCAGATTATCTAACGATGTAGATATGTTTATTTAACACTTGTAGCACAAGGTTTTGCAGCAAACTCTGACTGGAACACAGCACAGCTGGTGAATCCAAGCTAACGTTTTTTTATCCCCAAGAGAGAATTGGGAGCCAGTTGAAATACGGAAAATACCTAAAACATACAACAAAAATGTATGATATAAATGCTAAAATCGTCCGTGCGATGGAACAGTGTACATGAAGTGACAGCATAACTCTGAATTGCATGCTTCCATTATCATTTAACCCTATCATCAGTGATTGAAAAATAATCACCACCAATTTAATACAGCTTAATTTTTTGACAGTTTTTGTGCTTTGTGTTTCTCTGTGAGGGAGCACGATCCAGACTTTCTTTCACTTCAGTGTTTCTCAAATGTTTACCATATTGTTTTAGCTGGATCTTTCTTCATTTATCAATACCAATGTGCAACTTTCAGATGACACAGAAGTGGAATCTCATCTTTCAGAAAAAAAGTTACTGAAGGCAGATACAAATTCAATTTTTCAAAGAGATATCAAACACTATTTTGAAATGTCAAGTACAAGACAGACTAACAAACACACCAATCACACATGAGCACACACACTGACAGGCATCACATCAATTTATCTCGTCTTTGGGGGGAAAAGTCTTATCGGGTCACTCAGCAATCATCCTCTCACCTACAGTCGCGCTCAGGGCAGAAATCATGGCAAGTTGTCAGGGAAGTGTAGAGAAGTGTTTGCTTGGAGAGAACGCTGAGTCCCTGCCGGAGAACAAGGTGAGCCGTGCATTCCAACTTCTGACACATTAAACCTAACAGAGTCTCAGAGCGAGTCTCCGAATCCGTCAAATCTGTCAGCACTGAGGCACATTCATTAAACAAAATAGCACAAATGTCCCCAGAGACTAAAGTGACTGTCTGTGAATGACCTCTCCCTGTTGTTGTTCTTAGACCCAGCCGATGAGTTTTTTTTTACCCACATGTCTCTTTGAACAGATCGTGGCTCAAAACAAGAAAATGACACGATGCAAAAAACGAAGTGAAACCAAACAAAGTAAAAACAAAACGGCTGATGCGCCTGTGAACATCGGAGTGACACCATCAGCAGCGACAGAAGCGTACTGAACATCCATAGAGGAGAAAAGATATAAAACCTACTGACGTGAACGTCTGGGAGCATTGAGGCAGAGTTGGGGATGAATAGTCAGTATGTGTTTTCTGTGTGTGTGAAGATGTGTGTCCTCCCCCGGGCAGGGAGTGTGTTGAAGCCTTATACTTGCGTTTGAGGTTAGCCTTAGCCGGAGGCTTGAAATGCAGAGGTGGACGGGTGGATGCATCATTGAGCAGTGAAGGCTGCTTTAAACTGCACTGTACTCACAGTGAGGGTCTCAGGTTCACTGGTTAATTTATACCAGAAGTTCTCCATGCAGATGCTTAAAATGCACACTGATACTGCTGGTAAAACACAAATATACCCCAAACGTTGACTTTAATTAAGTGTATTAAGTTAACCAATTTGAAAGCAATAATTTCTGAAAGCAATCAATTCACATTTAAATAAAGAAAATGTAGGCTACATTTTTACCATTTCCCCAACTGAAGATAGCTGATATTAACCAGATAACCGCTACCTCACTTTATGCCAGGGGTGTCATCCTGATTTTAGTTCAGTGTCCACTTCCAAATGTAATCTCAATTGGGCCAAACAAGTGAGAGGGGTCTGCCTGCAGACCTCCACTCTCAGGACAGTTCCGGTGCAGACCTCCACTCTCAGGACACCTCCACTGTCAGTACAGGAAGTGCACGCTAAGAATTCCAAAATAAAATCACCACTATCAGTACAGTGCCACTTTCCAAACAGGAAATGCACGCAAATACAAGATAAAATCGGATCGTGACGGATCGTGACACTTAATATAATACATATGTATATATGTATATATATATATACAGGGTTGGGTTGTAACGGAATACATGTAACGGCGTTACGTAATCAGAATACAAAAATCAAGTAACTGTATTCAGCTCGCGTTACATTTGAAAAACGAGTAATCTGATTACAGTTACTTTCGTAAACCTGAAGTGAATACATTTTGGATTACTTATTGGAATTATTGGTGGAAAGATTTCCTCACAACATCTAATATTCAATACTAAAGGTACAGCCGAATCATCACAGCGCACAAAACCTATTACCGCCGCAGATGGACCAAAAAAGCGTTTGAAAAAAAATCGCGGGTCCGCTCAGTGAAACAATAACAACGAAACATGGAGGAACACAAGTCTGCGTTTAAATCGCGTGTGTGTGGTTAAAACACATCAGCCTGCGGTCGCTCTTTAGCCTTACTAATGATTATTTCTGAAGGTAAACACAGTGAAGGCGGTGCGAAAGGCGGTGCGAGCTCGTCTTCTCAGAGGCTGAGTTAACCCTCCCGCTGCCTCCTGGTGCTGCAGATATTTCATGAAGTGAAGCAGGTTTTCCTTCTATAAAACAGCTGTGGGCAGCAGATACTGTGAGTGTCACGGATATGAATACATAGATCAAGGCAGACTGGTGCACACACTCTCCTCTCCTGTTTTGCCAATCCGGTGCTTAAACAAATATAGCTCTACACCCCTGGCCGAAATGTCCTTACAATGAAGTCCGAGTTCGACATTTTAATTCATGTCCTGCCAACACTGGCAGGACAGAAGGCGATACGCCCGTTCTAAGCCGTGTCCCTCACTCCTCACATCCCAAGCTGCATCCCCACAAAGTTTATTATGTTACATCGTTTCAGATGTGATGTTTCAGGTGTGCTCTTGATAAGCCATTAAAACAGTAAAAACACGTTCAGTTTCCTTTTGCTTTTTGTGTCTCCTGTTCACCAAAACATACCCATCTGTGATGGAAAAAGAAAGTAATCCAAAAGTAATCTAAAAGTAATCTGATTACGTTTAAAGACACGTAACTGTAACTGTATTCGGATTACTTTCAGAGCCATGTAATCAGTAATCAGTAACTGATTACATTTACAAAGTAACCCTCCCAACCCTGTATATATATATCAGGGATCACCAACTACATTTGTCCAAGGGCCGAAATGTAACCAATAGACACTATCGCGGGCCAGCGATTTTTATATAGCCCAGAATTTTATAAATAGTATTCAGATTACTTTTGGAATACTTGCTTTTTCCATAACATATGGGTATGTTTTGGTGCACAGGAGACACTTATTTTACTGTTTTCATGGCTTATCAAGAACTCAAACACAACATCTTGGTGTCATTCTGGACAGCTCTCTCATCTGCACCCCACATAAAAAACATCACCCGGACTGCATTCTTTGAACTGTCTTAAAACCTTTCCTTGGAATATGTTATGAATTGTAAGGTGTCCTTGGGTGCTTTGAAAGGCGCCCCTAAATAGAATAAATTATCATTATTATTTATTATCTGAAACGATGTAATAACTTTTAAAACTTGTTCCAGTTACTTGCCCCATGCATTCAGCAGCAGCAGTCCGTTCAGTTTGATTTGATCCCGTTATGAAATGTCATCATTTCGACAATAAAGAAATGCTACATAAACGTTATCTTGCACATTTTATCTAACCATCTCCGTTTCTAACTTTCAATACATTTTAAAAGATCTCTCTCTCTCATCTGCGTGCGGGGGCGGGGCCTCACAGACACGCTGCATCTCTCTCGCTCACAGACATGCTGCAGCGCTGTGCAGTGTGCACACAGTCCTGCCGGTAATGAATATTACATTTTGTGAGGAAACTTTTCCACCAATAATTCCAATAAGTATTCCAAAATGTATTCACTTCAGGTTTACGAAAGTAACTGTAATCAGATTACTCGTTTTTCAAATGTAACGCCAGCTGAATACAGTTAGCCTACTTGATTTTTGTATTCTGATTACGTAACGCCGTTATGTATTCCGTTACAACCCAACCCTGCTTCTCGGCTACTGTCCCGCAGCTCCAGCCTCTCTGTTGCACTCTGTAGCAGCAGGGCTACTGCTGTGGTGCAGAGCGCATTAACTAGACTCTTCACAACGAAGGATCACTTCTTCTTCAGGGGAGGGAAGGTTTCGCAGTACGCAGTCTACTGTCCCGCAGCTCCAGCCTCTCTGTTGCACTCTGTAGCAGCAGGGCTACTGCTGTGGTGCAGAGCGCATTAACCAGACTCTTCACAACGAAGGATCACTTCTTCTTCAGGGGAGGGAAGGTTTCGCAGTACGCAGTCTACTGTCCCGCAGCTGCTGCCTCTCTGTGCAGGCCGGATGAGAATGTCTGGCGGGCCGGATGTGGCCCGCGGGCTGCCAGTTGGTGGTCACTGATATATATAGATATATACGGACATCTTGTATTGTAGTTACTATCAGTACAGCCGCAGCGCCACTTTCAGAACAGGAAATGCACGCAAATACAAATCGTACTGACACTTATTATATACATAAAGTATATATAGATATATATAAAAATAGGGACACCTTGTATTGTTTACTCTCAGTACAGCACCACTTTCCGAACAGGAAATGCACGCTAATACAACATAAAATAGCACTGACACTTATTATCTATACACTTATTTATATATATAAATACGACATCTTGTATTTTAGTTACACCCGCTAGACAACAGTGGAAGGTTCGAGAAACAACCGCGTTTGCCCGGTGCACTGCGGCGGAGGTGGAGAGGTTCCAGCTGGGAACCTTCACCCCGCTGCGGGACCCGTGGGACCCCTGGACGGTGCGTCTTGGTCACGCTTCATATCGGCCGGCGCGGAGGCCCTCCGACAGTGGGTCGCGTTTGCCATTCGATCAGTGAGAGGAGAGGAGAACAATACAACAACAATTGTCAAAATCCGTTAATATATGGATGAGTGTGGGGGGGGGGGCTGGATACAGGCCGTGGGGGGACATCCGAGACCGGGAAATGTCCCCGGTAGAAACCGGGTGAAATAACCTAAAAAATAATAAAACCGGGGAAAAGTGGAAAAAAGTGTCCGAAAATAGGCACTCGTGAGGCGGGCAGAGTCCCCTGTCAACTCCCGTTACATATCTCCATGGTGTCATTTGAGCGAAAAACTTTTACGAGAACCAGGCTGGGGGGGTCAAAAGGGCTTGACCAAGGCCGACCCAAAGTGCACAGTGGTTGGACTCATCACCTCCGTGATGAGTCTCCATTGTGATTTGAAAACTTCCATCAAATGAGTCCTTCGGTGGGCGGGAAAAAACGCGTCAGAATCGTCACTTCCTGTACTGACAGTGGAGGTGTCCTGAGAGTGGAGGTCTGCACCGGAACTGTCCTGAGAGTGGAGGTCTGCAGGCAGGCTCCCATGAAACAAGTTAACTCATAGCAATTTGTTGCCTTTGTTTTAGTGCAAAAAAGAACATTCTGAACATGTTCAAATTGAATAAATTATCCTTTTACAAAACATTAAGATTAACCTGAAATTTCTCAAGAAAAACAAGTTCAACAATTGTATACACAGTGTATTTACAAAGGCACAACGCATTTAGTCTCTGGTATCTGGAACTGAACAATATAGTATATTATTTTTTGATCAAAACAACTAATAATGATCTTACATTAATTTCGATATCTGTGTAGTAATCCTGACCTGAACTGACACACCAGTGGGTTAAGGAAGAAGGATCAGTTATCCCCCCTGCCTTGTGATTGTATAAAATGTATAGATACAAAATACACAATTAAAGTTAATGTCTTGTCTGTAATATTTACCCTTTGCAAAGTCATCCTGAGGGCCGGATAGAAGCCTCTGGCAGGCCAGTTTTGGCCCGTGAGCCGTATATTTGACATCCCTGCTTTATGCGTTCACATAATGAAGACAGTTAAAGTGACTGGAAAATTAGCAGTGCTCTGCTCAGAGCGGCAAACAATTAAACACGTAACAAAAGTTCCCAACAATAGAGGATGGGGAAAACGTTATCTTGGTTTTTTATGTACTCCATTAAAACGGCATAAATCCTCCTTTCACAACAACAAAGCTGTTCTCGCTTGAGAAGAAATGGAAATGAGCACACAAGAAGCACCTTTTTCAAGTTGGCACCGTTTTCAAATGAGCAGCAATTTGAAGCCATTTCTTAATTGCTGATGGAACAGAAACGGGGGTAAAAAACATGCTGATGCTGACACCGAGAGCGTTTTTCCTAATATAATCTACTCTTATGTTTCGCAGGAGGTCCTCCAATGTGGCCGTTCGTTTGAAGTCGAGGAATTGCTCTCTGATGAAAGGTATCAGACTTTTAAGGTCAGTAGATGAAAAACAACTCTTTTGCTTCCCCGCTTTTTGGTACTTTGCAGTGAAATCTGATTTGCATTTGCTATCTCTTAAGGACATACAGCTCTTCAAAACGTTTGAATGCTAACCCCCTCCCTGAGAAGTCATTTTAGACCATGTCTTCTTGATTACGTCCTTACCTCGTTTCCTGCCAGCTGTTCACAAGTGTGTTTGGGGTTGGACCGAAGACGGCGGAGAAGTGGTTCTGCAGAGGGCTGCGCTCATTCAGTGACATTCTCACAGACCACAGCATTCATCTAAACCGGATGCAACAAAGTGGTACGTCAACCTCTCAGCAATTTAAGCTCTGCCACTCCACAAATTATAGGTTGATGATGACAACTAGAGTTTGCTTCCAAAAAAAGACCTAAAGACGGGGCCTTGCGTGTCATTTGGAATAATTTTGTCCCATATGAGACTTCTTATGTGAAGTGCTAGCTGTAATGTGTTTTCTCTAGAGTGAGATGAGATGTGACAAGAAGGGAGTTTATAGTGAAATCACAATGGAACGGCCAGCAGGGGTATTTTTAATAAAAACCAATTAACAGTGACTGTGAAGGGGACCCTTGCTGTGGAATTCCCATGAGCGCTCATCAATCAGCCGGGCAGAGAGGGCTATCTGAGCAAAGACCAGGAGAGGGGGCTGATACAGGGGAGAGTTGGGATTTGTTTCAAGCGTTTTTGCATTGAATCATCCTTTATTGCTTTTACAGTTGTATATAATATCATTGTTCAGTTTAGTCAGTTCCATATGTCGAGTGATAAAAGAACTCTAAAGTGCCTTATTCTTCTGGAGTGGAGTGCACCAGCTGGGCG
Source organism: Pseudochaenichthys georgianus (assembly GCF_902827115.2). NCBI lineage: Eukaryota > Metazoa > Chordata > Actinopteri > Perciformes > Channichthyidae > Pseudochaenichthys > Pseudochaenichthys georgianus. The sequence goes on along the minus strand of NC_047517.1, from coordinate 8,426,782 downwards.
TAACTCTACGACTTAAGCCCTGTATGCGTTGCGCCCGGGTGTAACTTTTACGCCTAGTATGGAGCAGGCAATTGCAATTGCATTTCAATAGGCTCCCATTGTGACCACATATTTTCATTAGGCCGTTTTATAGCCTATTTCATTCAAAAAGCACACACAAGAACATTAGATAACAACATTTGGAGAACTATTAACATGAAATTGACATAAAAACAAGTAGGCCTATAACAAATATGATTAGAGAATGGTGAATGACAAATTGTCTTCTTCAGTGATTCTTTGCTGATTCTTAAGAATTATAATTTTGGGTCTTAATTTCTCCTTCTCCAGCTCAATTTTGTCGTGTTCCGCTATCAGTTTTGCGGTCTCCACCTCCACACGAACGTTTTCTTTCTCTGTCAGTTCCCGCTGTAGCTCAGTCAAATCCCTCTTTCTTTTTCGGGGTGTGGGCATAATTTTCTCTTCTTTTGGTTTCTGTTATCCATGACTTCGTTATCCAAGTCTTAGCTTGCTCTGAATGGAGGAGTTTGAGTGTTAAATTATGTAGACGTGTGTTGCTTGGCAACAATTACTGTTTCATGTGTATTCACGTGGACGCGCATCTTAAGACCAGGCGCAGCTACGACCTAGACTAGTCAGGCTTGGTGCACTCGGTGTAAATTCGAATCATTAAGTCGGACGTAGCTAAGCCCGACGTTTGAGTTAAGACCTACTTTTTTACGCCCAGCTGGTGCAAATGGTTTCATGTGACAGACCTGGAAGTGTTTATGGTTTATGCCCTGTGTCATATTGGATTCAAAGTCCGGACAAGTTCAGTTTGAACCGATACCTGCCACGTGCAGTTCAAGTGCAGATAAGGCTCACTCATTTTGGTCAAAGGTTGTTATGTCTACTTAACATGTGTCCAAAATAGACTTAAAACGTCTGCACTGTACCGCATCCATCCAATAGCTGTGTACACTTTTCACTCACATTTTAATATTATGGTGGTTCTGGAGAAAAGGTCAGTGTTCATCAGTGGCGCTGGTGGAAAATATTTTTGGTGGGGCTGTTGATATAGTGAGAAAACAATTTTTTTTGGGAGAAATTACCCCTTAAATTAGGACTTCTGGTGATGTAATGGCGCGTTTCCAGTGCAGCGCGGAGCTCGCTTTAAGCGTGCCGAGCCGTGCGGGGCCCGTTTTTGGTTGCGTTTCCACTTGGCCTAGTACCGGCTAGCGGGTTCTAATTCACAGTTTTTCTGGCCCCATAACATCGTGGTTCTAGGGCCAGGAACAACCAGGCTGAGTCTGGCTGAGTATGCTAAACTAGAGAGAGAATCGCTGGCAAGGGGGCTACAACTACAACAAGATGAACATATTTGACAGTGAATTAATTAATTGTATTACACGTTTCAAAATGATGCCGAATTAACAACATACTGATACCGGTTAGTAAAAACCATGAATTAACGCTTTGACAAGCCTGCAGACAGACGAGGCGAAAAACCCTTTTAAAATGCTTGTTTTCTAAATGGAGCTTGGCTAAGCTAACGTTAGCTCCGACCGTCCACACTCACAACAACGGCCTATACAGACATAAATGAACCAGCGACTGTATTCTCCATGACACAGACAGTCTGTGGTTTGTACTTGTTTAACTTTTGTCTAGTTTCTGAACAGATCGTATCTGTCCCCGGCTGTTTGAAGAACAAGCAAGGGAAACAAAAGACGGCATTTACCTGTTTGCATCCAGCTAGCCATGCCTTTCTGGTGTACCAGCTACGTGAGAAGCCTCGTTGATACGTTTTGTCTTTTTCACGAGCTTGCTGCGATATATACAAATCGGGTTGGTCCGGTCCAAGGTCTTTAAGCAACAGTTTATCTCCCAAACTTCTCCTTTCGAAAGGATTGGAGAGTAGCTCTTGCACGGAATTGGGTGCGGACCGAGGTCCGGCGACTCCACCTGCACACGAAGCCATTCTCATCCAACCACCTTGGTCACTCACGAGTCTAAAAAACAACTCACGTCAACGCACGTAAGCAACGTGGGCGCCAACGTGAGCGCCCTCGTGACCAAAATATTTGACGGCGCTGATTGGCTGAAATGATGTTTCGCCGGCACAGTTTACTATTGAGACTTTTGCAACGTGCTGGTTGCTGCTGTTTGGCTCGGGGGCTCCTTGCACGGCCAATGATAAACTAATGCCACGGGCAAGGCCAGGAAGGAAACATGTGACTTATCAGTAACTTTAGACATCGTAACACAATTTTAAACGAGATTTTATTGTAGATTACACATTTTACTGATACCAATTGTATGATATTTACCTTGTTCATTAAAAATTAAAATATAAAATATATAAATATTTTTAATTTAATATTTTTTTTATATATTTTTTTGTATGTGGGAAGAGGTGGGGCGGTGCCCCTAGCGCCCCTATGGGCCGGCCGCCACTGGTGTTCATAAAGCTTCTCAATATGTGTGGAGAATAATTTTCTTTCACAATCCATCAAATAGGTGTTGGAGTGTTCCAGTCAATTAATCAATCAATCAATCAATGTTTATTTATATAGCCCAATATCACAAATGTTACATTTGTCTCAGTGGTCTTCACAGTGTGTACAGAATATCAGTATGACAATACGACACCCTCTGTCCTTAGACCCTCACATCGTACAAGGAAAAACTTCCAAAGAAAACCTAGTTTAAAGGGAAAAATGGGAGAAACCTCAGGGAGAGCAACAGAGGAGGGATCCCTCTCCCAGGACGGACAGACGTGCAATAGATGCCGTGTGTAAATTGAAAAGATAATACATTTGCAACATAGGTAGTCAAAATGTTTGGAAATGCATGTGTGTATATTAGGAAGATGAATCCACGAGGATATCCATCCAGGACCGATGATCCAGGACCACAGCCACGACTCAAGATCCAGCGCTCGCGATCCAGGACCGCAGGATCATCCATGACTCCGGATCCCAGCGTATATAGACACCAAAAAGAAAGACATTTGGGGAAGCTGGGTTAATCAGAACATGAGTGTACACGGGTATAGACAGAGAGAAGGAAGAAGTAAGATGTCCCCCGACAAACTAAGCCTATATCAGCAAAACTAGGGGCTGAATCTAATCAGCCCTAACTATAAGCTTTATCAAAAAGGAAGGTCTTAAGCGCACTCTTAAAAACGGATAGGGTGTCTGCCGCCCGAACACAAACTGGAAGCTGATTCCACAAATGTGGAGCTTGATAAGAAAAGGCTCTGGCTCCCATTGTACTTTTAAAGATTCTAGGAACAACCAACAACCCTGCATTCTTGGAACGCAATGCCCTAGTAGGACAGTAGGGTATAATGAGTTCTTTAAGGTAAGATGGCGCCTGCCCATTAAGGGCTTTGTAGGCGAGAAGAAGAATTTTAAATTCTATCCTGTGTTCTATAGGGAGCCAGTGTAAGGCAGCCAGAACAGGAGTAATGTGGTCCCTTTTCCTAACTCTGGTTAGTACACGAGCCGCAGCATTTTGAATCAGCTGAAGCGACTTGATTGACTTCTTGGTACTCCCTGATAATAAAGAGTTACAATAATCCAGCCTAGAAGTAACAAATGCATGGACTAGTTTCTCTGCATCGTTTTGAGGCAAGATATGCCTGATCTTTGCAATGTTACGTAGATGGAAGTAGGCGGTCCTTGAAATTGATTTTATGTGGGCGTTAAAGGATAAATCCTGATCAAATATAACACCAAGATTCCTTACAGTCTCACTGGAGGCCAAATTAATGCCATCCATAGTTAGTATGTCTTTAGATAATTTGTTTCGTAGATTCTTCGGGCCAAGTACAATAACTTCAGTTTTGGTCGTGTTTAACATCAAAAAGTTTAAGGTCATCCACGTTTTTAAGTCCTTAAGGCAGTCTTGAATTTTATTTAGATGATTAATTTCATCAGGCTTGATTGATAAATATAGTTGAGTATCATCCGCATAACAATGAAATTTACAGAATTATTCCTTATAATATTGCCTAACGGAAGCATATATACAGTCTTGACCAAACCAACGACAATGACTTGATTCTGCACAAACTGTGCTGTTATATTTGCTGTAAAGTGTCCTTACTGTAAGGTAATTATTATATGTACAGCACTTTGGCTCGACCAAACATCTTTTTAAAAATGTGCTATATAAATAAAACGTTGATTGATTTGATTTGGTTAAAAAAACAAGTCAGTTTTTGGGCAGTGATATTAAACATATGATATCTGTTTCTGAGATTTTGTTCTGACTTGCTCACGTGAATCTACCCAGTCCGGGACTCATTTTTACAATTAGTGAGAATATATACCTTATTACTCAATGTTCATGAAAAAAAAAACATCATTTGTGTAATTTTTTCTTCAGTTATGCTTCAACTTTCTAACAGGTGTAGTCTACAGTTATAAGTCTGGTAGTTCAAAAGGTTTGAATAAAGGAATCCTGCTGAAGGAACACCGAAACATCCCTGAAATCGGATGGATCCCTCATAAAGGTGTCAATCATTGAGAGAAGTTTTTAAAAGTAATAAGCTAGTAAGCAAGTTAATTTGATAATAAAGTAAGACACTTTTTAAAGAATGGATAGATCTGATAAATGTTAATTTAATACTATATATTTACTGGCGCCTGGGCTTCGGTCATTTTGCGAAAGAGCCAGTAGTGTTCCCCTGGTTTAGAGCGTATCTGCAGTGATTTTACTCTGAAAGGAGTGTCTGAGCGAACAGGAATAGGAGCATCCAGACGATTAGATAACATCAGCCGCAATTGTTGTCAGTGATAGAAACCCCACAGAGCATTTCATGTTTGTGGTTTAACGTCTCAAAGGGAGTACTGATGTGCAGCTTTTCATTTGTATGCCTCTCTGCTGCTCAGGATGCACATACTGGAGCACTGCATGAGCTGGTAATTCAAAACATTATATTACACCACTCGCATGTTCCCATTCAGTTTGAAACTCCATCTGATGATGTATTATGCTGACAGACATCTTCATCAAACTACTCGTAATCCATCATCTGGAGCACTGCAGTCTCCGCTCCGTGCACAGGAATAATGCAACCTTTGACAGTGGAAATGTGTCTGAACCCTGATCTCACTGTGTTCTGTAAATCTTAAAAGAGCAGAAACCATTTATTTTACAGCGGACAGACATGTCATTCGGTATTTTGAAAATGTGTAGCTCCGTTTGTTCCAAGGGACTCAGAATCAGAGTAGCAGAGTTATTTTTCCCACAGAGGGGGCATTTACATTGTTTCAGCAAAAGTAAAGAGTCAAAATATGAATCAACAGGCATGCATGAATATTAGAGATGAATTACAATGAACTCTTGTCCTCCATCTAGGGCACATGTGTCAAACTCAAGGCCCGGGGGCCAAATCAGGCCCTTGGTGGATTTAATTTCGGCCCGCAGGATAATTTGTAATTACTATTAGATCTGGCCCGCCGGTATATTGCACGCACACCTTCACTCCATCCTGAGGGTCTCCTCAGCTCAGAGCCTGATCCCAAACATTGATGACCTTGCACCCAAGATGAGATGCCAAGTATCTGGCTTGAGCTAGCATCACAGAGCAGCACACTGAGTTCAATGGATGTTTCCTTCTGGACTTTTTTTCTCACGACAACAGGGCATGTTTGTTTTGTTCTTTGAGGGAAATTGGTTTTGTGAAGCTGTTGTTGGCCTGTGGGAAAATGTAATCATAAGAAATGACTCTGGAGAAGCTGCAGATAGAGCCATGAGAAATGAAGGCAACTGAGTATTTAATGTTTAATGTTGTTTTTATAGGCAATAATTTAAGCTTTGTTAGTTCCAGGTTTAATATGTGCAATAAGTTCATTTCAATAAGTTCTGCAATAAACATTGAACCAGAACGGCCCTCGACTAGCACCCATTTTTTAATTTTGGCCCACTGTGTATTTGAGTTTGACACCCCTGCTCTAGGTGGACAACAATAAGTACAGTAACGATATTTTTCATAAGAGAAGTGTATGGAAGTGTGAAAGCAGCCAGATAACAGCAGTGATAATAAAAGCATATATTGCACAGTTATTACAGAGTATGTTACAGTAGTTGAACAGTCTAAATAAGTGATAGAAGCCAGTATTAATAAATCATAAAGCACTTAAGTGATGTTATATTCATTGTTGTTATATGAAAAAAATATACTTTTTATGCACACTACTAGAAAAAATACAAAGTCAGATACATGGAAATCCATCTATCAATCTCAGCATCTGCATTTGTGATAATGCTCAGGTGTCTGCAGCAGCTAGTCGACTTCTTTCAGCCTCAGAACTGATCACACGTTACCTTACTTTTAATTCACCCTGACTCTCCACTTCTCCGGAGGAACAGGCTATGATTGATGGCTGGCTCCCAGACTAATAACCACGTGGTGTGTTCCCTCCAGGTTTCCTGCATCATGGAGACATATCCAGGGCTGTCAGTGCAGCCGAGGCCCGGTCCCTGAGGAGCGTTATCGACGGAGCTGTCCACTGCGTCACGCCGGCCGCCACAGTCGCTCTGACGGGTGGCTTTCACAGGTACATGACTTGTCTTCTCCGCTCAGTGTAGATAGGGAACAGCGCTTCTCATCATGCATATCTCTCTTGTTTCCCTCTGTTGTTAATCTCTTTATGACCAGGAAATGCTAAGATATTTGTCGATATTAAATAGTAAATGAAATGTGTTATAGTAATAATAGATTAATTTGGTTAGCGCTTTTACAGGTGCTCAAAGTTGCTTTACAGAGATAGTGAAAAGAAAAGAACAACAAATAAATGTAGTTAAAGTCAAATTAAAATCAAGCAATAAAAAAGCAGTCACACATTAAAAGCCAGATTGAAGAGGTGAGTTTTTGTAAGTTGTTTGTAAGCTTTTTGAAGGTGGTGATGTCAGTGCAGTCACATGATGACAACACAGCACCATATCTTCATTGTTGATAACAGTGGTAGGGTTAGGGTTATAAAATATCTTAATACTATATTGACATACTTGTACTGTATTCAAGTATTCTTTTAATTGATGCTACTTTATATTTTTCTCCACTACATTTTAGTGGCATATGATATATTGTACTTTTTACTACCGTACATTTATTTATAGGGGCCCTATTGTGCTTTGTGGGGTTTTCCCTTTCCTGTAGTGCGTTCTATAGGTTTGTGTGCATGTCAATGGTGTTCAAAGGCTAAAGTCCCTGTGTTCCCTCCAGAAGGAGTTTCTCTCCCATACACTCCCCCCCGCCTGAAACACCTCCATTGGACTCATTTGCTCATACTACTTAACACTTGCGCTTCTATTGGCTCGCACTCCAACACATGGAATGTGATCGGCTAAGGGGCGGGACATCTCTAAGAGATTGACCAATCACAATAGAGCCGGCCAGCTAACCAATCAGAGCAAACTGGGCTCTGGTTTCAGACAGAGGGTGAAAAGAGGTGCTGCAGCACAGGCAGTATGAGAAAAATAAAGAGCTTTTTGAACATTAAAGCATGGAGACATGTCAACAATATGAACTTGAATATGAGCAGAATAGGGCACCTTTATCATTCCTAGTAACATCATTTATTTTTACATATAAAAACAAGCATATCAAATTAGCTCCAAATAACACACAGACAACTATAAAATGCGTTCATGTATTTTTATGATTAAAAGCAAATAATATTATCTTTAATTATAGAATTGTATAATACTGCCATTCTTCATATAACTTTTACTTTTGATAATTTAAGTTCATGTAGCAGATAAATCCTTTGTATTTCTACTTAAGTAACATTTGGAAGTCAGGACTTTTTACTGTCAGGACTTTTTACTTGAATAGCTATCGATCATAAATCTATCGATTAGATTTATGATTCGAAAATTATAAAAGTAGGGTAGACATGTGGATATTATCTGGCTGAACAAAACGTGCATTTATAAAACAGGTTCGTTTTCCACAGATCTTATTTCGAGCTATTTTCCAAAATCCTATGGAGAAATCCCACTGCTTTTGTGTCGGGTTTTAGGACACCTCTCTGCACCACTCTATTGAGTGCAACTATTTGCTCACAGCCAGATTCTCCCTCCGCCACCACCTCTTGTTTTTATGTGCAGCGTTTGTGCCTGAGTAAGCGTGGAGCACTCTGCTCTGTGGTGTTGTAAAAATCCAGCCATAACCAGTGGCGTGTGCAGTAAATAATTCAAACACAGTCTGGCAGTGAGGACAGGCGCTTGCCTCTCAACAGGGTGACAGAGCTGCCTCAGAGTTGGTGGTCCTTAATAGCGCCTGGGCTACAAACAGTACATGTTGCCAGGAAGAGTGATTCTTCTTAAAGAAGTGTTCCTTTTATTTACTTACATGTTTCTAGTTTGTCAAAGTTGGTACAAAGTCATCTTATAATAACTTCAAAAGTGAGACAAAGTAACTTTACTTTTAATTCAGGTAATAAAACGACCACTGTTGTAATTGCCAATTATCAGTACTAAAGTGCTGCAGTCCTAAAACCTGGAAACGATTCAGCATTTTTGCACTTCCATTTTTGGAATGCTTAGTGGTGTTGATGTAACGTACTTTCATGGGACCATGGTTTAGGTATATTAAAGGCTAATGTTTAAGCTTTTAACTTCTGGTGATTGCTTTTATGCATTAATACAATCGTTAAAGTGGTGTTCATTTGTAAAGATTAACTGTTTGAACACAAAGGTGAGGATGGACCATCATCAAGTCCATCCTCACCTCCTCCATCACCATCTGGTACGCTGAAGCCGCAGCCAAGGATAAGGGCAGGCTGCAGCGTGTCATCCGCTCTGCAGAGAAGGTGATTGGCTGCAGTCTGCCATCCCTCCACGACCTGCAGGCCTCCAGGACCCTGAGGCGGGCAGGGGAGATAGTGGTCGACCCCTCCCACCCTGGACACAAACTGTTCACCCCCCTCCCCTCTGGCAGGAGGCTGCGCTCCATCAGGACCAAAACCTCTCGCCACCAGAACAGTTTATTCCCCTCTGCTACCGGCCTCTTAAACAAGGCCCGGCCCCCCCACTGACACTTTACCTCAGCCACAACGTAGACTCTTTTGCATTACATTAATGCACACAATGTTCAAATACTGCTTACTGCACATATTTCTTATTTCACATTTTATATTCTATAATTCACTGCATTCTATTTCGCTGTAAATTACTGCTTTATTGTATTGCTATCTTTTTATTTCATTATAGTGTACAATACTCGATGCCATTTTCATTTACAGTACATTGTAATATCACAGTACACATTCTATTGCTATCAAACTATATTTTATAACAGTGTCCTTAAAGATTTTTTGTTTTATATCGAGATTTTTTGTTTTAGATTGTATGTCTGCACCATGACATCAAGGCAAATTCCTCGTATGTGTGAACCTACCTGGCAATAAACCCGTTTCTGATTCTGATTCTAATGTTTGCCACAGAACATATTTTTTGCAAAAATCGAATGTTAAAATCTCCTTCTAATATAGTATAGGAAACCAGCGCTACTGTGTGCTAACTTCCAGGGTTAGCCTAGAAAAATATGTCATCATTTTGTAGCAAAAGCTAATTTTTAAATATTAAAGGTCCCATGACATGCTTTTCCCGTCCCCTTGTGTTATGAAGGTTGTTCTGCATGTAAACGGTCTGCAGAGTCACAAACCCTCAAAGTACACCCTGTAGCGAGTACAACTCTAACACAGAATAGACCTGTCTGCTGCCCCAGGACGCCTCGTTGGGGAGTTTTTTTTCTATTTTTTCCTTCCGGGTCCTATTCACGTAACGAAGTCCAAATGGACCAATCCGCAGAGCACACACACTCACTCACTCAGCCTTATCTTTTCTCAGCCGCGGTGTAGCACGGAGCTCCGTACACACACACACACACTCGGAGCTCAGGCTGTGTGTGTGTGAGTGTGTGTGCTCAGGCTAAGCTCCGCGGTGTCTCGCTGTCTCGTAGACCCCACGCAGCAACCAGGAAACGACACCAGTAATCCAGCTCTCACTGTCCGCTCCTCGAGCCCCACAGGGCAACGTCCCCCCGACACGGCACCCAGACCCCACGCAGCATTCTCATCTGTTTGACATTACTGGTGTCATTTTCTGGTTGCTAACAAACGCCATTGTGAAACATAAACACTGATGTTCCGCTGTAACGGTGGTGGACTCATCAGAACAGAGTGGGCGAGCTGACCAATCAGAGCACAGTGGGCTCATAGGGAGGGGGGGGGCAGGAGCTCCAACAAGGCGTGTAGGACAGAGTGAATACACATACAGTACTATACAGAGATGCTGTCGAGAAACCAATGTGAGTTTGGAACACAATGTAAATATATTCTAGTAGGCCTCAACAATGGAATTATGATCAGTGGAAATGGCCATGACATGGGACCTTTAAGAGTAGCACAAGTGGAGATGATTCATATGTTTGTTTTTAATTCCATAATTACTCATTTAAAATGAAATAGTATTGTACTATCAGTATATACTGTGCACTAACCTTCAATACACGCCATGTTAGCCATGTTAACAGGAAGTGATAACATACTGTGTTGTCAAACATAGGACTAGTTCAAATTCACCATACAAATATATAAGTGTTTTTTGTACCTTTGATCCTGTCCTTTTCCTGCTTAGAATAGTTAACTTCATCATTTATGTATTACATATGTATAATAAACTACATTCATGTACTATTAACTCAGCAAAGTGACTCAATCAGTGTGCATTTTACAGAAATGTTTGAATAAAAGTCACGCTTTAGCATTTTAGCCACCGCAAGCTAATGGTTATTCCAGACAGAGTGAGGCTATATTGAATTGAGATAATTTCTGCTTAAAAATGTAGCTTTTCACTGTCAGACAAAGATTGTGATATTTAAAAAAAAAAGTTACACCGTCTCAGTTCACCCCCGCACCGTATAGTTTATATTCAATTTGTCTCGCCGGTTATCACTCCACAACTTTCCCGAGTAAAGATGGTATCAAACACCATAAGGACAAATAAAATCCAATATCTCTCATCTTCAAAGCGATACATGACAGCCGGGATGATATCTGATTATGTAAATAACTGCTTCTCAAGGGGATAATGTGCTAAAAGAGATGAGGAAAGTGATTAGAGCATCATGGGTAGTTAACATTAAGAATGAAGGGGAGGAACAGAGGAAGATTTATGGGCCAGGAGTCTGCGGCAGAGCTTAAAGGGGCCTGTGAGGGAGCTTTTATGGCTTCAAGCACACATTTACTTCATCATATATATTCTGAGCAGGCTTAGGGAGTATTACATGCAATTTAATTGGGAGATACGGAGCCACAAATGATGACTTGTAGATTATCAGTAAGTAAGTAAGTAATTGACCTTTTATCTTGCTGAAAAGCAGACTCATAGAGACGTGGTTTAAACACAGCGGGAGGGGATGTAAGGCCTATTACATTCAAATACATCACATGCTAAGATGCCATAACCCACTAATTCTCTCCTGTGTGACATATTGGAGAATGTTCCCATCTAAAGTCCTGTCGAAGCTCGAATTAATTAGTTTCATCCTTCCAGTTGATAGCCCTTGTTAAAAAAGAAGCATATATATTTATTAGGGCTGTCAAACGATTACAATTTTTAATCAGATTAATCACAGCTTAAAAATTAATTAATCATGATTAATCACCATTCGAACTATGTCCAAAATATGCCATTTATTTATGTATATTGTTGTGGGAATGGAAAGATAAATGAAAGAAGGCGGATATATCCATTTAACATACAGTATCTATGTTTATTATAACGTTTTTCTGCGTGTCAAAATGAAAGACAACCCACACACCTATCAATCATCAAACCGTGGGGTCTTAATTCATTACGTGTTGATTTCTATCAACGGGGGAGTACTTCAGGAAAGTCGATAGAGGGGGGGGGGGGGGGGGGGGGGGGCGGCGGCGGCTCGTGGAGTACTTCGTGACCACAGAATGTGAACGTTGTGATCAGCTGTTTTAGCGCAGTTCTCCAGTGATGGGGGGGGAGTCTCCCTCCGCAGCCAGTTGGCGTAGTTTTGGCACAATTCCGTTGTACAGACCGACGTTAACAGCAGCCCTGTTTGTGCACACGGAGACCGACTCTGTCGTCCGGTGATCTAACCGCCTTCTGGAAAAGCTTCACAAGTACGTCCGTACGCAAATGCACTTTGTGACACAATAGGCCATAAGGTGAACCCTGTTATCGTTTCAACCCGCTCCACAGAAGTGGAACTACATAATCTTCAGTTCATAAAAAAGAACGAGTCATGCTTATCCACCAAAAAAAAGTTTGTCGCTAAAATTCCTGCCAATTCTTCTAGGCACGTAATTATTGGCTGAACTAGTCCCTTCAAAGCGTAATAATATCTTGGTCCAAAGTAGTGCCACGGTTCGTCACGTGATCGTGCTACACCAATTGGGTAGCTGCATATTGTCAACAGAAGTGAAAGATGGTTGCGCTAAACCAGACCAAATGGATTCTAAACAGTGCAGTATGCTTGTTTTATGTCATGTTTTGTCATATGTCTTAATACATCACTAAGTCCGAGGTATTTGCATTATATACGCGGTATTTGTGAGAGGTTTTACTATCTGGGAACAGAGTTGACCATCGAATCAACATTGACTAGCAGCGTTTATCAGCCAACTCCAGCTACAAACAATTTCCCCACGGGAATTAATAAAGTATATCAAACTCAAATTTATCAAACTATCATTCCTGGACTACCATGTTCGCATCGCTAGGTTCATTGGCTGAGCTCGTGGATTATTCCATTAGACTGAGGACTTTTTGTCTGTCTGTTGTTACCCTGTACACGTTAAATGCACTCTTAAAATGACTTGATTTCATACATAGCTGCGTCCAAGAAGAAGGTTAACTTGTTACGTTAAGTAATTTAGATCAATAAAATGAGGTACTTCCAGGCTGAAGACTTTTATTTTTGTCGCTGCTTTTAATTGAACTATTCATATCTTAGACTGCACTGTAACTTTTATCCATGTATTTTTTCTTTTAATGTTTATTTTATTAGCTTTTCTTTTTAATGACTGATTTTAAATGCCATTTTCTTAATGTCTTTCATTTTTTGTAAAGCACTTTGAATTGCCTTGTGTTGAAAAGTGCTATATAAATAAACTTGCCTTGCCTTACTTATACCAATGTCCATTGATTCATTTATTTACTCATTCATCCCTCCACAAATGAAAACAACACTGATGAACCATAAAAACGAGATTTATTACAAATATAAAAAGGTATGACGTAGAAAACAGTACAAAACAGAATAAGGACATGTAATGGAGTATAATTGATTGGTGTCAGGTGATCGTGATCCGCAGCCACGGCTGGGCGGAGCGGCTGATTGGTGCTATGATTGCCTCAGCTGGTTAAAAGAGTCCTGCTGATTATACTCTGTGTTCTAGTTTGGTTTTGAAGCCACACGGTTTTTTGACCGCTGCATTGCACTGCAGAGAAGAGACTATTTGTTTATTTAAAGGACGAACACTGTTTCAACCTCGTCTGGTAAGATACGATAACTTGGAAATAAATGTACCAAAAACAAACGTATCTCTGAGTGATGTGTGAGCGCGTCAGCCAGGCGCTAAAACCAAAGGAACAGAAAAGAGCTTAAGAAAGGTGGAAAGAAGGCTCCAGATGCACCAGAAAGTCTCAAAAAGTCAAAATTATCAACACACAAACATTGTTACATGCATATTACGTCTGTGAAGCACAAAAAGGTTGATTATTTTGCCAATACAAGATGGAATACGTACAGGACAAGCTTACAACGGTGGCTCGGCTTGAAGGGAGACTCTCGGAACGTGGGGGCTGAAAACCACAAGTTTAACAACCACTGTTGATGTTGTTGAAGACCTGCAGTGTGATCATGAGGAATGTGACACACGGGTGTTTTTACATGCCCAACATGCTGCACAGCCTTGATTGAAGAAAGTCATTTGTTGTTGCATGTGAGAAAGATGACTACCTTAAGGCTTTTAGAAGTTTAGGTACTAACTTTGACTTGGAGCAATCAACATTTGCACTTCTTTGCCGGTATGTATGTCACCCATATGATCAGCCAGCAGCCGAAGATGTAAATGATGCTAGGTACAAGGCTTTCTGTATGGCATCATCGGCCTTGCCAGAATTAAGCATTCCCCCTACTCCTGATGCCCTCCATCAGCACTGCAAAAGGGCAAATGACCAGGCAGCAATAATGAGGTCCTGTCTCAAAAGAGAAATTAATGCTCCATCACCTGCTGGATATGGTTGGGAAATAGAGGATGGGAACTTACACGTCACCTGGATGACAATAAATCCTGCCTCTGACAGCGTGTTGCATGTGATACACTGCAGCTGCAAAGAGTCTGCCTGTGAGAAAGGCAGATGTTCATGCTTCTCTGCAGGACTCTGTTGCACAGACTTATGTCGTTGCTCAAATTGTGCAAATAAAAAAGAAACAGAGGAAGAGAACGATGACTGCCCTGACACTGATGCCCCTTTCACACCAGCGCCTTTTCAGCTCCGGCTCGGAGCTAGAGCCTGAAAAGCGCCGGGTTTTCCAGTTCACACCGGAGCTGCGCCGGCTCTTAGCTCCGGAATCCGCTTCATTTCCAGCTCCAAAAAATTGTCGGTCCAGAGGCAAGAGCTTTGGAGCCAAGAGGCGACGTCGCTTACGTCTCTCTTACGTCGAGGCGTGCAGGAAACTAAACCCACCTCCCATGGGTCGACTGTCAGCCTGCCTACAAGCAGTAGTGCCTATAAACACACTTTATAAAGTCAGGCAACACTAACCAGGCTTCGTGTGATTCTGTTTATTTGTACCTTACTTTGACCATCCGTTCGCTGTTATCGATCATTGTGGAGAGAGGCAGACGTGTTGTTTTGTATTATTGCAGCTATCGGATGCAAGTAGTCAGTTTAGCTTCGGTTGCTATGCTAACATCACCCGTTTTATACCAGAGAAACTTTCATAACAGCGTTGTGATACCAAACAGTGTCAATTCAGACTGACACACATTCACTTAGGCTAAGGGAACTGGGGATATGCATCAGCTGCTTGTGTGAGTCGGACAGTGAATACTTTAGAGCGGCCGCTGCAGTGTGAGCTAACCGGGAGCTAACGGGAGAATAAACTCCTGTGGAAGAGCAGCCAGCACTGCAGCGGTCGGTAAATGCTGCAGAAACACATTAATAAACAATGAACCACGGCACTCTGGAGAAAAGTATAAGGTTGGAGAAGTCGTTATTCAATTTATTCTGGCTTCGTGTGATTAAAAGCAACACGATCATCGACCCGACGCAGTTGTTGTTGTTGTTGTGAGCTGCCGTAATGGCTGCCGTTGGGTGGCAAATCAGCGATGTAAACGGTGACGTCATGACGCAGCAAGGGCAGCTCTGGGGCGCCAGTGGGCGGTGTGCACAGAGCGGGAGCTGAAAAGGGAAACCGGAGCTGAACCAGAAAAGCTCCCGCTCGGAGCTAGAAACTGAAAAGCGCTGGTGTGAAAGCCGCATGACAGTGAGGAATAGGAATAAAAGAGCCTTCTTTCCACCTTTCTTAAGCTCTTTTCTGTTCTTTTGGTTTTAGCGCCTGGCCGACGCGCTCACACATCACTCAGAGATACGTTTGTTTTTGGTACATTTATTTCCAAGTTATCGTATCTTACCAAACGAGGTTGAAACAGTGTTCGTCCTTTAAATAAACAAATAGTCTCTTCTCTGCAGTGCAATGCAGCGGTCAAAAAACCGTGTGGCTTCAAAACCAAACTAGAACACAGAGTATAATCAGCAGGACTCTTTTAACCAGCTGAGGCAATCACAGCACCAATCAGCCACTCCGCCCAGCCGTGGCTGCGGATCATGATCACCTGACACCAATCAATTATACTCCATTACATGTCCTTATTCTGTTTTGTACTGTTTTCTACGTCATACCTTTTTATATTTGTAATAAATCTCGTTTTTATGGTTCATCAGTGTTGTTTTCATTTGTGGAGGGATGAATGAGTAAATAAATGAATCAATGGACATTGGTATAAGTAAGGCAAGGCAAGTTTATTTATATAGCACTTTTCAACACAAGGCAATTCAAAGTGCTTTACAAAAAATGAAAGACATTAAGAAAATGGCATTTAAAATCAGTCATTAAAAAGAAAAGCTAATAAAATAAACATTAAAAGAAAAAATACATGAATAAAAGTTACAGTGCAGTCTAAGATATGAATAGTTCAATTAAAAGCAGCGACAAAAAGAAAAGTCTTCAGCCTGGAAGTACTGCATTTTATTGATCTAAATTACTTAATGTAACAAGTTAACCTTCTTCTTGGACGCAGCTATGTATGAAATCAAGTCATTTTAAGAGTGCATTTAACGTGTACAGGGTAACAACAGACAGACAAAAAGTTCTCAGTCTAATGGAATAATCCACGAGCTCAGCCAATGAACCTAGCGATGCGAACATGGTAGTCCAGGAATGATAGTTTGATAAATTTGAGTTTGATATACTTTATTAATTCCCGTGGGGAAATTGTTTGTAGCTGGAGTTGGCTGATAAACGCTGCTAGTCAATGTTGATTCGATGGTCAACTCTGTTCCCAGATAGTAAAACCTCTCACAAATACCGCGTATATAATGCAAATACCTCGGACTTAGTGATGTATTAAGACATATGACAAAACATGACATAAAACAAGCATACTGCACTGTTTAGAATCCATTTGGTCTGGTTTAGCGCAACCATGTAGGCGGCCATCTTTCACTTCTGTTGACAATATGCAGCTACCCAATTGGTGTAGCACGATCACGTGACGAACCGTGGCACTACTTTGGACCAAGATATTATTACGATTTGAAGGGACTAGTTCAGCCAATAATTACGTGCCTAGAAGAATTGGCAGGAATTTTAGCGACAAACTTTTTTTTGGTGGATAAGCATGACTCGTTCTTTTTTATGAACTAAAGATTGTGTAGTTCCACTTCTGTGGAGCGGGATTTCTTTTCTAGAGGACTTTTCGAGGTTCACCTTGCGGCCTACAAGTGACGGTACTCATTTCAGATTACGCACATAACCTGCGTACCAGTTATGTGCACCCCTGTACTACAGCAAAAGTATTCTCCGTCGAGACTTCCTGCAACAACACCACGCCGTTATCTTGATTCTGATTGGCCAGAAGACATTATCAAAGATGTTCTATTGAGAAGACGATCACTACGTGACAAAAGTTTTCAAAACCGTGGCTACTGAAATCAATCTTACTAACTGCTGTCTGTGCAATTTACTCCGCGCGAGTTGGCAGACTTTATTTTGCTTACTTTAACATCATTTTTCATGGTAGGGCAAAGCCATTTCTTGGTATGGGTGTAGCCCAGGGTTGCCAACTTTGGGTACCTGGCTGGAGTGAGATTTTGGTATCATGGGTTTGATTACACATATGCGCACGAAATGACTGCTATCGTGTCAGTAGCGGGACCTTAGCATATAGGATATATATACAATATATACAAATACACAATATTGGACACAGACTATAAAGGGCACACAGTTGCATTCACTAATGAAAGTTAAACACATGTTTGTTTCCACTGTTTTATTGTGTGCATAGGCCTGTCGCGATAAGCAATTAGTTGACTTATCGTACGATAAATAAAAATGAACTCGATAAATTGCCATTTACTAGCAGTTTGAAAGGATGTACTTGAATTATTATTATATATTATCATTATGTCAGTGGTCTAAAATGGTCATACAACGGTGCCGACAATATTATCGTTTATTGCAATAATTTCCGGGAAAATGTATCCAACAAAATTAATTATCGTGAGAGGCCTATACATGAAACACACACACACAAACAAATCTACAGACTTACTCCAAACTGCCAAATATATTAATTAACACACTCTCACTCTCATACTCTTTGACTCTATTTTGGCCTAGTAGAACAATAAGCAGCAAACTTTTACTTTTTATCATTTCTACTGGACAAAAGTTTTCAAAACCGTTTCTAGTCTTCGGTATTCTTGTTTTGGCGTGAGAATAGTTTGGGCAGCGTGAGAGCGTGAGATTGAGAGTGAAAGCGTGTGTCACACGCCAGATGCGTGAGAGTTGGCAACCCTGGTGTAGCCTACCCCAGCCATACCCTGGCGCTGCCACTGGTGGCACGTATGGGGCGGGCCATTCTGCACATGCGTTAAATGCGTTAAATATTTTAACGCAATTAATTAAAAAAATTAATTACCGCCGTTAACCCGATAACTTTGACAGCACTAATATTTATATATATATATATATATACCTCTTTAAATAGATATACTCGACTCTGCCAAATCTTTCATCTCTGGATAACATTCACAAAGAAATAATTCTGCTCCAGAAAGTTTTACGAAATAAGCCTAGTGCTCGAGCAAACTGGAGCTGTCATGACTTCAGAGGGGAGCGGCACGGCGAGGATTTGTTGACGCCACTGACATTAGCCTTATTGTAAGGACAGCTGTGGAAGGCGGGTGACAAGTCCTAAAGCGTTTTTGTAGGGGGAGGATTAAAAATAGATTAGTCTTGAAAATACAGCATGCTGCACGGTGTCAGCGCAGTGTTTGTTTATTTCAGTGGGAAGCCTGTAATCCCCGCTGTGGATCTTATTTAACATCATAGTGTCTGGAATAGGACTCAAAGTGACACTGATGAGGGGCCCGATGGTGTCTGCTCTCAAATCCTCAGTCCTGCTGCATTGTTTGCCTTGAACAACAACCGAGATAAGTAATCCTCATCAGTTTAGTTCAGGGTGTCAAGATTTAAAAATATATAATCAGCTTGCAGGGGAAAGAGCAAAAAGATCTGTCTCAACGTGAAGTATAACTGCATTAAACGTTGAACTTTCCTCATTTTTTAAGTTATATCTTTAAGATTATCACTTTGTTATTCCGTATTAGAGAGACACTTAAGATATAAACTGAGATACTCGGTGAAAAGATGTTTCTTCTTCCTGACTTTTGTCTGCTGTGAACTCTCTTTCCTGCAGATAAAATACATAGGCCTACTGTGACATTTCCAGCTGCAGCAACACTTCCCGCATCTGTATTATTCATATGTGTCGCATTGTCGTCCACACACATTTGTAAACAACTATATATATTTTATAGGCTTTGTGCTGAAAGGATTAATAATTGAGTATTTTCCCTCACGCAATAACAAAGTAGACTTGCTAAGCTCAATTGCTCTCCTCTGCTCTTTATAGTACTTAATTTAAAGTTACACTGGTGGTGTTTCTGTTCACAGCGTGCTAACAGCCCATCAAAGCTAATATTCTTAAGCCAGAACCTTCGCCTTATCTCCCTCTGAGCAGGAGTGGATGCCCTAATGCTAAATAAAAACAGTGTTCTGTAGGTGCATCATTAGAGGTAAAGAAGAAGAAAAACACCTTCTTTGCTGGAGAGAATGTACCTGATGTGCAGTTGTCTACTTTTCTGCTAACTGTTGTTGAAGCACAGTAGGTATTTGCACAGACCCGAGTCCGACACGTGCTGAAGCTCGCTGCAAACAGGAAGCAGCTGAAAACACCAAACACCAATTCCCATGTTTCTCATGCTTTGCTAAAATCAGCTTGTTTTGACGCTCTGATTGGAGGTAAACTCAATGTATGCTGATATTATCTCTGTCTCTCTCCTTTGGCGTGTTTGCTATTCACGGCACATGCATTGCACTGGAGTGAGTTTTGCCAGCGCAGCAGAGGCTAGCCCTGAGACCCACTTAGCAACTCCAGCGCACTGTACAAGCTGGAAGTGTTGTGGAATCTCAGCGCTGCCAATTAGGAGTGTCGGAAAGCTTTGGTGGAGAGTTGCTCATTCAGCAGATGGAAATGTGCGCTTCAGCCTCAGATAGCTGTGTCTACCAGTCAACTCAGGAGAAGTGTCAACTTTTCACATAAAGGCCTACCACGTCTTCTATTATCCTAAAAAGAGAACAAATGACATGCATTCACGGTGCACATAATATGACCGGAGCAGCATATACTCAGGCAAGCACTCATACTGTTAATGCCACGAGGGTACATGCTCTCTGCCTCTAGCGCTAACCATTAATATTATCATGCCTTATGGAGCTCTAATGGCTGTTTTCTATTACTTCCTTCCTCCTTGAATTAGCCACCGTGACCTTTGAAACTTTCCCACAAGCCATTCATGTTGTCCTTTAATGTCCCTCGCTCTCGCTGCCATCACACATTAGTCAGCGGCGATGAGGAGAGATCAAACACGGGCCTTCGCTGCAGCTGATCCTGCTTTTCAGCCATATCACCAACGTTCGTTGTCGTTTCTTCGGTGAATTAGTCTGTATGATTTCTCTGTGTGTGTGTGTGTGTGTGTGTGTGTGTGTGTGTGTGTGTGTGTGTGTGTGTGTGTGTGTGTGTGTGTGTGTGTGTGTGTGTGTGTGTGTGTGTGTGTGTGTGTGTGTGTGTGTGTGTGTGTGTGTGTGTGTGTGTGTGTGTGTGTGTGTGTGTGTGTGTCAGTGGGTGTTGGGCATACATGTATAAAGAGAGCAGGATACATTAAAGGCGGGGCACAGCTAATTTGAATGGAAGTAAAAAATGGGCCTTGGTAAAAAGATTACCGGAAATACAGCTTTTAGGGCTTATTATGACCCTATCATTTGAATAAGGGCTATTCAAGTGTTCGTACTGCGTATTAAGCTTAAAAAACATTATAGCCTACTGAATTACAGACGTTTCTTTCCCAATGTAAATCAATGGGAACATTAAAGTTTGCTTCAACATCTGGATACATTTGGTATTTGGTAATAATGAGTTGGAAATTATACCTTGACTTTTATAACGTATCTCCAACGGCGAACTTCAAAACGCACCGTAGAAGTGGGAAGCTTCTGTAATTTGATAGGTAACCTCAAAACTCGTAGACGGTATTTGCATATGCATTGTTCTCAGTTACAACTGTCTAAAAGCTGAAATATGAAGTTGTTTCAGCCTGTTATCATAATCGCAGGAACCCTCTGTTCCTTTTTAGAATTTCATCTGGCTGCTTATTTGAGTCAACTGTTGATGTAATCCTGTTGACTGAAGGTGCAAGAGCAACTTTGATACAGCATAAAGCAATCACAATTACTGACAAGAGCAGGATGAACATTTAGCTAAAAGGATAAATACATTATTATCAGTGGAGTTGGAGTGGGCTTTAATAATAGCCAAGCAAGGGAGCTCCTCTCTTATGACATTTTTAAATATATAAATATAAATATGCTTCAAAGGGCAGATAAGTTCCCATGTGCAGGAAAATAAAAAAATCCTGTCGGTTTGTGTTAGAAGTAAAGGTTGATGCATGGTTTTGCAACTATAGCCTACAGAATGCTTTAAATGGCGTTGAATAATTTGGAAACTATAACGCTACTTGCATATTATGATTATATTATTAGGTTACTTGTACATTTGTAAGTTAATATTTATTTAACCTTTCAATGCCTACCTTCTAAACTGACAACTGTTCACTTTCTACAGGAGTACATAGTCAGTTTCAATAGCTAGCTAACAGTCTTGCTAATTGTTGCTTGTTACTGATATTTCAAAGAGCTTCAAAGTTAATTCAAGATGCATTACATGGCATCTCTCAATTCCTAATTTATAATTCAAGCTGCCAACGGTTGTGTTTATACAGCATTAGTAAGTCTCAAATAGCTTGCTTATTGTTGCTAGATGCAATATGACAATGAGTTACAACGTTCATTTAAGAGGCATTCAGTCTCTTAATTCCTCCCTTTTTATTTCTAAGCTGCCAACTGTTGACTTTACACAGGAGTAATCATTCTCAATCGCTAGCTAACTAGCTTGCTAACTAGCTTGCTAACTGTTGCTAGTCGCTAATATGACAATTACTGCTAAAGTTAATTCAAGAGGGTTTTAATGGCATCTCTCAATTAATACCTTTTTATTTCTAAGCTGCCAACTGTTGACTTTATACAGGAGTAGTCAGTCTCAAAAGCTATCCATCTACCATCTAAATTGTTGCTTTGCTAATATGACAATGAGTTCCAAAGCTAATTCATACATTGACTCCTCTCTCGTAACTGTCCACAAACCATGTTTCCTCAGGGTTGCCAACTTTGGGTACCATGGCTGGAGTGAGATTTTGATATAATGGGTTTAATTACACATATGCGCACTAAATGACTGCTATCGTGTCAGTAGCGATAAGCAATTAATTGATCAATAAAAATGAACTCGATAACTTTTCTGAGCTCGATAGATTGCCATTTACATGAGGATGTGACTAGCAGTTTGAAAGGATGTACTTGAATTATTATTATATATAATCATTATGTCAGTGGTCTAAAATGGTCATACAACGGTGCCGACAATATTATCGTTTATCGCAATATTTTCTGGGAAAATGTATCCAACAAAATTAATTATTGTGAGAGGCCAATACATGAAACACACACATACACAAACAAATCTACAGACTTACTTTAAACTGCCAAATATATTAATTAACGCACTCTCACTCTCATATACTCTTTGACTCTATTTTGGCCTAGTAGAACAATAAGCAGCAGACTTTTACTTTTTATCATTTCTACTGGATCTTAGATCTGCGCATGCGCAATACGGGTCGGGGATTGACCAACCGGCTCCCACTGCTCTGCTGTCTGTTAACGTTGTTAAGAGTGGTGGGGGCGGGGATGGAGCGGATCGACAGCTTGAGCAGCTGTCAACTCAACATTGTAAATAACCAACCAAAAACGATCGCTGGTTCATCTTGTTTTTGGCGTGAGAATAGTTTGGGCAGCGTGAGATCGTGACATTGAGAGTGAAAGCGTGTGTCACACGCCAGATGCGTGAGAGTTGGCAACCCTGGTTTCTTTAGTGAATCAGTTATACTCAAATCTTCCAAACACCACAATATGATTGTTAAGGGAAACTCACACAGAGCTTAACATACGGATTTGACATTCACAATAGCAATTTTACAACCAAATTACAACATCTCCAGTTTCAACCCAGTCTCATGGCATTTCGTGTTCACCAACACGATTTTTAATCTATTGATTCGTGTTCACCAACACGATTTTCCCCATTTTTTTGTTTTGCACAGCACGATTTTAAAAGCAATGTATTTCTACTGGTAATGTGTTTCGTGCCTGCAGCACGTCTTTTTCTCCGGTCGGGTCGTGGAAGACCGGAAGCTGTGTGGTTCATAAAAACATGTTCTTACTCAATATCAAGCCACAATTATTGCTTTTATTTTAAATCGTATAATTTCGGACTTTTGTTGCCGTCTGTGAGGAAAATAAATGGGGCTCAGAGCCTCAGGATACTGAAATCTGTATTTTTTAAATCTTTTTTTCCTTCTAATTTGATATTCTTTTCAAAATAACACACTGTTATTTACTCACCAATAACACATAATTATCCTTGTTTTTATTTATTGGTTTAATTCCATAATCTCGGGCTTTTTTGGCGTCCGTCAGGAACTGAATTCAAAATAAAAATAACCGGAAACAGACGTAGGCATTTCGAGCGATTACCCAAGATCCTCAGGTATGGTTTAAGCTCGCTGATTGGATGTTTTAGCCGCAATGCATGCTGGGATTTGGTGTTTATATTATATGAAATCCGGAAAACATTTTAAAAGAATAAAATAATACTTAATTCCGAGTGCTCTTGCTTTTCGCTTTGGAAGTCATCACATAACGGCATTGTATTATCGGCTGCATTACATATTACAGATCTGCCGTAGTTCTTTATTTAGAGAGCCCTGATGAGAAGACCTTTGGAAAAACTGAAGAAATGCCGCCGAAACTGAATACTTGACGTGGATCATAAATATATCAACAATTAAACAACATCTTCAATTTCTCTTCACACAATACGTCTCCTTGCAGTATCAACACTAATTCGGCTGACTTTTACATTTGATCTAATTCATAGATAGGTTATATTTACACCATAACGGTGCACATCTGATATAAAAGGACTTGTAGTTTTTAAAGATATTACTGATTTTCTTTGAATGTAAGAATGTAAATACTGAGTCTTGAATAGTATAGCAATATGCTGTAAAATTATGGGAAAGCATGAATAAAACTAAACATCTTCAGATGTTGTACATACATAAGTGTCCTACACTAATAATAAGTTATTATGGCTGTGTGTACCTTGTGTGCACCGCCTAGTGGTTAAAGCACGTTATTGAATAATTGTGTTATAATTAGGGCTGTCAAGTTAACGCGTTAATAACGCGTTAACGCAACAAAAAAATTAACGCCACTAATTATTTTAACGCGATTAACGCATGTGTATTTTTTTCCTCGGGCGCCCCGTAGTTTCAGATCGCATCGACTTTAAAATACCATCTACAAGCTGATGCTGACAGCCCCGCTCCTGCTGCCTGCTTGCGGCAGACCACACTTCCACGCTCACTGGCAGGCACCGACTGGCCATCGGGAGGACCGGGAGGGTGTGTGTGGCTCGAGCGAGAGAGAGACCTTACGTGTATTGTTGTTGTTAGCATCTGGTGCTAGCTAGCTGCGCTAACAGATATAAGGAGCTGTTTAAATGAAAACAGAGGAGGGACATTTCGCCGACAACTGCGCCGAGCACTTGACTTTATGCAGGAAGCCAGACAGCGGGACATTGTACGAAAAGTCAACACACTCAGCACGGATAGTGCGCGTAACATGATTGCAGCGTCCAGCTCCCGTTCGAGCATATGCCTTGAGTTGCACAAAGCTCCAATGAACACACACACACACACACACACACACACACACACACACACACACACACACACACACACACACACACACACACACACACACACACACACACACACACACACACACACACACACACACACACACACTTTGTATTGTATTATTGAATGAGAGAGGTTCCAGGTTGAATTGAGGCGAATATTTGTAATGTTTAGAGGTTGTTGTGTTTAATATTCATGAGAATATTTGTCATTGTTCAAATGATAATAAACATTTGCATAAAGCATATTTGTCCACTCATATGTTGATAAGAGTATTAAAAACTAGAAAAATATTCCTCTAAGGTAAACAGATAAAACGTTTGCGATTCATTTGCGATTAATCGCGATTAACTATGGACAATCATGCGATTAATCGCGATTAAATATTTTAATCGACTGACAGCCCTAGTTATAATATAACACATAAAAACAATAATGTACTCTTAATATTTTTTTAATCAAATATTATTTGATTAAAACAATATTAAGAGTACATACTTTCATAGGGGGAAAGTAAAAGGTCTGTGATAGAAATATAGAATATAAAAAATCAAGAAGATACTATAAGTGATCTCTACAATAAAACAGTTTAGTGCAGGATGTACAAAGATATTAATAGGAGGAGGTGCAAAACAGAACAACGAATTAACATTTATTTAAACATTAAATAACAGATTAAGATCTTCTTTTAAATAAGAAAAAAACTTTGGGGATATCTATCTGCAGATAAATATTAAGCCTGACAAAGTACTTAACGTCTAATATATTGCTTTCCTGCAATGTTAACTATGTTGAAGCACTTATTTTAACTGATATTATACATATGAATTATACTCTTATGTATGTAGATAGAATAAGAAATGTGCAGAATATGACAGTTTAATGGTGGAGATGTCTTATAATGCACTGTTGAGGAACCTGTGACCCAAGTTTTTCATTCATTGCATAACTACACCGTAGTTGTGTATATGATATGTCAATAAACCTTTGAAAATCTTGAAATCTTGAAAGGGATGTGCAAAATAGCCATACTATACAGTCTTTAATTAACTATTAGTAGAGAATAACGAACTTGGAGTTTCAGGCTCTGCACTTTCCCTCCTCACCTCATACCTCAAAGACCGTACCTACAGGATAACTTGGAGAGGGTCCGAGTCCGACCCTTGCCAATTAACTACAGGGGTCCCTCAGGGCTCTGTTCTTGGTCCCCTCCTCTTCTCCCTGTACACAAACTCGCTCGGATCTGTCATTAGCCCGCATGGTTTTTCCTGCCACTGCTACGCTGACGACACCCAATTAATTCTGTCCTTTCCCCGCTCAGAGACCCAGGTCGTCGCACGCATCTCTGCTTGTTTAGCTGACATCTCTAAGTGGATGTCCGCTCATCATCTCAAGCTCAATCTTGAGAAAACTGAACTGCTTTTCCTTCCGGGAAAAGATTGTCCCACTCTTGACCTGACTATCAACATCGGCACCTCTGTTGTTTCCCCGACTCAGACTGCAAGGAATCTGGGTGTTTATCCTAGATAACAACCTGTCCTTCACTGCAAACATCGCTGCTACAACCCGTTGCTGCAGATACACGCTCTACAACATCAGGAAGATACGTCCCCAGCTGACCCAGAAAGCGACCCAGCTTCTGGTCCAGGCTTTCGTCACCTCACGCCTAGACTACTGCAACTCCCTCCTGGCTGGTCTACCTGCATGTGCCATCCGACCTCTGCAGCTCATCCAGAATGCAGCGGCTCGTCTGGTCTTCAACCTTCCTAAATTCTCCCACACCACGTCGCTCCTCCGCTCCCTTCATTGGCTTCCGGTAACTGCTAGAATTCACTTCAAGACACTGGTACTTGCGTACCATGCTGCAAATGGATCTGGCCCTTCCTACATCCAGGACATGGTTAAACTGTACACCCCAGCGCGTGTTCTACGCTCTGCATCAGCCAAACGACTCGCTGCACCCTCGCTGCGAGGGGGACCCAAGTTCCCATCAGCAAAAACACGTGGGTTTGCTATCCTGGCTCCAAAATGGTGGAATGAGCTCCCCATTGACATCAGGACAGCAGAAAGCTTACACACCTTCCGGCGCAGACTGAAAACTCATCTCTTTCGACTCCACCTCGAGCGATAGAATTACTAACAAAGAACTGCTAACAGAGCACTTATATACTAATAAAGGACTGGCTTATCTATAGCCAGTTGAGTAGCACTTGAAATACTTGGCTCTATGAAACCTGATGTACTTATATGATTCTGTTTTCTTCAAGGTTGTGTCTTCCTGGTCGAATGTACTTATTGTAAGTCGCTTTGGATAAAAGCGTCAGCTAAATGCAATGTAATGTAATGTAATGAATAACGAGTAATGAATATACTTTATTACTCATTTCCATTCATGTCAATTGCAGATACATGTTTAGTCTTCTCAAGCACCAACTATCAAATATCTCTCCTGATTGTTGGCACTTGACAATCACCTTACCTGAATTTTACTCAGGTGTAACTAAAGTCTGATTTAAGGGTTGTTTATATTTCACATCATTAATCAGAATCTTCAAAGTAACTCAAATAAGTGTCGTGGAGTAAAAATACCAGGTTAACCTCTGAATTGTAGTGGAGTAGAATTACAAAGCAACAATGAGCTGTCATGTGGGTATATATTAATGCTGCGCATTATGGACACAAGCGATTTTCACCCATATATTAATTATATGTTTTACATTTGATAACACCAATGTGTTTAATACTGGCAAATTCTAATTGTGGGAAAAACAAAAATATTCAGTTGAGACGTCCCATAGAACATTTTGCGAAACACAATAGCCAGCATGTGTAGTTCTGGGGGGGTGTTCGATTCCAGTTTTGGATAGTCGGGCGTGGTTTCGTTCCATTTCAAACAGCTGTTTGACGCTTGACGTAACCTTGGCGCACTGCGACTCCAACATCCAATCCCAGAGTTTGAAGATTAATCACGGGGACTGTAGTCCTAAACGATAGCTGGGGATTATGGGTAGTGTAGTGTCTTCGGCTAAACTCAGAAATGTTGACAATCGCAATGATGCTCGAAATGTCCCTTATAGGCCTACGTCTGTTTCCGGTTATTTTTATTTTGATATTCAGTTCCTGACGGACGCCAAAAAAGCCAGAGATTATGGAATTAAACCAATACATAAAAGCAAGGATAATTGTGTGTTATTGGTGAGTAAATAACAGTGTGTTATTTTGAAAAGAATAACAAATTAGAAGGAAAAAAAGATTTCAGTATTCTGAGGCTCTGAGCCCCATTTATTTTCCTCACAGACCGCAACAAAAGTCAGAAATTATATGATTTAAAATAAAAGCAATAATTGTGGCTTGATATTGAGTAAGAACATGTTTTTAGGAACTACACAGCTTCCGGTCTCCCACGACCCGACCGGAGAAAAAGACGTGCTGCAGGCACGAAACACATTACCAGTAGAAATACATTGCTTTTAAAGTCGTGCTGTGCAACACGAAAAAAAAGGGGGAAATCGTGTTGGTGAACACGAATCAATAGATTCAAAATCGTGTTGGTGAACACGAAATGCCATGAGACTGGGTTGCCAGTTTACATTTTACTCTATTTTCATACCCTGACTGGTTTTTAGTGAGGGTAAAACATGATTTCATGGAGTAGAAAAATGCAACAACAGATGTTAATACCATTCACTTACTTTAACTGTGTGTGAAAGAGATACTGAAATGATTATTTAGACATCAATCATCCCAAACTGTATCTTCAGAAATAGAGACACTGACCTCATAACAGTAAAAACTGTTGTTTCTGATTCAGTGCACTGAAAACTGACAGGCGCTTTGATAAGCCTTCTGTGTACACATATGATGCAAATACAGTGGGTTCTCTGCTGAGCTTTTCAGTGTTCATGTTCCTACCTGATAATCATTAAATAATCACTTCCACTACAGTGAAGTTGTGCTGACAGAAGAAAATGCAAGCACAGTCAGGGTCCATATACTGTATGGGTGTGCTTTATGACTCTGATCCAAGCTGAAAATGATGATTCTCATTAAAGTTAAAGCTCTGACAGCTTAAGAGGCAACAAAAATGAGCTTTCACACCTAACAACTGAGAACAAATTACTTGCTAGAATAATGAAAAAAGTCAAGCCCATAATGTGCTTTTAATAGCTCCGTCTGTCACCCTCCGTCTTCATCAGTTAAGGGCTGTGACTGAAAGATAATTATTTTCATTATTTCCCAGCACAGTGAATGATTTACAGTGGTATGTCTTTATATCCAGGGGAAAGGAGTTCGGTCATGACGTAGATTTTATCGTGACCACACCTGAGCTGGGGGAGGAGGAGAGTCTGCTACCCAACGTTATTGATGAGCTAAAAAAGCAAGTAAGTATGTTGCCTTATTTTGTATGCAACTAAGGGAAGTAATGAAGGTGTTGAATCTTGTTGATCACCATTTTTGAATAAACGTGCATTCCGTTATATTGATATAACTATAGCACAGTGGTGAACCGTCAGGGCCTTCAAGGTATTCAGAGAATACCCTGGAACACTCAAATAAAACAAACAAAAAATCGATTCAATTATATAGCCTAAATACAATTTATATAAAATGAATAAATGAGAATGGTATCTGTGTTGTTGTTCTCTAATATTACAGTGTTACGTTGATTTGTTTGTCCTTCTCGGACCATGCACTACGCATTTCAGTGGTTTTGTGTTAGAAAAGAAAGCAACCAATCAGATCTTGTTCTGGGTCTCTGGGTAGAATATCCTTCAACCAAGGTATTCTATATCCTTGATCGAATGCCCTGACCGTTGCACTGAATGAGAGCGTACGTTTGGACTGACAGTTTGATCAACCAATCATATATTGATTTGTAGCTAATGGGCGTATTCTTTCCCCTCGCTTCCAGGGTACTCTAGAAGGCCCGGTATTTCATTGGCTCAACAGGTGAAGATGCACGATGTTGTGGAATTGTTGTCAGTACCCTTTTCAAGAGGACAATTCAGTGGCAAGACGGACATTATAACGGCAGCAAGAGAGGGGGGGGGGACACGGTTCACCACAGCTATAGCAGTATTGGTTTTAATCCAATTCAACAAAATTAAATAGATTTTTGAAAATCCTTCTACAGTACAAGACTCATCAAATGCTAAGGAGAACTCTGGACAGAATAATGGAATAACAGAGGACTGTACAATTTCCCCTTGAAACCCTATAATTTAGCTCTCGTGTTATAATTGTTGAATTGCAAAAAGAAGTTCAGAAAATGATTTGAACACTTTGCATTTAATACTAAGTGTAGGTCTACACATCACTACAATAAAATAGATAGCATCACATAGGCTAAACTAGTTCTTATGATAAGATAAGTGGTCATTTATTTGGAACATGTGTTACTTAGCTAACTGATCCACCTGCCAAAGCTACAACTTGCTAATAGTACAAAGTATTCAGTATGTTCAATAATGAGGTAAATAAGTAGATTTTACATCCATCCAAATGCAGATATAACACTGATTACAAATAAAAGTGAATATGGTGTTGTATCTTCCCTAACAAAATTCCATCTATTGCCTTGCTTACAGTTTCGTAATATACTAAATTGGAACCCCTGTATCATATATAATTTCGTCAGATTCTTCCCGATACTCAACAAGGCTTAGGTTATCATAATCTGATTCTACACTGCATAAATATTACAACAGACAATCCTTTTGGGGGTTGGAGAAAGGTATGAAAACCAACGAAGGGCCCAAGTTTGATATGAACAAAGGATGTTGTATTTATATAGCATTTGCTTCAACCAATCAGCATATGGTGCTCTTTGAAACTCTATGGTACTATTATATTTCGATATACATTTCCAAAAGTGTAATATCATTGTAAAATCATTTGGACCCCTTTTTGTAGTAGTGTTTCAAAAGCTACATATAACCTTCTTTTGCGATAATTCATTGCTTTTGAGTGGATCTCGCTATTGATCTACTTTATTATTATCTTTATAATGTTCTCTAGACCAGTGGTTCCAAATCTTTTTTTTACCAAGGCACCCCTGAAAATATTTCTCGACCCTAAGGCACCCCAACTTTTTGTAGATTTAAAAACCACTCCAGAGCTTAAACTAAAAACAATAAATACACCATAAATTGGTTTTCAAATGTGTATGTAATTGAATAGAACATTTTATAGAACAAATAATTAGGGCTGTCAAACGATTACATTTTAATCAGATTAATCACAGCTTAAAAATTAATTAATCATATTTAATCACCATTCGAACTATGTCCAAAATATGCCATTTATTTATGTATATTGTTGTGGGAATGGAGAGATAAATGAAAGATGGCGGATATATCCATTTAACATACAGTAGGCCTATCTATGTTTATTATAAAAAATGTCTGCGTGTCAAAATGAAAGACAACCCACACACCTATCAATCATCAAACCGTGGGGTCTTAATTCATTACGTGTTGCTTTCTATCAACGGGGGAGTACTTCAGGAAAGTTGACAGGGAAGGGGGGGGGGGGGAGTACTTCGTGACCACAGAGTGTGAACGTTGTGATCAGCTGTTTTAGCGCAGTTCTCCAGTGAAGGGGGGGGAGTCTCCCTCCGCAGCCGGTTGGCGTAGTTTTGGCACAATTCCGTTGTACAGACCGACGTTAACAGCAGCCCTGTCTGTGCACACGGAGACCGACTCTGTCGTCCGGTGATCTAACCGCCTTCTGGAAAAGCTTTACAAGTACGTCGGTACGCAAATGCACTTTGTGACACAAGTGACGGTACGCATTTCAGATTACGCACATAACCTGCGTACCAGTTATGTGCACCCCTGTACTACAGCAAAAGTATTCTCCGTCGGGACTTCCTGCAACAACACCACGCCGTTATCAAAGATGTTATATTGAGAAGACGATCACTACGTGACAAAAGTTTTCAAAACCGTGGCTACTGAAATCAATCTTACTAACTGCTGTCTGTGCAATTTACTCCGCGCGAGTTGGCAGACTTTATTTTGCTTACTTTAACATCATTTTTCATGGTGGGGCTAAGCCATTTCTTGGTATGGGTGTAGCCTACCCCAGCCATACCCTGGCGCTGCCACTGGTGGCACGTATGGGGCGGGCCATTCTGCACATGCGTTAAATGCGTTAAATATTTTAACGCAATTAATTCTAAAAATTAATTACCGCCGTTAACGCGATAATTTTTACAGCACTACAAATAATGTATTCACACACATAATAACAAGAACCAGACTAAAAATGTCAACACCATTTCTATGATGAATTCAATATTATAAACAGGCCATAGGCTCTTTTGTTTTGGCTGAAAATAGTAGGCCGACCTGTGTAAAAACACGAATACATATCAATACAGTTGGATTTAAAAAGAGGCAGGCCTACTGTATGATCACTTAGATTAAATAATAACTGAAACAATGCCCTCTGACCTGACTGTGGTCATGTGACTCATCAACCACATCCCACATATGAAACATTCTGCATTTCGCTATCCAGATAATACTGATTGACAACATCATAAATCATACAAGAAAGGCACACAAATTAAAATCCAAACATAAACATTTCTCAGACCGTTACACGGTGCTAGTGCGACACTTGTGCCTGCTTTTGTGAGCAGAGTCTCTTGATGCATGGGGGGATAGTGGACAGCGCAACGCTGAGGTCCTGCTCCACTGACAGCCGTGTGCGGGTCTTGTTTTTGACATATGCGAGTTAGGAAAACGCCAGCTCGCACAAGTAGGAGGTTGGAAACTGTAAAAGCACCTTGATGGCACTCTCTGAGAGGGATGGATACTCGTGTCCCACAAGCAGCCAAAATATATCCAGACGTAGTTCCCCGTGCTTCAGTTTCAGGGAGCGGTCCATAGATAGCTCTGCGAGTTCATCCTGAGCTCTGCTGTTTAAACTTGTGGCTGATATTAATGACAGAGGATTAAACGGATCCCGGAGCCAATCGAAGTCTTCATTCATAGGAGGGAAATATGACTCAAACCTCTCCTCCAGCACTCGCTACAACTTGTAGAAAAAAATGCTGTCTTGTGCGCTGGGTCAATGGATGTCAGCGGAAACATTTCAATGTTTTTCTTGGCGACTTTATTTTGCCACAGTCTTAACTTGGATAGGAAACCATTGAGTTTGTCTGTGGCTGTCAGGATATTCTCATTCTTCCCTTGCATTCTAATGTAATGTAATTGAGGTGGCTAAAAATATCTGCCAGATATGCAAGCTTAACCCACCACGATTCATCATCCATGTGTTCTTTGTAGGGTAAGTCGTGCTCATTTGAAAATGCAACAAGTTCGTCGCGGAGCTCGTAGACACGGGACAGCACCTTGTCCCGTGACAGCCAGCGGACCTCCGTGTGCAGTAAAAGGCCATGGTGCTCAGCCCCCATCCCATTGCACAATGTGCTGAACAACCGCGACTTCAGTGGACGGGACTTGATGTAGTTCACTATTTTCACAGCTTGTTCTAATACTGCAGTGAGGTCTGGTGGCATAGCTTTGGCGACAAGGGCTTCTCGGTGTAACATGCAGTGGGTTATCTGTACATCGGGATTTACCTGTCTCACCTATTTACAAAGCCTTTCACCCTCCCCGTCATTGAGGCAGCCCTGTCGATGCAAATGCTGTGGCACATCCCCCAGTTTAGACCCTATTCTGTCAGGTAATCAGCTGTGGTCTTGTACATTTCCTCTCCGGTTGCATGTGTGTGTAACTCTTTGCAAAAAAAGAAGTTCCCCTCAATGGATTCTCCGTCAACATATCTCACGTTGGCAATGAGTTGACAGTGGCCACTTATGTCTGTTGAATCATCAACTTGCAGAGCGAATTTGCCACTTCTCTGTATTTTTTCAGTTAGGACAGTTTCTATGTCTACTGACATGTCATCGATGCGACGTTTGATTGTATTAATGGATAATGGAATTTTATCGATTTCTTTAGTAGCATCTGGCCCTATCATTACCCTGACAATTTCCTTACATGCCGGTAGAGTGAGGTTTTCCGCGATAGTGTGAGCCTTTTTTGCCTTGGCGATTAACTCAGCAACCAAATGGCTGGCCTCTTGTGCTTTGTCAGAGACACGTAGAGACGAAAGCATACGTTGACTCTGCTTCTCATTTTGTGATTTCAGTCTCTGGAAATACTCAATGTCCTTGGAATTATAAGAAGGATGTTTTGTGCTAAAGTGTCTTGCTAGTTTACTTGGCACCATTCCTTCGTTGGATAATTTTTCTCTGCAGATTAGGCATTCTGGCGTCGGGCAGTCAGCATCCCCAGTCCAGGAGAAACCATACCGAAGGTAGCTTTCGCTGTACTGTCTGCTTTTAGACTTCTTTTGCACTGCTGTTCCATCATGTTCTGTCATCCCTGCCTGTGTTGTTGAGGGCTGGAGTGCTTCTTTATTTATTGTCACTACGTAACGATCCATCTTGTAATTATTTGGCGCGAGGATAAAAAGCTGTTCTGCACACCGTAAACATTGACGGCTGACGTAAATCATGAGAATGTAAGCAGTTTAATATTTCTAAATCTGAGCAATATATGTTTTATTAGCTTATGAACTCCATTGCACATGTAATAAAATAAAGTGTATATGAAGTGAAGTTTATTAAGTGAGAAAAAAATGTGGAACATAAAAATACGTTTTTTTTGCGGCACACTTGGACAGTGCTCGCGCCACACCGGTTGGGAACCACTGCTCTAGACTTAATGGGGAGACCAGATTTAATAAATCAACACCCAAAAGCATTCTAATATTTGCCAAGAACTTGACTTGACTTCAAACAAAAACTTTTTTAATGGATTTCGAATGTCACTTGACTCAAAGTAAATCATTACATTTAGTTTAATGCGTTCATTCTTTTGCCAGTCTGTTGTCGTGTCCAATTCTCATGAAATATTTAGATGATAATAAACCCCTAAATAATCCACAAATCAATCTCCCATTCATTTCCACTGTAGAATTTAAAGTACGTCCTGCCATAAAAACCTATCTCTGCAGTGCATTAGTTATTTTTGCACAAAAAAAAACTTTGAATGGAGTTGGTCACTTTCCATCATCCAGAACCAACCTTGTTCACCTACAATAGTCTTTTTATAAAACTTAGAGAGAAAGCTTGACCGAGGTTCTGCCGATTTGGTTGCCTTCAGAGAAAAGTGAGTGAATCAGGTGAAAGAGAAATGGGATCATTTAGCAGGCCACTTGAACAACTTTTAGCTGGTCTTTCAGGGACTATTGGCAGCTTTGGGAGCTCTTCAATGGAAAAAGGAGATAAGAAAAGGAGGGGAGGAATGTGAAAAAGAGACAGACAGCTGGCACCTTAATGCAGAGAGAATGGAAGCCTCAAGTGAGAATTATTATAAAAAAGCGAGCGAGGGATAAAACACAATGACACAGTGTTAGTGGCATGCTATGTTTACTGACACATAATGGGTTGATTGTTAGCTGTACTCAAACGATAACAACTATTTGCTGCTAATACCACAGTAATATGACACATATCAATGTTCTTCAGAAGCGTCTGATTAAAAGTCAGTGCATACAGCACATTTACCTAATTACATTAAACTGAGGTCTTAATCACAACAGCGTTCATTTTTATACCCACTGTTTCTACCTCGTCCAGCTCTCTGGCTTTACAACATTACAAGATAATTTAAATAACACCAACTTTTGCATTTACGCAAACAGAAAAATCTGTTAGTTAAAGGTTTACAGAGCAGGAAAATTATGAGTCAATTCAATGTCTGCAGGTTCAGTACAAACTTTAGGGCTGCACCATAGCGGTATTCACACATCCCTAACCCTCAGCAGTAACTCAACTTGAAACTAAAGCCAGCGTAAGCGAACCCACGCAGAACCGAAAAATATTGAACTAAACCAGACCAACCCCAGGAGACAGAAACTTTGGGACACCGGTTTCACATGCAATGTTAAAGGTCCCCTATTATACTGTTTTTCATCAATATATTATAGGTCATCCTAAATCTCAAAATGTCCCGTCTGTTTCTGGTGACTTTATTTCCGGCTAAAAAGCATGCTAAAAAGCCCAAGATTATAGAATTAAACGAATAAATAAAAACAAGGATAATTGTGTGTTATTGTTGAGTAAATAACAGTGTGTTATTTAGAAAAGAATAACAAATTAGAAGGAAGAGATTTTAAAAAATACAGATTTCAGTATTTTGAGGCTCTAAACCCCATTTATTTTCCTCAAAGACGACAAAAAAACTCCGACATTATACGATTTAAAATAAAAACAAATAAATAAAAAGATAAAACACTGGCATGTAATTTACGTTAGAATAAATAGAATGAAAAACAGCTGTGTTCTGGCTCTCGTGAGCGAAGGGAAGAGAGCGAGCTCCACCTTTCCAGCTGTTAAATATCCTCTGCTGAATCCTCCCTGTGGGCCGGTTGGCGCTGCTGGGGATCGGCCCTCCACGTCTCCAATGTTCGTTGTTGCGCATTACAGAGGATTCAGACATTGCACATTAAATATATAACTAAACACGCCTTTTCTCCTCCTTATCTCTTTTATGACTTTTCATTTAATACATTTTAAACGCTGTAATCAATACTCCAAAAATACCTCACGGCTGGTATCATTTCCGGTAGTTCCGAATGTTGTCTTATGCTACCCACGTCTGTAAACAAACGTATTCAAATAAACTGTACCTTCATTTAATATTCAGCAATAATAATATCTCGACGTCTATAGTTGTAGTGTTGAAATCAGTAGGTTTCGGTGTGCAACACTCCGTGTCATATCGCTACTAAATTCACCTCTATAGGAAATTGTATATTAGCCACATGCTAAATGCTAACCGGAGATGAAGGATTTTCAGAATAAAAGCTCAACAACTGGTTGTGCACAACAACTTCTGGTTTTTCAGTATAAAACAACATTTAAACTGACGGTATGTTTATGGTACTTTATGCCATCAAAACATTGATTTTAATTTCTAACAAGTCCCATTCAAATCCCCTGTGTTCCGCCACCTGCTGCACCTTTTCATTGTCCATTGTCCATTGTGATACTGCACTTTACAGCTAGAGTTTGCACTGTTTCAATAAATGAAACTAATTTTCTCACCACATCTTTTGATTCATTTTGTCCAGCATTTGCAAGCTGTAGACTCTCTGTCAGAGCCATATATTGTATAATGGATGCTTTCAGTTTTCAGTTTTAATTCAATCCAAGTCAATGGAACACTCACAAGATGTCACCAACCCACTGTCCCTTTAAAATCTTTCAGAAAATGATATAAGTGTATCGAATTATATCGAATCGTATCGAATCGTATCGGTGGCTGAATATCGTGATATATATCGTATCGTTGGCTGAATATCGTGTATCGTATCGTATCGTGAGATTAGTGTATCGCCACAGCCCTACTGCACACGTGCAGTGGGATTACCCAATAGCGATAGCCTTAGAGGGCTGCGCCTATACTCATAGAAGCTGGGTTACAGTACGTAACCTCAGTTGGAGTACCTCACTGGGAAAGTTATGTGCACCCCTGATTATAATGTTGATTGTGAGCAGTGCATCACAACACTAGACTATTGCTAAAACCATAGTACTGGCTTCACAACTATTACTTTGCATTTCTATCAGCTGTCATATGTTCTGCACTGACCACAGCTTGACTTGATATTTTCGTGGTAAAAAGGTAAATATTTGTCATGATCAAGCTTTAAGAAATCAAAATAGAAGTTGCAACCAAATTGTCGTCTGTCCTCAAGAGTCCTCCAAAAAAAAGAAATGGCCCTCCGCCGGGAACAGATAGCAGCAGCACATCTAAATTCACAAGATCAAGAGAAAGTTTAACAGCTTTCAAAGTTTGGAGGAAACATGACTGCAAGAAGGCAGAGGAACAGGCTGCAAGGCACAAATGTTCCTTCCTTTATAAAGAAGTTAGGGAGTGCAGTGAAGACATCCAAATTCACATCACTGTTTAAGCCATAGTTAAACAAACCATAGCCACAATGAGGTAATGGAGCATAACCAGGAGACAGAGGCAACTATCTGTGAAAACAGTGCCCTGCAAAGAGAAGTATTGCAGCATGACAAGGCAACAGCATTTCAAAGTTTTGGATGAACATCACAATGTCGTAAAAGCAGAGCAAGAGGCAATTAGCTTGCAGATGCTTTGCAAGATGAGATTCAGAAGCTG
The DNA here is from genome assembly GCF_902827115.2 of Pseudochaenichthys georgianus. Taxonomy (NCBI): domain Eukaryota; kingdom Metazoa; phylum Chordata; class Actinopteri; order Perciformes; family Channichthyidae; genus Pseudochaenichthys; species Pseudochaenichthys georgianus. The sequence continues at coordinate 8,388,797 of NC_047517.1, read as the reverse complement.
TGCAAAGACCCCCCCCAAATGAAAATACTATGCAGCAGAAGGACGATGCAATGGACACGTCAAAAGAAGACATGTTTTGTCAAGATGACGCCATGCAAATTGATTTCTTCAAACTCGAGGAAGATTTGGAGGAAGCTTACATTGTCACGTAAGCTGGGAAAGAGTCAGTTACCTGGCAGAATGAGGCAATAAAACATGAGATGCAAGAATGCTGTGAAGAGCTCCACAAAGAAAACACATTGCAGAAAAAGTATGACTCAATGAAAGCGTCAAAAGAAGATGATAGCTTTCAAAATATTGCCCTGCCGAAGCGTCTCTGTGTCGAAGCTTAAAAGAGATATTGCAAAAGCTGTCATTAGGCCATGTCACAACAATCAGGATTTGAACAAAGTGGTCCAGGATGAAAAAGCTCTGTATGTAAAGTACGCAATGGAAACATGCCTTGAAAATGTCCTGTCGCATGAACTCAACATTCTAGAAGAAATAGATGATTTAAAGAGTTTGAACCAGAACAAGCAAATCGAAAAAACTGATCAGGATTAAAGAACATTTTAAGGAAGAATAAATAAAACAGGAAGCTGATGAGAAAGCCCTCCTGGCACAGCACAGAGTCAAATCCTTTTCTGAAGTCCAGAACAAGGTTCTACGTGAAGTCGACTGGCAGCTGATGTACAATGACGGACCCATAGATTCCACCGGGTCCGCCTGCGTCGTGTTACGGCTGCGCTGCGGCGTCTGCAAGGATCGCGGCCACTCTAATCAATGGGTGCTTTTCCACCAGACACGCCGCGTTACGGCTCAGAAGCGTCCCAGAAGCGTCTCGCCGCTGGGCTCCGCTCGAAATAGGATTGAAGTCTATTTTTTTTACGCGACGCGTTGCAGAGGCGGCGGGCAGGAAGTGGACTGGTCAGAGCATCCGGCCCATCCCCCAAATAAACTAATTTGCAGACCCTACCCTATCCCTCCGTAGTCTTTCAAAAAATGCCAGCGTTCTCCTCTGGTTTACAGGCACTGTATAAATAGAATAATTATGATTTTACCACTAAAATACAGCAATACATCTTTGATTCATGTCGTTTATAACTGGAATATTACAATTATTATTAACTTTGTCTCTACAAAGTAGCCTGTGCAGGAAATATGCCCAAATCATCAAAAACTGCGAGCCGGCAGGCAAGATGCTCCGCTTCTGAAATGCTTCTGAAACGCGCCCGGTAGGGTATGACCCCGGAGGAGGCCGGACCAAAACCGTGGTGCGCAGCCGTTACGCGGCGCAGACGGACCCGGTGGAGTAGAGGGGTGAGAGAGCAAATAGGCGCCTTGAAGATGCAGCACGACAACATGAATGACGAAATCAAGTTTTTTGAGGACAAACTCTCAGTTTAAGGCAAACTACTTTTTTTTCTTCTAAAAACAGTTGAAAACTCTTAAACAGGCCTTCATCATTTCTCGATCACTTGAACTGGACTTTCTGTGTTGTATTTCATTGCTCATATTTTCCTAACTTGAGACACCTCCACCAATGCAGCTTCCATTTAATGCCCACTAAAGGAATATAATACAAAACGATGTGAGCTGTCTAGACGGCTGTATTGAATAAAATAGAAGCGTCTGATGGACAATTGAAAAATTGCCTCCTGTGTAGACAGGACTTTAAAAAGTATTTGTACTAAAATATAACTCTGGAGCCTAGCCCTTTTTCTAATTTCTTTCCATGCAGTGTATCTAAAAAGAGATTACTGCATGCCGTCTTTGGATGGGAGATAATTATACATATGGTAGGCTATATGTGTATTAACATATGGTTACAACTTAGATAAAAGTAAAAAAACAAGTGTGTGAGATACTGTAACTACATCAAATACAGGTGTGTGCCGATTAGGGTTGCAAAGGAGCGGAACGTTTCCGGTAAATTTCCGGAAAGTTTCCATGGGAAGTTAAGCTGGGGAATTTTGGAAATATTCGATGCAAAATTAAACAAAAAATGACATTTCAACAGATTTTTTTGTTAAGTAGAACAGGACAAGTTTTAATTATTTTATTGAACAATTATTTGTTTCATTGAAGAACGAAAACAGGAATGTTGAGTTAAATATTACTCATCACCCCCAACCCCACTCATTAAAAAATGAACACAAATGCACCCCCCATCCAAAAATCCCCACAAAGTCCCATTCAAAATGTTAAATGAAAAGAGCCTTCTCCCTCCAAACAGTCCCATTAAACATGCACATCTTCCTTCAAGCGATCCTCTGCATTTTTTACCCTTTCAGTCAATGGGCTCTTCCTGGGCCTCATCAACATCACACTCTTCCTCTTCCTCTTCAGTGTCACTGTCCAGCCTGTTGAGGATGGCTCTGTGTCCGGCTCAGAGAGCCTTAGGTTTGCCCGAATGCCAACCAGTTTTTCCACTCTCCTGTTGCGAACCTTTGTGTGGTCTCAATAGCCATGCAGTAAGCAGTGTGCTATGGCATGGATATTCAAGTGTACTTGAATGGCATCTGTTTGTTTTAGTCAAGATTATGCTAAAATGTATTTTCCCCAACTATATTTAAGTTCCCTATGAAGAGCCAACCTTCAATTTAGAAAATTCCCAGTTTATTCCCGTTAATCCCCATGGAAAGTTTCCATCTTTGAAAATCCCGGAATTTTGCAACCCTAGTGCCGATGAGATTGTTTTATTTCAGAGCAGTAGTTATACATTTGTGTATAGAATTTCTATTAAAGCCATTCTGATCTCTTTCCAGCGTGAAAGTGATAGACAGTAGTGGATCAATATCACTTAAAAATAATGTAGAGTAAAAACAGAGAAGGGAGAGGATTTGTCAACCTAGTTTCCTCCCTCAGATAAATGCGTAGTAGGAGAGGGTCATGAGAGGAGACAAGTGTTTGATGAAGAGCAGGGCCGAGTCTGGTCTCGCTGTCGGATTCTTTTTGTCATCACCGGGTTTAAAAATAATTCCCACCGTCCTTCTTTTATCCACACCTCCACATGCCTCTCTGCCCCTTCAGCGGTCCACCCTGACCATAATTACCTCGTACTTATTGTATGCTATCACGAGGCGCTCTCACCTCTTTCAGCCACTTATAGGTAGAGGGAACGGTGAAAGGATGTGTGAATGTGCGGGGGATAAGGAGGGAGGACGGCTGTGAGACAGTGAATTAGGCGGGCTGGCAGGTGTTGAAAAGGCTTTAGGAGGCGAGAACGGATCGGACCAGACGCTCTCTGGATGGAGTAGGGATGCAAAGGGTACCGGTCTGCGGGGACGAGGACACGAAAGACAATGATTAAGTGGAGGTAACAGAGGTTGACTCTAAGTCGTGTAACCTTGTCATCTGCAATGGAGCCCCCGGGGGCCCCACGTGTCTACACTCAGGCCTAATATCGCGGGCAGCCCTTCCTCAGCCTGCAGGGAGTTAAAAATACATCTATCTAGAAACGTCCTTGTGAAAAATCATTTTTTCTCCCCCCGCCCTGTGCTGATATTCTGAAAGCATAACTTGGGGGCAGAGGCAAGGTCAGTCAGTAGCCTCTGTGGCAGACAGATGAGATTCAGCTTGGCCCTGGTAATTGCAACGGAGAGACGGAGAGGGCCACGTTTCACTCTCAGTCCATCTATCATCCCTGTCTCTAAATACTGTATAAGTGCTGCTTTTTGAAGGCTGAGCTGTGTGTGCGTTGCCGCCATTATAAAGCCATTCTGTCAATGCGTCATTGTTCTGCATTCGGCCAATGTGGTGAGAGATTGGAGCGTGTTCTCGTTGGTTGAATAGGCAATATGGGCATCTGCTCCATACAGTTGTGCACAGGTGTCTTCTCTGCTGGGGACATGTCCCCACCGAAATGGCATTGAAAATATTCAGAATAATACAGTGCACAAAGAAATGTAATAAATAAGAAGACTTATTGGAGAAGATGTACAATCTCAAGAACAGTTTGTCCGTTCGTAGTTGGAGAGTGTATTTCTGGGGACCTAAGTGGTACAAATTACACATTTAAACTTTGAATAGAAAAGCAGAGCACAGGCACTGCAGTAGTTAGCATCAAATAAACAATGAATTCACCCTTAGCCTAATGATGCTTAAATTAGCCAATAACGTGCATGCGACAAACTCGTAAATTCCGTATCTATCCATCATCATCTGGAGTCGGGTCTCAGAGGCCCCCACGTTTCCCTCTCCCTGGCCACATCAACCAGCTCTGAATGGGGTATTCCAAGGTGCCCATAGGCCCGAGTTGAGATATAATAACCCGCCTGGTCCTGGGTCTGCCCCTCGGTCTCCTTCCAGTAATCTTACCAGGTGCCTGAAACACCTCAACTGGCTCCTTTCAAAGGAGTTCTACTCCGAGTCCCTTCCTAATGTCTGAACGTCTCACCTCATTCCTAAGGGAGATGTCAGCCACCGTCAAGAGAAAACACTTTTCGGCTGCTTGTATCCGTAATCGTGTTCTTTCGGTCATGACTCGCCCTTCCTGACCATCTAGATCTACAAGGCTTGATATTGTTTTGAAGGTTATGATGGGGTGTAGCCTGACTAAATACATCTGGTACTTACAGGTGTTACTTTACTATTTTATTGCGCACAGTGAAATACTACACTGGTGAAGTGTATTTCTTTTTATGAGCTGCACATTGTTTAGAAAAGTGTAGCTGTTAAAAATAGTTTTTTTGACATTCTTAGTAGAGCTGGTCACTTCAAAATCAAAGCAGTAGGTCTTACGGCTACTTTGACTGACATTGAGAGGACGAGTACAGTCACACAAACCGCTGCACTTTCATTTCAGCAATCGGAGCTCTTTTATTCCGTCGAAGCTCCGAATCAAAGTCGAAGCACAGTTCAAACGTCCCTGGATAACATGCGCTAATCTGCGACTGGAAGCAGGTTTTGAAGTCTCTCCATGTGAGTCAGAGAGATAGTGAGCTGAGATCAGAGCTCCTGGTGTCCCTGACAACAGCTCACGTCCTCCGGATGCAGGTGGCCTCGCAACCACTCATCGCTCCCTCTCCAGAGGAGTAAATAATCAAATAAGGGAAAAAAAGCTTTTTTTCTAAATCACAATTTAAAAAGTCTTGACTCAGAGGAGAAGCTTTGGGGGGAAAGATTATCTTCCCGCTGTCCTCCTCTGTAATTCCCTCTGTAAACAGTTCTGGTGGAATAAGCTTACTCTCAGATGCTCGCTGACATTACCTGCTGCGTGGGAGATGATTACAGAGCGCTATATTGGGCTAAACTGCCGCCGGCCATGCTGCGGCTTCATGACATCCTGCTTTCATGGTGGATTCGTAGGTTTATGTTTGTCACACAGAAGGAAGAGACTGAGAGACAGTAGTGTGTGTGTGTAGGCAGGAGGGTCACACACCCCATCCAACAAAGGGCATCTGTATTCATGTGCTTACTAGTCCGTGCTACTGTCACCATAACTCAGTACTACTTTTCTCCAAAGGCATTCAGACGAGTCAAGGCTTTAGGAAATGCACTGCCAGGAGGGACTGAAATATCTGCCAGAATAAGACGTGACCTACATTCCCGGCCGCGTGCACGAGACGGGTCGCAGACCTTCTCCCACAACTCGTCTCAAGTGTGGCTCTCGGGATTTTATCTTGAGATTAGTCAGTGTTTAAGTGGTTTTATGCTGCCATTCTGGCCTCATTATCTAAGTGGGAACTGTCACTGCCTTTAGCTAAGCTATTACTGAACTTAACTTTAAAGAGGCCTTTCCCTGCCTATTATTGGACGGTGAATGGTTATCTGTAATTGCAGATGTGGCGCGGTCCAGGGGGCAGAGTCTTTGCACGACAAACGAGTCCACCCCTTTAAAGATAGTGTTTTTTATTTTTTTGAAAAAGACACGTAGAAACAACATGGCCTTCAGAGTCTTCAAAGAAAAACATCGAAAAGGGACAGGTACACAAGACAAGCATAAAAACAACCAAAGTCGACAAGCCATTAAAGTAAGAAATAAAGTAAAGTCATAATCTTCAATTATGCTTGACAGTTTAATTGCATTATTATTTAATTACTCATGGTAAAATACATCACACTTAGGGTTTGCTTTAATACAATAATTGGGAACCAACCTTTTTCAACTCCGGGCCTACTTAAGAATCAAACATGTTTGCCCTTATTTGAATCAGGCTAGAGCAGGCGGGAGTTAGACTCTGACGTCACTGTCGACTCCGCCTACTAAGGGCTTCTCAGCAACTCTGCAGAAACCTATGGGTGACATCACGGACACTACGTCCATTTATATATACAGTCTATGGGGGGAAGCCATTTCCTTGTGATACTTGTATGCCCATCAGTTAAGCGGCGGCCATTCAGGTGGTGCTGACTAAGTGTTTAATGCCTTGTGATTAACCTCAGTCATCGGATGGTCTGTGGGCCTGCTGCACTCTCTTCCCCAATTATTGGTCTTTAAGGAGAGTGAGGACGATTTATGGCCAGTGAGAGGAGAGCAGTAGCCCAACAATTAGGCTGGCCTCCGGAATTAAATTGACAATTTGTAATCTTAGTAACACTTGTGCATCCAGAGAAAGGCACCGTCAGCCAAGCCGAGGCTCAGAGGAAATCAATTAAAAGAGTCTCTGTCTTTTTCCCCTCCCTACTTCCTGGCTTCTTCGCTATCTACTCGTTCAACTATTTCTCAGGTTGAACACTTTATTCTCCAACTCTTGCACTCTCTCCATTTCACTCCTTTCTACACTTACAGCTTTGTTTCTTGTCAGTGACCCTTTTTAGTCCTCTCTTCAAACACACTCACATCTTACTTGGGAGAGATTTCCATTACCTAAGGAGGGGAACCATCTACCAGGGAATGGGCCTCATCTACTACAGTATGGCTGACTGGAGGCTTGTCTCTCTTCTGGGTGTTCAGACATCTCTTCTTCTTTCCTTCCCCAGGCTCAGAAAAGACTGATGACAAGTGGGAGCAGATGTTAACACTGTGGTCCTAAAGCCCATGACATACAGTAATGTCTAGGTTTTGTTAAAGCTTATTTTAACCAATAAGACTTGACTTGGCTCTTGATTTAATCAATAAGCACTTATTCATGATACAATTAACTGCGGATTATTTTTCTTGGCAACTTTTTTTGTAGAAATGCACTCTGATAAGGTGTCAATCCTCAATGGAGAGTGTTTTATGTATTTAATAATACACTTGGTTTATAAATGTGGTTCTTTACACTGAAAAACGTAAACATTTACTTTAATCAAATGCAATATGTCAACAGGTTCCACATAACTATATTAGGTTAGTTGAAAGAAAAAATATTAAGTTGAACCTAACCTTTATTTAAACTTAATATTATTGCTTTCAACTAACCTAATACAGTTATGCCAAATCTGTTGACATAATACATTTCATTCAAGTCAACGTTTCAGTTTGTCAGTGTCGGACTTTATCCGAGAACAGGTCAATAATGAACAAGTCATTATGGCGACACACACTCAAACAATAAGAAAATACTACAATACTTTGAAGATGCAAAACATGTAATATTAACAATGTCATGTTTATTGGGATTTGCATACCTTGCATTAACATTGTCACCAAAGGGAGATTTATAAAGCCTTGATACAACATTGAAAATGTAATTGGGGTGCTTAAGTTGGAGGGCTGGATATTTTACGGGTCCTAATACAGATCACAGGAAAGTGCAGGAGTAATGAAAAGATAGCATTCAGTCGTCCGGATTGATCTTATTTAAATTCTGAATCAAAACACATACTTTAACAAAACATCACATTTCTCAGAGTAGCAAGTTCTATGCAGTGCAATACTGTGACAAAATCCTACAATAATTGTATTTTACATAAAGTATATCTCAGTCTCATTTCTGTTTTCTACTTTAGGTGTTATCTGTACACCTTTGTGTTTTCTCCCTGTTGCCCTCGTGCCTCCACCTGCCCTCAGCTGTTTCTTGTTAATCTAACTAGTCCTGTCACTATATATGGCTGTCTGTCTACGTTGTCTTAGTCAGTTCGTCATCTTTGTTCGCTTCTATGGTCCTGCCTGTGTTCCTGATCCTGTTCCTCATGCTCTCCCTGGTATGTACCTGTTCAGCTTTTCTTTGTTTTCTTTTCACCTTGCTTGGTCCACCTGTATTTGTGTTAAACTTATTGTTAATCATTTTTTGTTTTCTAAAAGCCTCGCTTTTTATTAAAAAAAATCCTGCTATCCTCCTTTTACTGCTTTTGGGTCTGACTTCCTGCCAAATTCCTGAGGAAATATAAATAATCTTTCAAATTCAATTTTAAAAGTGAAGAATTAATTTCCAAGATGGCATTAGAATTTAGAAATCAACAACATTTAAATGATTTCTAGCTGGTACATACATGTATGAAGCATTGTAGCGATATTTTCAGACTTTAGCAATTCCTGACACCATGCCCAAAACAGTCAGTTATATGTATTTAACCGTCCACTTAACACCCTGCACAGAACATTCCTCAACTCAGTATTTTAAGATTACAAATATTCCCCTCTTGGATAAGAAACAAGACTTGACTCTTTATTCTGAAAGGATTGCATTCTGAAACGAGTTGCGTTAAACAGTCTCATGAAGTATCCACAAATGGGGAGGGGCTCACGAGGCCACACCAAGGTTTTTAGAGGCTTCAAATAAGTGATTGGTTTCTCTGTGTCTGAACTGTCCAATAACAGAATAAGGGCTTTGGTGTTTAATGACTCAATTCTCGGTCACACTGTGGGAGGAACATTCATCCTCGTCTGCCACACTGGCAGTCATTTCCACACTGACAATCCAGGCAATTCTTCCAGTAAAAAGTTTTACTGAAATATATGAAATACATTTTAGCAGCGGTAAAGACTGGATGTGCTAAAACTTTCTGCAGCTTATCTCTGTTATAATTGCTGAGACAAAAGTGACTGTGATGGGCCTTAACAAATACTGTAACTTCAAAGCCATACATTTAAACATTTTACTGTAATGTGCTGTTTGATCAAGTTTAAACCTCAATTACAACATTAAATGGTCAGTCATTTAAAGAGATCATTCATTTAATTAGCAACAATTGAATGCTTTAAAGGCCTCCATCTTCACTTTGGTGTCTTTGTGTAGGTGATGAATGGAGAATACGTCAAGATGTTTTAATCTGATCAACACCTCATAGCCATGCGTTTGATAACTCAACAGCAAACCATAACCGTGTGCCTCTCCCTCGCCACAGATACATTTCGTGAACAGTTAACTGGGGTCGAGCAACGCCTCTTCACACCCCTTAGGTGAAGATCGGCCGGCTCAGTCTTTGGTGTTAATGTTCAGGTCAATAAGTTATGCATATTGTTCGTGGTGGAAGATGCTGGTGTTTTCCTTGTGGAAGAGCTATCCCGGTCCCAAAGTCCACCGATATATCCCAACGAGGTGCTTTTAATGACGACTAACGAGTCAGCCAACACCTCCAAAGTGTGATGACGTGTTTGATCCTGCTTCCTACCACCTGCCCCTCTAACAAGCATTCATAAAATAAAGTGGCACAGACACGTCATAACAGTAATAGTATGTCAGGAGCTGACAAGCTATGAAACCACATGAACAAATAAAAGACGCTAACGACAATTCACACTATTCTGATATGTTGACTAGTTGCTGTTTTTGCAAAACTGCTATTCTTAGTCAAACACGTGCATTATGGCTGCTATTTGATGTGTTTGTCTTGCGGAGGCAATAGACTTGAGCTCTGCACCAGGCAAGACAATATCAAGAAATGTGCGATCAGTTGGAAAAAGTACATTTCTTATACTATTTATGTTTTCAACCAAACAATAATCGTAGAAAGGTATTTCTCACATACATTATGGCATATCTTATTTTCTCTTCTCCAGGGCATTCTTCTATACTGTAATTACCAGGACTCCACCTTTGATATGAGGAAGCTTCCAAACCACCATTTTGATGCCATGGACAACTTCGCAAAGTGCTTCCTGATCCTGCGGCTGGAGAGCAGTCAGGTGGAGGGGGGTCTCCACTGTGCTGATGGGGACATCAGGGGCTGGAGGGCGGTGCGCGTGGACCTGGTGTCGCCGCCTGTGGATCGATACGCCTTCGCTCTCCTGGGATGGACTGGATCCAGAGTAAGAAGGATTGTAGGAACTGGATGACAGTGAGCAGTGGCTGCGGGTGGAATCCTTGGAGAAGTTTAGAAGTCACTGTCTTTCATGATCAATCATTGTCTTGTATGTGCCACCATCATGTGATAAAACGTTGCTCAGTCAAGAACAACGTCAAGGTCAAAGTCCAGGAGGTCTTTCATCTGTGGCACTCTGTCCAAATACACCTTCAAATAAATGTGAAAGATATAATAAGTCAATACAAAGTAATTTGCAAGTGTGCAATATTATTTTAATTGGCTGATATGAAATTACTTATTTGTACAGGTTTAAAGGTAGGAATATAGATGCCATAACAACCCAAAACAGACGTTTGATGTTTTTTTCTTTTTTTTTCTTCCACAGCAGTTTGAGAAAGATCTAAGAAGGTTTGCACAAGTGGAGCGAGGGATGATTCTGGACAACCACGCCCTGTACGACAAAAAAAAAGGTATGTAACGCATCAACTTATAGCTTGCAAACATGCAGATAACATGTATCTGACATTTGTACTAGCAGAGAGGTTTAAACAGGAAAATAATCAATACATAATTACTGTAACTAATAATAATAATAAGTTAATTGTGTAGCGAGAAAGCTCACATGTTCTCACAATCTGCCATTTTTGCAATTTAGAGCTAAATGTATGAGTATCCACTGTAGGCTTGAAAGCATGTTTTGTTGCAATGTAAAGTTAATTTTACAAAGACAGGGTATCAGAACATGTAGTGAAATCACTTCTGCAGCACTTGCAAAGGATGCATTTGTTAATTCATTATTGTTAATTGGTAGTGGATTTGGAGTTGAGGAATCACTTACAAGGTGTTTATTAGCTACCATGGCTGATGACCTGTGTGAACATGAGAAATACCAACTTCATTCGAAGGGTGTGAGATGTCTGGGTAAGGGACTGCAGTTTATTTTAAGCTTTACTTTGACACTTCTTTTTGGGTGTCAGACGTATTCTTCTCTGTGTGCATTCATTATAATTAAGGCAAACCAGAGGCTTTTGAAACCCTATTTTCAAATACAGGCAGCTAAGACAAGTAAAGTGTTGATTTAACAACAATCATGATAACGCGAAGAGCCAAATGATCCAGCATGAATAGTATTTTGCTCTCTCGGACACATTGTGCCATTGCGATTACAGAGTAGAGCTGGTGCTTCTGTGATTCAATTTACAACAACGGGCAAAGCTGCGTTGATCTTACCAAAGCGTCTCTGCACTTGTTGCTATTCTTTATTAAGCCGCTAACAGTTTTAAGAGGAAGGACTCCTTCTAAACAACCTTCTAAAATAGATATCCTCACTCTTCATGAATTACTATGACACTGATACTTGTTACACAGATGTATATATTATTCTTAAACGTTACGTTTTTGTCCCACAAACTTGTGAGCTAACGGAGTACAGCACAACACTAGCACTGCTATGCTACGCTAGCAACTGAAGGTATTGTGAAATGCTCTTTGTGCTTATTTTTATGATTGTAAATATAGGTCTACTTTGCTTCCACGAAATATGTTGCTGCTTAATTTGATTTCATGGCGCACGTTTAGACTATCTTTACTGATTGGCTTTAGCTTCAATATCCTTGTTTTAGCAGTAGGGGTGTAACGGTATCCGTATTCGTCCCGTACCGTCACGGTTCGGACTTCACGGTTCGGCACATGCAGTCACACGGCGAATACGCCTTTTTTTTTTTACGAGTGGGAAAAAAGTCTGTCCTTCAGGGCAGCATCCACTACACTATTTATAATCCAGGGGGCGGTATTGCACCTAAAAGCTGTTTGCCAGCCTCCTTTAAACAACAATGAAGAACAAGAAGAAACACAACAACAAAACGAACTAAATACAAGAAGAAGAAAAGTTAGTATGGTGAGTTCAGATAACACACAGGAGCTAGAACCCATCTGCTTCTTTTAAATCAGCTGTGTGGACTACAATAACGATGAAGTGTGCGAGTGGTGGATCGGAAGAGGACGGTGTGTCGGCGTTGTTCTACAGCGGTGCGGTATGCTAATGGCAACACACGCCAAACATGCTAAATCATATCGGAATGGATCACCCAGATTTGCCAATCACCAGAGCCCGGCAAAAGACAACAGCAGTTCAACAGCTGATCCCCGCTGTTTTTAAGAAGCCAATAGACATGAAAGCCGTGAAACCAAAATAAATAACGGAAGCTTTGGCATATGTTTTTCAACGACTTTGCGCTCTTGAAACACTTTCTTATTATTTATGATGTAAGACATTCTTTTTAGTTGTACAGCTTGATGAAACCTTTTTGTTTGACATCAGCCATTATAGATACGGCCATCTGAGTGTATGTGGTACTGTTTATGGTTTGTTTTTAACTGTTTAATACAGTTAATTATTCAAAATGTCAGAGTTCCTTATTTGAGACTGAAACTTGCACTACTGTTCAAAAATAAATAACAACAAACCTGGAATTATGCATTTGGGACTTTGTTTTGCTTTTTCTTGTTGTACCGAACCGTACCGTACCGTGACCCCCAAACCGAGGTACGAACCGAACCGTGACTTCTGTGAACCGTTACACCCCTATTTAGCAGAGTCAGTTTCACATCCTTCAAACCATATCTTAGACCCTTATGTCTGCTTCCTTCTAACAAACCTACGGTATTAATCAGGGAGTGCAGTTTGGGAACACAGGCACCATGGTAGTTTTGTTAGCTTGACAGATCAGTAGCGGCTAACAACAAAGGGGCGGGCCTAAGTATCAAGGGGTGATAGAGTGGTGCAGTGACGACTCCTAAAACCCGGAAGTGAGTTCGCATTTTATCACTACCGGTTCCCTGGTCTCAGAGCCAATGGGATTTCTCCATAGGATTTTGGAAAATAGCTGGAAATAAGGTCTGTGTTTGACACAATTTAAGAGACGGATCACGTTTTGTTCTACGACATTAAATACATCAGCATTGACCCCACTGGTGAGTTTACATGTCTGAAAAACGATGGTTATTAACATGTGGCTGAATAGGACTACAGAAGTAGAACTTGAAAACCAGTGAAACTTGAAAACCACAAGCTCCTCTTTAATTGATCTTAAAATGGAGAGAAGTAAATGCAAAGGCCATACAGGTTTTTTCTACGAGTTTATACTGGGATTTGATACCTCTCTCCTCTTGTGTGCTCTTATGAATCTGCATAGATAATTACTGCCGAAGCTTTGGTACTCAAAGGCTTTTGGCAAGATTTGGGTGTTAAATTTCTACAGTATGAGAAACCTAGACAAATTATTCCATGCAATATATGTTTCCACTCCGTAAAAGTAGAGAGTTGATACTGGAGCGAGAACAACATTTGTAATTATAGCACATTGCTTAGTGGGGGGTGTGCAGACTTTGGCAGGCTGGATGCTCCATCTCACACGTACATTTACAAATAAGTGCAATGTACACCAGAACAAGCTGAGGGAACACAGGCCATCTTAATGTTTCTGTATTCAAAAGCTCGTCCTTATTACAGTAAGGTAATTGCATTGGGGAGTTTAAAGTTCATTTACACATTTTCCAATTAAATTAACTGCATCTTAGTATACACAGTGATATAAAAAACACAGCAAAGCAGAGAGAATCTTTTTACACAATATCTCATGCAGTTTAACTCTTTGCTGGCCCGCAGTGCAAGGGCTTATTAGGTTTTGTTATTGGAACATATTGTCTTTGTGTGAATCCTGAACATAACTGGCCTGGGAAGGATAAAACAGTTAAGAGTCACATGCATTTCCAAACATTTGGTTTACCTATGTTGTAAATGTATTATCTTTTCAATTTACACACGGCATCTATTGCACGTCTGTCCATCCTGGGAGAGGGGTCCCTCCTCTGCTGCTCTCCCTGAGGTGTCTCCCATGTTCCCCTTTAAACTGTGGGTTTTCTCTGGAAGTTTTTCCTTGTACGATGTGAGGGTCTAAGGACAGAGGGTGTCGTATTGGGAGGCTGTGGCGCAGTGGAATGGTGCGTTGGTGTTGGGATCGGGGGAGCACAGGTTCAAACCCCACTGCAGTCAGCATGTCGTTGTGTCCCTGAGACACTTCACCCCAAATTGCTCCTGTGGGGATTGCCCACAGTATTGAGTATGTAAGTCGCTTTGGATAAAAGCGTCAAACAAGTAACATGTAATGTAATACTGATATTCTGTACAAACTATGAAGTCCACTGAGACCAATGTGATATTGGGCTATATAAATAAACATTGATTGATTGACATGCAGTGGTATTAATGCTACTGAGTTCAGTAGAAACTGGCATTTTTCAATATGAACAAATGGATCGATCTTGTCATATATTGTTAGCGGCATGGCTATCTTTAGCAACAAACAAAAAAGTAACATACTTTGTGTTGCTGGTATGGAAGGAATAAAGAGTGTGCTGAGACACCATGTTAGTGGTTATATTACCTTCATAATTGTAGGTGCAACAGAAGATATCCTCTCCGTTTGTGTGCAGTAAAACTGGCCTTAATTTCCCCCAGGAGATTGTACCCACTGGCAGAGAGTGAAAGTACTGTATAGCTTATAATGAACCAATCATAACACCAAGGGTTTCATTATCCATCCATCCATCTTCTCCCGCTTATCCGTGGTCGGGTCGCGGGGGTATCAGTTCCAGCAGAGAGCCCCAAACTTTCTTTTCCCTGGCGACATCAACCAGCTCTGACTGGGGGATCCCAAGGCGCTCCCAGGCCAGCGAAGAGATATAATCCCTCCACCTGGTCCTAGGTCTACCCCTTGGTCTCTTCCCAGCTGGACGTGCCTGGAATACCTCCCTAGGGAGACGCCCAGTTGGCATCCTAACTAGGTGCCCGAACCACCTCAACTGGCTCCTTTCGACGCGAAGGAGGAGCGGCTCAACTCCGAGTCCCTCCCGGATGTCCGAACTTCTCACCTTATCTCTAAGGGACACCAGCCACCCTGCGGAGAAAACCCATCTCGGCCGCTTGTATCCGCGATCTCGTTCTTCCGGTCATGACCCATCCTTCATGACCATAGGTGAGGGTAGGAACGAAAATGGCCCGGTAGACAGAGAGCTTTGCCTTCTGGCTCAGCTCCCTTTTCGTCACAACGGTGCGGTAAAGCAACTGCAGTACCGCTCCTGCTGCTCCGATTCTCCGGCCCATCTCACGCTCCATTGTTCCCTCACTCGAGAACAAGACCCCGAGATACTTGAACCCCTTCACTTGGGGTAAGGACTCATTCCCTACTTGGAGTGGACAGTCCATCGGTTTCCTGCTGAGAACCATGGCCTCAGATTTGGAGGTGCTGATCCTCATCCCAGCCGCTTCACACTCGGTTGCGAACCGATCCAGTGAGTGCTGAAGGTCGCAGACCGATGAAGCCATCAGAACCACAGCATCTGCAAAAAGCAGTGGTGCAATCCTTAGTCCACCGAACCGCAGACCCCCTCCCCCACGACTACGCCTCGAAATCCGATCCATGTATATTACAAACAGGATTGGTGACAAAGCGCAGCCCTGGCGGAGGCCAACCCTCACCGGAAATGGGTCCGACTTACTGCAGAGGACCCGGACACAGCTCTCGCTTTGGGAGTACAGAGATTGGATGGCCCTGAGTAGAGACGCCCTCACCCCATACTCCCGCAGCACCTCCCACAGTAACTCCCTGGGAACTCGGTCATACGCCTTCTCCAAGTCAACAAAACACATGTAGACCAGATAAGCGTACTCCCAGGCCCCATCCAGGATCCTTGCGAGAGTAAAAAGCTGATCCGTCGTTCCACGACCAGGACGGAGTCCGCATTGTTCCTCCTCAATCTGAGGTTCGACAATCGGCCTGACCCTCCTTTCGAGTACCTTGGAGTAAACTTTCCCGGGGAGGCTGAGTAGTGTGATGCCTCTGTAATTGGCACACACCCTCTGATCCCCCTATTTAAAAAGGGGAACCACCACCCCGGTCTGCCACTCCTTCGGTACTGTTTCCGACTTCCACGCAACGTTGATGAGACGTGTCAACCATGACAGTCCCTCAACACCCAGAGCCTTCAGCATTTCTGGGCGGATCTCATCCACCCCCGGGGCTTTGCCACTGTGGAGTTGTTTGACGACCTCAGTGACCTCCCCCCGGAAGATTGGTGTTGATCCCCCGTCATACTCCAGCTCTGCCTCTAACATAGAGGGCGGAGTTGTCGGGTTCAGGAGTTCCTCAAAGTGTTCCTTCCAACGCCCTAACACTCCATCAGTTGAGGTCAACAACGTCCCATCCTTACTGTACACAGCTTGGATGGTTCCCTGCTTCCCCCTCCTGAGGTGTCGGACAGTTTTCCAGAACAACTTTGGTGCCGCCCGAAAGTCCTTCTCCATGTCTTCTCCGAACTTCTCCGACACCCGCTGCTTTGCCTCGGCCACGGATGAGGCTGCTGCCCTTCGGGCCTGTCGGTACCTTGCAACTGCCTCGGGAGTCCCCCGGGATAACAAATCTCTGAAGGCCTCCTTCTTCAGTCGGACGGCTTCCCTGACCACCGGTGTCCACCAGCAGGTTCGAGGGTTACCGCCCCTTGAGGCACCTAGGACCTTGAGACCACAGCTCCCCTCTTCGGCAATAGAGGCTTTGAACACCGACCACTCTGGTTCAATGTCCCCAACCTCCACAGGAATGCCCGAAAAGCTCCGCCGGAGGTGTGAGTTGAAGGCCTCCTGAACTTGGGCCTCCTCCAGACGTTCCCAGTTCACCCGAACTACACGTTTGGGCTTACCAGGTCTATCCAGAGGCTTCCCCCGCCACTCGACCCAACTCACCACCAGATGGTGATCAGTTGACAACTCCGCCCCTCTCTTTACCCGAGTGTCCAAAACATACGGCCTCAGGTCCGATGATACGAAATCGATCATGGACCTTCTGCCTAGGGTGCTCTGGTACCACGTACACTTATGAGCATCCTGACACATGGTGTTTGTTATGGCCAATCCATGACTAGCACAGAAGTCCAGTAACACACCACCACTCCGGTTCAGATCAGGGGGGCCGTTCCTCCCAATCACGCCCCTCCAAGTGTCTCCATCATTGCCCACATGTGCGTTGAAGTCTCCCAGCAAGATTAAAGAGTCCCCTTCAGGAGCCCCATACAGGACTCTTTCCAGGGTCTCCAAGAAGGCCGTATACTCTGAACTGCTGTTGGGTGCATAAGCACACACAACAG
This sequence comes from Pseudochaenichthys georgianus, assembly GCF_902827115.2. Lineage (NCBI taxonomy): Eukaryota > Metazoa > Chordata > Actinopteri > Perciformes > Channichthyidae > Pseudochaenichthys > Pseudochaenichthys georgianus. The sequence continues at coordinate 8,371,502 of NC_047517.1, read as the reverse complement.
TCAGAGTCTTACCCCCATAACCCGCAGGCGTAGGGAGGCGACCCTCTTGTCCACTGGGGTAAACTCCAACAACAAAGCACCCAACCGGGGACTTGAGTGTAACATGCAGTGGGTTTATCTGTACATCGGGATTTACCTGTCTCACCTATTTACAAAGCCTTTCACCCTCCCCGTCATTGAGGCAGCCCTGTCGATGCAAATGCTGTGGCACATCCCCCAGTTTAGACCCTATTCTGTCAGGTAATCAGCTGTGGTCTTGTACATTTCCTCTCCGGTTGCATGTGTGTGTAACTCTTTGCAAAAAAAGAAGTTCCCCTCAATGGATTCTCCGTCAACATATCTCACGTTGGCAATGAGTTGACAGTGGCCACTTATGTCTGTTGAATCATCAACTTGCAGAGCGAATTTGCCACTTCTCTGTATTTTTTCAGTTAGGACAGTTTCTATGTCTACTGACATGTCATCGATGCGACGTTTGATTGTATTAATGGATAATGGAATTTTATCGATTTCTTTAGTAGCATCTGGCCCTATCATTACCCTGACAATTTCCTTACATGCCGGTAGAGTGAGGTTTTCCGCGATAGTGTGAGCCTTTTTTGCCTTGGCGATTAACTCAGCAACCAAATGGCTGGCCTCTTGTGCTTTGTCAGAGACACGTAGAGACGAAAGCATACGTTGACTCTGCTTCTCATTTTGTGATTTCAGTCTCTGGAAATACTCAATGTCCTTGGAATTATAAGAAGGATGTTTTGTGCTAAAGTGTCTTGCTAGTTTACTTGGCACCATTCCTTCGTTGGATAATTTTTCTCTGCAGATTAGGCATTCTGGCGTCGGGCAGTCAGCATCCCCAGTCCAGGAGAAACCATACCGAAGGTAGCTTTCGCTGTACTGTCTGCTTTTAGACTTCTTTTGCACTGCTGTTCCATCATGTTCTGTCATCCCTGCCTGTGTTGTTGAGGGCTGGAGTGCTTCTTTATTTATTGTCACTACGTAACGATCCATCTTGTAATTATTTGGCGCGAGGATAAAAAGCTGTTCTGCACACCGTAAACATTGACGGCTGACGTAAATCATGAGAATGTAAGCAGTTTAATATTTCTAAATCTGAGCAATATATGTTTTATTAGCTTATGAACTCCATTGCACATGTAATAAAATAAAGTGTATATGAAGTGAAGTTTATTAAGTGAGAAAAAAATGTGGAACATAAAAATACGTTTTTTTTGCGGCACACTTGGACAGTGCTCGCGCCACACCGGTTGGGAACCACTGCTCTAGACTTAATGGGGAGACCAGATTTAATAAATCAACACCCAAAAGCATTCTAATATTTGCCAAGAACTTGACTTGACTTCAAACAAAAACTTTTTTAATGGATTTCGAATGTCACTTGACTCAAAGTAAATCATTACATTTAGTTTAATGCGTTCATTCTTTTGCCAGTCTGTTGTCGTGTCCAATTCTCATGAAATATTTAGATGATAATAAACCCCTAAATAATCCACAAATCAATCTCCCATTCATTTCCACTGTAGAATTTAAAGTACGTCCTGCCATAAAAACCTATCTCTGCAGTGCATTAGTTATTTTTGCACAAAAAAAAACTTTGAATGGAGTTGGTCACTTTCCATCATCCAGAACCAACCTTGTTCACCTACAATAGTCTTTTTATAAAACTTAGAGAGAAAGCTTGACCGAGGTTCTGCCGATTTGGTTGCCTTCAGAGAAAAGTGAGTGAATCAGGTGAAAGAGAAATGGGATCATTTAGCAGGCCACTTGAACAACTTTTAGCTGGTCTTTCAGGGACTATTGGCAGCTTTGGGAGCTCTTCAATGGAAAAAGGAGATAAGAAAAGGAGGGGAGGAATGTGAAAAAGAGACAGACAGCTGGCACCTTAATGCAGAGAGAATGGAAGCCTCAAGTGAGAATTATTATAAAAAAGCGAGCGAGGGATAAAACACAATGACACAGTGTTAGTGGCATGCTATGTTTACTGACACATAATGGGTTGATTGTTAGCTGTACTCAAACGATAACAACTATTTGCTGCTAATACCACAGTAATATGACACATATCAATGTTCTTCAGAAGCGTCTGATTAAAAGTCAGTGCATACAGCACATTTACCTAATTACATTAAACTGAGGTCTTAATCACAACAGCGTTCATTTTTATACCCACTGTTTCTACCTCGTCCAGCTCTCTGGCTTTACAACATTACAAGATAATTTAAATAACACCAACTTTTGCATTTACGCAAACAGAAAAATCTGTTAGTTAAAGGTTTACAGAGCAGGAAAATTATGAGTCAATTCAATGTCTGCAGGTTCAGTACAAACTTTAGGGCTGCACCATAGCGGTATTCACACATCCCTAACCCTCAGCAGTAACTCAACTTGAAACTAAAGCCAGCGTAAGCGAACCCACGCAGAACCGAAAAATATTGAACTAAACCAGACCAACCCCAGGAGACAGAAACTTTGGGACACCGGTTTCACATGCAATGTTAAAGGTCCCCTATTATACTGTTTTTCATCAATATATTATAGGTCATCCTAAATCTCAAAATGTCCCGTCTGTTTCTGGTGACTTTATTTCCGGCTAAAAAGCATGCTAAAAAGCCCAAGATTATAGAATTAAACGAATAAATAAAAACAAGGATAATTGTGTGTTATTGTTGAGTAAATAACAGTGTGTTATTTAGAAAAGAATAACAAATTAGAAGGAAGAGATTTTAAAAAATACAGATTTCAGTATTTTGAGGCTCTAAACCCCATTTATTTTCCTCAAAGACGACAAAAAAACTCCGACATTATACGATTTAAAATAAAAACAAATAAATAAAAAGATAAAACACTGGCATGTAATTTACGTTAGAATAAATAGAATGAAAAACAGCTGTGTTCTGGCTCTCGTGAGCGAAGGGAAGAGAGCGAGCTCCACCTTTCCAGCTGTTAAATATCCTCTGCTGAATCCTCCCTGTGGGCCGGTTGGCGCTGCTGGGGATCGGCCCTCCACGTCTCCAATGTTCGTTGTTGCGCATTACAGAGGATTCAGACATTGCACATTAAATATATAACTAAACACGCCTTTTCTCCTCCTTATCTCTTTTATGACTTTTCATTTAATACATTTTAAACGCTGTAATCAATACTCCAAAAATACCTCACGGCTGGTATCATTTCCGGTAGTTCCGAATGTTGTCTTATGCTACCCACGTCTGTAAACAAACGTATTCAAATAAACTGTACCTTCATTTAATATTCAGCAATAATAATATCTCGACGTCTATAGTTGTAGTGTTGAAATCAGTAGGTTTCGGTGTGCAACACTCCGTGTCATATCGCTACTAAATTCACCTCTATAGGAAATTGTATATTAGCCACATGCTAAATGCTAACCGGAGATGAAGGATTTTCAGAATAAAAGCTCAACAACTGGTTGTGCACAACAACTTCTGGTTTTTCAGTATAAAACAACATTTAAACTGACGGTATGTTTATGGTACTTTATGCCATCAAAACATTGATTTTAATTTCTAACAAGTCCCATTCAAATCCCCTGTGTTCCGCCACCTGCTGCACCTTTTCATTGTCCATTGTCCATTGTGATACTGCACTTTACAGCTAGAGTTTGCACTGTTTCAATAAATGAAACTAATTTTCTCACCACATCTTTTGATTCATTTTGTCCAGCATTTGCAAGCTGTAGACTCTCTGTCAGAGCCATATATTGTATAATGGATGCTTTCAGTTTTCAGTTTTAATTCAATCCAAGTCAATGGAACACTCACAAGATGTCACCAACCCACTGTCCCTTTAAAATCTTTCAGAAAATGATATAAGTGTATCGAATTATATCGAATCGTATCGAATCGTATCGGTGGCTGAATATCGTGATATATATCGTATCGTTGGCTGAATATCGTGTATCGTATCGTATCGTGAGATTAGTGTATCGCCACAGCCCTACTGCACACGTGCAGTGGGATTACCCAATAGCGATAGCCTTAGAGGGCTGCGCCTATACTCATAGAAGCTGGGTTACAGTACGTAACCTCAGTTGGAGTACCTCACTGGGAAAGTTATGTGCACCCCTGATTATAATGTTGATTGTGAGCAGTGCATCACAACACTAGACTATTGCTAAAACCATAGTACTGGCTTCACAACTATTACTTTGCATTTCTATCAGCTGTCATATGTTCTGCACTGACCACAGCTTGACTTGATATTTTCGTGGTAAAAAGGTAAATATTTGTCATGATCAAGCTTTAAGAAATCAAAATAGAAGTTGCAACCAAATTGTCGTCTGTCCTCAAGAGTCCTCCAAAAAAAAGAAATGGCCCTCCGCCGGGAACAGATAGCAGCAGCACATCTAAATTCACAAGATCAAGAGAAAGTTTAACAGCTTTCAAAGTTTGGAGGAAACATGACTGCAAGAAGGCAGAGGAACAGGCTGCAAGGCACAAATGTTCCTTCCTTTATAAAGAAGTTAGGGAGTGCAGTGAAGACATCCAAATTCACATCACTGTTTAAGCCATAGTTAAACAAACCATAGCCACAATGAGGTAATGGAGCATAACCAGGAGACAGAGGCAACTATCTGTGAAAACAGTGCCCTGCAAAGAGAAGTATTGCAGCATGACAAGGCAACAGCATTTCAAAGTTTTGGATGAACATCACAATGTCGTAAAAGCAGAGCAAGAGGCAATTAGCTTGCAGATGCTTTGCAAGATGAGATTCAGAAGCTGTGCAAAGACCCCCCCCAAATGAAAATACTATGCAGCAGAAGGACGATGCAATGGACACGTCAAAAGAAGACATGTTTTGTCAAGATGACGCCATGCAAATTGATTTCTTCAAACTCGAGGAAGATTTGGAGGAAGCTTACATTGTCACGTAAGCTGGGAAAGAGTCAGTTACCTGGCAGAATGAGGCAATAAAACATGAGATGCAAGAATGCTGTGAAGAGCTCCACAAAGAAAACACATTGCAGAAAAAGTATGACTCAATGAAAGCGTCAAAAGAAGATGATAGCTTTCAAAATATGCCCTGCCGATCTCTGTGTCGAAGCTTAAAAGAGATATTGCAAAAGCTGTCATTAGGCCATGTCACAACAATCAGGATTTGAACAAAGTGGTCCAGGATGAAAAAGCTCTGTATGTAAAGTACGCAATGGAAACATGCCTTGAAAATGTCCTGTCGCATGAACTCAACATTCTAGAAGAAATAGATGATTTAAAGAGTTTGAACCAGAACAAGCAAATCGAAAAAACTGATCAGGATTAAAGAACATTTTAAGGAAGAATAAATAAAACAGGAAGCTGATGAGAAAGCCCTCCTGGCACAGCACAGAGTCAAATCCTTTTCTGAAGTCCAGAACAAGGTTCTACGTGAAGTCGACTGGCAGCTGATGTACAATGACGGACCCATAGATTCCACCGGGTCCGCCTGCGTCGTGTTACGGCTGCGCTGCGGCGTCTGCAAGGATCGCGGCCACTCTAATCAATGGGTGCTTTTCCACCAGACACGCCGCGTTACGGCTCAGAAGCGTCCCAGAAGCGTCTCGCCGCTGGGCTCCGCTCGAAATAGGATTGAAGTCTATTTTTTTTACGCGACGCGTTGCAGAGGCGGCGGGCAGGAAGTGGACTGGTCAGAGCATCCGGCCCATCCCCCAAATAAACTAATTTGCAGACCCTACCCTATCCCTCCGTAGTCTTTCAAAAAATGCCAGCGTTCTCCTCTGGTTTACAGGCACTGTATAAATAGAATAATTATGATTTTACCACTAAAATACAGCAATACATCTTTGATTCATGTCGTTTATAACTGGAATATTACAATTATTATTAACTTTGTCTCTACAAAGTAGCCTGTGCAGGAAATATGCCCAAATCATCAAAAACTGCGAGCCGGCAGGCAAGATGCTCCGCTTCTGAAATGCTTCTGAAACGCGCCCGGTAGGGTATGACCCCGGAGGAGGCCGGACCAAAACCGTGGTGCGCAGCCGTTACGCGGCGCAGACGGACCCGGTGGAGTAGAGGGGTGAGAGAGCAAATAGGCGCCTTGAAGATGCAGCACGACAACATGAATGACGAAATCAAGTTTTTTGAGGACAAACTCTCAGTTTAAGGCAAACTACTTTTTTTTCTTCTAAAAACAGTTGAAAACTCTTAAACAGGCCTTCATCATTTCTCGATCACTTGAACTGGACTTTCTGTGTTGTATTTCATTGCTCATATTTTCCTAACTTGAGACACCTCCACCAATGCAGCTTCCATTTAATGCCCACTAAAGGAATATAATACAAAACGATGTGAGCTGTCTAGACGGCTGTATTGAATAAAATAGAAGCGTCTGATGGACAATTGAAAAATTGCCTCCTGTGTAGACAGGACTTTAAAAAGTATTTGTACTAAAATATAACTCTGGAGCCTAGCCCTTTTTCTAATTTCTTTCCATGCAGTGTATCTAAAAAGAGATTACTGCATGCCGTCTTTGGATGGGAGATAATTATACATATGGTAGGCTATATGTGTATTAACATATGGTTACAACTTAGATAAAAGTAAAAAAACAAGTGTGTGAGATACTGTAACTACATCAAATACAGGTGTGTGCCGATTAGGGTTGCAAAGGAGCGGAACGTTTCCGGTAAATTTCCGGAAAGTTTCCATGGGAAGTTAAGCTGGGGAATTTTGGAAATATTCGATGCAAATTAAACAAAAATGACATTTCAACAGATTTTTTTGTTAAGTAGAACAGGACAAGTTTTAATTATTTTATTGAACAATTATTTGTTTCATTGAAGAACGAAAACAGGAATGTTGAGTTAAATATTACTCATCACCCCCAACCCCACTCATTAAAAAATGAACACAAATGCACCCCCCATCCAAAAATCCCCACAAAGTCCCATTCAAAATGTTAAATGAAAAGAGCCTTCTCCCTCCAAACAGTCCCATTAAACATGCACATCTTCCTTCAAGCGATCCTCTGCATTTTTTACCCTTTCAGTCAATGGGCTCTTCCTGGGCCTCATCAACATCACACTCTTCCTCTTCCTCTTCAGTGTCACTGTCCAGCCTGTTGAGGATGGCTCTGTGTCCGGCTCAGAGAGCCTTAGGTTTGCCCGAATGCCAACCAGTTTTTCCACTCTCCTGTTGCGAACCTTTGTGTGGTCTCAATAGCCATGCAGTAAGCAGTGTGCTATGGCATGGATATTCAAGTGTACTTGAATGGCATCTGTTTGTTTTAGTCAAGATTATGCTAAAATGTATTTTCCCCCTATATTTAAGTTCCCTATGAAGAGCCAACCTTCAATTTAGAAAATTCCCAGTTTATTCCCGTTAATCCCCATGGAAAGTTTCCATCTTTGAAAATCCCGGAATTTTGCAACCCTAGTGCCGATGAGATTGTTTTATTTCAGAGCAGTAGTTATACATTTGTGTATAGAATTTCTATTAAAGCCATTCTGATCTCTTTCCAGCGTGAAAGTGATAGACAGTAGTGGATCAATATCACTTAAAAATAATGTAGAGTAAAACAGAGAAGGGAGAGGATTTGTCAACCTAGTTTCCTCCCTCAGATAAATGCGTAGTAGGAGAGGGTCATGAGAGGAGACAAGTGTTTGATGAAGAGCAGGGCCGAGTCTGGTCTCGCTGTCGGATTCTTTTTGTCATCACCGGGTTTAAAAATAATTCCCACCGTCCTTCTTTTATCCACACCTCCACATGCCTCTCTGCCCCTTCAGCGGTCCACCCTGACCATAATTACCTCGTACTTATTGTATGCTATCACGAGGCGCTCTCACTCTCTTTCTTTTCAGCCACTATAGGTAGAGGGAACGGTGAAAGGATGTGTGATGTGCGGGGGATAAGGAGGGAGGACGGCTGTGAGACAGTGAATTAGGCGGGCTGGCAGGTGTTGAAAAGGCTTTAGGAGGCGAGAACGGATCGGACCAGACGCTCTCTGGATGGAGTAGGGATGCAAAGGGTACCGGTCTGCGGGGACGAGGACACGAAAGACAATGATTAAGTGGAGGTAACAGAGGTTGACTCTAAGTCGTGTAACCTTGTCATCTGCAATGGAGCCCCCGGGGGCCCCACGTGTCTACACTCAGGCCTAATATCGCGGGCAGCCCTTCCTCAGCCTGCAGGGAGTTAAAAATACATCTATCTAGAAACGTCCTTGTGAAAAATCATTTTTTCTCCCCCCGCCCTGTGCTGATATTCTGAAAGCATAACTTGGGGGCAGAGGCAAGGTCAGTCAGTAGCCTCTGTGGCAGACAGATGAGATTCAGCTTGGCCCTGGTAATTGCAACGGAGAGACGGAGAGGGCCACGTTTCACTCTCAGTCCATCTATCATCCCTGTCTCTAAATACTGTATAAGTGCTGCTTTTTGAAGGCTGAGCTGTGTGTGCGTTGCCGCCATTATAAAGCCATTCTGTCAATGCGTCATTGTTCTGCATTCGGCCAATGTGGTGAGAGATTGGAGCGTGTTCTCGTTGGTTGAATAGGCAATATGGGCATCTGCTCCATACAGTTGTGCACAGGTGTCTTCTCTGCTGGGGACATGTCCCCACCGAAATGGCATTGAAAATATTCAGAATAATACAGTGCACAAAGAAATGTAATAAATAAGAAGACTTATTGGAGAAGATGTACAATCTCAAGAACAGTTTGTCCGTTCGTAGTTGGAGAGTGTATTTCTGGGGACCTAAGTGGTACAAATTACACATTTAAACTTTGAATAGAAAAGCAGAGCACAGGCACTGCAGTAGTTAGCATCAAATAAACAATGAATTCACCCTTAGCCTAATGATGCTTAAATTAGCCAATAACGTGCATGCGACAAACTCGTAAATTCCGTATCTATCCATCATCATCTGGAGTCGGGTCTCAGAGGCCCCCACGTTTCCCTCTCCCTGGCCACATCAACCAGCTCTGAATGGGGTATTCCAAGGTGCCCATAGGCCCGAGTTGAGATATAATAACCCGCCTGGTCCTGGGTCTGCCCCTCGGTCTCCTTCCAGTAATCTTACCAGGTGCCTGAAACACCTCAACTGGCTCCTTTCAAAGGAGTTCTACTCCGAGTCCCTTCCTAATGTCTGAACGTCTCACCTCATTCCTAAGGGAGATGTCAGCCACCGTCAAGAGAAAACACTTTTCGGCTGCTTGTATCCGTAATCGTGTTCTTTCGGTCATGACTCGCCCTTCCTGACCATCTAGATCTACAAGGCTTGATATTGTTTTGAAGGTTATGATGGGGTGTAGCCTGACTAAATACATCTGGTACTTACAGGTGTTACTTTACTATTTTATTGCGCACAGTGAAATACTACACTGGTGAAGTGTATTTCTTTTTATGAGCTGCACATTGTTTAGAAAAGTGTAGCTGTTAAAAATAGTTTTTTTGACATTCTTAGTAGAGCTGGTCACTTCAAAATCAAAGCAGTAGGTCTTACGGCTACTTTGACTGACATTGAGAGGACGAGTACAGTCACACAAACCGCTGCACTTTCATTTCAGCAATCGGAGCTCTTTTATTCCGTCGAAGCTCCGAATCAAAGTCGAAGCACAGTTCAAACGTCCCTGGATAACATGCGCTAATCTGCGACTGGAAGCAGGTTTTGAAGTCTCTCCATGTGAGTCAGAGAGATAGTGAGCTGAGATCAGAGCTCCTGGTGTCCCTGACAACAGCTCACGTCCTCCGGATGCAGGTGGCCTCGCAACCACTCATCGCTCCCTCTCCAGAGGAGTAAATAATCAAATAAGGGAAAAAAAGCTTTTTTTCTAAATCACAATTTAAAAAGTCTTGACTCAGAGGAGAAGCTTTGGGGGGAAAGATTATCTTCCCGCTGTCCTCCTCTGTAATTCCCTCTGTAAACAGTTCTGGTGGAATAAGCTTACTCTCAGATGCTCGCTGACATTACCTGCTGCGTGGGAGATGATTACAGAGCGCTATATTGGGCTAAACTGCCGCCGGCCATGCTGCGGCTTCATGACATCCTGCTTTCATGGTGGATTCGTAGGTTTATGTTTGTCACACAGAAGGAAGAGACTGAGAGACAGTAGTGTGTGTGTGTAGGCAGGAGGGTCACACACCCCCCAACAAAGGGCATCTGTATTCATGTGCTTACTAGTCCGTGCTACTGTCACCATAACTCAGTACTACTTTTCTCCAAAGGCATTCAGACGAGTCAAGGCTTTAGGAAATGCACTGCCAGGAGGGACTGAAATATCTGCCAGAATAAGACGTGACCTACATTCCCGGCCGCGTGCACGAGACGGGTCGCAGACCTTCTCCCACAACTCGTCTCAAGTGTGGCTCTCGGGATTTTATCTTGAGATTAGTCAGTGTTTAAGTGGTTTTATGCTGCCATTCTGGCCTCATTATCTAAGTGGGAACTGTCACTGCCTTTAGCTAAGCTATTACTGAACTTAACTTTAAAGAGGCCTTTCCCTGCCTATTATTGGACGGTGAATGGTTATCTGTAATTGCAGATGTGGCGCGGTCCAGGGGGCAGAGTCTTTGCACGACAAACGAGTCCACCCCTTTAAAGATAGTGTTTTTTATTTTTTTGAAAAAGACACGTAGAAACAACATGGCCTTCAGAGTCTTCAAAGAAAAACATCGAAAAGGGACAGGTACACAAGACAAGCATAAAAACAACCAAAGTCGACAAGCCATTAAAGTAAGAAATAAAGTAAAGTCATAATCTTCAATTATGCTTGACAGTTTAATTGCATTATTATTTAATTACTCATGGTAAAATACATCACACTTAGGGTTTGCTTTAATACAATAATTGGGAACCAACCTTTTTCAACTCCGGGCCTACTTAAGAATCAAACATGTTTGCCCTTATTTGAATCAGGCTAGAGCAGGCGGGAGTTAGACTCTGACGTCACTGTCGACTCCGCCTACTAAGGGCTTCTCAGCAACTCTGCAGAAACCTATGGGTGACATCACGGACACTACGTCCATTTATAATACAGTCTATGGGGGGAAGCCATTTCCTTGTGATACTTGTATGCCCATCAGTTAAGCGGCGGCCATTCAGGTGGTGCTGACTAAGTGTTTAATGCCTTGTGATTAACCTCAGTCATCGGATGGTCTGTGGGCCTGCTGCACTCTCTTCCCCAATTATTGGTCTTTAAGGAGAGTGAGGACGATTTATGGCCAGTGAGAGGAGAGCAGTAGCCCAACAATTAGGCTGGCCTCCGGAATTAAATTGACAATTTGTAATCTTAGTAACACTTGTGCATCCAGAGAAAGGCACCGTCAGCCAAGCCGAGGCTCAGAGGAAATCAATTAAAAGAGTCTCTGTCTTTTTCCCCTCCCTACTTCCTGGCTTCTTCGCTTCTTATCTCGTTCAACTATTTCTCAGGTTGAACACTTTATTCTCCAACTCTTGCACTCTCTCCATTTCACTCCTTTCTACACTTACAGCTTTGTTTCTTGTCAGTGACCCTTTTTAGTCCTCTCTTCAACACACTCACATCTTACTTGGGAGAGATTTCCATTACCTAAGGAGGGGAACCATCTACCAGGGAATGGGCCTCATCTACTACAGTATGGCTGACTGGAGGCTTGTCTCTCTTCTGGGTGTTCAGACATCTCTTCTTCTTTCCTTCCCCAGGCTCAGAAAAGACTGATGACAAGTGGGAGCAGATGTTAACACTGTGGTCCTAAAGCCCATGACATACAGTAATGTCTAGGTTTTGTTAAAGCTTATTTTAACCAATAAGACTTGACTTGGCTCTTGATTTAATCAATAAGCACTTATTCATGATACAATTAACTGCGGATTATTTTTCTTGGCAACTTTTTTTGTAGAAATGCACTCTGATAAGGTGTCAATCCTCAATGGAGAGTGTTTTATGTATTTAATAATACACTTGGTTTATAAATGTGGTTCTTTACACTGAAAAACGTAAACATTTACTTTAATCAAATGCAATATGTCAACAGGTTCCACATAACTATATTAGGTTAGTTGAAAGAAAAAATATTAAGTTGAACCTAACCTTTATTTAAACTTAATATTATTGCTTTCAACTAACCTAATACAGTTATGCCAAATCTGTTGACATAATACATTTCATTCAAGTCAACGTTTCAGTTTGTCAGTGTCGGACTTTATCCGAGAACAGGTCAATAATGAACAAGTCATTATGGCGACACACACTCAAACAATAAGAAATACTACAATACTTTGAAGATGCAAAACATGTAATATTTAACAATGTCATGTTTATTGGGATTTGCATACCTTGCATTAACATTGTCACCAAAGGGAGATTTATAAAGCCTTGATACAACATTGAAAATGTAATTGGGGTGCTTAAGTTGGAGGGCTGGATATTTTACGGGTCCTAATACAGATCACAGGAAAGTGCAGGAGTAATGAAAAGATAGCATTCAGTCGTCCGGATTGATCTTATTTAAATTCTGAATCAAAACACATACTTTAACAAAACATCACATTTCTCAGAGTAGCAAGTTCTATGCAGTGCAATACTGTGACAAAATCCTACAATAATTGTATTTTACATAAAGTATATCTCAGTCTCATTTCTGTTTTCTACTTTAGGTGTTATCTGTACACCTTTGTGTTTTCTCCCTGTTGCCCTCGTGCCTCCACCTGCCCTCAGCTGTTTCTTGTTAATCTAACTAGTCCTGTCACTATATATGGCTGTCTGTCTACGTTGTCTTAGTCAGTTCGTCATCTTTGTTCGCTTCTATGGTCCTGCCTGTGTTCCTGATCCTGTTCCTCATGCTCTCCCTGGTATGTACCTGTTCAGCTTTTCTTTGTTTTCTTTTCACCTTGCTTGGTCCACCTGTATTTGTGTTAAACTTATTGTTAATCATTTTTTGTTTTCTAAAAGCTCGCTTTTTATTAAAAAAAATCCTGCTATCCTCCTTTTACTGCTTTTGGGTCTGACTTCCTGCCAAATTCCTGAGGAAAATATAAATAATCTTTCAAATTCAATTTTAAAAGTGAAGAATTAATTTTCAAGATGGCATTAGAATTTAGAAAATCAACAACATTTAAATGATTTCTAGCTGGTACATACATGTATGAAGCATTGTAGCGATATTTCAGACTTTAGCAATTCCTGACACCATGCCCAAAACAGTCAGTTATATGTATTTAACCGTCCACTTAACACCCTGCACAGAACATTCCTCAACTCAGTATTTTAAGATTACAAATATTCCCCTCTTGGATAAGAAACAAGACTTGACTCTTTATTCTGAAAGGATTGCATTCTGAAACGAGTTGCGTTAAACAGTCTCATGAAGTATCCACAAATGGGGAGGGGCTCACGAGGCCACACCAAGGTTTTTAGAGGCTTCAAATAAGTGATTGGTTTCTCTGTGTCTGAACTGTCCAATAACAGAATAAGGGCTTTGGTGTTTAATGACTCAATTCTCGGTCACACTGTGGGAGGAACATTCATCCTCGTCTGCCACACTGGCAGTCATTTCCACACTGACAATCCAGGCAATTCTTCCAGTAAAAAGTTTTACTGAAATATATGAAATACATTTTAGCAGCGGTAAAGACTGGATGTGCTAAAACTTTCTGCAGCTTATCTCTGTTATAATTGCTGAGACAAAAGTGACTGTGATGGGCCTTAACAAATACTGTAACTTCAAGCCATACATTTAAACATTTTACTGTAATGTGCTGTTTGATCCAAGTTTAAACCTCAATTACAACATTAAATGGTCAGTCATTTAAAGAGATCATTCATTTAATTAGCAACAATTGAATGCTTTAAAGGCCTCCATCTTCACTTTGGTGTCTTTGTGTAGGTGATGAATGGAGAATACGTCAAGATGTTTTAATCTGATCAACACCTCATAGCCATGCGTTTGATAACTCAACAGCAAACCATAACCGTGTGCCTCTCCCTCGCCACAGATACATTTCGTGAACAGTTAACTGGGGTCGAGCAACGCCTCTTCACACCCCTTAGGTGAAGATCGGCCGGCTCAGTCTTTGGTGTTAATGTTCAGGTCAATAAGTTATGCATATTGTTCGTGGTGGAAGATGCTGGTGTTTTCCTTGTGGAAGAGCTATCCCGGTCCCAAAGTCCACCGATATATCCCAACGAGGTGCTTTTAATGACGACTAACGAGTCAGCCAACACCTCCAAAGTGTGATGACGTGTTTGATCCTGCTTCCTACCACCTGCCCCTCTAACAAGCATTCATAAAATAAAGTGGCACAGACACGTCATAACAGTAATAGTATGTCAGGAGCTGACAAGCTATGAAACCACATGAACAAATAAAAGACGCTAACGACAATTCACACTATTCTGATATGTTGACTAGTTGCTGTTTTTGCAAAACTGCTATTCTTAGTCAAACACGTGCATTATGGCTGCTATTTGATGTGTTTGTCTTGCGGAGGCAATAGACTTGAGCTCTGCACCAGGCAAGACAATATCAAGAAATGTGCGATCAGTTGGAAAAAGTACATTTCTTATACTATTATGTTTTCAACCAAACAATAATCGTAGAAAAGGTATTTCTCACATACATTATGGCATATCTTATTTTCTCTTCTCCAGGGCATTCTTCTATACTGTAATTACCAGGACTCCACCTTTGATATGAGGAAGCTTCCAAACCACCATTTTGATGCCATGGACAACTTCGCAAAGTGCTTCCTGATCCTGCGGCTGGAGAGCAGTCAGGTGGAGGGGGGTCTCCACTGTGCTGATGGGGACATCAGGGGCTGGAGGGCGGTGCGCGTGGACCTGGTGTCGCCGCCTGTGGATCGATACGCCTTCGCTCTCCTGGGATGGACTGGATCCAGAGTAAGAAGGATTGTAGGAACTGGATGACAGTGAGCAGTGGCTGCGGGTGGAATCCTTGGAGAAGTTTAGAAGTCACTGTCTTTCATGATCAATCATTGTCTTGTATGTGCCACCATCATGTGATAAAACGTTGCTCAGTCAAGAACAACGTCAAGGTCAAAGTCCAGGAGGTCTTTCATCTGTGGCACTCTGTCCAAATACACCTTCAAATAAATGTGAAAGATATAATAAGTCAATACAAAGTAATTTGCAAGTGTGCAATATTATTTTAATTGGCTGATATGAAATTACTTATTTGTACAGGTTTAAAGGTAGGAATATAGATGCCATAACAACCCAAAACAGACGTTTGATGTTTTTTTCTTTTTTTTTTCTTCCACAGCAGTTTGAGAAAGATCTAAGAAGGTTTGCACAAGTGGAGCGAGGGATGATTCTGGACAACCACGCCCTGTACGACAAAAAAAAGGTATGTAACGCATCAACTTATAGCTTGCAAACATGCAGATAACATGTATCTGACATTTGTACTAGCAGAGAGGTTTAAACAGGAAAATAATCAATACATAATTACTGTAACTAATAATAATAATAAGTAATTTGTGTAGCGAGAAAGCTTCACATGTTCTCACAATCTGCCATTTTTGCAATTTAGAGCTAAATGTATGAGTATCCACTGTAGGCTTGAAAGCATGTTTTGTTGCAATGTAAAGTTAATTTTACAAAGACAGGGTATCAGAACATGTAGTGAAATCACTTCTGCAGCACTTGCAAAGGATGCATTTGTTAATTCATTATTGTTAATTGGTAGTGGATTTGGAGTTGAGGAATCACTTACAAGGTGTTTATTAGCTACCATGGCTGATGACCTGTGTGAACATGAGAAATACCAACTTCATTCGAAGGGTGTGAGATGTCTGGGTAAGGGACTGCAGTTTATTTTAAGCTTTACTTTGACACTTCTTTTTGGGTGTCAGACGTATTCTTCTCTGTGTGCATTCATTATAATTAAGGCAAACCAGAGGCTTTTGAAACCCTATTTTCAAATACAGGCAGCTAAGACAAGTAAAGTGTTGATTTAACAACAATCATGATAACGCGAAGAGCCAAATGATCCAGCATGAATAGTATTTTGCTCTCTCGGACACATTGTGCCATTGCGATTACAGAGTAGAGCTGGTGCTTCTGTGATTCAATTTACAACAACGGGCAAAGCTGCGTTGATCTTACCAAAGCGTCTCTGCACTTGTTGCTATTCTTTATTAAGCCGCTAACAGTTTTAAGAGGAAGGACTCCTTCTAAACAACCTTCTAAAATAGATATCCTCACTCTTCATGAATTACTATGACACTGATACTTGTTACACAGATGTATATATTATTCTTAAACGTTACGTTTTTGTCCCACAACTTGTGAGCTAACGGAGTACAGCACAACACTAGCACTGCTATGCTACGCTAGCAACTGAAGGTATTGTGAAATGCTCTTTGTGCTTATTTTTATGATTGTAAATATAGGTCTACTTTGCTTTCCACGAAATATGTTGCTGCTTAATTTGATTTCATGGCGCACGTTTAGACTATCTTTACTGATTGGCTTTAGCTTCAATATCCTTGTTTTAGCAGTAGGGGTGTAACGGTATCCGTATTCGTCCCGTACCGTCACGGTTCGGACTTCACGGTTCGGCACATGCAGTCACACGGCGAATACGCCTTTTTTTTTTTACGAGTGGGAAAAAAGTCTGTCCTTCAGGGCAGCATCCACTACACTATTTATAATCCAGGGGGCGGTATTGCACCTAAAAGCTGTTTGCCAGCCTCCTTTAAACAACAAATGAAGAACAAGAAGAAACACAACAACAAAACGAACTAAATACAAGAAGAAGAAAAGTTAGTATGGTGAGTTCAGATAACACACAGGAGCTAGAACCCATCTGCTTCTTTTAAATCAGCTGTGTGGACTACAATAACGATGAAGTGTGCGAGTGGTGGATCGGAAGAGGACGGTGTGTCGGCGTTGTTCTACAGCGGTGCGGTATGCTAATGGCAACACACGCCAAACATGCTAAATCATATCGGAATGGATCACCCAGATTTGCCAATCACCAGAGCCCGGCAAAAGACAACAGCAGTTCAACAGCTGATCCCCGCTGTTTTTAAGAAGCCAATAGACATGAAAGCCGTGAAACCAAAATAAATAACGGAAGCTTTTGGCATATGTTTTTCAACGACTTTGCGCTCTTGAAACACTTTCTTATTATTTATGATGTAAGACATTCTTTTTAGTTGTACAGCTTGATGAAACCTTTTTGTTTGACATCAGCCATTATAGATACGGCCATCTGAGTGTATGTGGTACTGTTTATGGTTTGTTTTTAACTGTTTAATACAGTTAATTATTCAAAATGTCAGAGTTCCTTATTTTGAGACTGAAACTTGCACTACTGTTCAAAAATAAATAACAACAAACCTGGAATTATGCATTTGGGACTTTGTTTTGCTTTTTCTTGTTGTACCGAACCGTACCGTACCGTGACCCCCAAACCGAGGTACGAACCGAACCGTGACTTCTGTGAACCGTTACACCCCTATTTAGCAGAGTCAGTTTCACATCCTTCAAACACATATCTTAGACCCTTATGTCTGCTTCCTTCTAACAAACCTACGGTATTAATCAGGGAGTGCAGTTTGGGAAACACAGGCACCATGGTAGTTTTGTTAGCTTGACAGATCAGTAGCGGCTAACAACAAAGGGGCGGGCCTAAGTATCAAGGGGTGATAGAGTGGTGCAGTGACGACTCCTAAAACCCGGAAGTGAGTTCGCATTTTATCACTACCGGTTCCCTGGTCTCAGAGCCAATGGGATTTCTCCATAGGATTTTGGAAAATAGCTGGAAATAAGGTCTGTGTTTGACACAAATTTAAGAGACGGATCACGTTTTGTTCTACGACATTAAATACATCAGCATTGACCCCACTGGTGAGTTTACATGTCTGAAAAACGATGGTTATTAACATGTGGCTGAATAGGACTACAGAAGTAGAACTTGAAAACCAGTGAAACTTGAAAACCACAAGCTCCTCTTTAATTGATCTTAAAATGGAGAGAAGTAAATGCAAAGGCCATACAGGTTTTTTCTACGAGTTTATACTGGGATTTGATACCTCTCTCCTCTTGTGTGCTCTTATGAATCTGCATAGATAATTACTGCCGAAGCTTTGGTACTCAAAGGCTTTTGGCAAGATTTGGGTGTTAAATTTCTACAGTATGAGAAACCTAGACAAATTATTCCATGCAATATATGTTTCCACTCCGTAAAAGTAGAGAGTTGATACTGGAGCGAGAACAACATTTGTAATTATAGCACATTGCTTAGTGGGGGGTGTGCAGACTTTGGCAGGCTGGATGCTCCATCTCACACGTACATTTACAAATAAGTGCAATGTACACCAGAACAAGCTGAGGGAACACAGGCCATCTTAATGTTTCTGTATTCAAAAGCTCGTCCTTATTACAGTAAGGTAATTGCATTGGGGAGTTTAAAGTTCATTTACACATTTTCCAATTAAATTAACTGCATCTTAGTATACACAGTGATATAAAAAACACAGCAAAGCAGAGAGAATCTTTTTACACAATATCTCATGCAGTTTAACTCTTTGCTGGCCCGCAGTGCAAGGGCTTATTAGGTTTTGTTATTGGAACATATTGTCTTTGTGTGAATCCTGAACATAACTGGCCTGGGAAGGATAAAACAGTTAAGAGTCACATGCATTTCCAAACATTTGGTTTACCTATGTTGTAAATGTATTATCTTTTCAATTTACACACGGCATCTATTGCACGTCTGTCCATCCTGGGAGAGGGGTCCCTCCTCTGCTGCTCTCCCTGAGGTGTCTCCCATGTTCCCCTTTAAACTGTGGGTTTTCTCTGGAAGTTTTTCCTTGTACGATGTGAGGGTCTAAGGACAGAGGGTGTCGTATTGGGAGGCTGTGGCGCAGTGGAATGGTGCGTTGGTGTTGGGATCGGGGGAGCACAGGTTCAAACCCCACTGCAGTCAGCATGTCGTTGTGTCCCTGAGACACTTCACCCCAAATTGCTCCTGTGGGGATTGCCCACAGTATTGAGTATGTAAGTCGCTTTGGATAAAAGCGTCAAACAAGTAACATGTAATGTAATACTGATATTCTGTACAAACTATGAAGTCCACTGAGACCAATGTGATATTGGGCTATATAAATAAACATTGATTGATTGACATGCAGTGGTATTAATGCTACTGAGTTCAGTAGAAACTGGCATTTTTCAATATGAACAAATGGATCGATCTTGTCATATATTGTTAGCGGCATGGCTATCTTTAGCAACAAACAAAAAAGTAACATACTTTGTGTTGCTGGTATGGAAGGAATAAAGAGTGTGCTGAGACACCATGTTAGTGGTTATATTACCTTCATAATTGTAGGTGCAACAGAAGATATCCTCTCCGTTTGTGTGCAGTAAAACTGGCCTTAATTTCCCCCAGGAGATTGTACCCACTGGCAGAGAGTGAAAGTACTGTATAGCTTATAATGAACCAATCATAACACCAAGGGTTTCATTATCCATCCATCCATCTTCTCCCGCTTATCCGTGGTCGGGTCGCGGGGGTATCAGTTCCAGCAGAGAGCCCCAAACTTTCTTTTCCCTGGCGACATCAACCAGCTCTGACTGGGGGATCCCAAGGCGCTCCCAGGCCAGCGAAGAGATATAATCCCTCCACCTGGTCCTAGGTCTACCCCTTGGTCTCTTCCCAGCTGGACGTGCCTGGAATACCTCCCTAGGGAGACGCCCAGTTGGCATCCTAACTAGGTGCCCGAACCACCTCAACTGGCTCCTTTCGACGCGAAGGAGGAGCGGCTCAACTCCGAGTCCCTCCCGGATGTCCGAACTTCTCACCTTATCTCTAAGGGAGACACCAGCCACCCTGCGGAGAAAACCCATCTCGGCCGCTTGTATCCGCGATCTCGTTCTTCCGGTCATGACCCATCCTTCATGACCATAGGTGAGGGTAGGAACGAAAATGGCCCGGTAGACAGAGAGCTTTGCCTTCTGGCTCAGCTCCCTTTTCGTCACAACGGTGCGGTAAAGCAACTGCAGTACCGCTCCTGCTGCTCCGATTCTCCGGCCCATCTCACGCTCCATTGTTCCCTCACTCGAGAACAAGACCCCGAGATACTTGAACCCCTTCACTTGGGGTAAGGACTCATTCCCTACTTGGAGTGGACAGTCCATCGGTTTCCTGCTGAGAACCATGGCCTCAGATTTGGAGGTGCTGATCCTCATCCCAGCCGCTTCACACTCGGTTGCGAACCGATCCAGTGAGTGCTGAAGGTCGCAGACCGATGAAGCCATCAGAACCACAGCATCTGCAAAAAGCAGTGGTGCAATCCTTAGTCCACCGAACCGCAGACCCCCTCCCCCACGACTACGCCTCGAAATCCGATCCATGTATATTACAAACAGGATTGGTGACAAAGCGCAGCCCTGGCGGAGGCCAACCCTCACCGGAAATGGGTCCGACTTACTGCAGAGGACCCGGACACAGCTCTCGCTTTGGGAGTACAGAGATTGGATGGCCCTGAGTAGAGACGCCCTCACCCCATACTCCCGCAGCACCTCCCACAGTAACTCCCTGGGAACTCGGTCATACGCCTTCTCCAAGTCAACAAAACACATGTAGACCAGATAAGCGTACTCCCAGGCCCCATCCAGGATCCTTGCGAGAGTAAAAAGCTGATCCGTCGTTCCACGACCAGGACGGAGTCCGCATTGTTCCTCCTCAATCTGAGGTTCGACAATCGGCCTGACCCTCCTTTCGAGTACCTTGGAGTAAACTTTCCCGGGGAGGCTGAGTAGTGTGATGCCTCTGTAATTGGCACACACCCTCTGATCCCCCTATTTAAAAAGGGGAACCACCACCCCGGTCTGCCACTCCTTCGGTACTGTTTCCGACTTCCACGCAACGTTGATGAGACGTGTCAACCATGACAGTCCCTCAACACCCAGAGCCTTCAGCATTTCTGGGCGGATCTCATCCACCCCCGGGGCTTTGCCACTGTGGAGTTGTTTGACGACCTCAGTGACCTCCCCCCGGAAGATTGGTGTTGATCCCCCGTCATACTCCAGCTCTGCCTCTAACATAGAGGGTGGAGTTGTCGGCTTCAGGAGTTCCTCAAAGTGTTCCTTCCAACGCCCTAACACTCCATCAGTTGAGGTCAACAACGTCCCATCCTTACTGTACACAGCTTGGATGGTTCCCTGCTTCCCCCTCCTGAGGTGTCGGACAGTTTTCCAGAACAACTTTGGTGCCGCCCGAAAGTCCTTCTCCATGTCTTCTCCGAACTTCTCCGACACCCGCTGCTTTGCCTCGGCCACGGATGAGGCTGCTGCCCTTCGGGCCTGTCGGTACCTTGCAACTGCCTCGGGAGTCCCCCGGGATAACAAATCTCTGAAGGCCTCCTTCTTCAGTCGGACGGCTTCCCTGACCACCGGTGTCCACCAGCAGGTTCGAGGGTTACCGCCCCTTGAGGCACCTAGGACCTTGAGACCACAGCTCCCCTCTTCGGCAATAGAGGCTTTGAACACCGACCACTCTGGTTCAATGTCCCCAACCTCCACAGGAATGCCCGAAAAGCTCCGCCGGAGGTGTGAGTTGAAGGCCTCCTGAACTTGGGCCTCCTCCAGACGTTCCCAGTTCACCCGAACTACACGTTTGGGCTTACCAGGTCTATCCAGAGGCTTCCCCCGCCACTCGACCCAACTCACCACCAGATGGTGATCAGTTGACAACTCCGCCCCTCTCTTTACCCGAGTGTCCAAAACATACGGCCTCAGGTCCGATGATACGAAATCGATCATGGACCTTCTGCCTAGGGTGCTCTGGTACCACGTACACTTATGAGCATCCTGACACATGGTGTTTGTTATGGCCAATCCATGACTAGCACAGAAGTCCAGTAACACACCACCACTCCGGTTCAGATCAGGGGGGCCGTTCCTCCCAATCACGCCCCTCCAAGTGTCTCCATCATTGCCCACATGTGCGTTGAAGTCTCCCAGCAAGATTAAAGAGTCCCCTTCAGGAGCCCCATACAGGACTCTTTCCAGGGTCTCCAAGAAGGCCGTATACTCTGAACTGCTGTTGGGTGCATAAGCACACACAACAGTCAGAGTCTTACCCCCATAACCCGCAGGCGTAGGGAGGCGACCCTCTTGTCCACTGGGGTAAACTCCAACAACAAAGCACCCAACCGGGGACTTGAGTATCCCCACACCCGCCCGGCGCCTCACACCTTGTGCAACTCCGGAGAAGAATAGAGTCCAACCCCTATCCAGAAGTAAGGTTCCAGAGCCGACGCTGTGCGGAGAGGTGAGCCTAACCAGATCCGACTGGTAACGCTCCACCTCCCGCACAAGCTCCGGCTCCTTCCCCCCCAGAGAGGTGACGTTCTACGTCCCCAAAGCCAGCTTCTGTCACCCAGGTCTGGTCCGTCGAGACCCTCCGCTTTCACTGCCACCATTCTGGCAGCGCACCTGACCCCATCGCTTTTTCCCGTAGGTGGTGGGCCCGCGGGACGGAGAAGCGGAGGTGTTGCCCACGTCGCCTTTTCGGGCTGGGCCCGGCCGGGCTCCGTGGCAAGCCCGGCCACCAGACGCTCGTCGGCGAGACCTCCTTCTGGGCCTGGCTCCAGAAGGGGACCCCGGGCTTCCTCCGGGCCGGGTATCCTCACTTCTTGTTTTTTCTTTCATGAGGTCTTTTGAGGTTTCATTATGCTACAGCCAAAACCTTAAAGGAGAGGTGTCATGGCCATTTCCACTGATCATAATTCCATTGTTGAGGTATACTAAAATAGAAAAATACTGTGCAATTTTCCAAACTCACATTGGTTTTGCATACAGCATCTCTTTAAAGTATGTGTATTCAGCAGTATTCACTTTCTCCACTAAACGGCTCGCTGCAGCTCTTGCCCTCTTGCTCTTTTCTGTGTTAGAGCTTTACTCCCAACAGGGTGCACTTTGAGGGTTTTGACTCTGCAGCCCATTTACATGCATACAAACCTTCATAACACACAAGGGGATGGGTAATAACCGGAAAAGCATGACATGTCTCTTTTAACTTCATAAGGATAAGTTAAAATAAATGATTTACTGTTTTAAAGGTGGGGTAGGTAAGTTTGAGAAACCAGCTCGAGATACACTTTGTTATATTCCATGGAATGCTCTTAACATCCCGATAGCAATGAATATCTGAAGTGCTTTGACAAAAAATCCATACAAAAATGTAATCTCTGGAAGCCGTGGCGCTGTAAAAAGCACGACCAATCATTTTGGCTGGGCCGGCTAAAATAACTGGATGGCCTACCTGCCTGTCAGCCTTCCATCTGGGCACAAACTTATCTCGTGCCCTCATTGGTCATGTGCGCATTCGTGTGTGTTGGAGGAGGGGCTCTGTAAGGAAGTGGCAGATTTCTTCTGGCTGTGTATTTTCAAATTCTAGCGCACTCAAGCTGGTTTCTCCAAAATTACCTACCCCACCTTTAAGATTTGATTTCATAATTATTAACCTATGTCAGACTTCTATTTGTTTATTATATCATTTTAGTCATTTTCCATATAGGTGTTAATTAGTGATTTGAGGCAGTTACCCACCTATGAAGTGAGCAATCAGTCAGAGGTGTTGACTGTCATTTATTTTAATTAGAATGTAGCTAATTAATGTAGCAAAGTTAAGACCAGGAACAGCCATAAAGGCGAGTTTGTTGAAACATGTTGATCAATCAAACCGTTATAGGTTTTTATTCCTGATTTGGAATGTCAATAGACAAAATTCCACTGAGCCAATTGGTCATGGGGTTTAGTGACAAGACATTTTTGCCAACAATTATGTTTATCATTTTATCAAGGATGCCCCTTATTTTGCAAATATTCTTAAAACTACTCCTTTTGCTACTATTCAGTGTTCTATGAAATTCTTTAATCTTATTGGTTTTAGACAGTTCACACATTTTAAAGGCATCATCTTGCAATTTTTTTTTACTCTTTTATAGCATTTGACAGACTAAATAATAATTCAATTCAAGTTTATTTATATAGCCCAAAATCACGAATCCTATTTGTCTCAGAGGGCTTCACAAGTCAACAAACACCATTGGCAATGTAAAACAATGTAAAAACAACACGCGTATCTTATAAGATCAATGTGAAAATACCAATTTAAAAAGGAACACAACACAATGACACAAATAGAGTTAGGGTACAATAAATACAATTCCATAAAACGAAGGGTCCATGAGGATGTATTAAAGGGGGTTTAAAACCAGTCTTAACTGTACGCTGTACTAAAAAGGAAAGTATTTAACCCACTCTTAAATGTGTGGACACTATCTGCCTCCCTAATCGTCACTGGAAGTTGATTCCAGAGGAACGGGGCTTGGTAGCCGAAAGCTCTAGTACCTGATAATATATAATATAATAATAATAATATATTTATATTTTTAGCAGTTCAAATAATTATTTTGAAAAAGTGAAAATCAGTTCTTGACATGTGTGTCATTATAGCCATTTGTACATCTTACATCAGCTGGAATTGCACAGCTTTCTTTTATCCACAGAACTCAGCTATCAGACAGTGAGCTACACCTCGAAGCACGAAGTGTAAACTTTAAAAAGATTGACACGACTCCTCAGCTGAAGGACTAAATTATTCAGTTCGAAAAAGTTTATAGCACTGACAAGATGACAACAGAAATCCAGACATCCATACCTCGTGTTTACCCTCGCAACTATTCATGTAAGACGGGCCGGCTCATTTCCGATGCATCGGGCAGAGCTGCAAAGCGTTTGAGTTGCGAGCAGAGAAAGAGGGGTGTATCAGTGGGGGGATGGACAGGGGAGACACCATGTCACCGAGGTGGTCCCGGCAGCCGTTCCCCGGGGGACAGAGGTCAGAGTCTCTGGATCACAGAGTGGCAGCTTCCTGACAGATATTATACACAAGCAGCCAACTCAGATGGTGTTTATTTAAATGCAGGGTCGAGCCAGGCATGCTGACAGTGCAGTCATCCGTGCACTGAGTGGACAGTTGGAAATCAACACACTCGTTCCTACATAAACCTTGCATGTGTGTTTGATGAGGTGGTAAGGGACTTAGAAAAAGTCCTTTTCCAAAATGTGTGTATATGCAGGTTTTTTAAATACAAGGTAACCAGCGAAAGAAGAAGAGTTGTGTGTACTTGGTTTTAAAGCATGCATATAATATGTCTGCAATGGCTCATAAAGAAATACAATCAATGCATTTCATTTCACTTTGATTTAATTTGGCCAAAAACAAAATAGATTCCCCCTTATCCTTCGTCACGGGACAGTGTTGGACCTAAATGCAATTCTTGAGTAACTTGTTTGAATCTGCTGCATCAAGTTTAAATGCTGCGGAATGGAAAGTTGTTTAATCAAACAGAGAAGGCAGAGATGTTGAATAAATGTTTAACTATGAATTTACATAAGTAGATTTTTGCCATCATGCCGATACAGGTTGCCTCATCTTCTCATATTTATTTGAGATAATCTTACAATGCGGAAGATGGCGCCAATTGATCCATTTCGTATGGTAAAAGAGTCACAAAGCCTGCGCTTAAAGACAGTCGATCAAGACTTTGTGGAATCTGTTATATCTCTGATTAGCATTTCAAGTTCTGGTTAGCCAAGTCAAAGAAACCCTGACTCTGTTGAACTTGCTTCAACAGAGTCAGGTACCTCTGTTGTATCACATTGACACGATAGTTAACGACCGCCGTCACTTTAAAAAATGTTTTCCTTAGTCAGTCTCTCTTTCAGTGTCTCTCAAACCACTGTTGGTGATTGTTGGATCAGTGGAAGTGCTAACAAAAGCCCATTTATTTGCCCGTTTTTACATAAAAAAATGATCATCAAAAATAAAATGAGTGTGTCATCAGTGGGTCATGTTTGGTCATGATGACTCTCTCTGCTTCGAAATCATTTGTCCCCGGCATGAACAACAACAAAGCCGGTTGTTAAGGTTTTTGAAAGAGTAGAGTTGAAAAAGTAGATGCCATAAAGTGAGGAAATGTGAGCTCAACTGGAGATTTTACAGCGGATGACCATTAGCCTGATGGATTTTTCAAAGTTTCAAACTATTTCCACACTTCCATCACCTCGGCCAGTCTCAAGGTCAGCAGAGAGCTTAATGGACTTCATTCAGGAATCGCACCACAGTTTGACCTGTTTTTCATTCGTAATTACCGTAATGAAGATCAATGAACTCTTCCATGTCTGTCTTGTCACTGACTGTTCCCTCTGTCCGCTCTCACTTGGAGCGGACAGAGCAAAATATTCCCTCCTTTTTTGTCAGTGCTAAAACTAATTGGTCCAAAGTATGGCAGAGGACGGCACAGTAATGGTGCTTTTTCGTGTTCCTTATAATTGGCCAGTGGTTTTGGAAAGATTGCGCTGGTCATGTCGGGGAAACAGGAGAGTGATGAGGCCTGATGTCTGATTAAAGAGGAAACACCAGCTCAGGACCAAAGGCGGACATTTAGAGGACTTTAATCTTGTGGGCTTCAGAGAGTCTCTCAGCGGATACAAGCTGTCTTATTATAAAATGCTTAAAAAAAGATTACAGGGCTAATGCTCAAGCTAATTATCTACTCCCAATTAGTAACAGGCCCAAGGGGAATCCTCCAATCGCTGTGGGAGGGGGGGCTGGACAACCATCACAAAGAGACGCATGGACTTAGGATTCATAGTATGAATCCCCAGTCCGTGCGGGTTAGGGTTAGTGGCGGTTCTAGACCAATTTTACTGGGGGGGCCAGGCTGGGGTCAGTTATTTCATGAGAGGGGCACAATAAAATGGGTCAAAAAGACAAAGACAGTATAAAGAAATGGTGTAAAATAAACATAAAATACAGTATTTGTTTTTGTAAAGGTATTTCTTTGAGTACATGTAAGTTACAGTCCTTTGTTTCAGTCGTTTTTTCTATTTAGAGTATCTGTTTTAGTAACTTTAAGTGACAATTTAATTTGCTTTGATATAAGGTAATGAACAGTTTCATCTCCACTGTACATCCGGGTCTCTAAATCAAATCGAGTTCTAAGCATTTCCTGTCATGTGTGTTGCTAGTACAGGTGGAAATTATGTAATTTGAACACGGGTGACGGCAGAAAAACAGCAGCAAAATGGCTGAAAGTGCAGGTTCTAGTCCATAGAGGAAACATTATCCAAACCAATTACAGGGAAGGGCCCCACAACACAAGGCTTTATGGGTACCAGGAGATGGGTGTTGACAGCTGGAGTTCTGTTTGCTCATAAAGCCCGGCATAAAAATAACAACATAACCTGTGCTGTGAATGTGGGCTGAGGACCACAGTTCCTAGCCCCCTGAAAGAAAACAAAGCTATATTTAGATGCCAAGTTTCTTTGCCCTCCACCATGTTTACTGTTATGTTTTTCCATCCCCTGACAAATCCTCTGAACTGGCAGCATGACAAGTTACCACAAGTCTTTTTAGAAGACCGTCTAAATCACAAACTAAAATGCACTTCCTCTTTCGCTGTAGCAAAAAGGAAGAGAAAATGTGTTGGAGGCAGACATTAATATTGTGAAAAACATGTGTTCATGTAGATGTTTCTTCTTTTATTTCTCTGCTGGTAATTGAATAAACACATTTCATTTAGAGCTGAGACATATAGTTTATTTATTGACTTGTCAATTGACAACAAATTATTCTGTTTTTTGGTCAATTTATTAAGCAAAAATACAAACATTCTCTGGCTCCAGCTTCTCAGATATGAAGTCTTCACCATTTGATGGTCTGACAAGTAAGCAATTTAAAGGCGTTAATTCATTAACGACTGGGGGACTTGGGGGCAGCAAAAATGCATGAACACAACTTTGACATATTGACTATGTTTTTTTGTTGGTACGGCAAACTTGTCAAATTGAGTGTTGTTTCTGGCAACCTGTCAGTTTACTCTCTCTAATTTCTGTTTCGGTCTCTACCAACTCCTAAAGAAAATGTCAACATTTCTAGCTGATAAATGCCTTTCAATACATACCAGCACATAGTTCCTTGATCCTCCTTAGCAACAGTCTGTTCTCCTTAGCAGCGGTCTGTTAGTGAAAATTAACCGCCTCTGGAATGTCCAAATTGATCATCAAAGTTCATTTTTAAATGAGACCACCCAGTCACCAATATTTGCCCCCCTGCTGATATGGATATGATCCTCCCCTGTCCGGTTTGAGTTGGGTCTCCCTGCTAGCATCAACTGACATCCAGGCCTCCTTTGAACACTCTGCTGACTTGTAATGCCACAGGCCCTTACCACCAACATCAGTATTTTGGGGGGGGGGGGGGGGGGGGGGGGCTTATGTGTGCCCGTGTGTGTGTCCTCTGCTGTAACTCTGGAGGTTTGTGATAATTAATATGTGTAGTGGGCTTGATGAATGAGGACAGGCGGAGGTTTTCATCATGCCTAGGCAGACTGACTCCCTCCCTGGGCAGGAGGGATCCATGACCCCCCTAACACCTCGGACCCCCCCCCCCCCCCCCCTCTACTGCATGCGGCAGGATCTACCCTTGAAATTCACTGTGGGTGTGTGTTATGTTATAACTTATTACTCGGGTGTTCCCAGGCTGCACTGTATACCTGTTAAATATGTGATCATGTTAATGCAATTCATTAAGTGCGTTCTGCCTTTTTGTGTGCATACCTTCGCTTACGGTGTGCATGAAGAGTGTGGTGTACAGTGAGCGTGTGTATCAGTAGGTGTCTCTCTCAGAGAGCAATTACTCAATGTCATCTGTAGGAGTGTGATGAATGAGTTTCTGGTCAGAAGGCAGAGGGCGTAGATGTCCTGGCTCCTGAAGCACAGTTACTGATATGAGAGGGCCGCTCACATTCTCTCCGCTGACACTCCTCCGGCTCTACAGCACACTCTGATGTTGTGTTCAAGGGAGGGACCGGATGTTTTCCCCAATACAGCGTTTTGGCAATCAATACAATAATAAGCTATTTGAATTAACACGCCTAGTTATTTACTAAAAGATTCCACCATGAAACGTCCTCAGTTGAATACTTTAAAACGTTTCAACTTTTGTTTTCTGAATTAATATGTTATCATTGTATATGCTATGTTATTATAATAATACATTTCATTTATATAGCCACATTTAACAAAAACAGTCACACAAAACAACGGACAATTTGTTTGGAAAATTCAGATTGTCAGAGTTATAATTATCTTGTTCAATATTTTGCCATTTGCATACCATTTTGAGAAACAATTTGTTTTGACTTATTAAAGTTTACGTTCTTTTTAGAAGAAAACTAATTGTCTGAAAAAATACATCTTATAAAAAAAAAATAGGCCAGACTCTCAAAATGTAATTGCATGTCTCGCAACATGATGTTATCACATTACATATCCTGTTATCACATCAAAGCAGCCAAATTCAACGGGATGTTTTGGTCGTATCAATAAAACTGCTACTTTTAATGTCTAAATACATATTCAACCACACTAGCATGAAGGCCCACAGGAGCTTTAACAATTGAAAATGCTTAAATGAACATCGTTCTGCAAATTGCTCTCCCACTTTCCCTGACTAACATACACTTAATTTAAAAGTGAAAACCAATGGAGATAGTTCTAAAATGTTCTCCGCAGAAAACTACTCTTTTCCTCTGTCCGTCGGCAGAATTGAATACGGAGCTCACTGTCAAATTATGATATCTGGGATGTGGAGTGCTCACCGCTCTCTGGACCCCCGCCCTCCTCCCCCCTCTGAGCAGTGGATGAGTGGACAATAGCGGGGCAATTGCACTGTGCTTTGGGGAGCGGGCTGTGAGCGACCCCCGGCTGCTGCTCTGTGTTTGCGGTGAAGATGGGAGTCGCCTGGAAAGGAGCGAAGGGGAGGAGATGTTTAATTTAGCGGATGGTGGCACAGGGACCCTCAGGGCGCCACATCCTGTAAGACACACTCACCTGAGTGAACAGAGGAGTGGGCCACTGTCCTCTAAACACCCCCGTGGCAGGCTGGGAAATGAGACTTTTTATGGAGCCAGGGTGGGTTGTTCGCTTTTCATCCAGGTTTTCAAACTTTTCATCTCGACCTTGGTGGCACGTCAGTTCTTATGAATTCCAATTAACACAGGTTGATGAATAGACCTGGTGGGTTGAAAGAGGAGCGATTGATACATTCTGATTTTCTTGTAATATTTTCAAGGACAAAAGTTGATCCAATTCTTCAGTGCTTAGACTTGATATAGTTGTATTTAACAATAATAACTTTGTATTAGTGATAAGCAGAACTTTAATGGTATACAAAAGGAAGAAAAGATAGATAATACACACACACAGGAAATCAAAGACCAGCAGTTATTTAACTCAGGATGTTCCCTCAGTATAACATAAAGGCAGCGTTCTCCAAAAGAGAGTACTTTGCCACTGGACAAAAAACCCCAAAAACAACTAGTTTGTCTCTATAGGAAAAGTAACAGTCAGCATTTATTCCCGTGACAAATGACTCTGCAGAAGTCCCTGAAATGTGCCGTTTTCAGCTTCCACATAGTGGTGCAGGAATGAGTCCTGAAACCCAGAAGTTAGTTATCATTTTACAACTTCTGGTTCCCTCTTCTCAAAGTTAATGGTTTTGTGGCTAAATAAACAAATTAACAGCATTGCACCGACACCATACTGTAGCATAACGGTGGTGATTCGCAGCCATGCGACAGTGACGTAGTTCCTTATAGTATTATTTTAGCTTACTTCTGCCTTCTGTATTTATGCTTCAAAAATCACGTGGTGATAATGTGTGGAGATTATCCTGCTGAACAAAACGTGTAAGTATCATTGATGTTTGTTTGTGAAAAAGCTTATTTTCAAATCCTATTGCTAACTTTCATGTCAACCCACAACAATATGTCAACACTACACACTCTATTGAAGTCAAATACAACTGTCATCTATAAACCTACCAAACATACCGTTAAATTAGGCCTGTCGCAATAAGCAATTCATTGACTTATCGTACGATAAATAGAAATGAACTCGATAACTTTTCTGACCTCGATAAATTGCCGTTTACATGCGTGTTTGTTTACATAAGGGACCATTTTACTTAGCCAGGTGCGCTGTGAGGGGCGGGGCTCACACACAGCCAGGTCAGGACACTCCGCGTGCAACAGTGTAGCAGTCAAATGAATAATATAGAGACAAGCAGGAGACAACGTGTGACTTACTCAAGGAGAATTTGAAGTTAAATGGAAATTGGTTGCAAAACCTAACTCCACGTCTCCTCTGCCCGTCAGATATCTTTCTAGGGTGCTCTTGACCATAACATTTTCCTTTATCATGAAGATATTATAAAACTATAGGTTACTTACGTAACCCCAGTCTCAGAGTAACATGAAGTGAGATGTCTCACTATGGGATGCGCCTCAACGCGTATGCAAACAGAAGCATCAATCTCATTACGCCAATCCTGATTGGCTGGTGATCTTGACGTCTACGTCAGGGAATCCTCCCACCCTTTAAGTAGCTTGCGCTACGTTGCAGCATCATTCAAAATAAGCACCTCTTCTCGCTTCGCCTTAGCAAGAAGGGCCGTCTGGTGAGACATCTCACTTCATGTTACTCTGAGAAATGGGGTTACGTAAGTAACCTATAGTTCTCATTCATAACACTCCGTTCGATGTCTCACTATGGGATATTGAAACTCCTTTATTGCTAGACATGCTTATCTCGAAAATCACCAAAACAACCAGAACTTAACAGGTAGAACCCTGTCTCAACACGGGGCCCAGCACTGCGCGGGCCACACTTGGAGCAGAGACATCTAGCCTGTAAAAGCGGACAAAAGTGAGCGGTGAGGACCAGCTCGCTGCTGCACAAATGTCTTGGATGGAAACACCCTTGAACAAAGCCCAGGATGTAGCCAGTCCACGAGTAGAATGAGCATGCAGGCCCGTTGGTGCCTGCAAACCCTGACTCGTATAAGCCAGAGCAATCGCTTCCACAATCCAGTGGGAGAGCCGTTGCCTGGTAACGGGCTTGCCCTTATGAGGGTTAGCCAAGGATACAAAGAGTTGGTCATTGCATCGAAACTCTTTTGACCTGTCCATATAGTTGCGTAAAGCACGGACTGGGCACAGAAAATTCGGCCGCTCTTCCTCAGAGGAACATAGTGGAGGAGGAAATGCCTCAATGTCAATGGGGGTACATGAGCCAACCACCTTAGGTACAAAGGCAGGGTTGGGCTTCAGTAACACTCTCGTTTGCCCCGGGGCAAACTGAGTGCATGAAGGATGTACAAAGAGCGCATGAATGTCACTGACTCGCTTGGCAGATGCCAGAGCCAGTAACAACACTGTCTTTCATGTCAGCTTCTTCCAGGGGTTCAAATGGAGGTCGAGTGAGCCCATCTAAAACCACTGCCAAGTCCCATAAGGGCACCAGCGACCTGGAAACAGGGATGAGCCTGCAAGCCCCTTTCATAAAACGGCAGACCAAGGGATGTTGGCTAGCCGTCTTTCCCTCAAAGCCCACATGGCATGCAGCAATAGCAGCCAGGTACACTTTGATCGTAGAGAAAGCTCTGTGTTTATCAATCAGGTCCTGTAGAAATGATAAAATCACCCCGACAGGACATTGAAAAGAGATGTGTCCTTTTTGAAGGCACCACTCTTCAAACACCCTCCACTTACAGTCATAGAGAGACCTGGTGGAGGAAGCTATTGCACTCTGAATAGTGTTTATCACCTTCTGAGGGAGCCCCACTGTATTCAGATTGTACCACTCACGGGCCAGGCCCATAGTGCCAAGCGCTCTGGGTGTGGGTGAAAGATCATCCCCCCCGCCTGAGACAGTATGTCCCTACGTAGTGGGAGCTGCCACGGCTGCCCGCACAGCAGCTGCTATATCTCCGCCAGCCAGTATATTGCAGGCCAGTGTGGAGCTATTAGGATCATTGTGTGGCGTTGTTCTCTCACTCTGGCCAGAGTTGGGGGTATCAGAGCCAGGGGTGGGAACACGTACAGAAGGACCGGAGGCCAAGCGTGTGCGAGCACAGGGTCCAATCGGAGGGCAGCTACCCAGCGCTGAAACTCCCTCATGCGTAAGCGTCCCAGTCGTACCACCAGGACGGCTGACGCCCAGTAACCGCAGACATGATCTGAAGAGAACATATTTGCGTGGCTGGAAATGAGCGAGGCAAGCCCTGAAGGCTTTCACTCTCTCTGCTGACAGGCGGGCTGTAAAGGGCACCGAATTTAGACGTAGGCCCAGGAAGAGTACAGTCTGGGCTGGGGACAACATGCTCCTTTCTGTGTTTATTACGAAACCCAGGTCGAGCAGGTGTTTTGAGGACATTCGTCTGCGTAATAGCCTCTTGCTCCGACTGTGCGAGAAGGAGCCAATCATCCAGATAAGTTGCCTGGCGAATACCCTGTTGTCTTAACGGGGCTATCGCGGCTTCCGTACACCGTACAAACACGTGTGGGCTGAGAGACAGATCGAAGGGAAGTACTCTGTACTCGTAACAGACACCCTGAAAGGCTTTCAGGTCGACTGATGTGAACCAGTCGTTTTGGCGCACGAGACGCAACAGAGATGTGTGAGTGAGCATTCTGAATTTGTATCTTTTGAGATATTTGTTCAGAGCCCTCAAATCTAGTGTAGGCCGAATCCCGTTCTCTCCCCGTTTGGGAACGAGGAAATACTTGGAATAAAAGCCGCTCTGACTCTGTTCGGAGGGTATTATAGATATAGCCTTCTTGTCTAGTAGCGAGAGGATCTCTTGCTCTAGAATATGGGCCGACTCTCCCCGGGCTTGCGAATGCAAAATGCCGAAAAGTGAGGGGGGGTGACAGCGAATTGGAGTCTGTAACCCCGTCTTATTGTCTTGAAAACCCAAGCAGAATATGTGAGGATCCTCCACTTTTCGCTTCTCAAAGCGAGTGGAGATGTCACATCTCTGTCGTCTCTCCTCTGTGTCTTTATTTGTTGTGTTATGGGCCCCTCTAGTGTCTGAACACGGTGGTACCCCAGGTTGACAACCCCGGTCGACACTGCGCATGCGCGTGGCGGTGATGCCTTCACAGCCCCGTCCATCGTCCGCCTTCTGAGAGAGGTAGCAGCCACTCTTAGAAGGGGGGTAGACGTCAGACTGTTTATTGTCTTTCTTTTCATTTTTATTGACTGCGCCCTTGGCTTTAACCTTGGAAACGACACTGGAAAATGATTTATTAAAAGAAAATAGTGATGACATGTGTTGGTGTGACTTAAACGAGCAGCGGAGCTTGCTGTCGTTAATGTTAAGTCCATTTCCCTCATGGCGCGAACTTGAGGATGACGTTCTGATATCACTCGAGGCGGCGGGAAGATGGGGGCATGGTTGCACCCCGGAAACACATGAGTATCTAACACTGGAACGTGTTCTGGAGCTGGAGAACAGGGAACTTCAAGCTCCTTTATCGAGGAGAGGAGAGGAGGCTGTCAGGCCGCCCTCTTCTTCTTCCTCGTCTGGTGGCTGAAAGTCTGGGCCGGCTGTGCCTGAGCGGCTGCTGCCGGAACCGGAGACTTTCTTGGCCAGCTCGTCCTCGCCTCGTGTCTGGGCTGGAGACCCGGGGCGGGCTGTGGCCTCTGCTGTTTCTAGGTCTTGAAACGGGCAGGACGTGAGGCAGCCTGAGCGAAGGACTGCCGCGGGGCTGTTGAAGGCGGCGGCTGGACCCTTCGGGGAAGACAAAGCTGGAGAGCCTCATCCTCCTTCTTTTTGGATTCACACCGCTGCTGCATCGAAGCTAGAGCGGAGCCAAATATGCCCTCGGGAACAATAGGAATGTCCAAGACATCCTCTTTTTCCGGGTCTGGAAGGTTCGTCACGGTAAGCCACCTGGCTCTCTCCTGTACCACCATTATCCCCAGTGCTTTGCCCGTGGCTTGGACTGCACAGCGCTGCACACGGAGGCAAATGTCCGTGATCGCTGCGATTTCGTCCCACACGGCAGGCTCAGGTTTGATCGTCATGTCCTCGCAGAGCTCCGCCTGGTAGGCGGTCAGCAGCGAGGAGACGTTGAGCGCCCTGGCGGACAAAGCTGCGGCTTTATAGGCTTGTTCGGTCATCGCTGACTGGAAGCGGTCTGCCTTTGCCGGTAGCGTGGGGTTCCTGCTCGGTGCCGAAGCCAGCCGCGGTTGGAGGTGGGCTGCCACCAGCGGTTCCATGGGCGGCATGCGGAGCAGGCCGAGCTTCTCCATGTCGACACAGTCCAAAGAGGAGGCACCCTGGATTGGGGCCATATTGCTGAAAGGGCGGTCCTCTCCACGAGACCCGACACCTCGTCCAGCATCTCTGGAAGACTGGGAGAAGCTGCTTCTTCATCCCACTGCTTGGGGCAAGTTCTTCCCCTCATAGCGAGATATGGAGGTCTCCTTGGCCACTTCAGGCCAGGGGATGTCCAGCCTGGACGCAGCGCGTTGGCACACGGTCTGCAAGTCCATACTGAGGCAGGGCGAAGCTGGTGTGCTTTCGCCCGGGGGAAGCGACATCGCCTCCGGCTTAGCAGCCTGGGCAGATGAAACGAAGATGTCATTTTCGTGGTCATCCGAGTCGGATAAGAGGAGCTCAGAGGCATCCTCTTCATCCTCCTCCATATAATCCAGCTGTAGGACATCCTCCCGCGGGGTGGAACCACGGTGAGGTCCAGTTGGGAGCCCCATCTTGACACAGCGCGGGGCTCCGCTTCTCGGCGGCTCTTGCCGCCACGGGCCCCAGCCTGCCACTGCGCAGGCTCTCCGATTCAGCGGCTACCGCGTTGTTGAGCCACAGCCTGACACACAGCGCGGGGTTCAAGCTCCGCAGTGGTCGCCACCATGTCCCGATTGCCGGACGGTGAATCAACGGACATGAAGGGGTCCCGTCCCGACAGGCTAGCGTTGGCGTGCTAGCCGTCGGCGGAGGCTCTTGATGGTGAGCGGGCACAATGCCCGCACGAACCGAGGGTATCGATAGCTTCCTGGGCGTGTTCCAGCCCAAGGCAGGACGAGCAGACCTGGTGTGAGTCCGTGCCCGTGATCCTAAACCCGCAGAGCCGAGCCTCCGACTCCTCTGGTGTGAGGGAGAGAAGGGTCCATCCTCGTTTGCCGGGGTGTCGGCGCGGAGGGACAAGCTAGTAATAGGTATGTTACCGAAAAAAATCCAACCTTATCGTTATTCCGAAAGGAAAAAAACAACGGGGTAGATTTTTTCTTTAAAAAATATTAACTGGTGTGTTAATATCTTTCTTATCTCTGTCTCCTCCGGTGTGAGGGAGAGAAGAGTCCATCCCCACTTGCCGTAGTGTCGGTGCGGAGGGATAAACTAGCAACAGGTATGTTACCGTTTGAAGAAAAAAAATCAAACCTTACCGTTATTTCGAAAGAAAAAACGGCGGGGCAGATTACAATATTAACTGGTGTGTTAATATTGTTCCAATTCTTCTGCAAAGCAAAAAAGTAACCGGCAAGCGCCCGTCGACCGATGTTAGCTCGGGTTCAGTCTGTGGACCGTTAAGCTAGCCCGGCTACTGATATTCGAGATGTGCTCTGAAGCGAGACGAGGTGTTTGAATGGCGCTGAGACGGAGTGTTATGAATGAGAACTATAGGTTACTTACGTAACCCCAGGACTCAGAGTAACATAAAGTGAGATGTCTCACCAGACGGCC
Organism: Pseudochaenichthys georgianus; assembly: GCF_902827115.2. Lineage (NCBI taxonomy): Eukaryota > Metazoa > Chordata > Actinopteri > Perciformes > Channichthyidae > Pseudochaenichthys > Pseudochaenichthys georgianus. Next base: position 8,334,898 of record NC_047517.1, on the reverse strand, counting down.
CTTCTTGCTAAGGCGAAGCGAGAAGAGGTGCTTATTTTTGAATGACGCTGCGACGTAGCGCAAGCTACTTAAAGGGTGGGAGGATTCCCTGACGTAGACGTCAAGATCACCAGCCAATCAGGATTGGCGTAATGAGATTGATGCTTCTGTTTGCATACGCGTTGAGGCGCATCCCATAGTGAGACATCGAACGGAGTGTTATGAATGAGAACACCTGATGTTCATCTAACATGATTCTGCTTTTGGTTTAGATGGAGAAGTTCAGTAAACAGAAGATGGAGCATGTTTTGAAGGGTACTTGTCTCATTTGGTCTATCTGCATGCAATGTTTCTCCAGATGATATATTAGCCCCTGGGCTTCTCACACAAATAGGGCCTAGTAAGAAATAACCTTACACAGCGATAATCATCTATCCACTGTAATAATTCATCTGAAATGCTGAGGCTTCCCATGGAGTGTTTGCTATCCAGTTGCTCATAGTACTATGTCTCTTAACATCAATCAATTACATTTGAATATATATATCTACTGAAAGATTCTCAATATGTTGCTCAGTATGTTCACCCCCCACGTTTTTGGAAGCATTTCAGTGCTGTAAAATTGTGAACTGATGAAAAGAAAACACTCATTAAAAGTAATAAGATGTGCATTATAAATAGTTAACAGACTAACAGTGCACAGCCCCGAGGCTTCAGCTCAGCCTGACCTCCTGAAAATGCTCCCATTAAATTAAATCGCATTGTCGAGCACGTTCCGAGGGTAACTTATTTGAAGTCAATCCATTTACAACTTATCTCAGAACTCCAACAGTAAATCCAGGGAAAACATGTTGCGAATGCAGTTTATTTGAACAGGAACATCATTTTTAAGACACAAGGTTGAACAGCAACATCTCCGAACTTAGTTTGTTATTGCTTGTTATTACTCAACACAAAACACAGCTGATGATGATATTTGGTCAGAAAGCAGTGAAACATTTGAACTGATTATGGTTTAAGTCACCAGTTTATTTTGTATGGAACAGGAATGTCTCTACCATATTTCATTTCAATGCTTCAAGAAGATGTTGAGATATTTAACAGGAAGCGTGAAGGGATCAACAAAGGAATATCTGCTAGGGATAACATGAATGTCTGTCTATCTAAAAAGTGTTTTGATACTCGAGTTTGATCTAAAGTGACTGCTATACAAATATTTTCTTCGCTCAAAAACACTGATACTAAAGGGTACGGCAATGTTGTGCAGTGGCTTCAGAGCATGGGTCGAGTAATCCAGGAAGGTTTTTCGTAAAGTGTAATCGGGCTCGTTCTCTATGCAGGCTGTGGCTCGGGTTCCAGCAATCACCCTTTTTTATTTGAATAAGTGCATCAGCTAAATGTTATAATGTACAGTAGTCCATCATTTTGCCTTTCTGAGAATATGGATACATTGATGAATATAAATGTATGAACAAAACCTGCCCTCCCAATTTAATTTACATGTTCCTTAGGCTTTTCAATCACAATGTATTAACTGTAAAATAGATCAATTGTAAATCTACCATTTCTCCAGTCTTTATGACTCCTCAAAGTGCTTTTACATCTAGATACATTGACAGGTTGACTGTGGGGGCTGGGATCTGTATGTCACATTGACACATCTTGATATCGTCATATCTTGCCCAAAGATACATGGACATATTTTCTCTCTAGGGACTTGGATGGAAACTCACAACCATAAAAGACAACTGCACTACCTCAAAGCCACAGTCGTACCAGGAACTTGTGATCCAGCTAAAAGGACCCTAAAGTAGGCATTCTGTTTACCAAAGATACAATTGAGAAAAAATAATGAATAAAACAATTGAAATAAGGAAGAAAAAAAAAGTTAGAAAGCGATCACATGCAAAAACTGATACCAAAAAGGAATTTGGCGTGTGTTTTCTAGGAAACACAACACTGAAAGATTAATCGTCAGCACTGTTTGGAGAAAGGTTCTAATTCTTGCAAATTATTACCATGGGATGTGATTTAGGAATGTCATCATGGCTGGAGACATGCTCACCATGGTTAGAGCGGTTATCACTCTGGGTGCAAACATTATCACCACAGATAGAAATGTCATCACCCTGGCTATCAATGTCATCGCTACAGGAAGAAACGTCATCTCGGTTTAACATAGTCATCATCCCTGTCGCCGGCCGTATATCATGAATTGGGCGATTATCATCCTCCCAGCAAACGGGAATCTCACAGAAACAGTGATGTGACAGCACTGTCTAGGAAAAAAATGGCCAGTTAGAGCGCAGAACTGCATGAAGACATCTGTGCGCAGAGAAAAGCTGGATGAGTTGCTCCTTAAGCTGGGATCAGACTACAGGATTTGGAGAATCTCAACATATCTCATATTTACAGGCTACCCGCTCCAGATTTCTTGCATAAAACCTTATCTCACGTTCCAAGAGAAGGTCCCACCTAGCCATGAGATAAGGGCGGGAAATGACAGATTATGGGATAATTCGGATTTAGAAATAGGATTTGGAGAATTGGACAATCTTAAATGTTGCAAACATGTGCATTCTCTCAAACTTCAGTGAGAAGACTCAGAACGAGCGTGGAGCCAGGCCAGCAGTCATCATTTGTGGAAGGAAAGTGAAGGGAAGAAACTGGAGGCCAAAAGGGCTCACAGACGTGGAAACCAGGAGATTATGGTTTGCTGCCACAGCTGAAGGCACTCTGAGTTTCCACTGTTGAGAACAATGCATTTTTATAAAGCTGTGCTTGCTTTTTTTGCAGTGAGCTCTCTTTTGTAGTTTTGTTTTTGATTTGCTTCTAGTTACAGTAGTATGCTAGGGTTTGCTTGCAATGAACTATTGATGAACTGTTGTCTTAATATCTGTTCCAAAAGCAACCCGGTATCATGGCAAGATGTGAACATGTGACGATTTACCATGCTGGGAGATGTGAAGATGTCACGATTTCGTCCCTTCAAACGTGACAGTTACACGGTATTGTTAACCCATGTTAACCAGTGGAGAAATGCCAAGCAAATGCTCTACCCCGACGGTCGGTTGTTATTGTCAATATTAATATAATAATGATTTACTTTTTTAATAGTCACACTCGATTTTGCCAATGTTCTTGTTGCCCCAGCTGGTCGACACCTCTTTTAGCAGAAATAAAGGCTACATTATTGTATGAAATCGATGTTAATCCATGTGTGTGGATGTGGAATTAACGGACGTCACGTTGTGCGATTGCGTTGCCAGGCAACAGCTTCGGTTCATGTTAATTTCCAAACTAGAACCGTAGTTATATTTAAAAACATTTTAGAAGGCCTCACGAAATACTTTAATGTAAATTACAATTTAAATGTGAAGGAATGTGTGTATAACAAAATACATCCTTCATTAACAATACCGGAAACAGAAGTAGGCAAGATCCTCAGCTCGGTGATTCGATGGTTTAGCCTCAATGCACGTTGGGAAATGGTGTTTATGCGATGTGAAATCCGAAAACGGATGTATTTTGTTACACACACATTCCTTCACATTTAAATTTTAATTTACATTAAAGTAATTTGTGAGGCCTTCTAAAATGTTTTGAAATATAACTACGGTTCTAGTTGAAGAGTTTGTAAATGAACATGAACCGAAGCTGTTGCCTGGCAACACAATCGCACAACGTCACGTCCGTTAATTCCACATCCACACACATGGATTAACATCGATTTAATACATTAATGTAGCCTTTGTTTCTGCTAAAAGAGGTGTCGACCAGCTGGGGCAACAAGAACATCGGCGGAATCGAGTGTGACTATTAAAAAATAAATCATTATTGTGTTAATATTGACAATAACAACCGACCGTCGTGGTACAGCATTTGCTTGGCATTTCCGGTTATTTCTCCACTGGTTGGGCCATGTTAACAATACCGTGTAACTGTCACGTTTGAAGGGACGAAATCATGACATCTTCACGCAGTGTTTCCGCCAGACCAGGGCGTTACGTCGTGTCACGTTACGTCGTGTCACGTTACGTCGTGTCACGTTACGTCGTGTCACGTTACTTGAATTTTGAATCAAGCCGTCCCTTATAGATACTATCTCTTTATGTATTAGTGATGGGAATTCCGGATCATTTGGCTCGGCTCACCAAGAAGAGCCGGCTCTTTCAGCTCCTAAACGGCTCTTCATTTTACCACAGTTCACCACGGAGCCTCTGTTTCGCCGCTTCGAGGCTCCAGCGCTCGCAGTTCACGCGCATGCTCCACTAGCACCCCCCGTCAAGGCTTGCCGGCAGTACACTTTCCATCACAGGAACACGCTTTGCTGGAGGCGAAAATAATCCCACCAGACTCCTTTGCCCCTCCAACAGATGGATGTCCTTGTCATTTTTCCTTTTCGTCATTTCAAGCGATAAAAACTCGATCTTCTCTCGAATTATTTATTTTTTTGGATGCCTTTGGCTCGAGTTCAGGGCGTTCCGAGCTGAATAAGGGCGTCAAATGACGGCAAGACGCCCCCCCTGGCGGAAACGCTGTCTTCACATGTCCCAGCATGGTACATCGTCACATGTTCACGTCTTGCCGTGATACCGGGTTGTCCAAAAGGCAACATTTCAAGATGGGGAGAAAAGGAGTGATTACTCTGCAAACCTTTAACGGCCGTCCTTTAATGTACTCATAGCATTGTACTCAGTTGTCCAAAAGAAATGTGATAGAAAAACCGAAACCAAATTTGAAAGCGTTTGCATGTGAGACAAGTTTCTTTATACTTAATACTGGCCCCACATGCATGACTCACAGATGAACCATTTGCAAGTCACAATCATTTAAAAAAAAAGTTTGCATTTTGAGGTGATTTTGCGGTCCGTATCTTAGCAATGCATGTAAACCATTTTAGTGAAAACGTATACTATGAAACAAAACGTCCGCCCCCTACCCTTATTTCAATTGGGGATTTCAACTCGCAAGTTTAGGAAGGATAACTCTGATTGGCTTTAAAACTAAAATAAATATATAAAGACTTGCTAGTGTGTGCCAGGTAGGTTTGTCAGAGTAACAAAACGGTGTTTAGCTCCACAGAGTTTGAGCGCATTTGCCTGCCTTGAAGATGAACAAGTCAGGTGGCTCGTGTGGTACGAAGCATGATGACATCACAACACAGCAGTGTGATACACAACCAGTTTCACATAGAAACCACAATCACTTGATGTCATCCATTTTCACAACTTCATCAGTTATAAAACAACGTGTCCTGGCTGCCTTATAGATCGATTGATTGAGCTGGCGGTCCTTGTACCGGAGCTCAGTTCTCTCAGATATGGGACCATTTGCTTAAACTCTGTCTCTTTATTGAAGGCACTGGTGGCCTTAAAATTATACAAACTAAAAATAAATGTGACCTTTCCTATGCGTATGTTTATAGGTCAGTGCTAAAAGTGGTCAAAAAAGTCCTATTTTCTTCTGGTCACTGAGTCCTGATCACACATCTAGAAATTCCATACATTTAGCAGAATAGAGAATTAACTGTGAATCTTTATTTGTATATCAAAGTCATATTAAAGACGGATTGTTTTACACACTCCCAAAACAATGTAGCATGTATCATGGTATACAGTAGTAGCCTACAGAAATCTTAAAAGATGATTGTGTTTACCCCCTCTGACATTGTCCCATGACTTGCACATCCAAATATAATATAATGAATAAAGACAGAACACAGGTCACTACAAAGCATTTAACCAGTTACAGTAATGTTGCACAAAACTGCACAACAAAATGTTGTCGTAGCTCGGTCTGTTAATGCTACACACAAAAGAGAAACAGTAGTGGATGTATGACAATGGGGGACATTGCTTAACAAAAAACAAAAAAAATGTACCATCATTTCCCTCAGAATGATTGATTCTGATTATTTTACCAAGTGTAAATTAGGCCTTTGTGTACTTTCAAGAAAAGCACTTCCATCTACTGTATTGAAAGCTGTTACCTGCATTTTTTCTTTGGCTTCTATTCATGCTCTTCAATCAGTGCACCCGTTTGAAACCTCCTGCTTTGGTCATTTAGTGTTGCACTTCGGCCTGCTTGTTATCTGTCACTGATGGATTTGCCTCCAGTCCGTGTGTAGTTTCTTTAATCAGGATATCCTCTAACATGGCTGGAAAATGTCTGTCCAATGTTGATGCCCTAACACTCAACAGGTCTGAGTGTGTTCTTGCATTTCTCCTGATTAAGAACCTACTCTCCTCTGAGGGAGCTGCCACTCAGCATTACAAAGACTGGAGTTTGCTGGCATGAAAGCCTGCACATATTTCCATTTTTTTCCTCTGCCAGTCAAAAGCGGGTTCAAGGAATATTTCTCTACAGGGATTTGCTTTGATCACGCCAGTTTGGACATTTTCTCTGCTATGTCGCTGGGTTGGTGTTGAAAGGCTCTGACTGTAAGACTGAAGCCCAATGCAATGATTGCAGACAGGTAAATCAGTGTGTAGGATGGATTATACAGTGACAGCTTGTATTGAGTGTAATGTGAATGCGGTTGCCGCAGTGATGTCCAATTCAACTCCTGCGGTTTTCTGTCCAGTCCTCTGTTGTGATTTGTGCTTTACAATTGATTCGACAGAAACAAAGCCTTAGACTTTATTGGGTTTAATTTTTCATGCATTTGTTTTTAGTAGAACACTTAAAGGTAATGTTTTAGTTTAGAAAATCTCACACAAGATGCCTTTCAATGTATTGGCATACACTGAGAAAATTGAAACCTTGACTTTGATTAAATGTATTATAGTAACATATTTCAGATACCTCTAGTAGGTTAGATAAAAGCAATAATATTTATTTGAAATACAAAATATTAGGTTCAACTAAATATTATTGCTTTCAACTAACCTGATACAGTTATGTGAGATTTGTTGCCATATTACATTTAATGAAAGTCAACGTTTCAGTGTAATTATTATAAAATCAGGGCATTCATGAAATCAAACATGTGTGAATGCTTCCTTTGTCCTACCTTTCCTAGAATCCGACACTTTTTCCCTCCAACCATCCACGTAATGACGCCCCCATGATACATGAACAATGCCGATATGGACATTTATTTCAGGATCCAGTCATTTGGTTGGGTAGCTCCATATAGAGGTCGGAGAAACAATTAAGGGACTTACAATGTTAGGGCTGGGTCAAAATGTCAGGACCTACAATGGCAGAGACCAGATGGATTCAGTCTTTTAACAAAGTTTAATAAAGGAACAAAGGAGCAACTAAAAAACAATCCACAAAATGAAGGTGGATCTAGTTCACGCTGGTGGCGGCGGCAGGACTCAGGCTGGCTCGATCAGACATTGGAAAAACAGAGGAAAAAACAAGGTTACTCTTCAACAAAAGCAGAAAGAGAAAATCACACTAAGCTAGGATACTACGACGTTCAGCTCTACCGAGTGAGACGGAATTATCTGGCACTGGAGTGTGAACATGACCAGCTGACAAAGGACTTCCGGAGCCTGCTTCTCTGCAGGAAACACAAGTGGTTCCGTCTTGCTGATGGAAGGTTTTGATTTCCTGCTTTCTGTCTGAACAGTTTGGAGGACAGACCACTTCAGAGTTGGTTGGGCAGAGGCTGTGTCACTAGAGTGTCTCAGTACATGTCTTTGTCAACTCTCCGGCAGTGACTTCCAATACATCTTCAGTGTCGTACCTCACTAATTTGTACTCCATCTTTTCTGGTTCTTTGCTCAATCATTTAATCACACCAATGACAGGCATTAAGTGGTTGTAATTTCTCTGTCCAGCCATTCAAGAGCTCAGGTTTCAGATGTCTTTCATTCATTTTTCAATGTGTTGGTCCTTGCTTCATGTTTTGTAATCTAGAGGTGTAGCTGGCTCTAGATCAGGGGTGGGAAATTTTTTCCTCTCAAGGGCCATTTCAATTTTTACAATATCCTCAGAGGGCCGTACAAATTATTGACCTCTGCTTAAAACAACTAAAATCACAGCCCATTCATTTTTTTCTGTGCAAAGAAAAAGCAACCTCTTAATCCAGATATCTCACCATGACTCACGTATGCATGCACATGCACGGTGTGGCGTGACCACCAAAACAGAAAGATATGGACACAAGATGTGTGCAAATGTATTTAGTTCTCATTCATAACACTCCGTTCGATGTCTCACTATGGGATGCGCCTCATCGCGGAGCAAACAGAAGCATCAATCTCATTACGCCAATCCTGATTGGCTGGTGATCTTGACGTCAACGTCAGGGGAAATCACCCCCTATAAGTAGCTTGCGCCACAACGCATGCGTCATTCAAACACCTCTTCTCGCTTCAGAGCACATCTCGACAGTAGCCGGGCAAGCTTCACTGTCCACAGACTGAACCCAAAATACCCATTTCGGTCGACGGGCGCTCGCCGGCTACTCCTTCTGCTTCTCAGGAAGACGGTAGTACTAACGCTGTTAGTATTTAAAATCGACCTCGCCCTTCTCTTACCCGAGAAAGTAAGGTAGGTCCGATTTTTTCAAGCTAGCAGCACACCTGTTGCTAGCTCACTCCCTCTCTACCGACACCACGGTAACGAGGAAGTTTTCTCTTTTCTCTTCTCCACGGAGGAAGAACGGATTTAAAGATCATACTGCCACACCAGTCAGTATTCTCCGGGAATAAAAGACCCACACTGTCCTTATCTCCGGATTAAGGACAAGGTGGTTTTATCTTTTCTCCCGTCCCACCTGTCGAGAGCGGGCCCTCTCCACGCCACGAGGCGACCAAGATGGACGCCCCTCTCCCTCACACCAGAGGAGTCAGGGACTCGGTGGCTCGACTCGGTGGCTCAACTCTGCGGCTGCGGGTTGAAGATATTGGGCACAGACACACACCAGGTCTGTTCGTCCTGCCTCGGGCTGGAACACGCCCGAGGCGCTATCGACAACCCCGGCTCATGCGGACATTGCGTCCGCTTCACTGCTAAGAGCCTCCGCCGAAGGTTAGCTCGACAAGCTAGCCTGTCGGAACAGGACCCCCCCCCATGTCCATGGACCCGCCGACCGGCAGTCAGGACACGGGGGCGTCCGCCACAGAGAGTGAGCCCCTCTCCGTGTCGGTCTGGGGCTCACTATCTGCTATAGCTATAGAACCGGAATCCCGCGCCCTGGCAGGCCGGGACCCGGTGACGGCAAGACACGCGGGAACGGTTTCCCGCGCTCCACCAAGCTGCGGCTCCCGGTTAGACCTCACCATGGTCTCACCCGCGGAGGATGTCCTCGGGCCTGACTACGAGGAGGACGCCCTGACGTTCCTCCTGTCCGAATCGGATGAACAGGAAGAGGACACCTTCATGTCACCGGCTCAGGCTGCTCTCCCGAGCGATAGCACACCAGCTTCGCCCGGTCTGAGCATGGACCTGCAGGCCGTGTGTAAACGCGCTGCGGTCAGACTCAACGCCCTGTGGCCCGAAATGGCCAAGGAGACCCTCCAGGTCTGGCTTATACGAGTTATGGTTTGCAGGCACCAACGGGCCTGCGTGCTCATTCTACTCGTGAATTAGCTACATCCTGGGCTTTGTTCAAGGGTGTTTCCATCCAAGACATTTGTGCAGCAGCGAGCTGGTCCTCGCCGCTCACTTTTGTCCGCTTTTACAGGCTAGATGTCTCTGCTCCAAGTGCGGCCCGTGCAGTGCTGGGCCCCGTGTTGAGACAGGGTTCTACCTGTTAAGTTCTGGTTGTTTTGGTGATTTTCGAGATAAGCATGTCTAGCAATACGAGAGTTTCAATATCCCATAGTGAGACATCGAACGGAGTGTTATGAATGAGAACTATAGGTTACTTACGTAACCCCAGTTCTATGAGTAACAATGAAGTGAGATGTCTCACCAGACGGCCCTTCTTGCTAAGGCGAAGCGAGAAGAGTTGCTTATTTTGAATGACGCTGCAACGTTTTGGGCTCAGTCTGTGGACCGTTAAGCTAGTTACTGATAATTCGAGATGTGCTCTGAAGCGAGAAGAGGTGTTTGAATGAAGCTGCGTCGTAGCGCAAGCTACTTAATGGGTGGGTGGATTCCCTGACGTTGACGTCAAGATCACCAGCCAATCAGGATTGGCGTAATGAGATTGATGCTTCTGTTTGCATACGCGTTGAGGCGCATCCCATAGTGAGACATCTCACTTCATGTTACTCTGAGGCCTGGGGTTACGTAAGTAACCTATAGTTAAGTCAACTCTTGCATCGGTAATAACAATAAAACATTATATAAATTATATAATATAATAGTATAACTTGTGTCTACTTTAAATACTTTAACAACACTTTCCTAATTATACTAGCATACTTTTACTATAGTAACATTAACATGTTTAAATGCAGGGCTTTTGCAAGAGTATTTCGCATAGTGTAGCATGGTCTACTTGACTTATCTAACCGAAGTGATCGTAACGTTACTTTGCAAACCGTCACTCCCCCCAGTTCTCCGTCATTTTTCTCCCAGGTTGTTGTGATCACATGACTGACAAAGCCGTGCTCTGATAGGCCAGAAGTCGGTTTGATTGCATTAGGGCTCGATTGCTTATCCTGTCTGAGTAGCCCGGATGATGCTGCATCGCAATTCTGGACATCGAATTTATACACCGAATGTTTTGACGCCGAATTTTTTCCACTTGAATTTTTGGGATCTGAATTTGAACATTCTAATTTTTTTCAATTGAATTTTTACATTTTAATTTCACATAGGTAAATTCGGAGCAAAAACATTCAGATACATGATTTTCAAAGTAATTATTTTCAATGCTATAAATTCGGTGTCTAATAAAATTCAAATACTTCTGTCTCTTGTTTGCTTCCATATCGGACCAGCTCATAGTAGTTGCTTTAGAGAATTTTACACCCGGAAGTAAGTATTCTCTCCGCTATGTTTGACAAACCCCCGTAATTAGTCCTCAAGCTCTGTGATTGGATGTTTGAGTGGCAGTGCGCTGAGGGTTACGCTGAGCGTCAAACAGCACTATGAAATGGGATGGAACCACGGCAGACTATTCAAAACTGGATTCGGATGTTCATGTTTATTACAGATGCTGCGGCAATGTAAATGTCCACTGAATAGTCCCTTCGGCTTGCTAGTTACCTCTGTGCCGTTGTTGACAGTGGAGCAGTCAGAGCTAGCTGTTGGTTTGTGGTTCTCTGTCGCTAGGCTGTTAGCCATCGGCATCTAATCAGCCTCACAGTGGGACAACTACATCAGTTAGCATCAATGATACATCATATTGACAGCTATCGCCTGACAGAAGGGGGGTAATGATAGAGGAGGGAATGTGGAACTCTTGAAAAATTAAGGCTGACATTAAGGAGAATTAAGGGGGGGTGGAAGAGTGATGGATACGGCCCGATGAGGGGACATTTCTAAAAGAAGAGAAAGACATCATGGATAATTGCATGAATATTATCCGTTCATTAACTGTACTTGAATATCAGCACCCCCGCTTACCCGTGTCACCCATTTCACCATCGTCACCTCACCCACTGAACCTTTGCCTCCTTCAGCCACACATCCACCCACACACTGCCAATTACCAGTGCTTAATATGAAAAATGAATATTAGGAAGTATTTATAGATACTATTGAGCCTCCGTTGCAAAAACAGAATATAATTCAATGCACTGAAAAAACTGAAATGAGACTTTAATTAAATCACTCTATTAGGTTATTGAAAACAAAAATATAAAGTTTCAATACAAATATTATGTTTAATGTTATATTATTGCTCTCAACTAACCTAATACAGTTATGTGAAATCTGTTGACACATAATACATTTAATTAAAGCTAACGTTTCAGTTTTTTCATTGTAGGTCTCATTATACCCCCTGCAATCTTTTCTACTGTAATTTCAGTTTAAAAAGAAGAAATGAGTTGACATTTTGAACTCGCCAGAAACATATAAAGGAATTTAATTATGTTGGATAAGGGCCACATGAGGATTGGGCTGAACTGGGGTGTCGCCTCACCCAGGAGAGAGGTTCCGCTCTATTATTGATGAAAGTGAATGGCAGAGGGTTTCGGGAACGGCTCGGTGTTGGGTCATGTCCGCTCGTCGTATAACATTAATTGACACAGCCCTCGCAGCAGCACTGGCACCCGTCCATCCTGGGCTCCCGTTTCAGTTAACACCATTATTTATTTACAGGGACACTGCATTGAACAATCATTGGGCTGGTTCAGGCGTATCTTGTGGTGTCTGTGCTGCTGTTCTCTCCAAAAGGCATGGTTTCTGTTTTATGAGAGAAGACTTGACAGGGATGAAACTTGTTGGGGTTGTAAATGCACCTCTGAGCACATGTGGCTAGTAATGTCACAATACCAAACATTTAGGCCTGTCACGATAATTAATATTGTTGGACGATACATTTTCCCGGAAATTATTGCGATAAACGATAATATTGTCGGCTCCGTTGTAAAAACATTTTAGACCACTGACATAATGATAATATATAATATTAATTAAAGTACATCCTTTCAAACAGAACTTTGTATTGAACATTCAACATTGCAAATGAAATGTGAAATAATATTCAAATATATAAATTATATATTATTACTGAGCTGACTGCCCAGGAGCACAGCAGAGGACCAGGAAAGGATCTCGGGCGGACGGCCCGGGGCAAGGCAGAGTTCAAAAAGGGGTATTCGGGCGGACGGCCCGGGGGCAAGGCAGAGTTCAAAAAGGGGTATTCGGGCGGACGGCCCGGGGGCAAGGCAGAGTTCAAAAAGGGGTATTCGTGCGGACGGCCCGGGGGCAAGGCAGAGTTCAAGGAGGGGCGAAGACCACAGCTTTCAGGGGACCGGGCAGGAGCCGGTGTTAACCGGACAGTAACCAGAGCCGGTGGAACAGGTGTCGGCAAGACTCCCCACGGAAGAGGACAAGGAGTTGGCAGGACCCCCGGCGAGACATGTGATGTCGAGGCCTCCAACGAAACAGGACATGGGGTTGACAGGACCCCCGGCAGGAGAGTAGTCGGCGGGGCCTCCAACGGCACAGGACATGGGGTTGGCAGGACCCCCGGCAGAATAGTAGTCGGCAGGGCCTCCAACGGGACAGGACACAGGGTTGGCAGGACCCCCGGCAGGAGAGTAGTCGGCGGGGCATCCAACGGCACAGGACATAGGGTTGGAAAGACCCCCGGCAGGAGAGTAGTCGGTGGGGCCTCCAACGGCACAGGACATAGGATTGGCAGGACCCCCGGCAGGAGAGTAGACGGCGGGACCTCCAACAAGACAGGACAAGGAGCTGGCAGGACCCCCAGCGGAACCTCCAACGGGACAGGACACAGGGTTGGCAAGACCCCCGGCAGGAGAGTAGTCGGCGGGGCCTCCAACGGCACAAGACATAGGATTGGCAGGACCCCCGGCAGGAGAGTAGACGGCGGGACCTCCAACGAGACAGGTCAAAGGGTTGGTAGGACCCCCGGCAGGAGAGTAGATGGCGGGACCTCCAACGGGACAGGACATAGGGTTGGCAGGACCCCCGGCAGGAGAGTAGTCGGCGGGACCTCCAACGGGACAGGACATGGGATTGACAGGACCCCCGGCAGGAGAGTAGTCGGCGGGGCCTCCAACGAGACAGGACAAGGAGCTGGCAGGACCCCCGGCAGGAGAGTAGACGGCGGGACCTCCAACGGGACAGGACAAAGGGTTGGCAGGACCCCCAGCGGAACCTCCAACGGTACTTGAGTGGGAACTCGAGAGAGGGCATGAGAGGGAACTCGAGAGGAAACTTGAGAGGTAACTCGAGAGGTGATTTGAGAGGAGACTCGAGAGAGAACTCGAGAGGTGACTGGAGAGGGGACTCGAGAGGAGACTCGAGAAGGAACTTGAGAAGAGACTCGAGAGGGGACTCGCGAGGGAACTGGAGGGGTGACTTGAAAGGGGACTCGAGAGGGGACTCGAGAGGGAACTCGAGAGGAGACTTGAGAGGGAACTGGAACCCCCCCCCCCCCCCCCAGTTGTGTACAGACCGACTGGTAATAATGGATTATGCGTTAATAACGCGTTAACGCAAAAAAAAATTAACGCCACTAATTATTTGAACGCGATTAACGCATGTGTATTTTTTTTCCTCGGCCGCCCTGTAGTTTCAGAGCGCATCGAGTTTAAAATACCATCTACAAGCTGATGCTGACAGCCCCGCTCCTGCCGCCCGCTTGTGGCAGACCACACTTCCACGCTCACCGGCAGGCACCGACTGGCCATCGGGAGGACCGGGAGGGTGTGTGTATATTTGGCCCGAGCGAGCGAGAGAGACCTTACGTGCATTGTTGTTGTTAGCATATGGTGCTAGCTAACTGCGCTAACGGATATAAGGAGCTGTTTAAATGAAAACAGAGGAGCGACATTTCGCCACAACTGCGCTGAGCACTTGACTTTATGCAGGCAGCCAGACAGTGGGACATTGTAGGAGAAGTCAGCACACTCAGCTCGGATAGTGCGCAACATGATTGCAGCGTCCAGGCAGCTCCCGTTCGAGCATATGCACACACACACACACACACACACACACACACACACACACACACACACACACACACACACACACACACACACACACACACACACACACACACACACACACACATACATATATATATATATATACACACACACACACACACACACAATTTGTATGTTATGTGAGGTTCCAGGTTGAATTGAGGTGAATGTGTAATGTTCAGAGGTTGTTGTGTTTAATATTCATGAGAATATTTGTCATTGTTCAAATGATAATAAACATTAGCATAAAGCATATTTGTCCACTCATATGTTGATAAGAGTATTAAAAACTTGAAAAATATTCCTCTAAGGTATATTTAGAACAGATCAAAAATGTGCGATTCATTTGTGATTAATCGCGATTAACTATGGACAATCATGCGATTAATCGCGATTAAATATTTTAATCGACTGACAGCCCTAGTTATTATGTATGACACCTCTATTAGGTTTTACCTTAAATTGTCCTTGGGCAGACACACACACCGTTAATATTGGGTATTTTATTGGGTTCGGGATTCCTATGGATGACTGCCTAGGAGAGAGCGCAGAGAAGCGTGTAAGACTGCGACTCCTCCTCCTGGTCTCAACTCCACTTTGTCATGGATTAAGTCCACAAAGCCCTGAAATGTTTGCCGAAATGAGATCGGCACCATCCAAAGTAGGATGAATGCCGTCTCTCTTAATCAGACCAGGTTTTCCCCAGAAGGCTGTCCAATTATTTACGAAGCCCACATTGTTTGCTGGGCACCACCAAGACAACCAGCGCTGAAATGATGACATGTGGCTATACATGTCATCATTGATCAGATTGGGGAGGGGACCAGAGAAGATACGGTGTCCGACATTGTTTTAGCATAACTACACACCGACTCCACATTAAGTTTGGTGCATTCTGATTGGCGTAAACGAACATCATTACCACCGACGTGAATAACAATCCTACTGTATTTACGTTTATTTTTAGCCAGCAGTTTAAGATGCGCCTCAACGTCGCCCGCTCTTGCCCCCGGAATACATGTGACTGTGGAGGCTTCGGTCTCTAAATTCACGTGTCTCATAATAGAGCTACCAATAACCAGAGTTGGCTTCTCAGCGGGTGTCTCGCTGAGTGGGGAATATCTGTTAGATACGTGAACGGGTTGGTGGGGACCTGCGGGTTTCGCGTTATGTCCACTAACATACATTCACTGTCGATTGTTATTTTTTAATATTCTTTGTGGAATGTGGCCGTGTAAAATGTCCTCTTGGGTTGCCGTACAGCCAATGCGTGACGTCATTAGTAAGCGTAACGGACCCCGTGCTAATCTGGTAGGCCGTGCAGATATGGTACCTACACCGGCACGCGCCTGGCTAAAATGCTGGTCACATCCTTATGTAAACGGCAATTTACAGAGCGCGGAAAAGTTATCGAGGCTATTTGTATTTGTCGTACGATAAGTCAATTTATTGATTATCGCGACAGGCCTACAGACATGTATTATCACAGAAGATTAAATATAAATACAGTATATTTCTTGATTGGCTTGTCATTTTGACCATTAGCTGGTGTTCCGCTCCACTGGTCTCTTTGTTCATTCCTTTCTGGGAACACATGGCTGATGTATTGGGCCTGACAGGGGTTTTCATGTTTAGCAGAGGCAAGTTATTGGCTGGAAGTTGGAAGGAATTCCTCCCTTTTGGGGTTCTTCATCATCACGACTGTTCGGCTTTGAGTCAACTACCCTGGGTGGGCACCATCTCTTTGGAATTGTCCTATTGGATTTTGTTGTATTGCAATTACAAAGGCAAACACATTTATGACACTTACACGTTTTAATCAACACCACTTTGTGATTTTCGAAGTGTAAATGGAATTGCCAGAAGTACAAGGCTAATGTTGGACCATAAACGAACTATATCAGGGTCACATAACTGTGCATCACCACCGCTAAGCTAATGGCGGACTCGTGAGGTAATGATGACGTTTAGTAGTTTATTTAGTCACTTGAATGGGTATTTACTGATGTATTTTCTGTCTTAAAACAACACTTGAAAATGTCTTAGGCGTGTTTTAACCACATACCTTATTTCACGCTTCTAACCACAAACACGTTTAAAAAGAGGTTGACTTCAAGACAAGGGAACTGGAAGTGATACAATGCTAAGTAATCTTTTTTTTTGGACACATTCCTGCTCCACTCCATTTGTGTTATGTGTTGCCTCCTTTCTTGTTCCTCCAGTATTGCTCGGTCTCTGTATTGCTCTTCTTTTTTCTTGCTGTTGCCATGCCACTGAGAGTATATTTTAGAGTGTTTGGTGGGGAACATCCTGTTTATTCTCCTGGCTTCTACTTTTGTAGTATACCTCTTCAGTCGGGTAGCCAGAGCTGGAGTCTTTGTTTGGCAGGCTCCAGTGCCTCTGCTATGGTCAGTTTGGTGTTATTCATGGTCTTCTTTATTCATCACACCTTTGTGTAGTTCTAGTAGCTGTCTGACTTTCCTCCGTTCTGCCTTGATCTACTGTAGCTTCCATCCTCCTTCTATATGGAGGGTACTGCTCCTTTATACCCTATGAAAAGAAAGTAAAAATGTTATTTTTCCCTTTCTAATATCTATTTCATATTGACACAAGAACCTCTCTGAAGACATATGTGTATTAAGTATTCAAGTGTCGAGCAAAATAACTTATTTAAAATATTAGATTTAAATAACTCATGGTAACCCTATAATTTCAGTCAATTTCAACCAATTTTTATTTTAATGAATAGAGCTAGAAGGCATCATAATGTATCTCAGTTGTTCAGCTAAGCAGGGCTGTGCTGCTGGCTGCTGACAGATAACGCTAACTACAGTAGCTAACTTAATTTGAATGTAACCCATCTGACTGAAACTACAACTAAAGTGAAGAATCCTTAGGGTGTTTTGCTCTGAGAAAAGGGCACTACACTCAGTGACTGCAAATACTTGTATTTCCACCTGTAGTAGTTTCACACAGTGGAAGATGTGTCAATAAGATACATCCTGCACTTGGGCGGCTTTGTCTCAGAGGTAGAGTGGTCGTCTACCAATCAGAAGGTCAGTAGTTTGATTCCGAGCACCCACTGTCACCTCTCAATGTATCAAGATACTTTACCCTAAATTGCTCCGTATGGTGTGTGAGTGTTAAGGTCCTTACACACCGAGCCGATTTTCGGCGTCGATAGATGTCGGGCCGTCGATGAGCGTCGTGTCGCCCTACTCAGATTGGTGTGTACTGCACCGTCGTGTCTTATCGGCCGTGCCGACACCTTCCGCTGCCGATTCGACATGTTGAATCGGTAGGCCAAAGAAATCACTCTGATTGGCTGTTCAGCTAGCGAATCAGTGCATGAGAAGCGAAACGGAAGTGAGGGACCCAAACAAACTATTAAGAAGGCAAATCTGAGATTTCATTTAACTCCAGCTCTCGACACAGGTTCGGGAAAGCCCCGTGAGCTTCTCGCTGTAGAGTTAAAATGGAACACACACGCTATTTGTTGTTTGTTTATATCACGCAGTCCGTTCTTCTTCTCTCGGTTATCACGCAGTCTGTCTTCCGGTTGTTGCCTCTTTTGAATGACGAATACACACTACCGCCGCCTGCTGGTAAGAAGAGTTATTGCCACTCACGCATGCGCAGTTCGTACGTGCAACTTGGCCGTCGGCTGAAGTCTTTGCGGGGTGTTCCAGTGCGAAACATGGGCAAGACGCAGGAGATGTGAGCTGACGTTCCGTTGGGACGTGTTCTTTGGTGTCAGTTTGGTCTGTAAGGAGTTTTAGTCCCCCCTGAGCAGGTGACACCTTATATCACTGGGAAAGCACTATATAATATAAATTAATATATACATTTAAATGTGTCTTATAAGGCTGTGTAGCAATCTTGTTGTCAGTTGATGTCATACATTGATGATCCTGTTGTACCCACTTCATGAAAGGTTGCACAGAGCCATTCTAAACACAGTTTGATCCTCATAACACCCCTGCAGAGGCTATGCATTTTCTGTATGCAAAAAATAACAACTGCGTTTTTTTTGGGGACAGAATATGAAAGGGCAAAGCCAAAATATGAATCTGCAGTTCATCCAGGGCTCTATTTTTGTAATGGCATATGCACACAGGATGGGGCAAGTAATTTTTTGAGTCACCTCGTGGCCCCGTTGACACCGTGTTGGAACCAGGGTGCAATTAGGAGGAATACATTAATCAGCTGTGTAGGCCCTGACATGAGTCCTTTCTTTCCTTTTCAAAGCAGTCGGCTGTGAGCAGGGCCGTCCCTTCCTACAGGCCGATCATGCAGACTGCGTGGGGCCTCACCTTGCGGAGGGAGCCTTAACTGATGCGAACCTATGCGCTTATGTGTGCAACTAGTGTGGCGCGGCACGGTTTCGCCGCTGCGAGGCTCTACTAGCAACACCCCCCCATCGACGCTCGCAAAACAGAGGGCCTCATCATATAACTTTGCGTGGGGCCTCAAGTTGGCCAGGGACGGCCCTGCCTCAGAGCGACTGCACCCTCACAATTTAGTGAGGGAAAGAACAGTTCAGAGCAAAAATACACCAAACAAATATTCTCTTCTACAAAAGCCTCTCCCAACGGGACTCTGAAGTAAATACATGGTACCTACAATTAAACTGGTGTAGGAGGAGAAAGCACATTTGGCAACATAGGAGAACCATTTTCCAATGTAGGATAATAGAGAAATATGGCGCTTGCCAGCTTTTTAAATTATGATGCATATTGGCAGGTCTGTATTAGACGGCAATAATTAGTAGCACAGCATGGAAGCCGATAAAAGCATGTCAAATGAAAATGTAGTTTAAGTTTCAGGACTTTTTATATGTGCACTGAAAATAAAACGGAAAAGGAAACTGGAAATGACATGATCATTACAGACACACACTACACGGCACCTTTGGATCCCCAATGGAGCTTTCACCATCACAGTGAAATACCAAAAATACAAAATGAGTGCCATCAAGAAAATCATGCTATGATGGTGACTGAAAGGCTGAACCCATCAATGGGACACAAATATAACCCAGTGTCCATATGGATGCAGCTGATTCATGTGTTCTCCCCACTGCCATCCTTTATCTGCATAATCTGCATTCACTGACACTGGGACTTGTCAGTTATAGATATAACTCTCCTATGTAAAGAAATGCAGCCTTAACTACTAAATGACATGCTTACACAATTTAGATTCATTCCTGTCTTTCATGGACATTAATTGGACATAGGTCTTTGTTGGATTCAAACATTTTTGTATCTCATAAACCCGATCGCTTAACAATCTTTAGTGTAGTCCAATGCAGATAACACAAAAATTACAGTGAACTAAAATAAATATGAGAAACTCAAATATAGATAAAGCGGTGCAACTAGAGTTCTAGTGTACCCTGTATTAATGGTGACCATCTTTCATCCTGAAAACTATTATCATTTTATTGCTATTAATAGCAAAATTCTTACCAAAACAATTAAATCACTGAGCAGAATTACCAAAGCTTTTCAGTCATACAACAAAAGTTTTAATAGAAAAGAAACATTAAGGTTTTTGCCTAATTTAAAGTTCCTGGTTGTGAATGTTCTGTGTAGCAGGTATTAATTGCTAGTTTGCTATTTTTAAATCAATACATTTGTAATACATGTAATCCATAATAAAAATAAATATTTTCAAATCTTAAACATATGGAAAAAAGAGCAAATATTGGCAAGGTAATTAATGTACTATGTGTGTACTCCACCAAGCTGGCAACATTTTTTTTTTTATAAATGTAATTTAAGGTTATTTCATCATTAGCCCTATCTTAAAGAACTTTCATATTTAACGGCACATACTGTTAAAAGGTATTATCCTCTCAAATTGTCTCGGCATTGTAGTACAAGATTGGCACCCAAAGTATGCAAAAGAAAAAATAAATAAATTACAGCTTATTTTTTTTTAATAATTTATTTTCTGATAAATTATCAAACAGGTATAGCATATTCCTGCCCAATCCCATGATTTGCTGCTTCTCCAGTGGTTTGAACTCAGAAGATCATAGCTCATATCCAAACCTACTTCCCAAACAAAGCTCCTATTTTGCCAATGTGCCATTTTAATTGAGGTGAAGTGCTGAGGCAGCAGCATCCGATCACTCTGTCTGCAGCAGGAAGCAAATTGGTCATGCAAAACCAGCCGCTCTTCAACAAACCAATTTATTATTTATGGGCTTCAGTGGAGCAGAGAAAGTTAATTTATTGTTATCATTAGAAGAGTGTTGTGTTTGGGTCCATACGAGGAAGAATCAGGCTACAATTACAGGCGGCTCAGATTAGAGAACATCATGTGACTCTCCTCGCACCTCCCAGGTGTGAGGAAGGTCAATGAGGAACTTCAGGAAGAAGATGCTGTAATATAAACAATACAATAAGAAAAATATTAATTTCGCTTAAAAAGCTAAAGTTTAGTACATGGTCTCTCTTTAATACTGTGAGCCATGTTCATCTCTCTCAATATATTTGGCTAATTTCTGCATATCCCTCCACCTGAAAATACGATACACTGCAGTTTGTCATATATTGTCATACATTTTACAATTTGTTATCGTTTATTTTGTATATTTAAATTTGCTGTAAATACTTGTCTTCTTTTTAAATCCTATGTCGTTTTTTAAAAATATTTTCTTTTTATAATCGTTATATGTTTGACCTTCGCTTACAACTTATCTCCTTTTGTTGTTTATTTACACCAAAGGCAATAAACTAGCTTCTGATTCTGGTACTAGTCAATCCATCAAGTTGATTGTCTTTTGACTAGAAATCTCTTTGCAAGGCAGAATGAACACACTTTCCTATTGAATCAAGTTCAAAGAATCAAGTATTCAACTAAGCCTTGAAACAAAAGTTGTTAGTAGCCTTAAGGGCCTACGCAGTTGCTGCACTAAACTACATTTTAGCATTTAACATATGTTATGGAAATCTTAGGCCTAGTCAATACTGTGGAGATACACAAGTCAGAAGTATCAAACAATAAATGATGAAACAGACAGAGTCGTCTTGGATCTGGTTATTTATTTGAAGCTTCAAAGACACAGGTCTCACAGAACACAAAGTATCCTGAGAGAGTGCGCCCCGAATGAAAGATGCATACAGGTTATATAGCATTTTGTCAGTTCAACAACATTCCGTCACTTATCGGGAGGGGCCCTGGCAGGAGAGATAAGCTTTCCAAAGGAACTGAAACTGTCAATCACTAATAGATTGAACCAGGAGCCCACTCAGCAAAAAGGGGACGTGGGGAAACTTGTCAGCAACACATGGAAGCTAAGAAATGGGGAACTTGATTATAAGACAAAGACGCTAAACAGGAACTTGCCCATCGCCCTGTACTTGGCCCCTAGCGCCCCTTCTGAAGTTCAGACTTTGGGTGACCTTTAATGTCATTCGTACAGCAGGCAGAGGACATGACCTGACCCATATCCCCTAGACCTTACTTCAGCATTTTTAAGGTCACGCCTGTCAACACATCATTATGGAAACAGTGGAAAGTGCTGATAGACAAGTTTCTAAGCTAAAATACATTATTATAGGAACTGTTGTAAGTGCCGACAGAGTTTACAAGCAAAACACATCATTCTGGGAACTGCTGCAATTTATGTGCCCATATAAGGTCAAATATAAAGTTTGCACTTATAAGAATGATAAACTACACTCATAGTAAGTTTACCATCCGGTTATCTTCGTGAAAGTAACTCAAAAGTAATATAAAAGTAGTGTAACTCATTACATTTCAGAGACAGTAATATTGTAATGTAACTTATTACTTAAAAAGGACAGTAATAAGTCATATGTAATGTATTACATTTTGGAAGTAACTTGCCCAACACTGCTTACCGCCGAGGATACGTGGCCCATGAAAACAAACACACCCATAGAAATGATGATAGAAAGCCATTTGCTTAACTTCAAGTGCTATGAAGTGCAACAATAACATCTCCAAAAACAAAACTCATACCACACAGGCAAGAGTACATGCTTGTGTCCACTCCTAAGTGTTGGAAGCATTATAATATCGAACCAATCAATCAATAACCACCACAGGTATACATCCTCACAACCCAACCCAGAGCAGGAAGCAGTTTCGTCACGTCTTAAAGAAATATGCCCTAAACTGTAAGTCCAATTCCTTAATTCAATGGAAATGATATACGTTATTATAAATTCAGAAGTTCTACTTTGGTAACGTCACAAGGACACTGGAAAAACACAGAACTTTTATTACACTTCTCTCTGAGTCTTCGCTGTTTCTGTCTATTACCTTTGGGCAGCCTAATCAACTACATAACTTTGATTTGCAAATGTTTACCTCCACGGGAGCAGAGAGCCATAACACCCGGGGCGTGGAGCGAGGCTTCCATTGTTTCAGATTAGGAATTCATTATTTATCTACCTGTCTGCCTTTGTGCCCATTGCAGGGGCTGATTAGCAAGCCGGGGACGGATAGGTAATGACGATAACACTAAACCCAATAGCTGTTTTATAGGCGGCGGTGCTTTATGATGCTTGCACTAATTGCCGATGTGATTAGTGAGGTGTCTGTGAACTCTCCGGGTGCTCCTGCTGTCCTGTGAACTGAGAGGAGTGAACTGGAGTGTTGGTGTGAGGCGGATCGTTGCAGGAGGAACACACAGGGGCATAATCCACTCCCACTTTTTCTGCCCCCGTCAGCCCTTTCCTGTGTGCTGCAATAAAGACAAATTAACTTAAAAGCAATCAAAAGATTTTTCTTGTTGATCTCCTGGCGATAAAGTAATCTGTTTCTAACTGTCGGTGAGAAGAAGAAATAAAGAAAGGAGACACATTAGATGATATGATAGGGTGAGGAGAAAAAAAGAGATTGTATTCCTTTCTGGCTCCTGTGTGTGTGTGCTTTGGACTCTTTATATAAAAGTCAATGTTTCAAACGTGAAATGCTTTACTCTGAATATCTTCCTCTTACTTTTAGCCTTTTAAAATATGACAAGTAGAATCTGATTTGAAAGCTTTTTGTGCGTCTCCCACTCAATCTGAGGATAAATACATTTATACACACTATAAAGGCAAGAGAATGGATTCAGATTTATTTTTTTGGATAGTTAATCAGATTTTTGGGGAAATTCATATTCATGAAAAAGAGATGTGCTGACTCCAAACCCAATTTTTAACAATTTGACCTAGAATTAAAATAATATAGCACTCGAAAATACCTTAAAAATAAGAATATATTCAAAACTAATTGTCTATTTAACAAATATTTCATCTGATAAATGAATCTGTTTTTATTGACGTAGTTGACGTGGCTTTGTGACGTGCAACAACATTAACCTTTCTGTTGGTCGCTTGTTAGCAGACCCTTCACGCGATGGAGTGAACAGGTTCAGGCAGGGCCGGACCGAGACAATAAGTCAGGCCGGGAACATATGGACATGGGTTACTATTTAAACCTTTTTTTAAATGTATTTAGGAACCTATCCATGTGAACCAATAAGTCCTCCAACTCATACGACCAAATAGGTCGATTGTTCAAGCGCTTATTACGACCTATAATCACGTTTTAAAGTTTTCGACCTCTAGTGCTCCCGTTAAATGCAAACAATCCGGAGTGTCGTTTATTCACAAATAACCCTCTCTGGAAAATCCTAAATTGTAGGATAGTTTGGCCATTAAAACCCTTTTTGATTAGATTTCTAGCGAGAAGTGTATATTATACTTTCAGAATACACATCCAATGGACGTGTAGTATCTATTGTTTGATAGATATTACGAAGATGATTTGAGGTCTCGCCAGGAGAACTGTATATGCGGCAGCGTCCATGTAAAGTTAGCGTCAACAGTCACAGGGTGAAAACAGTATTTCCGGTTTCGAAGTTTTCATAATAAAACCGTATCCCCCCACTATCAAATTATTTCAAAGCTATATCTGCAGTACTCATCCACTAAAAACATCAGTTTATCCTTGTTAATTACACAACATGAATTGGTTTAAATTGTGTACAATGCTTTTGTGTTTTTCCCATATATTTTTCTTTTTCAATTCTGAGTGACACATTTCTTTTTTCAGAGGTTTTGATAGGCTAAAACATATACCTATCCGTAATCCTCAGCTACCGTTCAAGCTTGGTGATAGGATGTTTTAGCCGCAATGCATGTTGGGATATGGTGTTTATGCGATATGAAATCCGAAAACATTTTTTAAAAAAAACAATACTTTATTCCGAGTGTGCTTGCTTTTCTCTTTGGAAGTCATCACATAACGGCATTGGACCCGTCCAAGTCCAGTTTTGGATAGTCTGCTGTGGTTTCATTCCATTTCAAAGAGCTGTTGACGCTCGGCGTAACCTTGTCGCACTGCCACTCCAACATCCAATCCCAGAGCTTAAAGAGCCTGTGACACGGTTTTCCCCCATCATCCAAACCCATTAATTTGAGTACATATTGTCCCCTTGAAAACCGTTACTGAACTGATTTTGGATATTTGTACTTTGATAACCATTAATCTGCCTTCAATGTTGACAATTTTCTGGATCTTCTCGCGGATTCTTCAAGTCCCGCCAAATGATGGGTGACGTCATTGCGGGCACAGCGCTCCAGCTGCACCGTTCAGGATCCCAGCATCTGCATGTAAACCTTTATATATATACAGTTTTCTCATCAGGAAATGCAGACCAGCACAAACAAACGATTTGTAATCATCATCCTCACGATCATTTAATGTGTTCATATGTTCGCCGAATTGACATGAAAGCACTAATAAATGTAGTTTCATCCACTTGAGTTTACAACTACAAAACTAATCGATTTGTTTTTATATCACATCTGACGGGAGGAAATTCAGCAGCTCTCACTCCCGATTTGTAATCCTAATGTAATCATCATCTTCACCACGATCATTTATGTTTATGTCGCAGAATTGACATGAAAGCACTGACAAATATGAATATACTGTAGTCAACTTCATTACAACGTTATTAACGTGCCTAATCTCAGTAATTCACAATTTCTACGCATGACAACACACTTTGTCCGTGTTTGGCTCTCGAAGCGTTCCCGCATTGACCTCACTTCCGGCTTCCCCCAAAACTTCAAAATGAGTCGATGGAATTTCCCCGCGATGTTCGAAATTATTGATATTTAACGGAACGGTATCGCTTTTTCTTTTTTAAACTGACGGTTCGAGATGACTAGTAGCCCAATATTTCATTGCACAACAGTTGTTGGGATGCTGTCACAGGCTCTTTAAGGACTAATCACGGGGTTTGTAAAGCAAAGCAGATGTTGTAGTCCCAAACGATAGCTGAGGATTCTGGGTAGTGTAGTGTCTTCGGAAACTCTGTAGTGTCTAAACACCGAAAAAACTATTTGTTTCTCCGAATCGAAGGTTAAAAACACAAAAGCATTGTACACAATTTAAACCAATCAATATTGTGTAATTAACAAGGATAAACTGATGTTTTTTAGTGGATGAGTAATGCAGATATCACTGTGTAATCATTTGACAGTGACGGGAATACTTCCGGTTTTATTATGAAAACTTCGAGACCGGAAATACTGTTCTCATTCATAACACTCCGTTCGATGTCTCACTATTGTATGCGCCTCAACGCGTATGCAAACAGAAGCATCAATCTCATTACGCCAATCCTGATTGGCTGGTGATCTTGACGTCAACGTCAGGGAATCCACCCACCCTTTAAGTAGCTTGCGCTACGACGCAGCGTCATTCACACACCTCTTCTCGCTTCAGAGCACATCTCGATTTATCAGTAACCGGGCTAGCTTAATGGTCCACAGACTGAACCCAAAGCTAACATTCGGTCGACGGGCGCTTGCCGGTTACTTTTTTGCTTTGCAAGAAGACTGATCAATATTAACACACCAGTTAATATTGTAATCTGCCTCGCCGTTTCTTTCTGTCGAAATAACGGTAAGGTTTGATTTTTTCTTCAAGCTAGTAACATACCAGATGCTAGTTTGTTCTTCCCTCCACACCGACACCACGGTAAAGAGGACGTTCTCTTTTCTCTCTCACACCAGAGGAGACAGAGATAAAAAAAAAAAAAGGTATTAACAAGGGCTGTCAGTCGATTAAAATATGTAATCGCGATTAATCGCATGCTTGTCCATAGTTAATCGCGATTAATCGCAAATTAATCGCACATTTTTTATCTGTTCTAAATGTACCTTAGAGGAATATTTTTCAGGTTTTTAATACTCTTATCAACATATGAGTGGACAAATGTCAAAAGGTGTGTGTGTGTGTGTGTGTGTGTGTGTGTGTGTGTGTGTGTGTGTGTGTGTGTGTGTGTGTGTGTGTGTGTGTGTGTGTGTGTGTGTGTGTGTGTGTGTGTGTGTGTGTGTGTGTGTGTGTGTGTGTGTGTGTGGTGTGTGTGTGTGTGTGTGTGTGTGTGTGTGTGTGTGTGTGTGTGTGTGTGTGTGTGTGTGTGTGTGTGTGTGTGTGTGTGTGTGTGTGTGTGTGTGTGTGTGTGTGTGTGTGTGTGTGTGTGTGTGTGTGTGTGTGTGTGTGTGTGTGTGTGTGTGTGTCAAGGCATATGCTCGAACGGGAGCTGCCTGGACGCTGCAATCATGTTGCGCACTGAGTGTGCTGACTTTTCGTACAATGTCCCACTGTCTGGCTTCCTGCATAAAGTCAAGTGCTCGGCGCAGTTGTCGGCGAAATGTCGCTCCTCTGTTTTCATTTAAACAGCTCCTTATATCCGTTAGCGCAGCTAGCTAGCACCAGATGCTAACAACAACAATGCACGTAAGGTCTCTCTCTCTCGCTCGAGCCACACATACACACACCCTCCCGGTCCTCCCGATGGCCAGTCTGTGCCTGCCGGTGAGCGTGGAAGTGTGGTCTGCCGCAAGTAGGCAGCAGGAGCGGGGCTGTCAGCATCAGCTTGTAGATGGTATTTTAAAGTCGATGCCCTCTGAAACTACGGGGTGAAGGAGAAGGTTTGACTTCTCCGCGCCGTTCCTATGAGTTTGCTTTAAAAGAAGGAACACTCAAAACAACCAGGACGAGGGTTAAACAATAATCTGTTTTAATCATAAAAGGTAATAATGCAATACAATATAATACATTACCATACCATATAAAGCCATACCATATCCGTAATGTAAAGAGTAGGCCCACTCCTGCCCTGATTCACGTGCTGCAAGACCCTCCGGTCTGAGCAGCGCGAGAAGAGAGGGCGAACAGCTTCTTTCATACCAACACCAACAGGAAGGGGTGGAGTTAACTCAGCCTCCACACACACATCCCCCCCACATTCCAGAGACCTCAGTTGTGTCTTAAAGGATAATTCCTTGCTTCCAAAGATAACACAAAGATTTCATCTCTCATATCTCCAACTTCTGGTTACACAGACTGCTTATTATTAATACAAAGTAATTAAACCCACACATATACTATTCAAGATATGTAGACTTCCCTGAAACATGACATGCTAGAGATCTTAAGCAGAATATACTCTCATCCACCTAGCACCCTGTCCTGCATACCTACACCTCCCCCACAGAGCAATAAAACCCTGTTTACTCTAACTAGCCCTTGTTTATAGCCATTTTAGTCCTCACATTTATGAAAGGATAAAACAGAGAAATCAATATAAAACACAAACACAGGTATTGTTTGAACAGTATTCACTTAACTGCTACTATTGATAATTACCAGAGAAACTCAAGGGACCTCTTTTAATATCTGGAAATTGCAACAAGACTTTCTGCCATTTCAAATGTAACACTTCTTAAATATCAGATGATAATATTCTGCAGGGGTGGCCGAGGAAAAAAATACACATGCGTTAATCGCGTTAAAATAATTAGTGTTTTTTTTTTTTGCGTTAACGCGTCATTAACGTGTTAACATGACAGCCCTAGTAATTATTGTGCTTTATTTCACACCAGAACCATAACCATAACACAAACTTTTAAACAATGAGAACAATAAATAAAATAAATGACAATAATTCGTATTAAATAAAATTAATACATTTCTCACAGACAGGCCTCGTGGTGTCCGTAGGCTTGCCCTCACTGTCAGAGATATAATAATAATAATAATAATAATAATCCTTATATTTATTATAGCGCTTTATCAAAGACTCTCAAAGCGCTTTACAAATACACATTACATATACAGGTCATCTACTATGGACAATACCCATAGGAGCAAATTCGGGTGAAGTGTCTTGCCCAAGGACACAACGGCCTGACGCAGTGGGGCAGGAGCGGGTTTCGAACTGGAGTTCCCCAACACCCCCTTGATCTGATGATCAAACGCACAGACCACTGCGCCACCCGTCCCTATATATATATAGATATAGCTCAAATACTTCCAAATTTAGCTTCTGGTGTCTTTTTTGTCACCAAGCCGAGGCGCAGCGGCAGTTGCACTCCCACTTGCAGCCATGCTTCTCGTTTTCTCACATGCTCTGGCAGCTAGCGCGTGCACGAGAGAGGGGAGGCACTTGAGCTTGCTTGAGAGGGGCGGGACTGCAGGCACGGCTGCAGTGCAGGGAGTGGAAGCAGAGCGCTGAACACACACGGCTCTTATTAAAACGCCGCTTTCTCACCGGAGTACTTTCCCCCGTCATTCTTAAAGTACCGATACTAATGAAACGGAGGAATCGTAACATTTTTAACGGCAGGGTATCGCGGTACCTTTCAAGTATCGGTACACCGTGCAACACTAGTCAGGAGTCAGTGTCTCTCCCCCAAACGCACACATATACAATTCGATATGAAACTAGGCAAAGAGCCACATGCGGCTCGAGAGCCGCGGGTTGGCCACCCCTAGTTACTAATAAAGGCTTTTAGTTGTTTGATGCTGTCAAACAAGCCATTTGCTCATGAATTTCTGATTATTTACACTGGTTAGCTTGCTGTTATCGTATTGTACTCTTCACGCTACTTTCTACATTGGTGCAGTTTCTCTCAAAATAAGCCCTATGCCTTTTGTGCAGCTGTTGTTTTAGATTAGCTAAACATGAATCTGTGTTGTCTCACAGCGAGGCAAAGGTTAGGTGTTGTTGTGATGTCTCTGAGGTCAAAGAGGAGTTTCGGGTGTTTTCCGTATGTTCTTGTGGTGGAGGAGGAATGAAAGTCTGAAGTTTGTAGCTAATTTTAGTGATGTATACAATTTGTAATCTGGCATACCTCAGTCAAATGCAGTGGCGAACCGTGTCTATCACAACTGGACCTTCTGCAGACACACACAAAGCCGTATTAATATTTAGAAGTGCTGACAATCGGATAAGGTGGTAAAAAGTAAAAAATATAACTTGTGTTCAAATCAAGAGCAAATGCTTCAAAAGTTTCAATGGTCATCTAAGGGCTGTTACTTGGTTGGCTGGTTTATACACAAGTCAACTATAACTGACAACATGACCTTAAGTAAGACAACCTTCTATGCATTGTTTCATCACGTTGAGAATATTACTTGGCATTGCTACTCAAAGGACATGGTTGGTACCGCCCACTCTAAGGTCTAATGCTTTATTGCTTTCAGTACTCAATGCATTAGATAACTTTGTTAATGAATGTAAATATGTCAATGTTGACTATTCCTTTTGATTTTATTATCTCACTTGCATGACTTATGTTTAAGGGTTACTGAATTATGTAAACTGCGAATGTTGTGTTTGCTTATTTGGATAAAAAAGAGGCTGGGCATGGTTGTGGCATCATGACACATAAATAGACGACAAAGACCTATAATGTCAGCTTGGGGTGTTAAGGAAGATAGATGGGTCAAACAAACACTGGACTTTTACAAACTCGAATTCTTTCCGGAGCCGCTTTACAGTACATATTGAATATGTTCGAACATCCGTGTGAGACCAAAACGCAATCTGAAGTTATGCACCTTTTATTTTAAATCCAAACATATTTTCCTTAACCTAAGTGTTCTGTTTGAATTCCAAACGTTGTTTACTCCCTCACTCCAACAGCAGGGGAGTGTTATAGTTTGACGCGTAGAGCTACCCAGTGTTAGGAAGTGGCGCCAAGGGGTCCTGACCAAACATCCGTGTGTAACGAGTTGGGAATGAGGACGGGTTGGTCTATCAAATGCTTGCTGGCAGGATAACGTTGAGCAGTGATCCAGATTTCTCTCTCTTTGTCTCTTTGCCTCCCTGGCTCGGTTTGATGTGTGAGTGGAGTGGGGCCGGCGCCGGGCAGGCAGCCATGTCCATCAGCTCCATCCATCAGGCAGTGGACCGGGTGGCAGAGCCAGGATGACGGGCTGCAGAGAAGGGGCAGATGTTTTGCAGGAATTGATATGTGTTCACGTCCACAAGGGATGTCATTATGCGGTGGACAGAGAAACATGTAGCTGATTAGCGGCTTATTAAGTCAAGGGCACTGGCTCGGCTTCCATTCTGGCTTGTGGTGCTGATGGCTTGCCAGTAACTGAGAACCTGAGTGTCACAGACAGATAACCTCTCCTTCTAATTAACCGCAGCTCTGCTCTTTAACTCTGAGCTTTGTTTGATACACCAAAAATACAGTTCCAGACAGAATACGGGGAATTGTTTACCGTATTATATGAAGTTTTCATAAACTGCCATTTCGATTTATAATGACCCAATCCTTAATGTAGCCTGTACATAATGTTCAGCAAGAGTGCCTTCACTTCGTAACAAAGGCTAATAATAATGCAAGTTGCACACTTTCATTTGTTTGAATACTGTGTGTACCTTGGCTTGAAGCAAGGTTTATTTTAAGTTGCACTTCATTTATTTTATTCGGTGTGTACCTTAGTTTGAAGGTCAATCATAAAATAAGTCTTTATATGTGCTTTCTGCAGAGAAGGGGGATTTGTTTACATTTACAAACAGTGTTCAAGTCATGCGCTAACTAAAGTTTGTACAATAATACTTTCATGCATTCTGATTCCTTCATCACTCATGAGGGCCGACCAAGTGTTTTTCTGTGGGTCCAATAAGTATAAATGTGTGAATATTTCCAATCATGGAAAAATAAATAGATACCATGATATAACGTGAAACCAATATCATTTGAAAAAATAGTGATATACTGCTTTTGTCATACCGCCCAGCCCTAATTTCAAGTATAGTTTCCCTGCATACACTGAAAAAATGTAACCGTTGACTTTAATTAAATGTATTACGTCAAGACATTTCATGTAACTGTATTAGGTTAGTTGAAAGCAAATATATTAAGGTTGAACCTAATATTTTGTATTTAAACTTAATATTACTTTCAACTAACCAAATACAGTTACGTGAAATCTGTTGACATAATACATTTAATTAAAGTCAAAGTTTTACTTTTTTCAGAGTATATCTAAAGGGAAGAGGTACATGATGCTTGTGGATTCTTCTCTCAGAGCCCACGCTGTGTTGTGCTAAGTAAATAAACCAGCCTCCCCCTCAGGGCTTGTGAGGATTGTAAGAATTGAGAAAAGTGGACAGAGGGAAGGCTTTATCCCGGATCCAGGACAATGGCTAATGTTGAGAATCTCATCTGTGCCTTGTGTTTTCTCCTTTAGTTGGATCTCCTGAGTTTCCTCTTTTCTGTTACTGAACAATAAGCCCTGCCACGCGTTGTTGGATATGTGGATTTACTACAAATCACATCAGCCTTGTCCAGCAGTCTCCTTTCTTTCCTGTTCTCTTTCATTCCTCCAGCCTCCGCATGCCTCCACTGTATATCACCTATATGTTTTAGTACAGTAAAGCAGTGCTTCTCAAACTTTTTTCAGTAATGTACCCCCTTTGAAACATTTTCTCAGCCAAGTACCACCTAACCCAACACACTCTCACTCCCTAAGCGTCCAATAGCGACGTTTGGTCAGTGTCCGTGGCGTCCAATTGTGACGCTCCTAGGCTCCTTCAGCGTCATAAAGGGACGCAAATAGCTTTCAACTGATTGCAATGTATTCCCATCTGCGTCGGGATTTGACGCTCATGGAAGCACGGCATTCGTTTATGCCGGCTGCCCTTAAAGGCAATGTGAGCGTCCATTCCCATTGGATAACGGAGAATTGTACACCCGGAAGTAAGTATTCCTCTTACTGTCGATTGATTTTACAGTGATATCTGCACTACTCATCGACTAAAAAACACCAGATTATCCTTGTTAATTCCACAACATTGATTGGTTTAAATTGTGTGCAATGCTTTTGTATTTTTCCCCTTCGATTCGGAGAAACAAATATTTTTTCTGAGTAAAGGATGGCAGAAGACACTACACTACCCAGAATCCCCAGCTATCGTTTGGACTACACCATGTGCTCTGTTTGACAAACCCCGTTTTTTTCACCATTCATTCCGATGGCTGGCGTCTATGTCACATGATCTTCAAATTTCTCCCTGCAGAAAAAGAAAACATGGCCGAAATTCGTTTTATTCTCGGTAGAAAATGCCTATTTTAAAGTTAGTTTGGCCATTAAAATGCGTTTTGATGTCATTTGATGCGAGAAATATGAGTTGTTATTTCAGATTATGTGTGCAGTGGATGTACATGATCTTTAGTTTGCTAGTTATTACGAAGATTACTTCAGGAAATCGCGACGTTTTCATTGTTACCAAGGTGGTTGCTAGGGACGCTGCTATCGATATTATTTCTGTTATGTTGTGTAACTGTTTAATGGTGTTATCTTTATTGCTACCCCCTTCCCCGTCAATGTATAGTGTTGGTCCACAGCCTAAACATATTAGTTTAACAAAATCCGCATCTAAAGATAGCCTACGTTATTTCCCCCCTGTGCAATTCCAGTCTCACATCTCACAGCACATCGTCATTAACAAATACCGGAAACAGACCGAAAACATTTTTTTAAATAATAATAATACCTTATTCCGAGTGTGCTTGCTTTTCTCTTTGAAAGTCATCACATAACGGCATTGTAATACACGGTTCGGCTGCATTACATATTACATATCTGCCGTAGTTCTGTATTTATAGAGCCCTGATGAGAAGACAAACATGAGGAACTGAAAACGTGACGTGGATCATAAATATATCAGACATTAAACAACATCTTACATTTCTTTTCACACAATACGTCTCCTTGCAGTATCAACACTAATTCGGCTAACTTTTATATTTGATCCAATTGGTAGATAGGCTGTATTTACACCATAAAGGTGCACAGCTGATATAAAGGGACACCTGGTGGTTAAAGCATGTTATTGAATTTAATTATTTTTATTATTAGATATTAATAGGATCCCTATAAAGTATATTCATTACTCGTTATTCTCTACTAATAGTTAATTAAAGACTGTATGTAATGACTATTTTGCACATCCCTTTCAAGATTTCCTAAGGTTTATTGACATATCATATAGGCCTACACAACTGCGGTGTAGTTCTGCACTGAATGAAAAACTTGGGTTGCAGGTTCCTCAATAGTGCATTACAAGACATCTATCAATATTTGTGCATACCTCCAGCAATGTTAACTATGTTGAAGCACTTATTTTAACTGATATTATACATAATGTATTATACTCTTATAAGATGTATGTAGATATTTCATCTCCGGCCTTGTCAGGTATTGAACAATCAATAAATAAAGAACACAGAATTGTTGAATATAAAACACAGAATTTGTGTGATTATACTAAATGATTTTCAACTAAACACAACTGCATATTTAACTGCTACACATGCTGATGTAACGCAAATGTTCCAACTTGGGATCAATAAAGTATATCTTATCTTAAGCTGATCGATGGCTACTGCCATATTTGCAAAATGTGCCTCTGAACCTTGACAAGTGCATGTTTCAGGCTTATCAATTAATGTAATGTAATGTTATCACAGGGGTCACACACATAAGACCAGCTGTTAAATAAAGCTCTTCTGACCTTAGCTGGCATGTGGGTATATATATTAATACTGCCCATAATGGGCACAAGCAATTTTCACCCATTTATTAATTATATGTTTTAAATGTGAGTGTTTCCTGTCCCCTAAACCTCCAGGGATGTACACAGTTTAATACTGGCAACTTCTTATTATGGGAAATACGAAAACGTCTTTTAAAACTACAACTCCCAGTAGAGACGTGCCATAGAGAACATGTTGCGAAACAGAATAGCCAGCATGTGTAGTTCTGGGGACGGGGTGGGGGAGGGGGGACGCGGTGGACCCGTTCAAATCCAGTTTTGGACAGTCTGCCGTGGTTCCATCCCATTTCAAGTGCTGAGAATCGGCTTTACCCTCGGATCACACTCTCCAATCAGAGAGCTTGAGGACTATCACGGGGTTTGTCAAACAGAGCACATGGTGTAGTCCAAACAATAGCTGGGAATTCTGGGTAGTGTAGTGTCTTCTGCCATCCTTTACTCCTGGGAATGGACGCTCACATTACCTTTAAGGGCAGCCGACATAAACGAATGCCGTGCTTCCATGAGTGTCAAATCCCGACGCAGATGGGAATACATTGCAATCAGTTGAAAGCTATTTGCGTCCCTTTATGACGCTGAAGGAGCCTAGGAGCGTCACAATTGGACGCCATGGACACTGACCAAACGTCGCTATTGGACGCTTAGGGAGTGAGAGTGTGTTGCCTAACCGACCCCGAACATCTTTGATCGAAAAAGCCTATATACATAATTACAATAATATAGTGATGTTCCCTCAGTGTGTGATTTAACTCCTTCGTGCATGCCTTACAACAAACTAAGGATATTTTCATCTTCATGCATGAAAAAAAACAACATAACATAACACTTTTATAAAACAGATTTTTCCAAGGAGTTTTTCAATTTAAGTAATATGTTTAACAAACCAATGAACAAAATGATATATTGTGAAAAACAATAAAATACAATACACACATTTGACATGTTTATATGAGAACCCCCTTGGTGGTTCTAGGAATATTTTATATACAATTGTATTTTCTATTTAACTTAGTGTACTAAGATTATTTTTGTAATCATGCATGGTATTTTTGTAATTAACCTTTTTTTTTTGTTGAAATCTCACGTACCCCCGCAGTACCCCAACGTAGCCCCAGGGGTACGCATACTCCCATTTGAGAATCACTGCAGTCGAGCATCATAAATTGCAGCAATCTGTTTCTGCATTTGGGTGTTTTTTGTGTGCACTGAGAGCAATAAATGGGTTCAAGGTTATGAGCACAATAAAAATACAGGCAGTGCTGGCCCCCATAATGGGCCTCGGGATGCTTTAACTCAAATGTAATACTATTTCACACACCATACAATATAATTTTTTTTGGGAAAGAGCGATAATATTTCTCTGGACTCCACTGATTAAATGTTTTGTGTGCAGAAGAATATAAGAGCTTGGAAACCGAACAAAGCTTCACAGATCTTCAGAAGTGGACTTTAAGAGATATGATGGGTTATTTAAACCGGGCTCTTATTTAAAACATCCCGAGGGTGGCTCAGAGAAGTTAACTCTCCTACCAAAGTACAGAATCCAGGTTTACTGTTTACATGACATAAACAAATAATATTGGAGAAGCTGACCCAGTTGCTTAATTTAATTTAAATTAAAAAAGACCAACAGGAACTTAAAGCAACTAATACAGCAAGACTTTTCAGTCAGCAGATTTCCTAAAATGTAAAAAGGAACGGAGCAAATAAATACTATCTACAAGATATCAGAAATCATTTTTCCTAAGACAGCACTGTTCCAGGACATGTACAGAACCACTCACACGAGTAGCTTAGCAAGAAATAGAGTGATAATTGAATTACATCTTCTAAATCTGCACTGTGCTAAACCAACACATCCTCACTCCCAGGTCGGCCTATGTTGACGTTATGTCAAGTCCCCTGTGTCGGCTTTTTCCAACGCAAGGGGGGGGGCCCTTAGCGTCCATTTTCAACGCAAGGGGGGGGCCCTTAGCGTCCATTTTCAGCTTTCCGGGATGTCCATATGCTTCTATGGACGCTCATGGAAGCACGGCATTCGTTTGTGTCGGCTGCCCTTAAAGGCAATGTGAGCGTCCATTCTCATTGGATAACGGAGAATTGTACACCCGGAAGTAAGTATTCCCCTTACTGTCGATTGATTTTACAGTGATATCTGCAATACTCATCGACTAAAAAACACCAGATTATCCTTGTTAATTACAAAACATTGATTGGTTTAAATTGTGTGCAATGCTTTTGTATTTTTCCCCTTCGATTCGGAGAAACAAATATTTTTTCGGAGTAAAGGATGGCAGAAGACACTACACTACCCAGAATCCCCAGCTATCGTTTGGACTACACCATGTGCTCTGTTTGACAAACCCCGTGATAGTCCTCAAGCTCTGTGATTGGAGAGTGTGCTCCGAGGGTTACACCGAGCCTCGAACAGCACTTGAATGGGATGGAACCACGCAGACTGTCCAAAACCGGATTTGAACGGGTCCACCGCGTCCCCCCTCCCCCACCCCGTCCCCAGAACTACACATGCTGGCTATTCTGTTTCGCAACATGTTCTCTATCTATGGCACGTCTCTACTGGGAGTTGTAGTTTTAAAAGACGTTTTCGTATTTCCCATAATAAGAAGTTGCCAGTATTAAACTGTGTACATCCCTAGAGGTTTAGGGGATAGGAAACACTCACATTTAAAACATATAATTAATAAATGGGTGAAAATTGCTTGTGCCCATAATGGGCAGCATTAATATATATACACACATGCCAGCTAAGGTCAGAAGAGCTTTATTTAACAGCTGGTCTTATGTTTGTGACCCCTCCTGTTGTTAATTGATAACATTACATTACATTAATTGATAAGCCTGAAACATGCACTTGTCAAGGTTCAGAGGCACATTTTGCAAATATGGCAGTAGCCATCGATCAGTTTAAGATAAGATATACTTTATTGATCCCAAGTTGGAACATTTGCGTTACATCAGCATGTGTAACAGTTAAATATGCAGTGGTGTTTATTTGTAAATCATTTAGTATAATCACACAAATTCTGTGTTTTATATTCAACAATTATGTGTTCTTTATTTATTGATTGTTCAATACCTGACAAGGCCGGAGATGAAATATCTACATACATCTTATAAGAGTATAATACATTATGTATAATATCAGTTAAAATAAGTGCTTCAACATAGTTAACATTGCTGGAGGTATGCACAAATATTGATAGATGTCTTGTAATGCACTATTGAGGAACCTGCGACCCAAGTTTTTCATTCATTACATAACTACACCATAGTTGTGTAGGCCTATATGATATGTCAATACACCTTAGAACATCTTGAAAGGGATGTGCAAAATAGTCATTATATACAGTCTTTAATTAACTATTAGTAGAGAATAACGAGTAATGAATATACTTTATAGGGATCCTATTAATATCTAATAATAAAAATAATGAAATTCAATAACATGCTTTAACCACTATGTGTCCCTTTATATCAGCTGTACACCTTTATGGTGTAAATACAGCCTATCTACCAATTGGATCAAATATAAAAGTCAGCCGAATTAGTGTTGATACTGCAAGGAGACGTATTGTGTGAAAAGAAATGTAAGATGTTGTTTAATGGCTGATATATTTATGATCCACGTCACGTTTTCAGTTCCTCATGTTTGTCTAGAAGTCTTCTCATCAGGGCTCTATAAATACAGAACTACGGCAGATATGTAATGTTTAATGCAGCCGAACCGTGTATTACAATGCCGGTATGTGATGACTTTCAAAGAGAAAAGCAAACACACTCGGAATAAAGTATTATTTTATTTTTAAAAAATGTTTTCGGTCTGTTTCCGGTATTTGTTAATGACGGTGTGCTCTGAGATGTGAGACTGGAATTGCACAGGGGAAAATAACGTAGGCTATCTTTAGATGCGGATTTTGTTAAACTAATATGTTTGTGCTGTGGACCAACACTATACATTGACGGGGAAGGGGGTAGCAATAAAGATAACACCATTAAACAGTTACACAACATAACAGAAATAATATCGATAGCAGCGTCCCTAGCAACCACCTTGGTAACAATGAAAATGTTATGGACGCAATTTCCTGAAGTAATCTTCGTAATAACTAGCAAACTAAAGATCATGTGCAACCACTGCACACATAATCTGAAATAACAACTCATATTTCTCGCATCAAATGACATCAAAACGCATTTTAATGGCCAAACTAACTTTAAAATAGGCATTTTCCACCGAGAATAAAACGAAGTTCGGCCATGTTTTTTTTTCTACAGGGAGAAATTTGAAGATCACGTGACGTCAAACAGAGCACATGGTGTAGTCCAAACGATAGCTGGGGATTCTGGGTAGTGTTCTGCCATCCTTTACTCCGAAAAAACATTTGTTTCTCCGAATCGAAGGGGAAAAATACAAAAGCATTGCACACAATTTTAACCAATCAATGTTGTGTAATTAACAAGGATAATCGGGTGTTTTTTAGTCGATGAGTAGTGCAGATATCATTGTAAAATCAATCGACAGTAAGGGGAATACTTACTTCCGGGTGTACAATTCTCTGTTATCCAATGAGAATGGACGCTCACATTGCCTTTAAGGTCAGCCAACACAAACGAATGCCGTGCTTCCATGAGCGTCCATAGAAGCATATGGACATCCCGGAAAGCTGAAAATGGACGCTAAGGCCCCCCCCCCTTGCGTTGAAAATGGACGCTAAGGGCCCCCCCCCCTTGCGTTGGAAAAAGCCGACAAAGGGGACTTGACATAACGTCAACATAGGCCGACCTGGGAGTGAGGATGTGTTGGCTAAACAGTGTTTTAACCCCCAGCCCGTGAGTCAAAATGTCGAACATGTCCATGGGCAAGAAACTTAAGCTTAAATTGCTTCGTTGGAATGTGGTCTTTGGGATTGAAACCTATGTTTGTCACTTGGGAAGAAGGAATACACTTCAGAAAAGCAAAAATATTGCACTTTAGCTATCACAAAGCCCAACCAGTCTAAAAGCATTTTACACAGCAAGGTTGTGAGGTTGTGTTTGCGCATTAGCTTAGCTTCCCCCGTGCGGCGCCATCTTGGGGATAACATGGTCTGATAGTGTTTGTAGCATTATGATTCTGTAGTTTAAATGCATTTTAGTGACCTGCAATGAATGGCAGAAGGGTAATAGTCGAAATAACAGTTTCAAGGGATATTTAATACAGGTTTAATACTGTAAAACAAGATGTATGAAAGGTACAAAAGATTGGTGAATGTAAAGTTCAACTTAAATGTGTGTTTGTCACAGAAGGGGTTATTGACAGTGGATGTGTGTTGATGGAGCTGTCAGGAAAGTGAATAATTAAGTAAATACACTGAAATGATATAAATAAGTTTGTGTAATAAAACTACCAGCAGAAGCAATCTGGAAGGAAACCCAATAACCTCTTAAGCCCGAGGGTCCCCCCAGTGGACCCCTCCCACCGTTTTTTTACGAGACTATGTCTCAGGGCTTCTTAACATTTATGAAACTATTAATGTTCCATACCCTTTTAACGGTAAGAAACTCAGCTAACTGACAATGTGAACCATTTTTAGCTAAAAGAAACACAAGAGTAATACCAAGCCTTTGAATTAGCATGGAGCGAAAAAATGCTCACTAATGCTAACGGACTTTTGCACAGCACTCACGGTAGAAATGCCCTTATTACTTATCGTAACTGCACAAACAAGATATCCGATTAAAGCTGAGACTCCACAGATTCCACACATGTAATGTCATTACTGTACGACTCCGAATTCCTGGAGCTATCAGCCAGAAAAAAGAAAGTAAACAACATCCGTTTTCAAAAATATTACAATAATTACGTCTTACCTTTTTTGATTTGTGATCAAAAGTTGGGTTCAACGGAATAAAAACGCCGCTCAAGGTTAATCCAATGTCTTTGTGTCACGTAGACATTTTTACTGATAATCCATCATCATATTTATGGCAATATACTGGGTATAAAGTTTTGCCGTCCAGGCTTGTACTTTCAGATATGCTTCGTTTGCTTTTCTATTACGTCCGCAATGGTAATGTTTACGTGGATTTGGGAACTGCCCATCGATTCTATTGGATGTAATGGTTAAGAAAAAGGTGTAAATCACCCAAATCGACCAATGGGTTCCAGAGATATGGTCCTGCGTAAAGTATAAAGAATGCCAGCCAGCGTAAGTACATTACGCAGCAGACTTTACTTATTGTTTACTATGGAAGGAAGCAGGAATTGCAGGACCCAGAGCGCACGGAGCACAGAGCGGACAGCAGATAACGGAATTGCAGTTTTATTGCTTATAGATTATCAGAACATTTCAAAGGGGACACAGCCCCATTGGATATTAACCTATGGATTAACTACATCATAGTTTTTATCGTTTTAATGCCATTGAAGACCAGTTTAGACCAGACAAAGAGGAAGGTAAGCTATGTTAGCCTAGCGCATGTTAGTACCTAGTGCCACTTGTTTTGATGTATGTTTTTGTTGATAACCTCGCGAGTTTGTATCTTTCAGTGTTGAGGTGGGCACCGTTAGATTCTGTGTATTTACGGTCATAAACAATGTGTTGGATGTGGAGCTAAGATAAGTAATAAGGGAGCTAGGAGTGATTTTCGGTGCAGTAATAGGTTAGCATTTTTCGCTCGGGGCTAATTCAGAGGCTCACTGTTAGCATTGTGTGTTTTTTTTGAAAAAATAAATGAAAAAGATCAGTTAAATGAGTTTTTCCCCGTTATATGGATATAAAATATTCATAGTTTATTAAATATTAAGGTTCCTTAGACGTTGATTCCTGCAAATGACGCGATTTCGGGTCCGTGGGGCGGGGCCTAAGAGGATAAGAGTATGTTTTATTTTCTTATTTTATTTTTTTTCACAACAGTTGTATTTGGATGGAATGAATACCTATAGTGATCATTCAAAGTAATAAAATGATTTTTACAGTGAAAAAGTTCAAATAGAACTGATGGTTCCCAAATTACCCAGAGGTGAGTCTGCCTGGACTTTATTTTTCTAAACCTCTCTAAAAAGGTCAAATTTCACTTGTTTTGCATCAATCTTGATACAGGGTACTTATTATATGTTTTTTAGGCGGACATTATAATTTACATGATTTTACTATGTTCCATCTGAATTTACTTTAAAATAAAAACATCTATATTGATTCTGACACTTCTACATCCAACTCACAGATGTAACCTTGCTTTGAGAGAAAAGATTATTAATTTACCCCTTTTAGAAGTGAAGATATAGTCTTTGTTGTGTTAGTGGCATTTTCGAGCCTGAAACCTGAAAAACAGGCTCAGGGCTTAAGAGGATAACCCGTGTCCTCATTGCTCCTATCTCACCTGCTCATTACAGGTATCATTACTGTTACTGTGGCCCTCATATCGGGGACCCATAACAGTTACCTCACATGCTAGCTTGCAGTGCTTGACACAGCTGGCATCCGTTGGTTGCGCATAGTTAAGTCAGTTGCAATCGAAGTCTAAGTTGACAAAGTTAACAACTTCGAGCGAAAACAGTCAGGGCACAGAAACGTTTTTGGGGTGTTGCCTTTCCTTTAGTGGGTTATTTCGGTTTGTTCAGTATGTAAATGGCCTGCAAAGGCTCAAATCCAAATGTTTACACACACTCGCCCCCTCCATTGGTCTCCTTTATTTACTTCTGTAATGTAGTGACATCACTATGTAACACTCACACTTCTATTGGCTAAGGGGCTGGACATCCCTAAGTGGTTGACCAACCACAGCAGAGCCAGCCAGCTAACCAATCAGAGCAGACTGGGCTCTGGTTTCAGACAGAGGGTGAAAAAAGGTGCTGCAGCACAGGCAGTATGAGGACACTCAAGAGCTTTCTGAGCATTAAAGAATGGAGACATGTCACAGGAGAGACACTACATACTGATATGAACCCGGATCATTTAAAACACTCATGTGAATGCTACTAAGTGCTACTGCATTGGCCAAGTACAGAAGAAATAATCTTTTTTTTTTATTAGCCAAGAATCTCTGGTACAAGGTTGACTTCTCACCCGACCGTATGCACACTTTTCTCCCATGGGTTATTTTTAAGGGACTCACTTTCCCTTTTACCTCCAAACAAGGTGATCCGTGATATGAACAGAGCTGTAGCGTGCACCCTAACCCCCCACTGCACCGCTTACCTGTCATTTGCATTTGAAAGAACAAGCCAGTATTTTGGGAGACGTGCCTTGTAGCGCTCTCCTCTCTCCTGGCTGCAGACGAGTTACTCTCAGTTATCTCTGCTTTCAGCTGGCAGTGGAAGCAGACATGCTCTTGGTTTTTCTGCCATCTCTTCGCACGGTGTCAGGTCCAGTTTAGCACTTGAAGGCAGGATGTGTCAGAATCACAGCCCTCTCTCTCTCCGGGCTGTCTTGCGCTCAAGGTGAGTCAGGCCTCGTCACTGCTCCTTTAGAGACATAACCCATCACATGGTGTTGGTAGACGGCCAGTAGTTAATAGCCCTGTCGCGATTCGTCAGGGGAAATACTCATCTACTGAAGAGCGCAATCACTTAGAGCAAGGTTAGAGTGTTTATGGGTTCGAAGGGAGTTGGGCGGTCAAATGTAAATCTGCACAGTCACAGCATGTTTGCACAAACTGGGTGAATAACATCCTACATATATACTTCAAGCTTGCAGCGTGGATAGAACAGGCACAGAGATGGCTGAGTGTTCAAGACATGAAGATTTTCAGGAATAATGAATCTTGAAATTGAGAATGTGTGAGCTAGAATACAGATATGCTTAGACAACCGTGACTAACATGTACCTTGACCTTTTTACCTGACTATATGTGCATTTAGTTTATGATTAACTGGTTGATATATATTTGGAAAATATGATATAGTTTATTGTTTGTCGATAATGGTAATAGTATCTGTTATTACTTAATTTATATTCTTATTTTGTATTATTGTATGATATTTCAACACTGTGTTGTGTTGTCGTATTGCTGTTGTCTTGTTTGTTACGGGGGAAATGGAGGGGTTGGAAAATGAACAACATGCATACCCCTGTGTTTTGCTTTTGGCACTCTATTTATTTCAAAGTTGCTATTTTGTTGAAGA
This sequence comes from Pseudochaenichthys georgianus, assembly GCF_902827115.2. NCBI lineage: Eukaryota > Metazoa > Chordata > Actinopteri > Perciformes > Channichthyidae > Pseudochaenichthys > Pseudochaenichthys georgianus. The sequence continues at coordinate 8,291,349 of NC_047517.1, read as the reverse complement.
AAATGATGTTATAAATAAATAAAGGAACTGAGAATGTGTGGATTTGCACCAATCACTTGGAGCAAGGTTAGAGTGTTTATGGGTTGGAAGGGAGTTGGAAGGGATTGGGCGGTCACGGCATGATTACACAAACTGGGTTAATCAAATCCTACGTTTATGCTGCCAGCTTGCAGCGTAGATAGAAGTGTACACTGAAAAACTGAAATGTTGATAGGCTGAGTGTACTGACCTTATGTCTGTTTGTCCTATCTCTAGAAAGAGTTCCTGGCAGCTTCGACTGAAAAGGACATCTTTGCCCATCTGGGTCTGGAGTACATGGAGCCCTGGCAGAGGAACGCGTAGGCCTGCTCTTCCCTGGCTGGATCATACCCTCTGCGTACATCACTGTTTGTCCCATCTGCTTCCCGCTCTGCCGCTCTCCCGTGATTCACTTTCAAACTGCTTTTGATTTCCATACAGTTTTGTTCTGTTATTGTGTATGCTGGTGTATGATTCGTAATTCTGCATATTGTCTGTTAGCGAGTAAACACTCTACCATTCATGGCGTGCCTGTCTCTAAGTGTTGTAATCACAGGCAGGACACAAAGACAAATCAGTCGGAGTATAAATCGCCCGGGGTGCTTACGAGTTGCAGGTGGGAGGAAAGAAGCAGACGAGAAGGGAAGGGGTGACAGCAGAGAGAGAGAGAGAGAAAAAAGGGAGGGTAAGGGAGAAGACAGGAAACAAGGGGGAAGGGAGCTTTTGTCGAGCAAAATGTTGTAATCGCCCTCCTCCTGGCAGGAGAGTTGAGAGAGCTGAGCCAGGTCTCTTGGGGATTGAGAGGCGGGTAATGAGCTTCAGATAGAGGAGCGTTCTGGCGTCGCCATTTAGCCTCCATTTAAGCCTCCGTCCACTGGAGATCATTTAGCTGGCACGCAGCAATCCGAAGACACACAATGAATCCCCTTTCCCCGATGCTCGGCTGAAATTAGAGGCAATCAGCTGCACCGGGAAATCATGAAGCATTCTGACGGAAGGTAAATGAGTCCACTAACCACATGATTGTGTCTTGGCATGCAAAGCTACTCCGTCTGCAGTGCTTCAAACATCCATTATTTTACTGGACTGACTTGTGTTTTATGTATGATGTTTGCTTGTTAAGATGTGTCCTTATTTCTATATTCCCATACGGTGGCTCTGCAGGACAATGACTCACTAACGAGGGAACTTTATTGATCCCTGTGGGCCTATTTGGTAAGCCTGAGTCCAGTGATGACATGACCTGCCTGTATCTATCCAGCTGTGCTTTAATCACGCCCACTTCCGCATCGGCATGTCAAAAGAGAAGGCTGACGTCGACTTTAGCTTTGGAAAAAAAAACAATATGGGCTATTTATCAAATACAAATAATTAGCTAACTACCCCTCCTGTGGTCCCTTCCCCTCATTTCCTGCCGCTTGGAGACTTCTTCACTGGGGGGGCGAGTGGCTGAAGCCCTGGAGACGCACCTTTGTTAGCCACTGTAGCAACTCCCATTGCAGTCAGTGCAAGCCATGCTGAAAAACATTACAGCAATATATACTCTGACAGTGTTGGAATGTAACAAACCACATATACTCAAATACTGTATTTTTGTGTGTACAAACGTGACAAATAGTAAAATGAGCTTATAGGCTACATATTGTTTGCTAGGTTATTATTCTTCAATCCATGTTGAATTCATATTTAAATATATATTTAAATGTACTCAGCTACACTGGAAAAACTCACATAATGGTTAGTTGAAAGCAATAACATTAAGTTGAACCTAATATTTTTTATTTAAACTTGATATTATTTCTTTCAACTAACCTAATACGGTTATGTCAAATCTGTTGACATAATACATTTAATTAAAATCACTTTTTCATCAATCTTCTTAAGAACGTGCTTTATGCAGCGACAGGCAAATGAATATTTTGTGGGATGAAAACGCAGAGTGACGCTCTGACGCTGTATCGATGTTTTCGTCAGTCAGAAGTGGGCGTGATTAAATCTTATCTGGGTTGGAAAAACTACGTATAGACGCAACCTGCCCTGCTGTCCACTTCCCAGCCCACATTCCCATGATGCTCAGCGCCCGGTTCTTCCCTGGGTGCCTCAACAGGAGCAGGAACAGATGAGAGCCACGGCATTCGAGTGAATCACCCTATTTAAAGACTTTTAAGTAGAACAGTCAGACACTTTGAGGACTCGACCCGGACCCCCCTTCCTTCTTCTTCCCTCTTTGTCTGTGTCTTTCTCCCCCCCCCCCCGCTGAGTTGCTTTTTAACTCGCACTGACACAAACAACCTCTGAAGGTTTTCAGCACAAGCTCCCGCACCCCGGCCTCCTGGGTTATCTAATGTTTTCACTTCAAAGCGGGGATGAATTCTTATCCAAAAAATTAGAAATTTCTCCAGAAGAATAAAAAAAATAAAAGCTGACCTCATTACATTTAAATGTGTCCTGCCCTCTTTTCCTTATCGTTTTCCAAATGCAAATGGGATCTTTTTTATTTCCACATTAAATATGCACCCGTGTAAAGGGACTTAAAGGCTGTAGCACTCAATTTAAGAATCCACACTTTGCAGTTTTGGTCTGAGAGGGTCTTAAACTGTTTGCAAAGCTGAAAATCAAGTAATGCAATCTCCTCCAAAGCCCTCCATGCAGTCCCTATGGAGCGATATGTCTGCATGGCATTAGTCAGTGAGACCATGCTTTTAGTGTTAGTTACTTTATCTGACGGAACGTTGGCTGTGAATAACACTACAATGGATCATACCAGAGTATTGCAACACCACCTCAGTGAACTCTAGTAATTACTAATTGAAATACAGAAATGCATATGGAAAGCACTTATCAGGAATTCACAGTCATTCGTGTCATTACATAATTTTTGTTTCAGTGGTTCACAGTTTTTTTCATTCAGTGTTTCTGAGAGAACTTCACCTACTTCCAAGGTCCAGGGAGTAGGATAAAAGTATGAAAGGTAAAAACTCAATCAATAATTTAAGTGCAGTGAACGATATATGAATAGATAGCTTGGCACACGATCACTCCTATTTCAGTATACTTTTAGTGATACATGTTGGTGCTTTTATACATGGACATAGCGGATTGTATCAACGTTTTATCATCACATGCATAGTAGAGCACACAATATATTATACATGATTTATGGCCTCTTAATGGTCTCTTTATGGACACGAAAAAAGGTTTTCAAGTAAAGTACAAGTACCTCAGGACTGTCCTCGAGCACAACAGTACTTGTATGAAGTGTACTTAAACATACATATACTGTAAGGGGATTTATCAGAATGCTTAACAAATAAGTACTGTCCTAGCTACAGAAAAAAAGATAGGAAGAGAGAACAGATGCAGCAGAAATGTATTAGTAGAACATTATTTGCTTGTTACACATATATATATATATATATATATATATATATATATATATATATATATCTCAATACAATATAACTTCTTATATGTTTGAAATTACGCCACGTGACACAAATCTTGGAAAAGGAATATTGGAAAAGCAAAGAGTCATGCTCTTTGTGCGAGTGTGAAAGAGAAGGAGACAGAAAGCACGTTTCTGTACAACTCTGCATCCTGTTCATCTGACAAAAAAGAGGCCTAAACAAAGTTTAAAACAAACTGACCAACTCACAAAAATCATTTTTGAATTTTCCCCTGCATGTATTATCTCTCCCAGTAAAACAGCTCTTTACATTTCGTTTTATAATAAGACTAAAACTAAAAGACAAACAATACAAGTTAAAAGGGAGTGCTGACCAGTTCTTGTTGTTCTATACAGACTACATATTTTGCTGTCCAATCCAATCTTGTTCAGATAAATTGTTTTTGCTGAGGTCCGAGTCGAGTTTATTCATCACTTTCAGCCAATCACAGGTGTCCATTTACTATGCAAATCACTGCCTTTGGCTCCTCAGTCTGGCAAACTCTGTGTTTGCGTGCTTGATATCTGCGGTCTGACTGAGATGACAGATGTGTGAATATATGAAAAATTGCTCACAAGAATTTACATAAAAGTGCTGGATTTGCTGACAAAAATGTATTTAGCTGTCCAATCAGTTTTCATTTCTATACCTATGCAAGCATTTCTAATCCCCAGTTTTCTCTCGGTGACATTCCGGCGCCAAAGGCCTTCAATCACTGGATCTGACATCCATTCTTTTAACTTGCACATATTCCTCATGGCATGGGAGCTGAGATATTGATTAGGGCTGTCAACATTAACACATCAACGCACACACGATTCATCTTGAAACCTTAATGCTTAATCTAATGAAAAAACTGATTTATCTGACTTGTCATGCATTTCTTTATTTAGACTCTACATGTGTATTTGTTTCTATCCCCAAAAATACAACTAAATACTATAATGTTAAACATTAATCATTTGACAGCACTAATATTGACATCTTGGACATTTCTTGGGGGTTACAGCAGTGTTGGAACATGACCTAATCTTTTTTGCAAAATGACCACAAAGAGAAGCAAAATTAGTGGGACAGAAATGACCATGAGGCAGAGGTGGGCGTAAATCCTACATGTGCAAGTCATGAGCAAGTCTCAAGCAAGTCGCAAGTCACTGTGGTGAGAGCATAGACTGTATATATAAAGGGTGAGAGTCAAGCAAGTCAAGTCAAGTCATACAACATTCTGATGAATAAGCCCAGCTTCCGCATTTAAATCAGTTAAAAGACAGCGGTTATGAAAATGGATTCAACCCACACTATGATCTTCATTACATACACAGTTAATCATTTGAACTCTAATTTAGACCGATGACAATCATATTAGATTCATATTAACCCTAGAACTGCAGACAATATAGCTAGGACTCAACAAGTCTGTTCAAAAAGGCAGAATTCCAGGTGATAAAATCATATATGGCATTTGCCATTACACATATTTGATGTAAATGTATGTTAACACTAGAACCGCCAACAGCGTCAGCACCTACATATCATTTTCAAATCATTTAATTTGTTCCTCCTCATCATTTCCTTATAAACTAAGTAGGACGATTTAAAACTCACTTAATTGGGTTAATTTTGAAATGGCTTCAGTTTATCATCATAACAGATCAAAAAGTTCAGATTCATTTTACAATAAATCAAAGGATGATGCACTTCTACAAACAAAAACAACATAATTAAAACATTTAAACAAACTACAAAAGTATATGAACTACATTATTCAACAGTTTAAAGTTCTCGTTCTCGTTCTCTCTCTCTCTCTCTCTCTCTCTCTCTCTCTCTCTCTCTCTCTCTCTCTCTCTCTCTCTCTCTCTCTCTCTCTCTCTCTCTCTGTGAGTGGACCGGTGAGTATAGCGGAGAGCGATCGTTTAAAGTTTTACAACTTTTCAAACCATTGTTAACAATTAATTTTTCTCTGGGTGATAGTTTATGACTTTGGTGTTTTTTGGTGGTGTTTTTTGGTTGCACTGGTGAATTGTTTGTCTAATTGTTTGTCTAATTGTTTGTCTAATTGTTTGTCTAGCGGCTGCAGCTGCAGTCACGTCGCCCGGCATGGCGTTCCGTGGCAGCTGCGCTGTGTTAGAGAAGCTCGCCAACACGCCATCAAGCTCTCTCCACCTGTCGGTGTGTCGGTGGAGGAGTGTGGTCTGGCTGTGGGGGCTGTGGGGGCTGTGGTGGGATATGGCAGAGTTAAATCTGCCTCCCGCATGAACAGTGCAGTGGTTATTTTTTTAGACTGCACGGAAACAGCTAACCAGCTGGTGGAGAGCGGGCTAGTGATTAAAGGGACGCTGTTACCCGTGCTACCCCTTGTCACTCCAGTTAAAAAAGTCTTCATCTCTAATGTACCCCCGTTTCTGAGAAACGATTTGTTGGAGAGAGAGCTGGCTCGACACGGGCAGCTTGCGTCTCCCATTAAGTTGATCCCCCTGGGCTGTAAATCCCCGCACCTCAAGCACGTTGTGTCTTTTAGGAGACAGGTGCTTATGGTGCTGAAAAAGGATGAAGGGGAACTTCATCTGACTCTCAAGTTTAAAATTGATGATTTTGTGTATACTGTCCATGTTACGTCTGACATTTTGAAATGTTATGGTTGTGGAGCGGCAGGACACCTGATTCGCGTGTGCCCGGAGAGGGCGGGTGATACGCCCGTGGTGTCCGCGCTCGCAGCCGGCCCGACGGTGCCCGCGGCGGAGCCGCTACCGGGTGCTTTGTCCACAGCCGGGGCTGCGCCAGCTGCGGAGCCGCTGCCGGTTGCTTTGTCCACGGCCGGGGCGCCGGTGCTGGGGTCCGCGCCCGCGGCGGAGTCGCTGCAGGTCCCTTTGTCCACGGCCGGGCCGCCGGTGCTGGGGTCCGCGCCAGCTGCGGAGCTGCTGCCGGTTGCTTTGTCCACGGCCGGGCCCGCGCCCGCGGCGGAAGCGCCGGTGGTGGAACCGCAGGTCAGTCGGTCCGTGGCAGAGCCAACGGTTTCACGCGTAGAAAGCACACAGGCAGCCGGTACACACAGTATCACACACACAGACACTCAGGTCACACAGAAAGCAGATAGTGAGCACACTGCAGCCAGAGTGGCTGAGTCTGTTCTGGAGGATGTGGTAATGGATGAGTTAAAAGGAAAAACGAACAAGTGAGCAAAGGAAGTGTGGCTCAGAAAGGGAAGGTGTCAAAGAGGGAGTCGCTGTGTTCCTCCTCTCAGCCAGAGGGAGTCTCAGAGGACTCAGAGGACAGTGACAGCTAGTCAATCTTTGACATCGTTGAGGTAGCAAAGGGAGAGGAGTACTCTATCCAGAGGATCAGATCCTTTCTGGCGGAAACTAAGGGGTGGAGGGGGGTGAAATTAGATGACTTTTTTGCAGATTTGCAGATCTTTCACAATACTGCCAGGGTTCTCATGCGGCGCAAAGAAGCCTGAGGGGAACCTGTCTTCAGCGGCCCAGAGAAGGCTCGGTTAAAGAAGATACTTCAGAGGATTAGAGAGGAAACTGCAAAGAATGATGAATAAGTACATCTTGGTTTTATTTTTATTTTTTTATTTTTCTTCAGCCAGGTTTTTGATTTTGTTAGGATGCAACAATAATTTCATTATGAGTGACATAAAGCTGGGCTCTTTAAACATTAACGGTGCTCGAGGGGATGCTAAGAGAGCATCTTTATTTACTTTATTAGGAAACAAGAATTTAAATGTATGTCTATATATACGCTGGGATCCGGAGTCATGGATGATCCTGCGGTCCTGTGTCCTGGATCGCGAGCGCTGGATCTTGAGTCGTGGCTGTGGTCCTGGATCATCGGTCCTGGATGGATATCCTCGTGGATTCATCTTCCTATTATACACACATGCATTTCCAAACATTTGGACTACCTATGTTGCAAATGTATTATCTTTTCAATTTACACACGGCATCTATTGCACGTCTGTCCGTCCTGGGAGAGGGATCCCTCCTCTGTTGCTCTCCCTGAGGTTTCTCCCATTTTTCCCTTTAAACTGGGTTTTCTTTGGAAGTTTTTCCTTGTACGATGTGAGGGTCTGAGGACAGAGGGTGTCGTATTGTCATACTGATATTCTGTACACACTGTGAAGACCACTGAGACAAATGTAACATTTGTGATATTGGGCTATATAAATAAACATTGATTGATTGATTGAAATGTGACGTTTCTCCAGGAAACTCACAGTACTGCTGAGAACGAGAGTGACTGGAGGAGGGAATGGGGGGGGGGGGTTTCTTCAGCCATAAGCGCAGCAATAGTGGAGGGGTTGCCATTCTCTTTGCGAGGGGCTTTACACCCTTCTCCTGTGCGGTCGATGAGGTCATCCCAGGACACTTGCTCAAAATACATGCTGAATTTGAAAAAGTTAAAATATGTTTTTGTAATATTTCTGCTCCCAGTGTGGGCGCAGAGAGGCTTTTGTTCTTTGAGAAACTGAAACACACTCTTAGCACCTGTGATAGTGGGGAGTATCTGTTCCTGGGGGGTGACTTCAACAGAGAACCCTGTGCTGGATAGGAACCACCAGGAGCCGCATGCTGCCTCAAAGAGTGCCTTCATAAGACTAACAGAAAGCTTTGAGCGGTGTGATGTTTGGAGGCACTTCCACCCGGGCCAGCGGCAGCACACGTGGGTGCACTCTAGGGATAACCTGTTGTCTCTAGCTAGGCTGGATCGGGTCTATGTTTTTAACCATCACATGAATGTGAGCAGAAGCTGCTCCATCAGTCCAGTGGGAATCTCTGACCATTCCCTCGTACAAGTCTCACTTTTTATTAATCATGTTAAGTGTAATAGTGCGTATTGGCACTTTAATGCTTCTTATGTTGGCCATTTTAAAAATGTTTTTAAATTATTTTGGGAAAACTACCGTTTATCTAAGAGTGAGTACAATTCTCTTCAGCAGTGGTGGGATGTAGGTAAAGTGAAGATCAAGCAGCTTTGCCTGCAGTACACTCTCAATGTCACAAAGGACATGGCTAGATCTCTGAGAGCTCTGGAGAGAGAAGTGGTGGAGCTGCAGGGATTGGCAGACTCCACAGGAGAGCGAGAACATGTTGAAGGTTTCAAAAGTAAAAGCTCAGCTCTGTCTGACCTGCTGGGGTTTCTGCTCAGGGTGCTCTGCTCAGGGTGCTCTGGTCAGATCCCGGTTTCAGAACATCGTGAAAATGGATGCTCCCTCTCACTTGTTCTTTGGTCTCCAGCGTAAGAATGGTCAGAGGAGGCTGATGCACTCCCTGCGATCCAATGCTGGGCAGCTGCTTCAGGAGTCCGCCGACATTCGTCAGTGTGCTGTGGAGTTCTACAAAGAGCTCTACAGAACAGAGTTCCAGGCCAAACCAGAGGTGGCGCAGTCGTTCTATGAGGGCCTTCCTAACGTCCCTGAGGAGGACCATGCTGAGCTGGAGGCGGAGCTCTCTGCCCAGGAGCTGCAGGAGGCCCTGCAGAGCACGCAGAGTGGGAAGGCTCCTGGCATAGACGGCCTGCCTGCAGACTTCTATAAGGCTCTCTGGCCAGTTATAGGTGACGACCTGCTGAGTGTGCTCAGAGACAGTCTAAGTAACGGGAGGTTGCCTCTGAGTTGCAGGAGAGCTGTGCTCACTCTCCTCCCTAAGAAAGGAGACCTGCAGGAGATTAAGAACTGGCGTCCTGTGTCTCTACTCTGTACCGATTACAAGCTGCTTTCCAGAGTGTTAGCGACGAGGCTGAGGAAAGTGATGGAGCATGTCGTTCACGTAGACCAGACATACTGTGTACCCAGCAGGTTGATAACTGACAACGTGACTCTAATTCGAGATGTTTTGGACCTCTCCGGTTCATTGGGCTGTGAGCTTGGTCTGATTTCTCTAGACCAAGAAAAGGCTTTTGACCGAGTTGAACACCAATACTTGTGGCAGACGCTGGAGGCTTTTGGGTTCAGCTCTGGTCTCAGAGCCAAGATCCAGGTCTTGTACAGGGACATTGAGAGTGTACTGAAGATAAACGGTAGTTTGTGTGCTCCTTTTGAAGCTCAGAGAGGAGTCCGACAGGGCTGCTCTTTGTCCGGGATGCTCTACTCCCTGGCCATAGAGCCTTTTTTACACCGGGTCAAAGTTACAGGGTTTTTCTCTTCCTGGCTGGAGGGATGTTTTTAGATTGTCTGCGTATGCGGATGACATAATGGTCTTTGTTAAAAAACAAGATGACATCAATGTTTTAATTGAAACTGTGAGCAATTTTTGCAAAATCTCATCTGTTCGAGTCAACTGGGGGAAAAGTGAGGCTTTAGCAGGAGGAGAGGGCAGCATTGACAGCTTGTTGTTACCTGGGGGCCTTGGTTGGAAAAGGGCAGGGTTAAAGTACCTGGGTATTTATCTTGGTGATGACACATTTGTTTGAAAAACTGGGACGGGCTTATTGAGAAAGTGGAAGGCCGGTTAAAGAAGTGGAAGTGGATCCTTCCCAAACTTTCTTTTAAAGGGAGAATCCTTATTTTAAACAACCTTGTTTCCTCCATGCTGGCTCACCGGCTGGCGTGCACCGACCCACCCGTAAACCTGCTGTCCAGGGTGCAGGCTCTCATGGTGGACTTCTTCTGGGACCGCACGCACTGGGTCCCTCAGAGCGTCCTGTTCCTGCCAAAGGAGGAGGGGGGACATGGCCTGGTTCACCTGGCAAGCAGAGGGGCGGCCTTCAGGCTCCGGTTCGTCAAGAGGTTCCTGACTGGACCTGCTGACCTGGTCTGGAGACCCGTAGCTCGGGCCTTATTGGAGCGCTGTGGTGGGCTGGGTCTGGCTGAGTCGCTGTTCCTAATGGACCTGAAAGGATTACGCCTGAACAATCTCTCGGGTTTCTATGGAGGTCTCTTCAAGGTGTGGGGACAACTCAGAAAAGAGAGACCAGAGTGTGTGGCTCACTGTTCTGGCTCCTCAGAGAGCCGGTGGTCCGTGGATCTCGTTCTGTGTGTGGAGTAGGGCCTTCTCTACAACAGAGACTCTGTGAGGAGAAGATCCTCACGCTGGGGCCAGGTGGTGGAGGTGTGTGGGCCCCGTCTGGACAACGCTGCAGGCCTGGCCTCACGTCTGAGCCTCAGGTCAGTCCGGGTGGTCAGCCTCCTGCTGCAGAGCTGGAAGCAGCAGCTCAGCCAATCAGAGCTGGCGCTGATCGCTGCTCACTGTAACGGACTGAAGTCTCCAAATACAATGACTATTTTCCAGAGATGCGATGTTTTTCCTGATCTCAGTTGTGAGGGGTTTTTGTTAAAGTTGGACAATGTTACTGATTTTAAGTTTAGCACCATGTCCAACAAAACATTTTATTATTTGGTGACAAAGGTGCTGAATCAGAGCAGACTCCAAGAGCGAGTGGACACGCGGTGGAGAGCCCACCTGGGCCTGACGGAGGCTCAGAGGCCTGAGTGGAGAGCGCTCTACAAGCCTCCGCTGACTAAGAGGGGTGGGGACCTCCAGTGGAGGGTCCTCCACGCTGCGGTAGCTGTTAATGCGTTTGTTTCAGTGATCAACCCTACAGTGTCTGACGCCTGTCCTTTCTGTGAACAGAGGGAAACCATTTTTCATTGCTTTATAGCAGGGGTCTCCAACACGTCGATCGCGAGCTACCGGTAGCTCGCGGGCAGCATTTCAGTTGCTCGCCGCTCGATTATCGATTATAGCGTAGTAACGTTGCTGCTTGATTTTCGGCCGCGGCCGGACAATAAAGTGTTTTTATTTTAGAATTGTTTCTGTCACACAAATATAAAATTGGTCGGTGACGCAGAAATCAAGTAGCAGATGTGACAGCGGCACAGCGACACCACACACGGAGCAGTCTGCTTTCTCCAGCAGCACCAGTCAAACCAACGGCAGAATGACCCGCTCTGAATCAGGCCGCGTCGCTGCAGCTCAGAGACACAGGGAGGGATTTGTGTTTTTTGAAAAACACTCGTTATCGTAATGTCAGGTTTTGGTGGATTTAATCAAGTCTTGGATTGCAGAGTATGAATGTCCTCTTGCTATTTTCAGTTGATAAATACGCGTGTAAAGTTTGTGAAGGCAGGAGGAAAGCTTCCGCGATCACCGTCTCCTCTCCGTTCCTCCAAGCCCCGCCCCCTCCTGAAAAATAACTACTAATAAGAGTGACAGGCTGATAGTGACCTGATAGAACCTTTATTTATTCACTTAATCACTGATTGAGATTGATGAAGCTAACTTAATCTCATACATGCATGGGATTCATGTAACAGTAAGACAGAGAATGTAAGTGTGCACCCACATGCACTATTTTTGTTTGTATATGCTGTTGTAAATACTCCTGTTGTCTGCTGTGTTCAGACTTAAGTCATGTGTGTGATGCCTCATTCAAGACATTCAGTGTCCTTTTTTTAACAGAAGACCGTGGCTAGAAGCTGCAGCTAGACTGCAGAAGTATTAGTTTTTTGTTTTTGAGGATGGAAAAATGTCACACACAGATATAGGGAGGCTAGACCTATACAATTGATTAATCATGGTTTATAATTCATGTCAACACGAAGAAGAAGAAAGATGGCTGCACTGCAGTGTCAATCCTGTGGAGATGGAGGTTATAAATCTCCAAAATCATGTTCAGCTGAAGTCTCAGCAAAACTCTCAACATTTCTGGAGCCTTGTAGACCCAGAAAACTATAAGAACATTCACCAAGCAGCACTGCACATGTCTGCTTTATTTGGTTCTGTATACATCCCTTTGTGAAGCAGCTTTTTTCTGCATGTCAAGAAATCTAAATACAGAACAAGACCGACTGATGAACATGTAAATGACTCTATTAGAGTGCACCTGAGTGGGTCCAGCATACACCTCTATGGTGACTCCATGCAGCGCCAGTCATCTCACTGACTGTAAAAAAGAGTGAATGCACTTATTTTACACGTGCCATAAGATGCTTGCAAGGTGGTGATTAAGGCGATGTATTTACTATGTGGGCCATAATAATATGTGAGAAATTGTTGTTTTCTTGGACCTTGATGTGAAGTTAAGATTTAGATAAGCTTTAGGTATTTCAATTTTCACACAAAAGTAGCTTAATTCAACTGATGAGTGCTATGTGAATAAATGTAAGCGATTGCGATGTAAGTAGCTCTTGGCCACTTTAATTTTTTCAAAGTAGCTCTCAGGTGGAGAAAGGTTGGAGACCCCTGCTTTATAGAATGTGGTCGACTCCTTTGTCTTTTTCAGTACTCACTCAGATGTTGTTTTTGTTGAATGTGGTTTTTTCTAAGTCAATGTTCATTTTGAGTTGTCGGTACAGCCAGGAAGCAAAGTGCAAAAGTCAGCCTTTTGAATTTTTTGTTGGGGCAGGCTAAAAAATGGCCATCTACCTCAGCAGGAGGAATACAGTTGCGGGATCATTGGATACCGATGCAGTTTTCGATTTTCAAGCGGATGGTTAAAGCAAGACTGGAAAGCGGACTACGGTTACTTTTGCTTAACAAAAATGTGGGAGAATTTGAGGCCATGTGGTGCTTTAAAAATGCTTTGTGTTCTGTGGAGAATGAGGATCTTATTTTCAGTCGTTGTCTGAACTGACGATGTGTGTCAATGTGTCTGTTTGGTTATTTGCTTTGTGAATAAAAGTGGTTTGAAAATCAATCCTATCTCTTCTCTTCTCTCTCTTCCTCTCTCTCCTCTTCTCTCTCAGGGTTAGTCCAAATGAATCCCTTGGCGGTTCTCGTGTTAATTTACCATTGTGTCTTCTCTTTGCTTAATCGATTGAAACCAAAGTCTAACGTAGCTTAAACTTAACGTTAGCTTTCTAGCTAACACAACACATGCACGCACCTTTCTCTGTGGGGTTTTTTGTAGTGACGAATGAAGTTGGATGTTGTGGTGGTCGTGTCACTGATCTTTATGCTGCAGACCCTGCATACCGCTGTTCTCTTCTCTGTTCCAAACTTCACTATTTGTGGAGTGACGCTAGCCGCTGCCATGTTAACTGAGACTCCTGCTTCTAGTGGGTTGCCAGGTGTGCGGCCATGGCGCTATAATCACCCAATCACATTTCGAAAAAACTAAACTTAATATCTCAATACAAAAACAAAAGTCCTTTCAAAGTCAAGTCAAGTCTTTTATCAATGTTCGTCAAGCAAGTCTCAAGTCAAAACATATGCGAGACTCGAGTCCCCACCTCATACTTACCAACCCTCCCGATTTTCGCGGGAGACTCACGATTTCACCTATACCTATTACCTAGGTTGCAAATGTATTATCTTTCAATTTACACACGGCATCTATTGCACGTCTGTCCGTCCTGGGAGAGGGATCCCTCCTCTGTTGCTCTCCCTGAGGTTTCTCCCATGTTCCCTTTAAACTGGGTTTTCTCTGGAGGTGTTTCCTTGTACGATGTGAGGGTCTAAGGACAGAGGGGTGTCATATTGTCATACTGATATTCTGTACACACTGTGAAGACCACTGAGACAAATGTAACATTTGTGATATTGGGCTATATAAATAAACATTGATTGATTGATTGATTGATTTCATTGCCCTCTCCCGGTTTCCTCCCGGGGTCATATTTCTCCCGCATTTCCCCCGATTTCTGACAAAATCAGATTTACTCAGGACTGTTTGCACTCAGACTTTAATACAGCTACACCATTGTTTGGTTTCCGTGGTAGCGCGTCTCTATAGTAGCGCGCGCAACTGAAAGTCTGAGAGGGTGAGCCGATAGTCACAGAAAACAGAACAAGAATCGACAACTATACCCTCTGCTCACTCCTTTCATGAAAAATACAGGTCCAGCCTGCTCCATTAAGGATGGTGCTACAGACAGTGCACTTACAACTACAATAAGCTGTGTAGATGTTAATCTAAGACAGCTCTGCCTCACCTCTGCCATGAAGTGACATGAAATGAGCATGAAAGGGCCCATAAACGATTGCACAGGGACACAAACCGAACACAAAAGAGGCAAAAACAACCAAAAGAGGTGCTCAATTACACTAAAAAATAATCACCGATGCAAAATGAACACTGTTTCCCAGAGTGAACACAAAGAGAAAGCTACAATACCACAAATAGATTCTTGATTAGAGGAGATTAAAATCTGTTTTTGTTAAATGATCGCTAAACGACTACACAATTAGATGCTTAATTACAGAAGGGATACCAAAAAACTACAAAGACAACCACAAAGAAAGGAAATGCAGAACCCCAACAAAACATAGAGATGCATATATAGACCAAAAATAACAACAAAGAGATACAAAATGACCAGAAAGACACAAAGCAAAATGAAAGAGAGAGGGACTACTGGGGCCCCACTGTCTCATTACTCATTCATGGATACATTGCAATGTAAAATGATGTAAGGTCATTCTGCAGCTCTGTCAATTTGTCACCGCGGATATTATGAGGTTTGATTGAGAGAGCTGATGATGTGGGGACGGTTTGCATTGATAGGAAGTGCTCAAAGATTAATGGGCGGCTCTTTGAGGAGGACACATGTACCCGCGGGAACATGCATCAGCCGTAATGTCTCTCCAGAGATGGTCTGAACATAGAATGTGAAGTGTCACTTTCCTCTCAAAGTTGTGTGACAAAAGGTCATGGCGAACAATGAGTGACTAAGTGTGTAATGTGAGTAATGGTGTGGACACATTCCTCAAAAGTGAGGGCAAGCATCTGTGAATGAAACCATCAAAAAAGGAGCTGACACCCAAATCCAGCCCGGTTTGAATACCATCTGACGCATTAATGCAGTGAAGAACATCACAGTATTCATCACAGGGATGTCTATCCTTTCATGTCAGACGACTGAAAAGGAGAGGACCATAAATAGATTGGAGACCAAATAGTGATAATGTCTGCAGACCTCACTGAGCAAACTTTCTCTTATATTGTTTCATGAGACAGTGATTTATTGGCTGTGCTGTGGAGGCTCCAATGCTTGTGTTGGGGCCAGTCAAAGCCAATGGGGGAAGGTGACAGAATAAGGACAGTGTGTATCCTTGCCTCTCAATGCCTGTCAAGACGTCAACTCAACCGGAGAGAAGTGAAACCGCTGCATGGCTGGGCTGAAACAACAGAACAGAGAGAGGAGAAGCCTGCACTCTGAGACACGTCCAAAGGTTCTCATTTCGACCCTCATGCCTTCGCATCTTACATGAATTGTTCTGTTAAGTTTTGTTTCTATGGGTACTCCCTTGAACACTGTAATTGTAAATATAAAAAAACATTGTCAAATACAAATGCTCATGTGCAGGCCCGCCCCTCCCTACACGCAGATCACGCAGACTGCGTGGGGCCTCACCTCGCGGAGGGGGCCTCACCTCGCGGAGGGGGCCTCTTCTTGCGGAGGGAGCCTCATCCGAAGTGCAAATGCCACAGTTTCGCCGCTGCGAGGCCCCGGCCCGTGCTCCACTAGAAGAGATAATACGCCTGCAAAGACAAACTCCCATCTGTGTCACTGTGACTTTCAGATTCATTTAGTCTGACAAATATGCAGTGATGAGCGGAGCCCAGAGGAGGAATCACACACTCGTACAACAAACTTTAATTTGAGGTGACCTGCTCATTTCATGATAAACGACCTGCATCCCTTGATTTCAGGGAGGGCGGACGGTTTCCGAGAGTGTGTCCTCCTCCACAGGTGGCAGAGGAATGTGAGGAGGAGAGGCGGAGGATGAGGAGGTGAAGGAGAGGAGCCATCTGCTGCAACATGTCACCACTCTCCAGTTTCTCCACCCGCCCTCCGCTTTCCGCTCTGTAGCAAACAGGCGGGAGGATAGAAGCGGAGCTGTTTGTATACGAGAGTGTGTATGCACAGCTTTCTTTACTGTGTACATGTGTACATGTGAGTGTGTGGTTGCATGTGTCTGTGCAGAAAACATGTATGTGTCTGTCCATGTGTCAATGTATCTCTAATTAATCATTGGTGTTACATTTCCCCAAACCAGTACACTAGAAACTACACTTTCAAGACTTTTCTTGGCTTGTCAACACTGATTGATCGGTATTCTTTCGATTTTAATTTCCCTAAGTGTCTAAATGAGATGCACCTTTGAAGTATCCACAATGTAAACTAATCTGAATAAGTATTAGACGTTCAGGGCAAGTCCTCGGGAAGTCAGGAGACATCGTATAAAGAGTGAAGATTCTGTGTACGGAATAATTCAGGGTGGATGGATGGGTCCAACAAAGAGTACTTTCACCCTGGAGCCCTCTATTTGGGTCCTGTGTGAAGAAGAAACTCAATGTTGGCATTTATTACATTACAATACTTAAGGACCGAAACAACAACCATAACCAAGTTGTACATTCTATACAGTATGTCAACCATGTGTAGATATTTTACAGTAAATTAGAATAAAAGTACAACTAAATACTGTGACTTTACAGTTGCCATGCCCATGGAATTACTGTGATATAGCAATACAGAGCTGTGGTATTATGGTACCTTGCTGTACATAAATTACAGTAATTACTTGTATTTTCACACTTTTACTGTAGAAGTAATGCAACACATTAGCCAGTAATTTACTGTAAATATAAAAATGTAAATAATACGATAATATATTGTAAATGTGACTAGTTAACTGGGATTTTACCATAACTACACAATCCAATCAGCTCAATCAACAAAGAAAAACAAAGAAAATGCCCATTTTAACTTTGTATTACTCCATTGAAGTGCAAAGTACATTTCACAGTGTCTTGGACATGTTGTTACGGCCCCAACCTCTACTCCGCGGTAGTGGCTCGTGCTGAGACCCGCAACATGAAAGAATACACGCAATAACCGGTACTTGGTAACGAGCATTTATTGATAATCAGCCGTTTGCTCCACAGGTCTGGAGCAGGGTTTCCGCTAGGATTTTTTCTCGCCGGTCAAATGTCCGGGCAGAATTCATTTTACCGGACTAATTTGAAACTTACCGGTCATATTTCAATAATAATAATAATAGTTGTGTAGCAGAGTTTCCGTTAGCATGTAATTACCGGACTATGAGCAGATATGCTTCAGTTTAAAACTCAGTTCACGGGGCTCATTTTTATATTGCTTCAGTTTATAATCGTAACATCGATTCATTTTTCAATAAATGATTCCACAAACAACAAAACAACATAATTATTACATTCAAACAAACTACTTGTAGTAGATAACGTACATTATTCAGAAGTTTACATCAACTTTGAATAATAACACGGGAGAAACAGATCCTCTCTTTTCCCCTCTCTCTCTCTCCTGACAGCACGTCAGTTTATCATGCAGCTCCTGCAGCCCGCTAAACAGAGGGCGGGGCTTCAGGTGATTATGCAGAGCTGCGTGTCTCGGTCAGACTCAGCAGCCGATCTGATCTCTCTCTCGCGTCCGGTTACACTTCACTCGCGTTTATGTCCATATCGATCAGATCCAGCTCTCCTGATCGGCCTTTATAGAGAGCACCGATCAAACTATTAAGAGTGAATATCGGCCGATAATGACCGGCGGCCGATCGATCGGAGCCTCCCTAATTATTACCAGACATTTTGACCGTCAGGTTTTGAATTTACCGGTTTTTTATAAATTTTACCAGCTAAAAACCGGTAATTACCGGCTAACGGAAACCCTGGTCTGGAGGAGTGGCCAAAAGGAACAAACAGAAGGAGAGAACCCGAGCCAGCCACACGCCGTAAGACCCAGAGCTTCCCCCCCTAAAAAATAATACAGTAACATGTTGTGAAATACTGGGGATCATTTATCCTGTACATTCACAGTAATTAACTGTGCCTGTATTGATTTCACTGTGAAATTCAAAATTACAGTATTATATTGTGAACATCACAGGTAAAGACTGTAAAGTGGTGTAACAGTAATTTATTGTAAAATATTACAGCTAAATATTGTGAAGTCATGGTAATATTTTACAGTGCAGGGTTGGGAGGGTTAATTAAAACATATATTCCGTTACAATTACTAGTGACCTGTCAAAAATGTTTATCTAAAAATAATAATTACCTAATCTGAGTTTCAAAATATATATTTATTTTAACCATTTGTGTCTCTGTCAAATGTGTGTAGCCTATTATCTGACTTTAACATTGTCTCTGACTTTAAAGGTAACCATTGATGTGTGTGCTTCTCTATATTTTCTTCCATAGAGGGTTCTCAATACTCACACACCTACACACTGTACCACGCACACACCTACACACTGTACCACACACACCTACAGTTCCTAAAGCATAGGCTAATCAGGCTACAGCTGGTGTTTTTTATTCAACCCAGTCTCACAAAAAAACGTGTAATAACTACGTTGGTCCGCAACGTAGGACGTAGTATTTCTACAAAAACGCCTCTGAAATTGTAAGATCCCTACGTTTTTTTTCACCATTCATTTCCAATGGCTGGCGTCTATGTCACGTGATCTTCAAATTTCTCCCTGCAGAAAAAAAAAAACATGGCCAAACTTCGTTTTATTCTCGGTGTAAAATGCCTATTTTAAAGTTAGTTTGGCCATTAAAATGCGTTTTGATGTCATTTGATGCGAGAAATATGAGTTGTTATTTCAGATTATGTGTGCAGTGGATGCACATGATCTTTAGTTTGCTAGTTATTACGAAGATTACTTCAGGAAATGGTGTCTATACAACGTTTTCATTGTCACCAAGGTGGTTGCTAGGGACGCTGCTATCGATATTATTTCTGTTATGTTGTGTAACTGTTTAATGGTGTTATCTTTATTGCTACCCCCTTCCCCGTCAATGTATAGTGTTGGTCCACAGCGCAAATGTATTAGTTTAACAAAATCCGCATCTAAAATTGTGGCATAGATGCGTTATTTTCCCCTGTGCAATTCTCCATTTACTCAACAATAACACATCAATTAATTATCCTTGTGTTTATTTATTTGTTTGATTAATAAACACAAGTTGGAGTCCGTCAGGACCGAGGGTCGGAGCAGCTCATTTGCTTTACAGAATATTACACCCGGAAGTAAGTATTCTCTCCGCTTCGCTTGACAAACCCCGTGATAGTCCTCAAGCTCTGTGATTGGAGAGTG
Source organism: Pseudochaenichthys georgianus (assembly GCF_902827115.2). Classification (NCBI taxonomy): domain Eukaryota; kingdom Metazoa; phylum Chordata; class Actinopteri; order Perciformes; family Channichthyidae; genus Pseudochaenichthys; species Pseudochaenichthys georgianus. The sequence continues at coordinate 8,271,854 of NC_047517.1, read as the reverse complement.
TGCCGAGCGTCGAACAGCACTTGAAATGGGATGGAACCACGGCAGACTGTCCAAAACTGGATTTGAACATTTGCGTTACATCAGCATGTGTAACAGTTGTAAATATTCAGTGGTGTTTATTTGTAAATCATTTAGTATAATCACACAAATTCTGTGTTTTATATTTAATAATTCTGTGTTCTTTATTTATTGATTGTTCAATACCTGACAAGATGAAAAACTTGGGTCACAGGTTCCTCAACAGTGCATTACAAGACATCTATCAATATGTGTGTACCTCCACCATTAAACTGTCATATTCTGCACATTTCTTATACTATCTAAATACATCTTATATAAGAGTATAATACATATGTATAATATCAGTTAAAATAAGTGCTTCAACATAGTTAACATTGCTGGAGGTATACACAAAGTTTTTCATTCATTGCATAACTACACCGTTTGTGTATATGATATGTCAATAAACCTTAGAAAATCTTGAAATCTTGAAAGGGATGTGCAAAATATCAATTATATACAGTCTTTAATTAACTATTAGTAGAGAATAACGAGTAATGAATTTACTTTATTGGGATCCTATTAATATCTAATAATAAAAATAATGAAATTCAATAACATGCTTTAACCACTAGGTGTCCCTTTATATCAGCTGTGCACCTTTATGGTGTAAATACAGCCTATCTACCAATTGGATCAAATATAAAAGTCAGCCGAATTAGTGTTGATACTGCAAGGAGACGTATTGTGTGAAAAGAAATGTAAGATGTTGTTTAATGGCTGATATATGTATGATCCATGTCACGTTTTCAGTGTTGGCGGCAGTTCCTCATGTTTGTCTAGAAGTCTTCTCATCAGGGCTCTATAAATAGAGAACTACGGCAGATATGTAATATTTAATGCAGCCGAACCGTGTATCACAATGCCGTTATGTGATGACTTTCAAAGAGAAAAGAAAGCACACTCGGAATAAAGTGTTTTCGGTCTGTTTCCGGTATTTGTTTATGACGATGTGAGACTGGAATTGCACAGGGGAAAATAACGTAGGCTATCTATGCCACAATTTTAGATGCGGATTTTGTTAAACTAATACGTTTGCGCTGTGGACCAACACTATACATTGACTGGGAAGGGGGTAGCAATAAAGATTACACCATTAAACTGTTACACAACATAACAGAAATAATTTTGCTAGCAGCATACCTAGCAACCACCTTGGTAACAATGAAAACATATCGACACAATTTCCTGAAGTAATCTTCGTAATAACTAGCAAACTAAAGATCATGTGCATCCACTGCACACATAATCTGAAATAACAACTCATATTTCTCGGATCAAATGACATCAAAACACATTTTAATGGCCAAACTAACTTTAAAATAGGCATTTTACACCGAGAATAAAACGAAGTTCGGCCATGTTTTTTTTTTCTGCAGGGAGAAATGTGAAGATCACGTGACATAGACGCCAGCCATTGGAATGAATGGTGAAATAAAACGTAGGGATCTTACCATTTCAGAGGCGTTTTTGTAGAAATACTACGTCCTACGTTGTGGACCAACGTAGTTATTACACGTTTTTTTTATGAGACTGGGTTGATTTTATTATGTGAAGCACTAAATGGTATTAGAAAAATATCGACTCTTTGTTTGTAGATATCTACTAAACTACAGCATACAAATACAGAGAGTAATGTAGGCCTGTTATACTGAGTGATATATATTTTACACACTGCTCTGCTTTCTGCACGGACCTCACAGCTGTTCTCACTAGAAGTTTCTCAATACTCAAATTTCCCCTCCTCGACTCCTCGGTCCTCCGGTAGTGACCCGGAAATGAATTTCAGCGCGCCATGTTGAAGGACATCTCATTTCTCTGAATGCACTTCGAGGACCGAGCATCGAGCATCGAGGAGGCTCTCTGGAGGAGCTCTAACCGAGGAGACACTGATGGTTCCTCCACGGCTCCTCCACGGATGCATTTCCGGGAACGGTAGGCGTGACGCACGGCCGGACTTATCTCAGCCAATGACAGCTCTGCATGCATCCCCTGGATATTATTGTAGAAATTGAGGAGGGAAATTTTCCCCTCCTCAACTCCTATCCTCGACCCCTATCCTCGAGACTTGGTGCTGCCCACAGGAGATGCAAGCGGAGGACTGAGGAGGGGAACCCGAGGAGAGAGGAGAGGAAGCAGCAGGCACTTCGAGAAATGAGAACTCCTCTCCTCTGAGCGGTCATTTTAAAGAGACGTCCATTAATGATGACAGGAGGCACAGCAGCCCTCTGTCTGATGGACAGATGTTCATGACGACTTATATATTTACTTTTAAGTCATTCACAAAAATAAAACTATAAGTTGCAAACAAATCATTTGTGTAATCATGTAAACTATAAGTATTTTTTCTTTGTTTTAACATAGGTTTTTGTTTGCAGTTCTTGTTTCTTCTTTCTCAATGATCAGACTTTTGCTCTTGCTGCAGCTCTTCTCGTTTGCGCTCTCTCATTTTTTGTTTGAGATTTTGACACAAACATCCCAGGTGGGCGGGACTTTCAGGGGTGTGTCCCCATTGGCTACTCAGTTTTTGAGTGACAGCCCACTACACCACAGATCATACAGTGCAACTCATGCAGCAAACTCCGGAGTCCACTCGGCCACGTTAGTGTCGTTGTCTCCTGGGGAGTTTCATGAACATATCGGACTTATCTTATGGATTGCTGTGCATTATACTTGTGATGTGTAGTTCATACTTTATTCCAACTTTAAATATTTTAATACCTGAACACACTGCTGCTGTTAAATAATTTCCCAATTTGTGATTGATAAAGTGTCTGTCTATTTATTTTATAGATTAAAAAAACACATCTATGTATTTTTAAGCTAAAGGTAATACACAATATAAACTGTATACTATTATTTTTCAAAGACATGTTACATTTCAAAAGCATATATTGCTATGTTTAGGACAAACAATTAAAGACTGTTTTAATTGAACAAATTCTGCAATATAAAATTGGCAGATTTGCTTTATTAAACCTAGGCTGCATACCCACACACAATTAGGAACATGCTCACATCTTACTATGTTGGTCTGAAGAGCTGAAGCATTCATACACAATGGATAAAACCGGTGTTGTTTCATTCTATATCCTGTGAGAAAATTATATACATTTAGCAAATTACAAATTCGACATACTATTCCTAGCCTGAGGAATATATGAATAATCAACAGATTTGAATGGAATCTCTAACTTTTTCATGTAGAATAAAGACAAAAGACTAGAGTGATTATACAAATTACATTTATTGAAATTTGAACAGTCTCAAAGAATGTTTTAAATAAAAGGACATAAAACAAAAAGGTGGATAATAATATGGATGAAGCTGGAAGCTGGTGCAGGTCTTTCTTCATTACCCCCCACTTCCCCTCAGAGGAAGTGGGAAAACGGGATAAGACCTCTGGACACCACGCTGTCTCAATGATCCACACTGTTAATATGAGAGGAAAATAAATGTTTTAGGAAATGAAAAATATGAAGTTAACAAATAAAACACAGCTCATGGACGGTAGGTTTTCCTACAGTAGAAAGTTAACTCAGCCTCCGTTCATTTTCATATCAAATTAGCGTGTTAATAAAATAAGCTATCATGGCTTATACTTGCATATCTAAACAGAATCATGAAAGCTGTTGGTAGAGTCAGGCACACGAGTCTGTTTGAGTGTGTGGGCCGGTGTCTGAACGCTCACTCACTGCTAGCTATGTAGCTAACTGTTAGGCTACTTAGCTTGCATTGTTATGGATCTAAAGGTAGCACAAGCTAACTTTCATAGCACAGCTTTACTTCTCACTAAACACAATAAAGAAACAGACCGTATAGCACAAACAACACAAATCAATACTTACATATATTTTCACTTGTAGTCAGTGGCAACTGGTCATTAGGGGCACAGCCCCACCTAGTGTCAGCAGAAAGTATTAAAATAATGATTACAACAAAATGCAAAAAATGAATTAAAATATATATAAAATATATTTTGAGATCATGTTTAATCATCTGATTCGTCTGTACATTGCTGTTTTAGTATGTGTTCTTCTAATTAGTGTCTACAGTGTGTGCCTATTGAGCTGTTTAGAGCCATGTGGGACAAAACCCGATCATGCCCCTCCCTCTCACTGTCTAAGTGAACGGTGACTGTAAAAACTACACTGCGCATGCTCAGAGTATGTTCCTATTTAATGTGTGTGGCAAAAAATAATGACCATAGGGGCATAGAGCTGCCATCCCCACCATACGTCATCTCACATAATTCAGAGCTGATTGGCTGTAAGGACGTGTGCCGCGAAAAGTGTGGTGTGTGAAGAGGAGGAGAGAGACACGTCCTATAACCAGGAAATAAGCTGTGCATGGCTTCCCTCCACAAAAATGCAATGAGATTTCTCCATAGGATTTTAGAAAATAGCTCCAAATAAGATCTGTGGGAAACGTACCTGTTAGATAAATGCACGTTTTGTTCAGCCGGATAATATCCACATGTCTACCCTACTTTTATCATTTTCGAATCATAAATCTATCGATTAGATTTATGATAGACTTTTGAAACTACAAGAAGATAGGGAGGACTTTTACAAAAAAGTAATAGAGATTTTTGTCCAGAAGGACAGGCAAATGGACTTCATCTTCAAGTCAAGGTAAGACCACAATTTTATTGAAAATTGGATCTTACTAAGAGAGAACAATTCAATATTTAAGTGAGAAAATTACATTTGTTGGATATCCTTCTGTTGAACTGTCTGTTAAAATTAATTGAAGCATCAGACAAAAAAAGCTTTTGAAAATAATATTATATTTTGATTTAGGTCAAAATATAATATTTGTAAACCTGAAGAGTCAGTGCCAGTGCCTCGCCAGCCATGAACCTCTCTGCAGAAGCTTATATATAGACATCTACACACCCCTGAAAGTCCCGCCCACCTGGGAGGTTTGTGTCAGAATCTCAAACAAAAAATCAGGGAGCGCAAAAGAGAGTGCTGCAGCGAGAGCAAAAGTCTGATCATTGAGAAAGAAGAAACAAGAACTGCAAACAAAAACCTATGTTAAAACAAAGAAAAAAGACTTATAGTTTACATGATTACACAAATGATTTGTTTGCAACTTATAGTTTTATTTTTGAAATTTATTTTATTTTGCTTGACTCAGTTTTTTTTTCTTTTAAACTCATAGTTTTGCTTTATTCTGAAAAAGTGTTGCTTTATCTTTATGACATAAAACTAATCCCTGTGCTCGGTCCTCGAAGTGCATTTAGAGAAATGAGATGTCCTTCAAAATGGCGCGCTGAAATTCATTTCCGGGTCACTACCGGAGGACCGAGGAGTCGAGGAGTCGAGGAGTCAAGGAAGGGAAATGAGTATTGAGAAACGAGTATTGAGAAACCTTTAGTGAGAACAGCTGTGAGGTCCGTGCAGAAAGCAGAGCAGTGTGTAAAATATATATCACTCAGTATAACAGGCCTACATTACTCTCTGTATTTGTATGCTGTAGTTTGTGCGAAAATTGAAGTAACTTGAAAGTTTGAAGTGAAAGTTTGATACAGCGTATTTTTGGTATATTCATCTTAATGTCCCCTGATATATAAGAAGTGTGTTTTTATATATTCATGTGTGTAGTTAATTACTTTGTATCAATAATAATAGTCTCTGTAACAAGGAAGTTGGAAATATGAGGAGTAAAACCATTGTATTTGGAGTAAGATGTGAGCAAGGGAATATTCTTTAGACACAACTAAAGTCTCTGGAATGTGCAGAAAGGGTGTGTGTGAAAGTCTATGCAAGAATGTGTGATAACGAACACCAGATGTGTTTGTTTTGCTTCAAACTAAGGGACTGTTTCCGGATCATCTCGGCTGGCGCGCGCTGATACGCTACGAAAGCCCATCGTTTGTATATGGGCCAATAGATGACCTGTATGAGAGGACCATCCACACAGCTCCTCCCTTGTTCTTACAATATCTCCTGTTGAGTCCTTGTGTCCGGTCTCTTTTCCTCCTGCCGTCAAGATGATGAGGTTCTCCCGGCATTTGGACCAGAGCAGGGGTGGGCCTACCCCTTTGAGAAGTGTATTGTATTCTTACCTTTTATCATTAAAACAGATTATTGTTTAACCCCTATCCTGGTTGTTTTGAGTTTTCCTTCTTTTAAAACAAAGTCATATAGGATCGGCGCGGAGCAGAGATATCTGCTCCAACAAGTTTAGTAGATATCTACAAACAAAGAGTCGATATTTTTCTAAGACCATTTTGTGCTTCACATAATAAAATACACAACGGCTGTAGCCTGATTATGCTTTAGGAGCTGTAGGTGTGTGTGGTACAGTGTGTGTGTTGTACAGTGTGTAGATGCGGCGGACAGACGGGTCTCAGTTGGTTTGGTGTCCTCTGCTTACTTTTAATACTTGTAAATACAACTTTTGGCCCGTAATTTCAATTCCCCATTTCAGCGACCAGAGAGAGGGGGGTGGATATATCCAGTCTCTGATTGTGTTACGTTATTATGAGAGTGCTCTCATACTTGTTTGATTCTGAAATTGTATATATTTATATAAATATATGTGTGTATATGTCGGCATCTGTAGCCTGTTATTGTCTCATTATACCGCACTGTGAATGAATCAAAGTAAATATATAAGTCGTCATGAACACATCTGTCCATCAGACAGAGGGCTGCTGTGCCTCCTGTCATCATTAATGGACATCTCTTTAAAATTACCGCTCAGAGGAGAGGAGTTCTCATTTCTCTAAGCGCTTGCTGCTTCCCCTCCTCTCTCCTCGGTTCCCCTCCTCAGTCCTCCGCTCACATCTCCTGTGGGCGGGACCAAGTCTCGAGGATAGGAGTCGAGGATAGGAGTCGAGGAGGGGACATTTGAGTATTGAGAAACCTCTACTGTAAACATCGCGTCACGATGAAAGCAGTTTCTAAAATAATATCCAGGGGATGCATGCAGAGCTGTCATTGGCTGAGATAAGTCCGGCCGTGCGTCAAGCCTCCACCGTTCCCGGAAATGCATCCGCGGAGGAGCCGTGGAGGACCCATCAGTGTCTCCTCGGTTAGAGCTCCTCCAGAGAGCCTGCTCGATGCTCGGTCCTCGATGTGCATTTAGAGAAATGAGATGTCCTTCAACATGGCGCGCTGAAATCCATTTCCAGGTCACTACCGGAGGACCGAGGAGTCGAGGAGGGGAAATTAGAGTATTGAGAAGCCTCTGATGTGTACCAGGAACACTGGGTTCAGGTAACTGTCCCACACTCATCTCTAGGCCCTGAATTCAGCATCACCTAAAGTAGGTCAACTCCTCCCCCAGAGCAAACCCCTCATTAAGGGGTATATAAGGCACCTGTGGCATCATGGCAGCCTTTGTCCATGTGGGAAATTAGATCAAAGTATATTAGAGGATGCTGGGGGTTCACTGCAAGACAAAGTAATATGGTGTGGGGATTTTAATTCACATAACTCGCTATGGGGAAGCAGTAGCACAGATGCAAATGGTGCCGTAGTTGAGGAATTTATAGATGACCACGGGCTAGTGTGCATTAACACTGGAGAAGGAACACGATATAATTGCACAAAGAATATAGAAACAGTACTTGATCTGACATTTGCATCTAGTGCAATAGCAGGTATAAGTACATGGAATGTGGTAAAGCATACTACAGTGGGCAGCGATCATTATCCGGTAATGATTAAAGTTGGGACCAACATAAGGTTTGAAAAGGAAAAGAAAATTCCTAGATGGAAATTGGGAAAGGCTAATTGGGATTCATTCCAAGCAGTGGCGGTTTTACGGGGTGGCACGGGGTGGCAGCTGCCACCTCAGAAAAATGCCTTGCCACCCCAGCTGCCACCCCAGTTGGCAGCTTTGTTTTGAAGGAAAAGTTGTGGCTCATCGGACATTTATGAGAGAAAATCTCTAATGTCCGAGTGCAAGTGAATGCAGCACAAGACGCAAGCCTTGTAACCCCTCCCCCCCTCGCACGAGCTTGGAAATATGATTGGCGGCGATTTCCTTTGAACGGGGGGACAGCGCAAAACGAGAAGCATTTCGGATCCAAGTAGACGGAAGGAATTAGGTATTTGCGGTCAGGGTATGGCTGGGGTAGGCTACAGCCATACCAAGAAATTGCTTTGCCCCACCATGAACAATGATGTTAAAGTAAGCAAAATAAAGTCCGCCAACTCGCGCGGAGTAAAATGCACAGACAGCAGTTAGTAAGATTGATTTCAGTAGCCGTCTTCTCAATAGAACATCTTTGATAATGTCTTCTGACCAATCAGAATCACGATAACGGCGTGGTGTTGTTGCAGGAAGTCCCGACGGAGAATACTTTTGCTGTAATACATCTCTATACATCGATACAAAATTACGTGTGGATAGAAATCAACACGTAATGAAATAAGACCCCACGGTTTGATGATTGATAGGTGTGTGGGCTGTCTTTCATTTTGACACAGAACAATGGGGTCTATCCACCCTTATCCACAATGTAAAGTAATTCACACAGCCTCTTCCCTCTTCTCTCTGTGAGGAGCAGCAGGTTCAGCTTTCAGAACAAAATAACAAAAAACTAAAATGGCATTCATTTTTTTAAATATGTCGTGGAGTAATAGATTTATTTATTTTTCTTCTCAAGAGAGTACCAGAATGTGTATTTTATGTTAGTATTTCAAAAAATCACCGACCCCCCCTGCAGGGTTTGGGTTTTCAGCATGTCAACTCTTTACTCTTTACCAAGGGGCAAACTCTGGGCAATAGCCGGGATGCCAATACGGAAGTGCCACACACTGTTGTTCATATATTGGCCGATAGGCGATGGCTGCAGAAAGGAGCAATTTCCATAGACCCCCATGTTAAAATGCTCAACTTTACAGCAGAAAAAAACATGTTTCTACCCCTGGCTCCATACATTTTTATTGTCGATATAGTTAGATTCCACCTTCATGATTATGGATCTGTGAGTGAATTGTTTTCTAACACGACCCTTTTATTTATATTAGGTCTTAACGTTTTTGCATAAATTAGGGCGTGGTCACATTGAGTGACGGCTCTGTCAAGTGACTGCTGTTGCTAGCTTCTTGTCTCTCTGCTAGCTGCTCCGTGAAGCTACAGGGACTCTGCCTGCTCAGCTCATCCAGGAAACACAACTTGAAGCCGGCCATGGTTGTTTGTTCTTCATGCTTATATATCGGACTATTGTGACTCGCTCTGCGGTTAAAACAGACGGTGCATGAATGTGGTTTTTCCGGTAAGTGAAATTCGAGTGCTTTATTTATGTGTTAATGATTTTAATCAGCTACGTAATGAATGTTAAGGCTTGGGTTACCATGTAGCGAGTGGTAGCTACATCGGTGCTAACGATGCTAATCGTAGCCTCTAAGTTAAAATAATAGACTGTGTATATATAAAGGTTAAAACGAAATAGACGTTAAGTGGGATAATACTGTTGAACAAACGGCTTCTGTTTGAGGTTGATAAAATAAGGTCATCCTTGTAACGTAGAGATATTTTATTAGCCTAGGTAGGAACTGTATGCATCGCTAAGGTTAATTTAAATTGGCTATGCTCAAGTATGTAGACAAGCTAACGTCGAAGTAGTGTATGTGAAATTAACCTCACAATAAGATGTGTATATTACAATTATTAATGTCATATTTCAAGATGATTACTTAGATATTACCAGTGGTGGGCCGTCAAGGCCAGCAAGGCCTTCTCTGCTGGCCTAAACATCGTCAGAATATACATTTAATTTTGATATATTTTTTCCACAAATATGTATTAAATTATTCCCCATAGTCTATTATTTTCATTTCATAGCTTTCCTCTTGGTTGCGCTGCTTCCATCCTCAGAACAAGATTTGGAGGGCTGGCCTTTATGTTAGAGCTTTTATTCAATCATATTTCAGCCATAATGTGTTGCCAGGGTCCAAGAAATCTGCCCTTAGGCCTTCAGAATCAACAGTGCGGGCGCCTGTAGCTTAAAGTGAACGGAAACAAAACTGTGGCGTTAACCAATCAGATTTTTAGTTGGCGACAACGGGCCAGCTAGCAGGCGTACGATGACGTCAGCACGTGCACGTCTTTTGATTGGATACGCACTATTGAGAGGCAGAGCTATGTAGAGCTAGCAAACTGAACTTGAATTTGAACGAGCTAATTTGTGTAGATTTCTACAAGCTGTTTTTTTTCAACCCACAATGGCTGAAGGAGGAGAAGAGATCGATTTGGTCGCAGATATAATTACAACGCCATTTTCAAGACGAACTTTTCAAGAAAAGCTTGACATTGTGAGAAGAGAACGGCCAACCCCGACGCTAGCGAGCCTATCACAGCAGGGAAAAGGGTTTGTCCGCCACTTTCAAATCACTAACTACGAGCGGTACCCCTGGCTCACAGCCTCCGAGAGGCACTGCAAATTGTACTGCTGGGAATGCCTGCTATTTGCAGATGATGGAGCCACACTGGATTTGCAAACTTGAGTTGTCTAACCAAGGCAGCAACGAGACACCAAAGCACGGCTGGGCACTGGATGGATTTTGTGTTCAAATAATCAGTTGTTTTGGTGAGTACAAAGCATTTTATTTTTTATTTTATTTTAATATATTTTTGTCATTTTATGTCGTTAATATTAAATCAATATTAACGAATTCATATATATGTAATTAAAATGACAAATATATAAAAAATAAATGTTTGATGCTTCTGCAAGAGATATAGAGATGTGTGTGGCGCACTGGCTCAGCTGTGCGGTAAAAGTACTCAAGGAGACTTGTTGAATTGTTTTGGTTTAACCTTTATCAAAGTGGACATTCAGGGCTAGGAATACACTTTCACCACTGTCGCAAATATATCCTCATGAACAAATGCAAATTAATTGTTTGTTTTCTTTTATTTTCAGTGAATAGTTTGTGTCTTTATCGTCACATTTCTTAAATGAAACTGCTTTGGGTGTGACAATGCGCTGTTTAGTGAACAAACTTGTTAAAGCTCACATACTTTTGGTGGACTTAATAAAACTTTGTCGACTAATGCCTTAAAAGCCCCTTTTATTTTTAAGTTTTGACAGTATCCAAGCAATCTTAAAGCTGGTAGTTTAACACTCTTAATTGTAAATGCGGATATATTGATTATAAATGCTTCGGAAATATTAATATAACTCTGTTGTACTTGACTATGTTAAGGTGATGCAACGCCCGGTTATACTGCGTTTCTGTCTAAATGTATAGTTTCTAGAGCCATGGCGTCATAATGATGGTATTAAGAGGTGGAATAATTCAGGTACGACTGTGTCGGACATCACTGAAGGCCTAGGTGTGAAATGCACGGCCCGCCACTGGATATTACAATATGGTTGGTTGAGCTGGAGCATTATTGAGCTTACACGTTAACGTCACAGTCATCTGAAGAACGAACCCAAACCTTGTTGTTTTTATTAATTGCATTACCAAATGGGTATCAAATAAACAGTAAGCATTGGTAACACAACTTCCAAAGTTACAGTAAAATAAAAAGGACCCTGACTCGGACAATACACAATCCAACATGTTCAACAGAAGATAATCAGTTATATTGTTTGTACACATGGTACTTTACATATATATATCTGTTTGTTTAAGCTGTCCAGGTGATGCAGACAGGCTGGACCAGAGAGTGAGAGACAGAACTGGACTCCTCACAGCAGTGAACTTCAGCACAGGTACAAAGACTCTTTTTTCATACTGTACAAAGAATCAAGAAAGATATTGGTTTAAATGAATGAAGTATTGACTTTAATACACTGATATACATTCCATTAAACAATACTAAATACTAGATCACCTACACATCAGTTAAGTTAAGGGTTTTTTCCATGCAAAAAGTTACATTTAGATGTTAACAAGCACTATGATTTTGTCAGCTTTCTAATGTAATGTATTGAAGGCAAAGATATTTAACACATAGTGAGAACTGCTACTATTTATCTCTCAATATTGTCTGTAAAAAACGTGGTAAAAGTTATTCTTTCAGTGAGACAACAGAGCAAGCTTCTACAGTTGCACTACGTTTTGATAACAGTTCAATATTATTTTGATAATAACATATATTTCAATGTTGATGAACTTCATACTGTTCATTCTTTGATTGTCTTTGTAGCTCACTGTTGAAATAAAAAAAAAACATTACAATTACAAAATAATGATATCTACAGCCCCTAAACACACAAACACACTGCTTTCATAAATAACACACTTGTTCTGCAATAATATGTTTTATATTTCCTGTAATTTTTGTTAGGAAAGGACATGCCTGAAAGACACGACATGTTCTCCTTCTCTGAGGGTGAAGAAGAACATCCAAGAGCTGATGTTATGAGATTTTAAGACCAGTACACTAAGAAACTACTTTTATTGTAAAAACAGTCAGCTGATCGAATGCAGCTATTTCCACATCTACACTCCACTCACTTTATGAGCTTCACATTGCTTGTGCCTTGTACCGCAGAGTTTGCAACATCACAAATAAATGGGGCCAATCTTCAGTCAGATGTGAATGTGTAATCTAACATTTTATGTAAGAATAATGGACGAAAGGAGAGAAAATACAAATACAATTTATTGAAATGTGAACCAAAAGTTAATCAAATGTTTTAAATAAAAAGCACATATGAACAGAAGGTGTAAAACTATTACATTTATAAGTAAACACATTTAGTCAAATAAAGTGACAGACTATGCCTGTGCAGTTGGTATCAGCTTTGCCCAGCATGGGCTCCTCCATCAGGCCTGGTCTTCCTCGCTGAGGAAAGACCCTCAGTCCTCTCCACACCAACAGACTGGACGTCCATCACACGGAGGTTTCTCCCTGAAGTCTCTGCAGCTCTCTAGACACCACGCTGTCTCAATCCGTCCACACTGAATATGAGAGGGGGAAATGAAAATAATAAATGCTTTAGACAATAAGAAACATAAAGTTGACTGTTGAGTTGCTCAGTTTTTTTAGATTGTCAATACTATTACTGTATAACTAATATATCAGGTTAAGAGGCACCTTCAAATAAAGATTGGTCTTTAAATACATGTTTACATTGTTTGTCTAAAGTCAAGGATCTAGAACTGGTACTTATAGTTTTAATGATACAGTCTGGTTATTATGCTGTTTGGAGGAGGCCTCACAGGTAAGAGCTCTAACTAGCTACCATCACATGTACCTTAGCTTGACTTAAATGTATTAAACGTGTAGTTAAGTGATATCAAAATACAAATAACTAATGTCATGCAAACATATTAATATTTGCTTGATTCCAGTGTTGAATTTAGCACAATTGCATACAAACATTAAGGGGTTTTAAGATTCTGAAGTATTATGCTAAAAACTCAATAACTTGGATTATAATTTATAGTTTTGCTGAATAGTTTCATGTCCGCTTACCTTAGAAACGTCAAATGTGACAGCAGTGTGCAGATGGGGAGCATGTTAGCTTAGCTTGGTAGCTTCAGCTAGCTCTGGAACTTCCAGCTCGGTGGCTGCAGGTCCCGCCTCGGCTCCGCCTCATTGCCCTTATTTGGAGCAGGCTGGAACAGGCGGGAGTTGAACTCTGACGTCACTGTCGAGCCGTTAGTGGCCGACTCCGCCTACTAAGGGCTTCACGGCAACTCTGCAGAATCTTATGGGTGACGTCACGGACCCTACGTCCATTTATATATACAGTCTATGATTGAGACAGGGAAATAATCTAAACCTCACGCATGGCGTTTCACTGTCAAGGGGAGTGTGTATGTAATTACATTGCAAATACTGACTTGAGCCCCACCACTGTATGGGTTAGCTCTACCATAGATTACCCAACACAAATACTCTGGCGCCGCCACTGTTTGCGGTCTACAATAATAGAGAAGAGCCTGTCAAGTTTGGCTGTAATCAGCATTGAATCAAAATGCACCATAGCTTGAAATCTTAATCAGTTTGTGAAGCGTTTTGCTGATCAAGATGGTATTCGCCACATTCAGCTGTCATGCCAACTTGATTCTCTGCTCACGGATGAGTCGATGAGAATAATAAACTGTTAAGAGGATGACCTTACGTGTGTATAATATGTTTCTTCTTTGTGGGGGTCTGCCCCCAAAAAACAGTTTCAAGTCCTGAGAAAGTCAAATAAGACGGTGTGTAAAACTACACTGCCCAGCCAAAAAGAAGTAACCACTTTGATTTAACTAGGCCAGTAGGTAAGGGCTTTCCACTGGATAACAACTGCAGCGATGTATATGTTTTAGCTGAATACACGTTTTTTAACCCTAATTGATGCAGTTAGTCACTTTTTTAATGTTTGTTCTTTCTGATGTAAAGTCATGGTTGTAAGTGTTTGCAATGAAGTTGTGGGGCTCTGAACTGTTCTTTTGATTATTTTGATTTATGATAGTAATTACTTGTGAGCAGCATCTTGAGGAACATTCATCATTATCTCCTCCAAAAAATATAGTTTATTTAATAATAACACTGAATATGTGAATCATAACAGTGATTGACAGCTGATAGGAATAATATGATTGTTAATATTATCATATTCATACAGACACACATCGATGAGACAGTTAATTAATTTACGTATTGCAGCAGTCTGCATATATTTGGTACCCCTGCTGCTCTCAGAGTGAAACCACCTCATTCAGTTAAAATTCATTAAATTATGTCTGCCACCTTATATATTTATATTTATGGCTTTACTGATGTGCCACAATAATGTCACCTAATGTTATTGAGTTAAAATATCAATATTGTGGCTTTCCAAGTTAACATTGATTGATATGACTGCGATTAAATCAGCATATGATACTTCTGCCAGGGGATGCTACCCCTCAAATTCTCCTGCCACCCTCTTGCCACCCCATGAATATCTAGATCCGCTTCCAAGTTGTAAGTACGAATAGATGTGAAACACTTCAAGAGGAAAATTATGATGATATACAGATGTAGCGCTTCATTTCAGACAGTTTGAAACGTGAGGGCCGTGATTGGTACGTGATCTGCCCTCGCTCAAGGGAAAACCTCCAGCTTGACTTGAGACCTCCCCCGTGATAAATAAATGTAATTATTATGAAGTCAGCTGCAATGGATCATTGATCCACCAGGGGGTGTAGTGGGGTTCCACACTGGAGCTCATGTGAAATAAAGTCAGATACAGTACGCTGGATGTACAGCGGAACTTTGTTAAGATCCATATGTCACGGATATCATACTCTGTGCTAAATAAGAGACATGTAATCATTTACAAAACATCACCATGTTGTTATTTAACAAAATAATGTTGTTTAGTCGAAAAAAACGAACGGGAGGAAATGCAGCTCGGCTCTCGATTTTTAATCCTAATTTAATCATCATCTTCACCACGATCATTTATGTTTAAATGTTCGCCGAATTGACATGAAATCACTGACACATCACTGACTCAGTAATTCACTACAAATATTTATATTTTAATGGAGCCTCGTCGGCAGATCAGGATCCCAACGCGTAGCGGAGGGATCTTGATCAGCTGAAGGGTGTTATTTTCCCCATAAGGAACAAGTCGCTGCAAATTATCCCGCTTATTACATGGCCACATTCTCAACAAAGTAACAACATGACTCCCAATATTAATTGAAATGCTTTTATGGATTTAGAAAATGTTTTTATTGATTTAAAACATAGTTGTATTGATTTAAATTGACATGCATCCGCTAAGAGAAATAGTCCGTTGTTACCGTTTTTTAAACAGTCTGAAATGGCAGCTCTCAGCTGTGTGTTTACCTGGTGTTTACACACCTAATGGCCCATAAACCACAGATCTCTCCCCCCCTCCTCAGATCTCTCCCCCTCTTTCTTCTCCAGCAGCTTTCTTCTCCAGCAGCTAAATTAACTGTAGGTTACTCTGAGTGACAAGATTTATTTATTGTGGCTTTTATGTTTTTAGGTACAAAATGTTATATAATTCAGGCTTATAATTCACCCTTCTCTAAAAGCCTTCAACAATGACAATATTCATAGTAATTTAATAAATCCTTCCAACATACATTGTAAAAAATAGCCTACTGTAAGTTAAGAAATCATTCCAATATGTACATCTGATGTAACAACAATAACATTATAAATAGTAACATAGCTGAACATGGTATTGCACATTTAGCTTTGAGTGTTACTGACCTGAGATGTTTTTATTACATGAATTAAGGTGACTGAGGCTTTTTAACATAGACAGAGCACAACTGAAACATGACATCTGAAACGATGTAACAACATAATACACCTTTGGGATGCAGCTTGGGATGTGAGGAGTGAGGGACACGGCTTAGAACCTACGCTTAGAACGGGCGTGTGTGCACCAGTCTGCCTTGATCTATGAATTCATGTCCGTGACACTCATTGCTGCCCACAACTGTTTTATAGAAGGAAAACCTCCTTCACTTCATGAAAGTGTTTTAACCACACACACACACACACACACACACACACACACGCACGCACGCACGCACGCACGCACACACACACACACACACACACACACACACACACACACACACACACACAATTGACATTAAATCACTGACAAATATGAATATACTGTATTCAACTTCATTAAAATGTTATTAACGTCCCTAAACTCAGTAATTCAGTAAAAATATGTATATAATGGAGCCTCGTCGGCCGATCCAACCCAGTCTCATAAAAAAACGTGTAATAACTACGTTGGTCCATAACGTAGGACGTAGTATTTCTACAAAAACGCCTCTGAAATTGTATGATCCCTACGTTTTTTTTCACCATTAATTCCAATGGCTGGCGTCTATGTCACGTGATCTTCAAATTTCTCCCTCCAGAAAAAAAAAACATGGCCGAACTTCGTTTTATTCTCGGTGTAAAATGCCTATTTTAAAGTTAGTTTGGCCATTAAAATGCCTTTTGATGTCATTTGATGCGAGAAATATGAGTTGTTATTTCAGATTATGTGTGCAGTGGATGCACATGATCTTTAGTTTGCTAGTTATTACGAAGATTACTTCAGGAAATTGTGTCGATAAAACGTTTTCATTGTTACCAAGGTGGTTGCTAGTGCTGCTATCAATATTATTTCTGTTATGTTGTGTAACAGTTTAATGGTGTAATCTTTATGCTACCCCCTTCCCCCGTCAATGTATAGTGTTGGTCCACAGCGCAAACGTATTAGTTTAACTAAATCTGCATCTAAAATTGTGGCATAGATATGTTAATTTCCCCTGTGCAATTCCAGTCTCACATCTCACATCACATCGTTATAAACAAATACCGGGTGCGCGGCCACATTCTCAACCAAGTAACGACATGACTCCCAATATTAATTGAAATGCTTTTATGGATCTCCCCCCTCCCCCCCTGATCTTTCTTCTCCAGCAGCTAAATGAACTGTAGGTTACTCTGAGTGACAAGCTTACAGTTAGACACAACACTGTCATTGCAAGTGACCCTCAGTTAGTTGACTTTTATGTTCAACTGCTAAATTCGTTACTGAGAAAAAAGGGCTTCTTCTGTACCTAATTACCTTAACACTAGAACCGCCAGAGGTTCTTTTATAGGCCTACCTAAAACCGTCAAATCCCGCTATTAGGATGCCATTTTAAACAACATAGGGTGCTACATAACACACTTTCAGGAAAAGTCACGGACTGGGAGACTTTAATATTTTATTGAAAAAAGTTACATTGCACACACAACACACATCACACAAATTGACCCGATTGGCGGTTCTAGTGTTAAATAAACTCACTAATTAATTAAACCAGTTCAATCGGCATTATTCTTATTCTTATCATTCTTTATGAGCACAGAAATAGTCTTAAAATCAGACCTGTTTTTTAAATGAAATCTGACGGCAGGCAGTTAGCTCTGATCACCTATGATAAATGCACCACACCTAATCGCTGGCCATTCAGCCACAGAGCTCCCTCTATACAAATCAAAGTGTAGACGGTGTGAAAGCACCTATTGTTTTAAATAATGGTCGGAATGTGACCTGTGAGCCTTCTGAATTACCGTGGGACAGCACATTCTAAACTAAAATGTTCAATCAATAAAGTAACATCTTATCTTATCTTAATAATATATTCATATTAATAATAATAATAAATCATACAGTATGTGTCCGAAAGGGAGCAGGAGGAAGCAAACACAAAAATATACAAAAAATATACTGCATATTAAAGCAAACGATTGTAAAGGTAAAATTATGAGCATAACAAATAAAGAAGTGTAATGTAAACATTTACATTATTATTATGATTATTTAATATATGAAGACTATACATTATTGAATTACATGATTATATATACTTTATTTGATCTAAAATATTGAAGTGTTCAAATGTTCTTTAAAACACAACTGAAAGTCCATGAAACTTGTCTTTTTGTATTTGTGAATGAAGCGCCATCTCCTGGTCAAAACCTGAAATTGAAAATCTGGCAACGCCCTCTTGGAAAATAGTGGGAGGGCTTAACATTCCTCGATACTGGTCTTAGGCAGGTCGTAGGCAGGAAGCTGTAAACTGGAGTCTGAAATGAGGTGCTACTTCTGTAAATAAATTCAATGATGAGCTGGTTAAGGTTATCATTCATTCAGCTAAAGAAACAATTCCGGAAATTGCAGGAGTTAGGCGTACCAAGAGAGTGTACCCTGGTGGAATGGTGAATGTAGCAAATCCATCCAAGACAGGAATAAAGCATCCAGGCAACTCAAAAAACTCCATTCTCAGGAAGCTTTGAATCAGTATAAAAGGGCCCAGGCTATTGGAGAACAATAAGAACGCAAAAACGCACTTTTTGGAGGCAATATTGCAATAGTATTGGAAGAGAAGTACAGCTTGCAGATGTTTGGGGCATGATTAGGAGAATGGGGGGAATTCGAAGGAATTATGAGTTGCCAGTTTTGAGCAGAGGGGACATAATGGCTGTCACAAACTTAGGAAAGGCGGAACTTCTAGCTCAAACATTTAGGAAAGTTCATAGTTCAGATAACCTTACAGAGGAAGCCAGGCAGTGCAGAAATAATACACTCATGGAAAACCCGAGAATATTGGATAGAGTAGAAGTGTTAGGGGATCAGTTGGACCTGCATTTTAGTATGTTTGAGTTGAGAAGAGCAATTATTAGTGCTTGTCAAACCACTCCTGGGAAAGATGGTGTTTGTTACAAAATGTTGGAACACATGACAGATAACACTCTAGTCATTGTGTTAAGGTTATTTAATAGGGTGTGGGATTCTGGCCAACTTCCTTCAGTGTGGAAACAAGCGATAATAGTGCCCATCCTAAAGCCAGGGAAAGACCCTTCAGATCCATCTAGCTACAGACCTATTGCCCTGACATCTCATTTATGCAAAATCATGGAAAGAATGGTTACAGAAAGGTTAACATATATCTTAAAGTAAAGCTCTGTTGTCCCCATATCAAAGTGGGTTCCGTAGGGGTCGGAATACAATGGATTCTATATTGTGCTTAGAATCAGACATCAGGAAAGCACAGACCAATAAGGAAGTAGTGATTGCAGTCTTCTTTGATATTTAAAAGGCTTATGACATGCTCTGGAAGGAAGGACTACTAATCAAGTTAAAATCATTGGAAATTGGTGGTAAAGCATATACTTGGGTTATGAATGTTTTACTAGACAGAAAAATACAAGTAAGAGTAGGTGCAGAATATTCAAGTGTTTATGCTGTGGAAAATGGTACTCCGCAAGGTAGTGTATGTAGTCCGTTGCTGTTCAATATAATGATACATGACATTTTTAATCAAGTTCATCCAAATGTGGGAAAATCTTTGTATGCAGATGATGGGGCTTTGTGGGCAAAAGGCCGCAATGTAGCACATGTTGGAAAGAAAATACAAGCTGCAATAGTTGAAGTGGAGAAATGGACAAATACATGGGGATTCAAACTGTCAGTAGCTAAGACGCAGGTCATTTGTTTTACAAAACGGCATAACATTGCTCCTATATCGTTACAATTGTATGAGCAACCTCTTGAACAGGTTAATACAATAAGATTTCTTGGTGTTTGGTTTGACGGAAAGTTATCATGGAGCAATCATATAGGAAAAGTTCAAAATAAATGTAAAAAGGTCAACAATGTACTTCGGTGTTTGGCGGGACAGGAGTGGGGAGCGAGTAGGTCATCACTACAGAACATATATTGGGCACTCATGAGACCTGTATTCGATTAAGGGTGTATAGCGTTCATGGCAGCAGCAGAATCAAACCTTAAAAAGCTGGATGTCCTACAAGCTCAGGCCCTGAGAATATGTAGTGGAGTTTTTAAAACATCTCCAGTATCAGCAATACAGGTGGAAATGGGATAAGAAGAGTAAAGTTAATGTTGGCATACTGGGTAAACCTTCAGGGGCATAGTGATAGTCATCCTGCGAAAAGTATTTTTGAAAGACTGCTGGGAGCACAATGAGTCACATTTAACAAGTTTTGGATGGATTGGCGATGTTAAAGCAGCAAGTATAGGTTTGAATCAAATACAGTATTGCCCCACAGTTCCAATCTCGTCCATTCCACCCTGGTTGTTCCCATTGCCAAGTGTAGGCCTCAATATACGAGAGGAGTTAAAGGAAAAGAAAGAACTACCAGTATGGCCCATAGTCCAGAATTATTTTACAAGATATCACTCAGACTCAACAATCATATTTACAGATGGCTCCAAAGATCCAGAGACAGGGCGTGCAGGGGCAGCAGTGTATATCCCAGTGAGTAATACACATATACAGAAAAGGGTAACAGACCATGTGTCAGTATACACCACAGAGTTGTTGGCATTGGTGTTGTCATTGAAATGGATAGAGGAGAAAGAAATACATAATAGTGTAATTGCATCTGACAGCTTTTCAGCATTATCAAGTATACGATCAGGCAGATCTTCATTTAGAATGGACATAATAAATGAAATATTTCTAATTTGATATAAAATGCAAAACAAAGGCATAGCAACTCGTTTCATCTGGGTTCCTGCTCATGTTGGTGTGGAGGGTAATGAACAGGTGGATATTCTGGCCAAGCAAACACTCTGAAGTATGAACATATACATAGAAGTTCCACTCAGCAAAGCGGAGGTTAAAACATTCATACAGAAATATGCACAAACAACATGGCAAGAACATTGGGATCTTAGTGATACAGGAAGACATCTTTATAAAATTCAAAGGTATGTGGGGGATGGAAGGAAGGTAGGGTTTAAAAGAAGGGAGGAAAATGTAATTTCTCGGATGAGAATAGGTCATACAGGTCTCAATCATACATTAAGTATAATAGGAAAGCATCCAACCGGAAAGTGTATACACAGTCTATGGTATACACTGTAGCCAGCCAGAAATGGTTGAGCATGTTTTACTGCTTTGCAGGAAATATAGTACTCAGAGAAATGTGCTTTTCCACACACTGAAGAAAGCAAAATTCCATGACTTGTCGCTATCAGGGCTGTTAGGGAAAAAATCAGGCAATATATATTGTGAGATAATTACGTTTCTAAGAGAAATTGATAAATGTTAAATAATCTAGAGTTTTGGTTCTTTGTTTTGTTTCTTTTGTTTATTGTTTTCTGTATAGTCTCTTGTCCACACTCCAGTCCAGTTGGTGGCGGTAATGCACCTAAAAGTTGGTTTGCCAACTGCCAATAAACACTAAAGAAGAAGAATAAACACTGAAGAAGAAGAAGAAGAAGAAGAAGAAGAAGAAGAAGAAGAAGACTTTTTTTGACTTTTGCAAAAACACTTTATTTACATACGATCAATTATACATTCGATCAATAAAGTGCTTCATTGTGCAATAAAAATGAACGAATCACTTAAAATAATACATTAAAACCTATGTCTTAAAAACTTGTGCAAAGTGCAAATCCTCATCCACCACAGAACACACAATATCCTCATAACACCAACGTTGTTTAAAAGCATCCAAGTCTCCAATATGTTTATAAAAACGATGCTCCAGCCAGAGTCTGGCTCTGATGTTGCACAGCCAGATCGCTTTTGCCTCTTCCCCTTTCTTATTTTCAACCCTGTTTTTCCTACTTAAATAAATGGCCATTTTTGCTTTGCCAGAGAGGTAATTCAGGAGCTGCCACTTTTCCTTGTTCATCTTTTTATATGGAGCCCCCATGATAAAAACACTCTCGGTAAAAGCTATACTAAAAAGACTAAAAACCAATGTTAAAAAAGAGAAGAAACCCGTGAGTCTCTTGCACTCTGTAAAAACATGGAAAACAGTCTCTCTAAAACCACAAAATGGACACTTGTTAAAAACAGCAGGATTAAGAATGGAGATAAAAGAATTACAGGCGATGGCACCGTGTAAAATTCTCCACTGGAGGTCGGCAGTACGTTTTTTTATGGGAGGTTTGTATAAAATCCTCCACTGTGGGCCTGGTCCGCTTCCTGCACCCAGTCTGGTGCTCCACACAGTGGAGGCCCTGTCCTTCAGTGCATTTTTGTTGGTCGTCTTTACAATGTTCATATATATTGTTTTTTTGTCAACTGTGTGGATGGTCATTTGTCTTTGGTTTGCGACCTTGAGCATGGGGCCGGTCAGTTCTCCGAGCCCTGGGCTCAGGTAGATCTCCGGGAAAGGGTCTGCTGGGTCCGGCTTGGCTCTTCCCTGTCCATAGCTCCTTAAAAGTCTTTTGTCATCAGGGGAGAGGATCTGGCTCCAGAGTTGCAGGATCCTCTCGGCCACCCGGACAGAGTGCAGACCCAGCAGAGAGCCCAAGGCCCGGGCATCGCTCAGCTCCGGCCCCACTGCATCCACCAGCTGCTGAAAGCACAGGGTCTTGGATCGGCACAGCGCCACCGTCAGGCCGGGTGTTTCGCTGCTGCTGACATTCAACCTGGCTTTGTGAATGAGAGGCTCCCTCAACAACCAGTACAGAGAGTCAGTCTTTGGACACCTTTTATGGTTAAAAAGGGCCCAAGATTTAAAAACACCCTGATAAAAAGGAGGTAGCCCACTTAACTTTAAAATGTTTAAATCAGTTAAAAACAGAGCAGCATCACGCGTCGGTTACTCATGCGTCGGAGAATGCAGCTGCTCACATCTCTCCACACCAAATCAGCCGGGCCGGTCAGATACCTCTGTAAAAACTGTATCCTAAAAGTGGCTTTTCGGCTGGCCAGGTGGATAAGGCCCTGCCCCCCCCCTCTCTAGATAAAAACAGCACCCCCTGTGGCACCCAGTGTAGACCCTCCCAAAAGAAATCCACCAACTTCTTTTGTATTTGGGCTAGTAAGCCCGAGGGAGGGTCCACACAGGTAAGACGGTGCCACAGTTGGGATGCCACAAGGTTGTTTAAAACCAACACTCTACCTTTAAAAGACATCTGAGGGAGCAGCCACCTCCACTTGGACAGCTTTCCCTCTATCTTTCCTATTGTGAGAGAAACTTCCTGCTCAGCAATGTTGATGGAAGAAATGGAGGCTGGAGTCCGCTTTATATCAAACACCTGAGTTTATTGAGAGCCACGGCCGGGAGCATTGGCAGGGTTCTCACACGACTTCATCATGTGATTCCCCAGCCAACACTGAAGATTACACAGAAACACAGCGCAAATCTACACAGATAATCAAGGAGGAGCCTCTATTTCGCACGTCTTCTGATCGATAATTACAAACACCTGGATTCAGAGACAAAGACAGTCTGTTAAAGTCCTCTGGCAGTTAGTCACAGTCCCCCAACAGGAAAGCGGAACCTTTAACCCTTTAACCTTTAAACCTTTAAACCCCTGCTCTAAGTTATGGCAGACCTATGTGAAACACAAAATGCTTTTTGGTACAAACACATAAACAAAATATTTCCTCACACCTATGACGTCCTCCCAGTTCTTCAGGACTATGCTTTTATTACCCAGGAACACACCCAGGTACTTTAGCCCATCTTTCTTCCATATCATGTTCTGGGGAAGAACTGGGAGACCGCCACTCCACTCACCGACAGCGAGGGCCTCACTTTTCTTCCAATTTACCCTCGCTGCCGATGCTGAACTAAAATCCCTCACGACGTTAACCACAATGTCTGTGTCTTTTTGGTCTCTAATAAAAACAATGATGTCATCCGAATATGCTGATAAAACCATGCCTCCACTAGAACCAGGTAAAAACAGCCCTTGCAGTTTGGAGCCTATTTTGTTGAGAAGGGGTTCTAGGGAGAGTGCATAGAGCATGCCAGACAGAGCACAGCCCTGTCGGACCCCTCTACACACTCTAAACGGAGCACACAGCCCACCGTTGAACTTCAGCACACTCTCAATCTTATTGTAAAACACCTTGATCTTGGCTATGAAACCAGCGCTAAACCCAAACTTCTCCATTACTTTCCAGAGGAAGCTGTGCTCAACGCGGTCGAAAGCCTTTTCCTGATCTAGAGAAATCAGACCAGTATCAATGCCCAATGAGCTGGAGACCTCCAAAACATCTCGAATTAGGTGGACATTGTCCACCATGGACCTGCCGGGCACACAGTAGGTCTGGTCCCGATGGATGACCTGCTCCACAGCCCTCCCCAGCCTGGTGGCCAAAGCCTTGGACAGAAGTTTGTAATCCACACACAGCAGAGACACAGGGCGCCAGTTTTTGATGTCCTGCAGGTTTCCTTTTTTTGGTAGCAGCGTGATCACCGCTCTCCTGCAGGACATCGGCATCGAGCCAGAGGCCAGACTTTCATTAAAAACGTCTAAAATGTCATGTGACAAGACGTCCCAGTAGGCTTTATAAAACTCTATGGAGAGGCCATCGATACCAGGAGCCCGACGTCCCTGCATGCCTTGCAGGGCGGTCTGCAGCTCCTGGATCGTTAACGGCCCTTCGAGCTGTGAGTTGGTCTCCTCGGAGACCTGAGGTAGTTCTTTGCAGAACCCCTCGGACAGAGTTTCCCCCTCCTCATACTCACTTGTGTAGAAGGTGGAATAAAAGCTCACAGCTCGCCTCCTGATCTGGCTTGGCTCTGTTATTTCCTGCCCTGTGTCTGACAGCAGTGAGTGGATCACTCGCCTCTGCCCATTATTTTTCTCCAGGCCGAAGAAGAAGCTAGTGGGAGCATCCATCTCGTTGGTGTTGAGGAACCGGGACCTGACTAGTGCACCCTGAACTTTAACGTCCAGCAGGTTGGCTAAAGCAATTTTTTTCTCTTTGAGGATTTCAATATATCCTCGATCTCCTGTGGTTTCACTTATTGTTTCTAGTTCTACGATATCACTCTCCAGGTCTTTCATAGATCTAATGATGTCTTGTGTGACATTGAGAGTGTGCTGTTGGCAGAGAAATCTTATCTCAGTCTTACCATGGTCCCACCACTGCCTAAGACTGCTAACATCTCCCTTTCTCTGCCTAAAAACACTCCAGAAATAAATAAGGGCCTCTTTAAAATGTTTATCAAATGTTAAAACCGAGTTAAAATGCCAATATGCACTTCTGGGTAAAACATTTCTAATAAAAACATTACATAAAAGCAAAGAGTGATCCGTAAAACCAGCAGGTGATATGCTGCACATTTTAAAAATATTGAAATGATGCTTAAAACAATAAAAACGATCTAGTCTAGCTGATGAGATTCTATTCTCTCTGTGGGACCAGGTGTGCTGCCTGGTGTCTGCGTGCATCCTTCTCCATACATCCACCAAAGCCGTGGGAGTGGACCAGCTGCCTCAGAGCATGCTGGGAAGCTGGATGCGGCTCTGCATGGTTGCGATCCAAAGATGCATTTTCTGTACAATTACAATCCCCACCCAAGAATAAAAAATCCTCCGTGGCACAACCGTTTAAAACATCGTTAACTTTGAGTAAAAACAGCTTCCTCTCTGCACCGTTTGTTGGAGCATACACATTTACAAAAACAGCTGTAAAAAGGTCAAACCGTGCTTTTATTAAAAGCAACCTCCCATTGATAAAATGCTCGACCTCCAGAGAGACAAGACTAAAAGACTTGGAGAGGAGGAAGCCCACCCCCCCACTAAGAGAGGTGTTGTGGCTTAAAATGACTTCCCCCTCCCACTCCCTTTTCCAGTCCGTCTCATTAAAAACGTCGCTGTGCGTCTCTTGTAAAAAGAGGACATCGATATGTTTTATTTTTGCAGTCTGAAATATTAAAGCCCTCTTTCTTTCCTCTCTGGCTCCATTTACATTTAAACTTCCCACTATAAAAGTATCCATTTCGAGTGAGATGTTAAAAGCAAAAATAAAAACAAATAAATTAAACACAGACATCGAGGTTTTTAAAATCAACGCTGCCCATTTGCTTCCTCACTTTTGTAACAATTATTTTTAGACTGTATATTTCCAGCTCATCCAGGACAGACTGCTCTTTCCGGCTTATGTGGAGTCTTGCTGAGGCACAAAAAACTGACACATCTGGGAAATATTCTTCTATGATTACATTATGTTGGTTTTTTGTCTGCACCAGGTAATTTTTTATCATTTCAGCCGAGTACATTTTTTTTTGTTGGCTACTGCTCAAAAAACCTGGCACAACACTGCTGTCAGACACACAATCATCCCAACTCTCATCTGCCTGTTCTTGCTCTCTTTCTTCCTTTCCCTCACTCACTACTTTACTGCTTTTTGCAACGGTTGGTACATCCTTTTTATTCCTCCTGCGTTTAGTAGCAGTCTTTTTTTTAGTTATCATTTCTGTTGCGACCTCCTCTTCCTCCATTTCAGCAACCTCCACCTGCTCACCCCATGTTTTCTTCAACCTGATCTCACCAGAATGCGTGACTCCACCACGACTCCTTAACACCACAATGCGTGGTGGAGTCACGAACTTTGTTACATTTGCGTGTCGGCACCACGCAAACAACCCCAATGTAAAGTGAATGAGGCTCCTTTGTCGTGGTGTACACACGCATTTCTACAACGTCCCGCAGTGAGCTTTTATTCTATAAAACGTTTTTAAAATCTACTTTATAGCTTGTAGTAACTCACGGGAGGCTTCTTTTATTTTATTTGTATTCATAATTATTTGTATTTTTCGTCAGAATGTAAAAATTACATTAGTTACGAATTTGTGTTCTCAAAAAACAGTGCATTGTGTGTAATACAACTGTGATTTTTATTAAATTAGTTAGTTTTTAAGGAAGGCCAGAGCTTCAGCTGTGTCCAATAGATTGTTCCCTTTAGTTAACGTTATTTAAAAGATAATGATCATGTCTTGTATTACGAGCGTCCATTCCCATTGGATAACGGAGAATTTTACACCCGGAAGTAAGCAGCCTATTCTCCTTACTGTCGATTGATTTTACAGTGATATCTGCACTACTCATCGACTAAAAAACACCAAATTGTCCTTGTTAATTACACAACATTGATTGGTTTGAATTGTGTGCAATGCTTTTGTATTTTCCCCCTTCGATTCGGAGAAACAAATATTCTTTCGGAGTTTTTGGACGGCAGAAGACACTACACTACCCAGAATCCTCAGCTATCGTTTGGGACTACACCATGAACCCCGTGATCAGCCCTCAAATTCTGTGATTGGTTGACCTCCAACTGCATTCCATATGAAAAAAAAACGTTTCGTAAAAGAGAAAATCATACTTCATTCAGCAGTGCTTGCTTTACTCTTTGAAAGTCATCACATGAATGCATTGTAATAAATGGTTTGGCTGCATTAAATATTACACATCTGTCTTAGTTCTTTCTTTATCTCCAGAGATCGGGCATCAGAATACACCGGAAACTATTCTTTTACCGTTCTGTTTTAATTTCACAATAAAGTTAGTAGTAATATTTTGTTTTGATATTATTGTTTTTTATTAACTACTAGACGACTGGGTCATGTTAAGACCATCTTTTTTTGGTTGCTATGGGTTTTTTCCATCGCTTTTGTGTTACAAATATCAAAACAATAACAAAATAACATTCGTCGTAAACTAAACCGGAAACAGCAGTATATTTTATTGTGTTAACACTGTAAACTTGACAGCCTTTTAACCTATGCTTTTAACCCAAACCACCTACTGGTTAAAGCACGTTATTACACGTTTAGAGTAATGCAATGCAGGAAGATTGTGTTGCTTTTTAACGACTGTTTAAAATGCCTTTTTCTTAATGTGTTTCATTTTTGTAAAGCACTTTTGAATGTGTTATATTTTATGAAAACATTCAAATATTAAGAGTACATACAAAATAGTGGGAAAGTAGAAGGTCAATTATATAAATATAGAATAGAAAATATCAAGAAGATACTCAAATGATATCTAGAGTAAAACAGTTTAGTGCCTGATAGGAGGATGTGCTAACTAATAAGGCTTTATTTAAAGAAATGTGCAGAATACGACAGTGTAATGGTGGAAGTATACACACATTGATAGATGTCTTGTAATGCACTTTTGATGAACCTGTGACCCAAGTTTGTCATTCATTGCATAACTACACTGTTGTGTATATGATATGTCAATAAACCTTAGAAAATCTTGAAATCTTGAAAGGGATGTGCAAAATAGCAATTATATACAGTCTTTAATGAACTATTAGAGAATAACGAGTAATGAATATGCTTTAAACGGATCTGCAGATAAATATGTAGTCTTCTCAAGCACCAACTATCAAATATCTCGCCTGATTGTTGGCACTTGACAATCACCTTCACTGAATTTCACTCAGGTGTAACTAAAGTCTGATTTAAGGGTTGTTTATATATTTCACATCATTAATCCAAATCTGTAAAGTAACTAAAATAAAACGGTTCTGTCTGCTGCAGTCTGGCAGGCGGTACCGCAGCATCCGGACTAAAACCACCAGACACAGAGACAGCTTCATCCCACAGGCCAGAAGACTATTAAACACCTGAACTTAGAAATAACATTCATCTGGCTGCTACTTAGAAATTATTTATCTAATATATCATATTCCAATCACTTGTATATAGACTCTTATTGCACTATTTCACTATTTTTTCTGTCTATCTGTTTTATTGCGTAGCACTGTTGGAGGAGCCTGTGACCTAAGGGGGGAGGGGGGGTAGGACACGTTCGATTCCTGTTTTGAATAGTGTGCCGTCGATGGGTTTCATTCCATTTCAAAGTCCTTTTGGACGCTCTGTGTAAACGTAGCGCATCCAATCACAGAGGTTGAGGACTGATCACAGGGTTTGTCAAGCTAAGCACATGGTGTAGTTCCAAATGATAGCTGAGGATTCTGGGTAGTGTAGTGTCTTCTGCCGTCCTAAAAATATTAAATATAAATATATATATATATATATATAAATATAAAAATATTTGTTTCTCCGAATCGAAGGGGAAAAATACAAAAGCATTGCACACAATTCAAACCAATCAATGTTGTGTAATTAACAAGGACAATTTGGTGTTTTTTAGTCGATGAGTAGTGCAGATATCACTGAGATCAATCCACAGTAAGGAGAATAGGCTACTTACTTCCGGGTGTAAAATGCTCCGTTATCCAATGGGAATGGACGCTCGTAATACAATACAGAGGACATGATCATTATCTTTTAAATAACGTTAACTAAAGGGAACAATCTATTTGACACAGCTGAAGCTCTGGCCTTCCTTAAAAACGAACTAATTTAATACAAATCACAGTTGCATTACACACAATGCACTGTTTTTTGAGAACACAAATTCGTAACTAATGTAATTTTTACATTCTGACGAAAAATTAAAATTATTATGAATACAAATAAAATAAAAGAAGCCTCCCGTGAGTTACTACACGCTATAAAGTAGATTTTAAAAACGTTTTATAGAATAAAAGCTCACTGCAGGACGTTGTAGAAATGCGTGTGTGCACCACGACAAAGGAGCCTCATTCACTTTACATTGGGGTTGTTTGCGTGGTGCCGACACGCAAATGTAACAAAGTTCGTGAATCCACCAGTCATTGTGGTGTTAAGGAGTCGTGGTGGAGTCACGCATTCTGGTGAGATCAGGTTGGTTTTCTTCTCCTCTTGTGTTTTGTCTAAATGTGTTTCCCTATCTATATCTTCCTCCTGTGCTTTACTGACTTCACCTGTCCCTACCTTTTCTTTTGCCAAATCACCTTGTGGTTCATTGATTATTCCAGGTTTTTTTTCACCATTTGTATTTGTTTTTTTATCTTTTTTTCTCCCATCCCCCTTTTCCTCTGCTTCACACAAAACCACCACCTCATTTTCCTGGACATAATCACCCACACCCAGGCCCGGACTGGCCATCGGGAGGACCGGGAGGTTTCCCGATGGCCTGGCCTGTTAAGTGGCCTGCTGGCCTGAGGAATTTCTCTTTTTTTATGTATGTATTGTGAACGCAACGCTGCGCAAATGTGGGTCTGACTCTGCCTCACAGAGGGTGACTGGCTGTCTACATGATGTGGCCTGCCGACATGGCCACTTTCATACAGATCATACATACACTAATGCCCTCGATTGGTCTCTGTGTGTCATTCAAGCTCGGGAGGGTGTGTGTAATGTGGCGCGAGCGAGTGAGATAAAGCGCGCGCACCGGTTACGTGTATTGTTGTTGTTAGCATCTGGTGCTAGCTAGCTGCACTAACGGATATAAGCAGCTTTTTCAACAACAAGGTGGAGGAGAGTCCTCTCCTGTCAGACTTAGAGACTGATAACCTCAGCTCAGGTGAGGTAAAGGACTCTCTGAGTGTTTAGTTAACTTAGTCTAAGTTATCTCTGTGGGTCTCAAAGGGTTTGGTCACCATTTATGTAAACACATATTTCCATTTGAGGGGGGAGTGATTAGTAAAATATGCATGAATAATAAAAATAAAATGTTAACTAGGTGAAAAAAGGTAAGATAAACTTGTTGAGAGCTAAAACTAGTCTTTGCTGCTGCCTCAAAGAGGAGCAGGAGGGAGAGGAGGGAGACAGGTGAGGCTGGTTCAGGAGCACAGACACACTCACAACTATAAATGAACCAAAAACAAATAAACAAACAAGTTTCAATGTTTTTTTATATTGGATATGGTATGTTATTGATTATGGCCATGATGTTATGATTATTTAAATGTATACAGTTATGTTTCATATGGGTGTAGTCTCTTTATTTCCCCCTCAAAATGCAGATGGATGCATTCAAGTCAAACATTTAAAAAAAATCTTACCGGGGGAGCATGCACCCGGACCCCCCTATAGGATTTGAGGTCCACCTCCACTTAAAATATGTTCACATAGGTTCCTAAATAGATTTTCACATTTTTTAAAATAGTAACCCATGTCGATATGTTTATTTTTGGGTAGTAGATTTAGACGGCTATCACTATGGGCAGCAACGCTGTAAAAATTGACAAATAAATCCAGCAAAATGGCACAAAAAAACTAGTAGTGGCCTGGCTGGGTGTATAATTCCCGGCCTGACTTATTGTCCCAGTCCGGCCCTGCCCACACCCACACTCTGTGCAACACCACCCGGGCCGGGCACAGCAGCAGAACCGCGCTGTACAGCGCGCCCCCGCCCCGCGTCCGAGACGGCACATCGCGCGCCACCGCCGACTGCTCAGGAGCAGCGTTGCCGTCAGCAGCAGCGGCCGCCTCCGGAGGCCCCTCCACCACCGTAGCGGCCGCTGACGCGGCCTCCATGGGTGACACCCCTCCCTCAGCAGCAGCCACCTGCTGCTCCATTACAACCGGCGCACCGGCCGCCGGCACGGCAGTCCGCCTCGGCGCATCCGCGGGCGGCCCCGGCGCAGCGGTGGACGACCCAGCCTGCGGGTCATCCGGACCAGGCGGAGCCGGATCCCCGCGCCTCGGACAGGCATTCATGGTGTGCCCCTCCTCCCCGCAACCAAAACACTTCATAACTGATGATGTTGCAAAAATCACATAGTCATAATCAGGGGCGTCGCCTGGACCTGGAAACATTCGGGGCTTAGCCCACAGTGGCGGCGCTACAGTCAAATGTTCTACTGCAAGACTCCCCACACGCACATACACAATTGCGCCATCTGGTGTCACAAACGTGTGCCTGCATTAGCTTTGTTACGGCAATGGATTGTGGGAGATTCTCAAAGCACGTGAGGATCTCTTGAGGGTAAGGTGCCTGTCTTATGTCGGTGGACAAAATGTATGTTTTTATTTTATAAGGACAATAACGTACTGTTGTGTTTGTTTAGTTTAATGTTAATTGTTTAATGCTCACAGTCACAGCAACATGTTTTCTGTGTGATTGGCTATTTGTTTTATATGACTTATCAACGTGATCATCAATAGCTAATCTGAGCACCAGAACCCAGCTCACGTGTCCTTTTATGCTGTCCATTGAGATGCAGCTATGTGAGTTTTGTACACCAGTTTATTTATGTGTAATGTTTCACATTGCTCCACATGATGCCTTGACTACAAAGATGATATTTCTACGCTTCTTCCTCTGCGTCACAGTTTCGGGAATATCAAGATCATTGCACAGGGCCTTGGTCTCTTCATAGACCTCATGTGCTTTCTCGTTACTTTGGTAATTTTTCAGTGTGTTCTCAACTGCCATTTTGTAATCTACTGCCCGCACCAAGTCAATTGTTTCTGTCTGCAGGTATTTGTGCAGCCCTGAGTGGTTGAGAGCAGTGTCTGGAACATGACAGCATGTAGATGGTACTGCATGTTCAAAGCTTGCTTTCCAGTCCCTTTGCTAGAGGGGCTGAAAGGCTCCCTAAAGTCTTGATCAAAGCAGGGAGGTCTTTGACATGCCTAGCGAACAAGTTGTTTGTCCCCTACCTCTAGCTGTTTCTGAAATGTTTGCAATCTCTGATGGTGGACAAGAGAGGTGGAGAAGAAAGAGTAGAGACACTCCAGGAGATCAACGCAGGTGTGTGAGTTTTGTACACCAGTTTGTATAAGTTTAATGTTTCACAATGCTTGTGAAAAATATACTACCACTATACGATCACTGATGTTTTGTTGTTGACTGGACACTTATTTTGTAAAAGAGATAGCATGAGAGGATCTCTTAAGCAATGCAGCTCACGTGTCCTTTTTATATGCTGTCCATTGAAATGCAGGAAAGTAATCACCAGGGGGGTATACTACGAAGCAGGATTTTCGCTTAGCCGGCTAAATTCAGGGGAAACTCCGGCTTTCCGGTCCTACGAAGCTGGTTCTCTTTTTAGCAGGCTAGATCTCCATGGTAACTTATGCTTACCGGATCAGAGTACATTAAGTACAGTCCGCGGCATATCACTTCATAATGTATCATATATCTCCTTATCTGAGTCAGCTGAGCCGTATCTGGCCGTGCAACACTCACAGTGTCAGATACTGTATGCAGAAGTATTATTTTAAGCAACACATTAAGTTGACGAAACACTCGAGACAAATGTAATTGAAGTCAGATCGTGTTTTAGACGGGGCAGTGATATCATAAACCTGTTGATGTACGCATTCAAACACTTTTGCCAGCTGTATTCACCTTGCAGGTGCAGCTCTGAGGCTTTGATCCTGGATCAAGTGTTTAAGTCATGGATGTTTAAAGTTTAACTTCTTCATTTTTGACTAGTATTAAATTTCACTTTTCATTCAGGAAGTATGACGCTGCGCTGTCAGTGCGCTTCTTCATGTTTGTGATTGGTCGAATGCTCCAAATACCACCCCTTTCATGTGAACGCGCACCTAACTAGATAGGACACGGCTGGCTTGAGCGATCCACTTGATAACCAGCGTCGTAGTCCAGTTTAGCGACAGCGCGTATGTTTTGGATTAGGCCAACCGGCTAACTCAAACATATCCAGGTTAGGTTGAACCAGGTTCGTAGTACAGGCCCCAGGTCTGAGTGATCTGTTGCCGAGGGGACACTACACCGGAGTTACATAAGAAGGGATAAAGTGCTATTTTGGGGGGAACTCACCTCCTCTGGGGTCCCCCAGGAAGATCTTTTTTAAATGTTGAAGTTAAAAGCATCAATCTTGTGCACTTTGAGAGGAACATCAAGAGATATGGATACATCTCTCAACACCCATATGTCAAAAAGAAATCAAAGAATCAGAATCAGAAACGGGTTTATTATTTAAAAACACTTAATTTTCCAATTAAATCATAAACGATGTCAAATTATTAGAAGTTGTTAGTAATCAGATTAAACAGAAAAAAGGGATGGAAGGAGGAAATAATAATCCCTCATCTCTTGCTGGTTGCGGTTGAAATGATCTCTTTTGCTGGCCAAACATGCTGGATGGAAAGCAGTGATGTCTCACTTGCCTTGGCCCTGTATCTGCAGTCCCTAAATCAGTCATGTTACCCATTGACTCTTGTCTGTTCTGGTGTTCCTGTTCATTGTTGTCTCCATTGTCGTTCTTGTCTGTTGTATCTCCTTCTTGTGTGTCCCTTTCTCCTGTTCTCCTTTCTTCATCCTCTACTCCGTTTGGCTCATCTGTGATGACTGTGTAGGTAAACACAAACAAGTATGTAAGTCAATCAGTTTCCAGTTCTGTCAAATAAATGAATTTCAAGATACACACATTTGTCTTCATTAAAATGAGTGTCACCACACTGTCACAACATGTAATACTAACCTGTAGGAGCCACATATGAAGCCATTTCTGTGTTTGTTAAGATACATGTTTTTTGAGTCACTATAGGTGGTGGGCGTGTCATTGCATTGGGGTGGTGACGTTTGTGTTTATATCCGGTTGCTTTTACCTGTGCAGGTGGCAATAGATGGGGGAGTGAGCTAGAGAAGGACAATTTTTGTTGACCGCACGCACTCACATACAAGGAGATACGTACATTCATATGGAATATTGCATTTTTGGAAAGCAAATAAAAAGGTCAAACGCATACGGTGTTGGAAAGACTGAGTTTTTGCGCGTCCACAGTGTTTTTTCTCTTGTTTAGTCCCTCGCGGCACTTGGTTTAAGATTACTGCCGCAATATTAAGTCAACAAAAAAGTTTGTACCACAGCATGGATCTACGGAAAACGAAGATATATACGGAGATTCCTAGGATCGATCTGGACGCTGTGGAATTAAAAGGAAACATTGTGTGCTGTGTTCGCCGCTGTATTGGAGAGCGGATTAAGGAAACTTCAGCGTACTGCCGGGAGGATAAAGAAGGACTGACGGACAATCCACACAGCATCAAGAGCGAGCGGTATGTAACTTCTTCATTCATGCTGTGTAAATGTTTGTTAGAACACAGTGTGAATAAGTTACTGCTGCGTGTCCATTGGGGACTTGTTGGTTTGTGCCGCTAGAGGTTGCTTATTATCGGCAGCTGTGATATATTGAGCGTTCGGCTGAGTGGATTGGAGCTTGTGTTGTGCATTCATTAAAACATTAAAAGAATATGTCAATAAGTGGAGCAAATTCAGATGTCAATGTGGCAAAAATGGATGAACAAAAGAGAGAGTCGATACTCACAGCCAAGGCTTTGGCAAATAAAATGGAAAAGCTTCAAAAGGAACGTCAATCAAAGGTTCACAAAATGAAAAGTGTGATTAAAACAATGAAGGGTCTCATGCAAAGGGATGACAACACTTCACAAATACAAACTCAACTTGAGCATTTAATTCAACTGGTTAATGAAACCACCCTGTTACACAAGTCTGTAATTCCTCTTCTTCCTGCAGACGAACAGGAAAAACAAAATGTATGGCTTGCCAAGACACTGAAATGCAATAATGGATTTATCGACGATGTCAAGCAATGGCTTTCTGAAACTGGGAGACAACCGAGCAGCACCATTGCACATGTGCCCTCAAATGAGATATCTGATGAACACCAGCAAAGTATGTCTCATGTTTCAAAACACTCTGGGAAAAATGTTGAAACTTCCGAAGCACAAGATGAAATAAAACCAAGCGACAGTGTTTCAAACATAGGAAGCATTGTGTCTTGCAAGCAGAGCTCTGCTGGAACCAGGTCCAGTGTTTCAGCTACATCCTCATGCATCAAAGCTGAGGCTGACATGGCCGCTCTCATGGCACGACAAATGTTACTAAAAGACAAGCATGCATTGGATGCACAAGAGGAAGAGCTCAGGAAACAGAAGGAAGAGCTCAGGAAACAGAGGGAGGAACTGGAAATGGAAGTGGAAATAGCCGCATCAAGGGCTAAACTG